>NC_134370.1:4137500-4781250 GCF_035582795.1 Mycteria americana
TCAGGCAGTTGTAGAGAGCGATGAGGTCTCCCCTCAGCCTCCTTTTCTCCAGGCTGAACAACCCCAGGTCCCTCAGCCGCTCCCCATCAGCCTTGTGCTCCAGACCCTTCCCCAGCTTCGTTGCCCTTCTCTGGACACGCTCCAGCCCCTCAATGTCTCTCCTGTAGTGAGGGGCCCAAAACTGAACACAGCATTCGAGGTGCGGCCTCACCAGTGCCCAGTACAGGGGCACGATCCCTGCCCTAGTCCTGCTGGCCACACTATTTCTGTACAAGCCAGGATGCCATTGGCTTTCTTGGCCACCTGGGCACACTGCTGGCTCATATTCAGCTGGTTGTCAACCAACATGCCCAGGTCCTTCTCTGCCAGGCAGCTTTCCAGCCACTCTTCCCCAAGCCTGTAGCGTTGCATGGGGTTGTTGTGACCCAAGTGCAGGACCCAGCACTGAGCCTTGTTGAATTTCATGCAGTTGGCCTTGGCCCATCGACCCAGCCTGTCCAGGTCCCTCTGCAGAGCCTTCCTACCCTCAAGCAGATCAACACTCCCACCCAACTTGGTGTCATCTGCAAACTTACTGAGGGTGCACTTGATCCCCTTGTCCAGGTCACTGATGAAGATATTAAACAGAACTGTCCCCAACACAGAGCCCTGGGGAACACCAGTTGTGACCGGCTGCCAGCTGGATTTAACTCCATTCACCACAACTCTTTGGGCCTGGCCATCCAGCCAGTTCTTTACCCAGTGAAGAGTTCGCCTGTCCAAGCCATGAGCAGCCGGGTTTTCCAGGAGAATGCTGTGGGAAACAGTGTGAAAGGCTTTACTGAAGTCTGCATAGACAACTGATTACTGATATGTATTTAGTGCTGCCCTCTGTAGTTTTAAATTCCTTATCAAACATACGTATGTTATGATACAAGGAACATTACCGTCTGAAGATGCATCCAAAAATAAACACTTCAACAAGAGACTCAATAATTTCATAGGTTTCAGGGGCATTGCACCACTACAATTAAGAACTCCTGTCAGTGCATGGCTCAAATTAATGCTGCAAATTCCTTTAATCTGAATCACAAATTTCTAACAAGTGAGCTGTGATGGGGTAAATCTTATCAGCAACTACTTCTTACCTCGTTCTGAAGCTGTGCATATCCACAGCAAGTACAAAACACAGACCCAAGAAACGGGCTCATCAACAACCAAAGGATTAAAATAAAACAAAATTCTATGAAGGCCAAAGTTAAAGGAAAAGAAGGATGAAAAAGATCAGTGGTAGAAAAGCCAGGCTGCAATTAAGTTGAAAAAGTTCCTTGTTTGCTAGTCAAATAATAAGCCGTGTCAGAGCTGTAGAATTGGCTATTCTAGCATAATTGCATCTCTTGTGTATCTGTGGGACTCTGCTAACCACAGGCACGATCCTCTCGTGAGAGTCATCCCCTCTGAGCTGATTTATTAGCAATGTGAAAAGTTTAAAGGTGTGATGTCTATTTTATATCATAATAAAATAAATGTGGCAGCGATCATAGATTAGGAAGCACAGTTTCAAACTGTGAGAGTCTTTTAGGCTTATTAATTTGCTGTGGATGGGTTTCACAATGGGTATGTCTGTTTGCCAAGTCATGCTTATTTACATTTGCTCAACGCTTGTTTTCACAACCATGGAGTGTAAAAAAAAAAACCAAGTCCTATGCCTTTGGTGGGAATAGGTGCTCACCTGAAGAGAAATGGTAGATCCTCAGTGTAGCTGCATTCCTTATTTATGGATGCAGTCCCACCAAAGTCAACAGGATTATGCTTATATATATATATTCATACATCTAGATAGATATATAAGGTGAGGGGTGCAGTGAGCTCCTCAGAAAGTCAGTTACTTCCTGACTTTCATTTGCTACAAGGATGGTTTATGAGGAAACTTTGTAGTTACGCTTTTTTAATTGATTCTTCAGTGATCTGATCTGAAACTTTTCTTTTAAAAATAGCATAGAGTTTTAATTTTCATGGCAAATGCCTGCACTAAGGAGTGTATTTGACAAAGGGAAGAATAAAGGTTACTGCAGCAATGGGTTGATGATCAAGAGGGACTGATGTTTCAAGCCAGAACATCTCCTGATGCTCTTCTTCACTTAAATTGCTTTACTGCTGCCTCATAGTGCTTGGTACATGTTTGCCTACCTGTCTGTGCCTTAACCACTCTGCTTTTCAGAGGACGGTGGTCTCTGGCAGCAGTGTGCTCTGCCAGGGTAACTGTGTGTGCTAGAAACGCTCCGGAGAGCGTGGCAAGATATTCCTCAGCAACTCCCTCACTACTCAATTTCCCAAGCCAGGAAGAGGCGTGAGAACTGTTCATCTTTGCTTGAACCTTTGCTTACACAGCCTGAGGTAGAACTTAACCTCTAACCTTTTCTTTCCTGATTTTGGTAATTGTAGTACATTGCTGCTGGACTATAACAAGCTTACAGTGGCTGTGTCTGCTTTGTCCACTGTCACTTACTACATTGCACGCATGAGATACAATGTTGAGCCTTCTATGTGTGCTTGTTGTTTATTTTAACTGTAATTTGTCATTTTGGTAGGTCTAAGGCTAATAAGTAATTGTTATGACCTGATGTACCTTGTACACAAGTTCTATACTACATCTTTTTGTGCTCAGTTATTTTCAAAAAGGAAAAAGAAAAATCCATCAGCCAAACCAGGAGAAACAAACTACAGAGCCTGTCTGGTTTTGGCAAGGATGGTAGAGGAAAATACAACTGAGGCCATTTTCTCCTTGCTTGTGGGAGGTATTCAAATAAATAAGAAACTAGGCAGAATAAGAGTAGTGATGTGAGTGATGAATGTTTTTAAAGCTCTCGGGTTTCTTTGTCTCGAACTTTCTGCAAAAGGGTGGAGTATTAACATTAATCACAAGCAAGGACCTTCAGTCTCCAGAACTGTCAGCCTGGCACCTCTTCTCATTGTTGCATTTAAAAAGGAGGGAGTAAAAAAAATTACCTGCAGGAAAATCGCAGAGGGTAACAAGCTGTGGGGTAAAGGAAAGCATGATCTGCTCATCCAGGTCTGAGAGCTGCAAGTTTTCACATCAGTGTGTACTGCAGCTGAAAGGGATGATATTCATTGAGTTTATTAATCTCTAGCTACATGGACTACCACTTACATTTAGACTCATACAACGTTTTGTGTTTTGAAAAGATTTTTCACATGAGACTTCTGAAGTGCATTGAAGAGAATAAATGGACCTCTCTCCACCCTGGAGAGGTATAATTGACTACTTGGCAAAGATAGGATTGGAACCAAGGAATCCCCTCGCCTTTATCTCCTTACCCTGCTCTAAACATTTTCATGACCTTTTTTGGAAAAGTTTTGCAAAAGTAATATAGAACAGAGGACTTTTTTCCCATGTCCTCCTCTGTTTTGTTGCACACTGTGGTCTGTTTTAAATAAGCTCTACAGTGCAGTCATTTAAGGAAATGAAGATATTTCATAGCACGCTTAGCATTTGCATTTGAATATAGGCCACCCTGCTGTTTGATTAAACTGGAGTTTAAGAAAACTGTAAGAATCGAGGTTCATATGCAGTGCAGTACTTCACACTCAGATTGCAAAGGTTGTTGAAGGAAAAAAAAAATGATAATATCCTTGGAAGTACATGACTAATGAGAATATATATAGCACTTCTGAGACAGCTCAAATATATAATTATTGTGAGGATTTCACAGACACATAAATATAATGATCTTCAGCTAAGTAAATTGCTACCTACCAATGAAATAAATATGGTCCCTTCAGAATTTGAAATAATTCAGTACTGTAGGTGGTGGGAAATGATTCACCTTAGCTGTTATCTCTGGAACAGTAATATAGAAATATATCTGCCAGTACTGTTACATTTACATTGTTCTTCATATCCTGTGGAGTTTGTCAGAAGATCTGTGGTCCCTGCCGATTTCCACCCCCTTATTTTGATAAGGCTCCGCACAGCATGGCTCAACAATGGGTTGGAGCAGCTAATATTGTTTACCACAGTAGGCATCTCAGCCATAATATTTTTCCAAGAAACACTGATGTGTTTAAAGGTCAGGTTGATACTGATTTGACTGCTAAACATGAATTCATTTTTCTAGGAGTAGAAGGGTGTACATGCCTTGGGATAAAGGTTAAACTGTTGTTTATGCACTCGATAGGTGGAAAACACAAGGCTTTAATACACAAATCATAATAGCCTATTCTGGTCAGTCAGGGAAATACGATGCTTTACATTTAAATGGAAGCTTCGAATCCACATGCGTTTTCTGGCTATCGCTATAGAAGACAACTCACTGAAAACGTCCGTGCTTGCCTGGAAGATCTAGACTTTGCAACCAGTTTAAACTTTTTTCTGGGCACTGTAGTCCAGAACTCATCCAGGTCTTCAGCAGCACCTGTAAAATTTAATTTTGCTGCCTCTGATGAGGTGCCAGAGACTAGCCCCTCCTGCTACAGTAAGGGGAGTGAAAGGAAGGAGGGAGGGAGAGATGGACAGCCCTACAAGTTTGGATTTGCTGTTCTTGGCATCTTCGGTGGAGTGGGAGTGATGTGGTGGTGTCTGCTCTTGCCAAAAGGAAGGTCACCTCCCCTCTTGTAGCTACCACCTCTCCTGTTCAGGTGCCTCTTTCCATGGCAATGAAGTCGTGGGCAGCAAGGCTGGCTTAGCCATGGACATTTCTAGCAGGGAGCTGCACTAGACACCTGGATTTAAAGGAAGATGAGACCTGTTCTGATAGCTTCAGCTGGGCTGGCTGCGTTCCCCAGGAAGGCAAAACTTAGCCAGGACATGCTCAGTTCCTAATTTCTTAGAGGTGACACATCAGATGGAAGGGTGAGCACTCAATGCTGAGCTGTGCTCAATCTGCAATACCCTCTGCTCTCGATCTGTGATGTTCTCCCGGCCAGCTGAAAAGAGTAGCACATCCCAAAGCTGAGAAGGAGCCTCTACAACACGAGTACAAACAGAGAGCAAGGATATGCATGCACATTCACATAGGTGTCCATCTCATCATTCTTTCCTGACTTTCATTTTCCAGGTACTTGTTCTTATTTAAGTATCATTTCCTCCAGCCTCCAAGAAATTATGCTGCTCTCATGAGAGATTTTAACAAAACCCCATGCTTGATTTTGTGGGAATTGATTTTTGCTTCCATCAAAGGGTGGTCTTTGCCAACAGTCTCCTTTCTTTCTTGCGCTATGTCCACATCAGTCACCCCCTCCTTTACCATTCCTCTCATTTTCTCTTCTTCCAGCCTCTCAAGGTCTGAGTCACCTCATTTACACATCCTGTTTGTACCTCTCCTTCCAGCTTTCTTCTTTCTTTCTGTAATGAGAAAATCTTTAATGTCAGGTCAGAAAGAGGCGACTGTAGCCATGTGGGAGGCTAACATACTTTTCAAAGAAATAACCAGTGCTCTCTGATCACATTATGTATTTCCTTAACCACACCTTTTGGTATTTTGGGATAGGGCTTTTGGGGCTGTTTAGGCATGTAGAGGGGACTGTGTCACAGGTGGTCACCTGGTGCTGTTGTCAATACAGTATTCAGCTTCTGTCTTCACCCCAGCAATGGGATGCCTCTGCTACAGTAGACCAACACCAGCTCTAAAGATGTATTTTAAGAACTCCAGTTTACTTATCAGCACTGATAAGCACACAATTTCTGTTTTTAATTTTGCCTTGTAAAAGGATCAGTTCTTTTCACTGTTTGTTTTAACTTTCATTGATTCATTTGAGATGTAAACTCTGCTTCAAAGCCTTAAAGTCCATCCAGGACTTTTGCTATTGAATTATCTTATAAATGTTTTCTAGATTTGTTGTTGTATTTTATTTCTACAGATTTTGTCTCTGCAAAGACTCCAGTCCTGGCACGGCAGCTCAGGTCACTTCTTTGATCCGGTTTTCAGTGCAATGTTCTGACACCTTGACCATCTTGGCATTTGCTTTCAGAACAGATGGAGAAAACAGTCCATAATACGACTGTTGGCCTAAAAGCAGAGAATCTAGTAGAGCCATGAGTGGCTTGCTGGCTGACATCAATAGCACAGGATGCTGTATTTGATTAGCTTTGCTTTCACAAGAAAGACCCGCTGTATTGTTTTGAAGAATGTGTTCAGTTGTTTTAGCAAACTTAAAAATCCCCCGTGGCTACAGAAATAGAACATTCAAGTGAAATGGCTGCCATGTCAGGGATAAAAAGCCTTGCAAAATGTTCTGTCTACAGATCACACTCAATCCTGAAGCTGTATCAGTTCAGAAAAACTTCTGGATTTCTTTTTTTCTTTCATCTTCTGAAGACAGATAAATCCAGAAACCCTGCAGGAGGATTTCTGACTTAGCAAACAGAGCTTGACTGCATTTTGGGTTGGTATTTTAGCTCAACGTTACAAATACTTGTGTCAAAGATCTTGGCTTGAATCCTGGAATTATTTCAGATGCGATGGTGTGATAATAAGAAAAAAATCCTCCCTAGGCTTTCATGCCTGCCTCTTATTTCTGCCAGGTTGTCATTACTTTCTTACCGAAGAGGAAAAGTTGAAAAGCTAACGTTGTATTCCTGAGGTTTCTTACGGGAAGATGATTTCCATGGATGTTGTGTAAGGAAATTTCTTTACTGCTTTTAAAAGGAAAACATGGCACAGGAAAAAAAGGGCTGCTTGAGGAAAAACAGCAATGGACTGGAAAAGAGAACTTTCATTTTCTTTCTGCAGCATGTTTTTCTTCTTCCACCCCCGCATCTCACACCAAGGCAAAGTCCCATGGCCCCTTCCCCGTCCTTAGTATTAATCATTCCCCTGCACTGATATCTTCTAATTGCTTTCTTAGAAAGCCATCTCTCTGACTTCCTGATAAGTGGTGCCTTATCCCTTAAATGTTGAGCAGTAGTGACAGCCACTTGTTACATTAATTCCAGATATGTATTTTACAGAGGTAAGTCCATATTTTTAAGCATTTTAATAAGTATTTTAAAATATTATAAAAAAGAGATACTGTATCTAATATCTACTGTTGTTGGTCTACTTTTAGGAATTCAAGTCTGTGGAGGTTATTTTAGAAATACATTTGGTGGTTATTTTAGAAATATAATCCTACAGATTTTTCTAGAAATCAGAAAATTGGAAAATATGGGATAGATATCATTCCATGTTAGGGTTGTTTCATACCAGAAAGTATTTTATCTATGTATGATAGATAACATATTTATCTATGTTACGTATTTTATCTACGTAAAAATACAAGATAATGCCCAGTTGTATAGGTTGAGACATTGTATTGGATAGTGGTATAGGGATATCACTTGAAATGATGAGTAGGAATGATGTAAAATTTTCTGTTAATGAAGAAGAAAAAAAGCTTAATCTGTTACAGAGCTGCTAGGTTTTCTTTTCCTTTTTAACAGTAAGTAACAGATATTCACCCCAAAGTGTTAGTTTAAAATACTAATTGAACAAGATAGAGGATACAATCTGATTTTCTGTTCACTAGTGAATTTTATATCATCTTCATTACCACAGTGTCTGAGTGTTTTTGAGTTGCCCTTTAAGTGACATAACTGAAATCCGTCACAGTTTTTATGTCTCTTCTTATGGAGATTTGTTCATGCACTTGATAGTTTGGATTGGTACATTGATTAGATACTTTTTTTCCCCCCTTGAACTGCACTCACCAGGCAAATAAACAGCATGCTGTGTACTGAAAGTAGACCGTGAAGTGTATGATGAATTTTTGAATCCTAAATTGCTGATCAGAATAGGAGGCTGAGTGATGCCTTGAGTCTGAACACTTCCTAGCTTTGCATCTGTTTCTCACCAGAGCATTTATCATTGCTAGATAAGCGCTATCTCTAATGGAAAGATAGAAAGCATAATGGATACGGAAGACGTAAAAATACAAGATAATGCCCGGTTGTATAGGTTGAGACATTGTATTGCACAGCCGCATTGAAACTGCCTTGAAAGGAACTCAAAAACCTAGTGCTTTCTCAATAATAGCACAATACAAACCTTTAACTATGAGATGTTGCCTGGGCAAGTTTAAGGCCTGTTTAATAGTAAAAGGAAAACAAACATCTCAGATTTAAAAAAAAAAAAAGTGAAAAGAATGCGGTTCTTGTTAATAGTATAAGGCAAGGGTTGTAGACACCTTCAGATTAAAAAAGGCAATTAATATTTATTTCATATCAAAGTAGATTGCTAATTAGGGCTGCGCTCTTCCCATCCCCCAGGGAAATAATCAGATGAGTGAATCTCATCTGGAAAGTTCACATATGGCAATGAGAAGCTCATCATGAAGATAAAGCCAGAAAAGAACCTGGACGACCTGATGAGATGTTCAGGCTATCTCATAGACTTTGCTCTCTAATGGGGTTTAAAAGACCTAGTATTAGTGACTTTATTTTACTGGGTTTCTGATGACACTTTCTAAAAGGCCATGATTATATATAGCGCTGTCACTTGTCAGTGTCCTTTCATTAACATGCCTAAAGAATCTTAATTGCTCAATCAGAATAGCAGATTTTTCCTCTGCTAGTAAAGTTTAAGAGGTTATTCAAGCCAAACAGAGGAAATGGAAATCCTGCCCAAATGGATCCAATAGAAAGAACAAACTATTACAGGAAAAAGTCAAGCAAGACTAAGAAGGAAATTGTAGAGCAAATAACTGAAGATAGAAGGATAAACAAGAAATTATTTCAAATATACCAAAAGCAAGAGTGGCAGGGAGTAAGGGACAAAGGCGGTGCTGGATATTGGTATGTCAAAAAATGACAGAGCTGAAATAAACCAAAAAATTGAAAAACAACAGATAAGCTAAACTAGATGGACTTCAACATTTAAATGTTTGAGCTATGTAGTCTTTCCTACCTGCCGGGTACAATGCCATGTTATGGGCGTTCAGTAAAAATTGTGTGTACCTTTAAGGAAACACCCCAGTGTTTAAGTGAGCCTATCTTGGGTATAGGGATATCACTTGAAATGATGAGTAGGAATGATGTAAAATTTTCTGTTAATGAAGAATTGCCCCCTTGTCTTTTTTGACAAAAATCTTACCTGTATGTGTGCAGAAGCAGTTTGTTTTCCTTTGGAAAATCTCAACTCTTGCCAGCCTTCCCAATAGCACCGTCAAGGTCCTCTCCGTTGAAAATCGAATGTTTGGGTTTTGGATGAAAAGTTCATATTTCTGTCTTTAAAAAAACTAAAGAAAATCTTGGGGAAAATTCCTATTTCCAACCAGATCTAATCATAACTGCACTGTAAGACATTTGGGAAAAATATAGCTTCTTTGAAAATTATGCCTTTCTGGTTGAGTAGAATTTTTTGGTTATGGTTAACTAGTTAAGATAATAAATTTGGACTTTCAAATGTCTATGATAAGCTGGTAGAAGAACTAAATTGTCAGGGAGAGAGCTAATTTTTCTTCAGTTTTGTAACTACTTTTTCATCTGGGAAAAAAATGACCATCAGAACAGCCAACTTCTAGTGTGACAGAAAATTAGCAGAGATGTATCCCAAGGATTCATATCGCGTCTCATTCAATCTCTTAACATTGAGAATACCGTGTGAACAGAAAGATGCTAAAATTTACAAATGAAACAAATTAGCTACTTACTGAAGGCTAGAGAGGCTGATGAAACTTTGAGGGAACCAATACACATTGGTGTTCGGACATCATAAAAGAAATGAAATTAGGTGTTGAAGTTGCACTAAAGCATATTTAAAAGAATCATTATAACTAACTACATGGATATAACACAGATAGTTTCTAAATTCATTGCAGACCCTCAGGAAAAAGATCCAGAAGTCCCTATAAGAAGATTAATGGATAAGCTTTCAGATGTATAACTTCCAGTAGTTAAATATAAGGCTGTTTTCAGAAATGCATAAAACTGAACTATTATAATGTCTTGTATTGATTCTATGCACAGCATTACCTGAATTGCTTTACTTGATTCTGATCAACCTGTGTTAGAAAAGATTTAGTGGAAATGGAAGAGCTAACATATATTATTACAGCTATGGAAAAAAACTTCCCCAAAGAATCTGAATAATGAATAATAAACTCAAGTAAACAAAAAGCCTTCAAAATAATTCAAATAAAACCTGGTAAATTTAGTAAGAGAACCACGCAATTTTCATGACGTTCTCCTATGTGGGTGTGTATTTAAACTTCTTCAAATTGATTCTTTGATGTTTTGTAGATTGTATTATGTGCTTTGAGTGTATTATGTGTGAGGAAAGGTGAATAGCTGGAATTTTTTCTTTCCTTTCTTTAAATGCTCTGTTTGCTATTTCAGATTTAACTGAAAGATAGAAGTTGTCTCCTAGAAGCTTAATGTTATTAAATCAGCAGCAAGATGTCTGACAAGGTTTGCCGTTGTTCTTAAAAAATAATTAGACAGTGTAGTGGAGTCAGCCCCAGTGGAATACAGGTATATCTGCTTTATAACCTTTAAGACTCGAATCTTAATTACACCATGGCAGTAGTCACTTTAGCACTTCAGTCCATTTTGCTAGATGTTGACATTACGAAATTATCTCATGTTCTAAATGCAAAGTAGCTGATTTTTCCTAAATGCATTTCTTGGCAACCAAGAGATAAATTGGTCTGGCTCCATTTTTAAGAAGAGCTTTGTCCTTTAATGGTCCTTAAATTAATCCCAATAATTCCACCTGAGAGGACGGCACTTCTAGAAAGCATAGAACAAAATCATGTATTGTATTACTTGCATGCATTTACAAATATTCTGTGGTCTGCTCCTATGCACACAGAAAAGAGATTTCTACAGTTATTTAAGAACCGAGATATAAATAGATCAATGTCAATAAAGACCACCCTTTGAATTTAATGGCAGAGCTTTAGATGAAGCGGAGGACAGTTTGTCCTAGAAGAATGCAAGTTCATTTTCAGCAGAACTAGATCCCTTCAACTAGGTGGTAGTGATACATTCATAGGTATACATCATAAGAATTTTTAATACATCTCCACTGCACATTCCTTAGTCCATCTTCATTAGACTGATCCTTTGGAACAAGAGACTGTTAGTAACCTGTTTTATCTAGTGAAGCTATAAGGTTCAGTGTTTGGGGATCTACATCCTATTGCCTGTGCTCCTTTACATAAGGCAAATTTTTAGGCATAGAATTTCAGTGACTGTTCTGAGATCAAGAGTGTGTTTAGGGGAGCCAGAGCAGAACCCAGGTCTGTCGCTTGCTCCCAGGGTCTCTCCACAGAGTCTTTTGTTTGTTTGTTTGTTTAAATCTTTGATCTCATAGTGTTTTACAAGCGTTACTTTGGACAAAAGTGGGTACTGTGTGTGTTTGACGAAAGGGAAGCCACAGCACAAGAACTCTTAAAGAACCAAACCTGCAGGGTACTGATGCCAAGAGCTGGATGTTCCCACATCATCTGGTGCAGCCACGCTTTCTCCTTTCTTTGACAAACATACAGATACCACCTCTATCTCAGCCCACATCAGTCTCTAGTTAAAGCAAGGATTGTCTCTCACACCCCGCGTGCAGGGAAAGGAGACCGTGTTGCCTGTCTCTTCCTTTCTAGTAGCCGGAAGGACCTAGAGAAGGACCAATGTCCAGTGTAGTAGAATTGGAGTCCAACGACGTGCAGCAGCCTAAGAAGCGAGGAGATCTTTGTGTAGCGCTGACTTCATGAGGGCCCCTCTGAGCATCACTTAAAACAGTGGACAATGTCTACCACTTGAAACTGTTGTCACAACTTTTCCTTTCTTTGCTTTTTTAACATGCAGAAGGCATGTGCAGCGTAGCGGGGGGGTGTAAGGGGTTCTCCGATAGATGCTGCTGCTGTAAACTTTGGCATAACTCAACTCGTCCCGCAGGAGGTACAAAGGGCCATTTGTGCTAGTAAACGCACTATCTTAGGACATGGATGTTTATCACAAATTTCCCAAGGAGGCTTTTCCAGCTGAAAAGACTCCAGAAAAAATATCTGCCTTTACTTAACGTAGCATAATGTGTTCTGAGCACCTTAATTACAGCTATGTATGCCAATTAATATATAAAGTTACTCAGCAATATACCAGCTCCATCATTTAAGATCAGAAAGACATCAGTCTTGGTGCCTTCAAAGAAAGACTTCCTTTACTGGCCACAAAAAGGAACTAAATCAATATAAAGAAACTATTAATAAATCTGTAGTAATGTATCAGAAAAAGAAGGGACTATGCATGCTCCCTTTCACTTGGTTATGGTATTGGAAAATCTTTATAGTGTGGTGTACAAAAAAAAAAAAAGAGGGCTTCAAGGGTATCTGTACTTACAACCCTCTCGTCTGATTTCTGTAAAGGTAATTATTTACAATTCTGTGATTCCAGGCTAAGACAAATAGGTAAGGTTAATGATAGTAGTTCAAGCTCTCTGCCCGAATGCTTTTTCGCTGAAAAATTTAATAGTAAATTTCCATCTTGGCCACACAAGTAATGAGGAAGGAAAGAGCTCTTAAAAGAGTTAAGCTTTCAGTTCAGCATCTGAACCTTTCTCTTAAAATCCAGGATAGTCAATGGAGGTGTTAACACTGTCCTTAATCAGCAGGATCCTGTTCCTTCTAGAGGCATCAGAGAATTTGAAACAGGGAAGTATGTATCAGTTAGAAGATTAGTAGTAGATTAAAGTGTCGCCTGCATCAGGCTTTCACAGTTATTGTAGATAAAGTTAGCGTGATATGCTACTTTTAAATGAATACAGCTAAAGTCCCATCATACTTTGAACAAACTTTGAACATCACTTTGAACAAACCTCCTATCAGAAACTGAGCTGGACTTTCACCTCTCTGCTGAAATGCCCATTGCAATGAGGGCATTTAAGTAAAAAGCAAAGCTACAATATTATTTTCACCTCTGTCTTCCTGATTTAGAGTTCTGCATTCATTCATTTGGGAGTGGAAGAGTTTGTATGGAATGGCACTGAGACCTGGGAGCAGAGACCTGCCCTCATGGAATAACCCATAGAGATAGGCAGAGCCAATACACTGAGAGACTTTTGTGCGTGTGTTTGTCTTCCTGGTTATCTTTGATGGGATCAGGGTAATATTATAAAGTACTTAAGAATGTATTTTATAACTGAATTAAAGTGGTTTAAGTCCATGATGCTGCCAAAAGGAGCGGTCTGGGCTCTCTCCTGGTTCTCAGGCTCGTGGCTCGTGGCCACTCTCAGTCTAGCACTGACAGTGGTGCTTGGGTAGTTATGCAGTCACTCAGATCAGCAAGCTGATGTTGCTGCAAGCACACTCATCTGAGAAAGGAAAGTTTAGTTTCTTGCATGGACTGCTAAAGCTGAAACAGCAGAAGCACTGGAGATGTGCACTCAGGGTGGAAAGAAGGTCAGGATCACCCCTTTCAGAGCTAACATAGTCTTAAGTATGCTTCAGAGGGCTGCCACACTGTACCCATAGGCACCTAAATATTAAGTAAAATTTACTGGCTAACTCCAAAATGGAGTTCCCAAAAACTTTAGCTTCCTGGCTATGTAGAGCTGAAGATGCCCAAGTCTTTAAATGCTTCTGTTCCTTACCCGCGTTTGCTAAGTGCCTGAGAATTCTCCTTCATCTCAGTATCAGCTTCGACAAGACCAAGTGAAGAGCTCCAAGCATAACTCAAACCTGATCCCCAAAAAGATTCAGAGCTGTAGCTGGAGAAATGTGGAAGGACGGCGGAAGGAGGGAAGTGATCTGAACACCAGAATGTCTTGCAAATAGCTGTGATTAGAGTACTTACACAAGTAAATGTAATGTGCTGCAGAAATAGAGATGTTATGTTCGATTTCCTCCTTTGAATAGGGAAATTCAAATCTCATCTCTCAAGTGATTTATTTGAGTTATAGATGGATGGGACAAGAGCATTACTAATTTTTCCTGTTCAAGATTCATTAGTCCAGTGAACACTAGTAGGAACAGGAGTCCACAGCCCTGTACATAGGGCACTCAGTTTGAAAGGAAATGGGCTGAATGGGATCTGTCTTAAATCTAATGACTTTGGCTTGACATACAGAGGAGAGATGCTCTAAAGGCAGTCTAAAACCTATCATATATTGAGTTGCCATGTCTCTGGGAAGTTACCAAATCCTATTAATCCTAAAATCAGACCTTAACGTAATTTATTGAGAGATCACAACTTGTGCGTTTATCTGCTTGTCGTATTATTTGCAATATAGAGCTCCGTCTTTTTATGTCCCTCTGTGGTGGTATCATCTGACCAAGAATATAGCAAGCTCTTGGACAAAATGAATGCTGTAGGTTAACTTTCTGCTACTCTGTGTGTAAGTGTTTGCACTGCAGCTGAATTACCCACCTACCAGGGCAGTAGACAGCTGGAAATCTCAAGTTGCAGGCATTCCCGTGTAAGAAGTGCATGTACAGAAATGGTTTTGGTTGATTCTGCTGAAAGATTATTTGGTTCAGTCTGAACAGTGAATTTTTTAAGACCAAATGTGCTTTGGAAGCATTGCTTGAGAGTTTGAGGTTAGAGTGTTGGTTGGTTTTATTTACGTGGGGTAGAGATAGGGGAGATTTTAGAAGGAATGGCAGTATATGCATAATGATGTTGATTTTAGTACAAACGGAACTCTGCATCTAGTTCTGGAAGATAACAAAAAATGGGGCTCTTTGCCCATAATTGTGGTTAAATAACTGCCCTGTGGCTGCATTTCTGGTGTCAAAATTAACTAAATATATTTTGCATTGCTTTTATTGCAACTGGCAAGTGAGCAAGTCGCTAATAGTAACAGAGCCGTTGTGTAATCAAAGCTAATCCTTACTCATGGAAAGAATCAGAGTCAAAAGCCTATAATCCTACTGTAGGCTACATTCCTCTGTAGGTTTCCTCTTAATATGTCTTGTTTTTTGCTCCTTGTGAACTATTTTCTGTATTTTTAGATTAAATTCTTGACCTAAAATTTGTATTGTTATTTTTTTGAGTTTTTTTTCCCATGGGGAATGTGTTCTTCGAGTTTGCCTCAGTGCCCTCTTCATTGCGTAGCAGCCTGCCTTTATGTCTTCAAAGACAATCACAGTACTGGCAGCGCTTACACATTTCATTGCAAGCCTTGCTCTATTTGCTGCATTGCTCACATTCCAGATTTTAGATTCCTTCTTTATTTCTGAGAGTCTCAGCTTTTATTTAATACAGCAAGAAGAAATAAAGTCTTTGTGGCTGTGGAGAAAGGTCTACCATAAAGGTCTATAAAACAGAGAAAAATAAAAGAACTTCAAATTCAGTCCTGTGTTTCTGCAGACCTGATTCAGAAGTTTTGAATACTTGCAGCTTAATATCTTAACATTTGGGTTACAATGGATTGTGGTTAAAAGGGACATTGTGCACATGCACACGCAGGTGTTTGCAAAGGCTTTTCCTCTTTTGCCATCATTGAACAAGTGCATCGAAGTCCTTTGCACTAAACTGTTCATTGGTTAGTGGTGCTGATAACAGTTGCTGGAGATGAATTATAACTCTTTAGTGCCTGTATATGGTGATTTCCTGATATGCTGAGTTTATCAAATCAGTAATTAATAAGTAACAGCTGTTCTGTGGCTTCTTGCATAGAGTTAATTTTTTGGAATAACTTATATCAGTTGTGAGCCCCAAGTTTAATGTATAGCTTTGGTACCTACACTGGAATGGGCTGTGGATCCATCCAGTTTGCTAACCAGTCCCTACCAGGGCTAACATCTCAAACTGGAAAAAACAGACCGCAGGCAAACCACAGCGCTCATAAGACTATTCACGGGCTCTGTGCACGGCTGTGTGGGAAAATTCTTCTCGGAGTCCTGTCGGCGATCATCTTACGGCCTGGAGCATGAGACTGAATACTTCTTATTATCTTGATTTGAATGGACACAAGCTCTATGTCCCCCACCCTCCCTTGCTTGCGTGCCTGACCTGGGGCAGGAGGGCCCTCTGCGAAGGCAGTCTGCCTCTTTGGGTAATAAGATGCCAGGAAACAGTGGAGAGTGGCACAGCAAGCCAAGCGGGTCTCATCGCGCTCTGCCGTGAGTGGATGACTACTGCATCGTAGATGGTGGTGCGAAAAAGGAGAATTACCCCTAATTAAAATGGAACATCTTCCGTGCAATTTTTTCTTCTTCCTTTCTCCATCTGCACATATCTGATTGACCAATAGGTAGTACAAGAAATCCAGTCCTGAAGTAGCAGCACATTAACCAGCAGAAGGGTCACATGGCAGCCAAAGCGGTAGATTACTTTTGTGCATCTGTGTATATGATACGATTCAGCCATTAGATCCCTTCTCCCCCGCCCCTGGAGGCAGCTCTCAGAGGTTACGCTCCGAAGCACGCTGCCGAGCTTCTGCTCTCTCTTCTGCCCTGCTCCTTCAAGCTGGGGAGGTGATCCCTGGACAGGACCCTTTGTGCAGGGGTCACGGTTCCTGCCTCTGGACTGCCTTTGCTATTATCCTTGATACGTTTGGGCTTGGTGTAATTTTTTCTGTGGGAAGGAAGCAGACTGGCAGTGCAACTTGGCATAGCAGGTTACAAGTAGGGTCAGCCCCGTCGCACTGGATGTTCTCAGGTGACCTTTGAACAAGGACAGATGGACCATGGCTCTAGACAACACTTAAGCCCTAGATCAGGCCTTCTCAAATCAACAAAAACCAATTTATTTGGTTTCTCTCCTCTCTACCTTTCTTCCTTTTCTGTTTTTCCCATAAACTACTTAGAGCTGCTAATTTTCAGGTATTTTTCCTTTCTGAAATTTCATATAATTCTTGCAAATATAATCTTGGGTATTGAAGGACACTAAAAGGAATCACAAATCCCTTTCTAGCCAAAGAATAGCCAGCATGTGAAACAAAGCTGCTTTAAAGTCTTTTTTTCTGCCTAAAATAAAAAAATGGTTAAAAATGAGGGGAGACTACAGTGTTGATCAATGATGAATTGAATGAGGACATTTGTAGGCGGACATGCATTGGTGATTAACTTGATCAGAAAACAAGATTTATGACCAGTCTGCAATGCACTCATACTGGCTTAAATGATATTGAAATTATTTAATTTTGTATTAAACTTATGTAACGCTGGTGGAACTGAGATCGGGATCTGGTTTGAGCTTGTTGGTTTTCTTCCAGTTGTTGTAGGTGAAAAAGAAGAACAGGAAAAAGTTTATTTATGAAGTTTTGAGCTAGTTAGAGCTTCAAGTACCAAACTCCCAGTTGGATACAGTGCCATACTCATTCTTTCACCTGCAACAATCAACACTTCATTATCACTTGCCTTATAATCTGGAAACTTAATTACTACCATTAATTACTACCACTGAGCAACAATTTCCCACCACTTATCCTTCCCTAACACCATACATGTACTAAGCTCCATGCCCAGTGTAGAAATTAAGTAGAAAACTTTCCACGGAGTTTCAGACAGGTATTTTGGATCTGTCTGTTCATTAGAAGTATCCTGTAATACTGCGTATTGTTATATGCTGCCTCGTCTGTTTCCAAATAAACTATGGTAGTGAAGTGTGAAACCAAAACCACTTGATACACTGTGTCTTGAAGTCACAGGGAATTAAAATAAAGAGCTTGATTGTCTAACAAAGAATGTTTATTGCTTGTCATCAGCAACAACAGATTTTTTCCTTGCTCTTAGAGTTTGAAAATCTCTGCCAGTAGACAACCATGAATGAAGAGTTTTTACTCAGACCAAATTATTATTATTATTTTTTTAAATTAGTAGGAGTTTTGTCTATTTTGGAATGCAGGACTTCACTTGAAGCTTTGTTTTAAACCATTTTAAATCTAGAGGGGCCCTACAGGATGAGTGGTATGCAAGGCATTGGAGTAGATCTTATAAAGCGCTTGTGGTGTCTCCATCTGTGGAAGTTGGTTGGCCTGAGAAGTTAATAGGTATCATGATCCTTTTTGTGGCTTGGGATGAACTAAATGACTTTGGAAAGTCCCTCAAAATTCTATTATTTTGTGATTAAGCAGTAAGTTGCCAAAGTTAGCTCTCATATGTATCTTATATAGACCCAGGCTCATGCCACTCAAGTGAGATGAGGCTTTATACCAGAATGTCTCATCAGCCTAAGTAGGCTCAGCAGCAATGTTTAATAAGCACTGATCTTACAGAAACACTAAATCAGAGGGAAGAGAACTTCTCTTGAAAGCAAAGACTGTGTGTGCAAGACTGCTTCCTTGTGGGAAGGTAGGTATCCCAGGTGAGGCAAGTGCTATTGCAAGCAGTTACAGGAACTGGTTGTTAAGTTCTTGCAAATTCACGTAAGATATGTAAATTGTATTATATTCTGGAATTATACCTATGGAGGAATGAGGGGCTGTTTAGGTAAGAAGTGAATAGGATCCAAAAGCAAATTAGGAAGCCCTGGAAAAATCCAATAGCAGTTGTCTCTTCTGGCACCACATTTGATTTTTGACTCCACAGTCATAAGAGGCAATGAAAAAAAATAGAAGGCACAGAACTATAAATATAAAGATATCAGAGGAAAGACACAGCGGATGAGTATAATGAATGGCAAAAGATGATTCAAGAGAGAGGAAATGTCAGCATATATTATACATAGGAGACAAATAGTTTTTTAAAATCAACAGTTCATTTTGCTGAACTTTGTTCATTGCAAGCATGTAAGTTAAAGGATCAAAACCAGTTATAATGCACTTCATCTCTGTTAGCATCTGATAATAAAGATTGAATTGGTGAATACTATGGTGAATTTCCACCAGTTCAATTCATTGCTCCTGCTTGCACGTACATTTTCTAAACCGCAGCAATTAACACTTGTGATTCTGAGCAACCCCCTTAATGTGAATAGATTTTTTTTTTTTAAATATTAAACTGAGTTGCATATAATACATCTCTTTTGCAAACGGAGGTGCTTTAGATAGCAATAAACATCCTCTTCCTGCTATCAAGAGTTTGGCCCTGTGATCTGTCTCCAGCTTGTAGCTGTCTTACTCTAGTGTAGCTGGTGATAGGAACTGGTATTCACTAACTCTGCAGACAAAGTGAAACACTGAGATCCAGTAGAAAATTACAAAAGCTCCACCGGAGACTTTGCAGCATTTTGCACACATTTTATGGTGCAGAATGGTGTTTTACTCTATTCCAGCTTTCAAGAACTGACTGAAGAGTAATTTTGTATTTAAACTCAGTAGACATTTTAAACTGGCTAAACCACTTTATCTGTCAACATTTGTGCCTCCTGTCAAATGGCTAAACCTTGCCCTCCAATGTATTTGCAATTTCCTTTTAACTATCACGCGCTTGCAGAAGGTAGATGGCCCATATGCTACTTCCGGCAAATCTGTTACTTCATTTAAGCCAGAAAGGGTAATTAGATCTAGTTTAGTCTTGCATGTAACATATACTCCAGGATTTCACCTGGCTACCTTATTTTGGAGTGCAATCATTTTTCATTGAGGAGGAAGAATCTGAGTTCCATTTATTAAAAAAGTCTTTGGTCTCATGTAGGAGGAGAATATAGTCAGAGATAATATTTATCTCCCAGTCTCTTGATATTACAGAAAAACAGCTATCTTGAGAGCTGGCTTTCAAGTAGGATGGAAAAATCGGGGTTTTTCCCCATGAATCATTTTTAATTATTAAGTAATTGGAAAATATGAACGAAAAATAATTGCAGGAGGTCATACGTTTGTGATCACTGCAAATAAACTTTAAACAAATTACAGATGGCTTTTTTATTAACAAAATGTTCAAAATGCCTCAATTGACAAATATATTTAGCTAGAGTGTATGATAAAGTGATGAGCAAGTCAACAAGCAAACCAAAAATAAGAGGTTATTCTCTTTGTAGAGGATGCACACGAATTGCAACTGTTGATAGAGGAGCACAGTCATCAGAACCAGCAGATTAATCTGCACATAACGAGGACTAGGCTCAAAGCAGGAGGAAAAGTTTCAGTAACAACGATGGTAGCATTGTTGGGAAAAATGCAGAAAACCCATCTGCTGAAGACATGTGACTGAGTCATACACAGAAATGGAGAGGAGAACTGTGCATCCCCGGGAGCAATCTGGTACTCAGCTGAGAGAAGATCTGAGCTAGAGACAGGCTGGACCTGCCTTCTGAACACCTTTCTAATGGGGAAAAAAAAAGATACTAGAAAGAAATTTCAAATAAAAAGTTCCCACTTGTTCAGTTGATGGAGTGACCTTTCCAGAAACTCTTACAAATTTCCAACCTCTGAGTCTTAGGTTTGAAATATGAATTTAAAAGGGGGGGTGGGGGGGTGTAGAAGAGGAGTGTGTCATTTCTTTTGGTATTTTGTTTCCAGCTCTATCCTTTGATCTCTGCGGCAGTGTAGTTCAGACAATCTGTAGAAATATTGCTAAACCAAGTTACTTTGTTATATTTTACTTCAGCCATTTGTCAGCATATGCCATAAAAATTTTAGTTTTCTCTCTTGATCTTTATCAGAGATTGCTGTTTCTCTTTGATGTCTTCCTCCTTATTTGACATTTGGGTCTGGTTTCCCATTTAATTATCTAACTCTCTATTGCTATTTTAGTTTAAAAGTTCACTGCAATATTTTACTCCTCCTGTTTCTCCATCCATTCCTCTGTGCTCCAGCTGAGGCACAAGAAAATGATGAGGGTAGTCACCATGTCAGGGAGTTTTATGCCTGAGCCCTTCTGTGAACAGAGGGGAGCACAGACACGTTGGTCAGTGAGCGTGGGCTGCAAATGTGAGCTCAAATGCTGGGTCTCCTAAATCAAAATTTCCAGGGGCCATTCTTTAATTAAATGGTAAACTTAGACCATTTCATGTAGGTTTGAAAGTCTGAAATGTAAACAACAAAGCAGTCAAAATAGCTGTAAAATATGTCATTTAATACAGGCAGAGTTCCTACAAACCACCTTATGAAAATACTATCCTCACTGGTTAGCTGTGTCAGAAAGCAGAAGGAATTCCTCACATTTTGTAGCCTAGCCAAGAACATTTGCCCTCAAGAGAGACAAGCTGAAGCAGGGTGGACGTTTCACCTCCCCTCCGAATTTCTAGGAGCGGACTGAACCGGTGAGGAGCTGAGACTCAGCGCCACAGTTCAGCAGACATTAGGTGTCTGTTGTACGCACTTATTCCAGAAAGATGTCTCGTAATAGCTGGAAGCTCTTCAGGACAGCTGGTTCTTGGGGCTGTTTTGCAAGCCGTAGGCCATGGAGCTAGGTGGGGATGACCAAAGAACGAATGATGACTTGATCTAGTCAGTTCATTGCTGCATAGTGCGGCCATGTGAATGTGGTATATGAAGGACTGTCTGTCTTCTGGCACAGCTGGAGAAGTGCATGTAAACCAGTGAGGTAACCATGCTATGTCACTGGTGTGATGAAGTCCTGGTAAGCTCCTACAGGGTTAGCAAGTGGAACAGAGAATTTTTAGCTTCATGCAGAACATGACAGGTCAGAGGAAGAGAAGAAGTCTGGGCACTATTTCTTGCTCTGGGATACAGGGCAGGTTAGAAGAACCTCTCTATGGGTACTCTGAGATAAAGGATGAAAATATTTCCATTGATTATTATTAAGAGCAGAACAGGGGCTGTGTACAGCTACAGGGTAAGTCCTGGCATATGGGCTGAGGGTCTTTAGTGTAGGGTGCGGAGCTCCATCTGGCAGGCCCAAAGAAGCATATCCACTGGGAGCCCGCAGCAGAGCCGTTCTGCAGACTGAACATATTGTACTTCTGGCTGGGTGACCTCCTCCCCCACCCCAAATGTGGCAGCCAGACTAAAACGGTGGAGGGAAACACTAGGTTTGATCAAACCATTCTTTTCTTTTTTTGGCTTTTTTCCCCCCTTTTCAAATGAAATCTTTGAAAGCAAAGAAGAAACTAGGGGAATGATGGTCCCAACCTGCTTACGTTCAAGAGTCAGAGTGCTTGTCTAGAATGAAGGAGACATAGGTTCAACTCCCCTTTTGCCTGAGAAGACTAGAGTTTGCATTTCCCACTATTAAGGAAAATAACCCAACTACTGAGATATTTGGAGATGTATTCAGATATGTGGAGATATTTTCATGTATTTGCCGTGCTTCTTTTTCTGTTAAGCCAGTTCTTCTTTGTTGGAAGTACTCAAATATCGATGGAGCAGAAGAGAAAGACTGTGAGAGTGATGCCCTGGCATAACGTTTCCAGCCAAAAAGTATTTTCTGCTCTTTGCACTGCAATAGCTTGTTTTTGTCCGCCAGATAAGTCACTTCCCACAAGACGGTGCTTGGAAATACACTCCTTTGGAGACAGGCAGAAAATGTTCTCTCGCCTCTGGATTCCCTGGACATGTCCAAGACTGGAAAACCCCATGTACCACATCTGAACAGGGTTGTGAGTCGATTTGCTGCCTGCGTGGAGATGAGGCTCTGCATTTGTCTGCCTTGCCCCGATTCACCTTGTCTCCCAACGTGACCTTGATTTAACAGTGAAACAAAGAAAATGTTTTAAACTCAAGCTAGATTTATGGTAACGAAAAGTAAGTAAAATCAGTAATTATACAGTCTCTCTCTGTAATTGAGAGGGAGCTGTTCCCTAGCTCTTCCCTCTTTCTCATCTAGATTGTTTTTTGGGATATTTCAGATTAATAGATCTCCTTGGGTAGTACAAGGAACTTGATCCCAAGCCTTTGGGTGTGAAGGAGTGTCCTCTTATCTTCCCATCAAGTTTTATTCTAGCTGAAGTTATTCAAGATTGCTTGGGCAGTTTCTAGGTTATTCTTGAGTTCAGTGTTCGGGGGCTGGGGAACAGAGTTGACTGTGTTAACTGGGAAGAGATCATGATTTTATGAAGCATTTTTTTAAAGTACAGGGAGGAGTTTGAATACTGTGAGAGATTTTCTAGCAGTTATGGGTAATAAACTGGAATAGCCTTCCAAGAGAAGAGAGGGAAACTTTGCTGACGTCAAGCCCCTTAACATTAGACTGGACAAAGCTGTATAAAAAACACCTCCAGCTTCAGGGAGGTAGTTTTCAGTAATATTTTCTTTTCCATGGTGTAATTCTGTTCAAGTCATGTTTCAGCATGTATAAAATGCCTTGTTTCTAATGGGCAGTGACAAACAATAATACACCAATGACACTGGAAAACACCTTTTTCACTTAGCATCTCAAAATGCAGAAAACGTAAGTCTCAGGGATCTCACACTATTGAGGTGTCTGTTTTCCCACGTAGGGTCAAATGTAATGTCATCCCTCCCAATACACCAATAAGCCTTTTCCTCCTCTTGCACACAAATCCTTAGGAAGTGGATTTTTGTGTGAGGACCTGCAGGGGAATGGGAGAAGGGACTCGCGGTGTGCGGATAGGTGGTCCATCCCCGCTGGCGCAGGCAGAGGAGTGCTGCAGTGTGGGAGGCCCATGGGTGGCCCACGCGGTGACGATGAACAGGTCCCAGGCTCTGCGTTTTGGCAGATCTCTCGGTTTGCTCTAACAATGGGCTTTGCATCCTTTGCACAGAGATGGTTCACCTTCAGGTGACTGCAGAGTTGTATTTACTTCCCTGGCATCTTGTGTGTCCCCGTGGAAGAGGGAGTTTGTATTTGATTTGTAGCCATGCATTGCTTTAAAAAGACCACTAATATCTTTCTAAGTTTCCTTTCAAAGTTATCACAGGGAAAAAAAGAGAGCTAAGGCATTAAGAACTTTACACGCTCAGGAGGACAGCGGCAGAAAAACAAAGAAACTTAATCTGGGATACACAAAGAAGAAGTGGGGGGGAGCATGATGTAGCTATAATGAGAAACGGCAAGATTGACATGAAAAAGATGGGACAGGCAGCAGAGTATAAATAGTAGCTGCAGTTTATTTGTAACTTTCATTTTTAGGTGGGGATGATTGACATATGGATGGGCTGGATGAAGGTAACCTCCCTGATCTTTAACTTGCAGGTCACATGGAGAAAACTTTGAGAAAATACTCCAACATGTAGATGTCAAATTGAGTGACAGCCGCGTGTGAGGTGAATTGCATTTACTGGCTTTTTTACATGCATCACTTCACAAAAATGATGGCTGCCATTTGAACAAAAAGACATCCTTCCCGACCGGGGTCAACAAACTGACAGTGCCCACCCATTAATAGAAAACACTGTCATTTAAAATAAAATGCTATGAGGAAAACTTCAAAAATCTATTAGCCAACACAGTGGATAGTATCAGTTTATGCACATGAATTACTGTATACCATTCCAGTGTTAATGTACAGCGCAGTGTGTGGTACAATTTTCATCTGTAACAATATATATAGAATGCCATATGGCTGACAGCATGTACTACACATGTCAGGCTCTTCTGTTTTCTAGCTCTGTACATCTTATTTGCTTCTGTCTTAATTATCTTGTTCTGTTGAGGGGAGGGAGAGAAAATAATAAAAGCCAATGAGAATTCAAAAATCAAGGGCAACAAATAGTGCCAGTTACTTAATTCCAGCGTTAATGTGTTTCTGCAATATTTCTTAAAAGATGCAATTGGACATCCATTGCTCGAGGTGGAATGTGGTGCTGTAATAAAGGCTCTATCTGTGGCATTTAAAAAAAAAACAAAACAAATGAGAAAGAACAGCCCTGCTTTATGTTGTCTGCTTATATTGTTTAATTCTAGGCATAATTTTTCCAGCTGCTAGGATGTGCCCATATTTTTTCCCATTCTTAACTCTGAAAGTAGTATCTGGACTTTTTTCCCAGCAGAAGCAAAATAGTGCTGAAAAGGAATGCTATAAAATTGGACCCCAGGATCTGAAATGGGCTAAGGAGCTCCTCAGAAGTTTAAGCCCTGAATTTAAGTTTTTTTCTGAGGGATTTTATATTCTTTAAAGGTCAAAGCCTCAAGATTTGTCTTCAGAGATTTAGTCCTGGCTCATCTGTCAGTCACTCTCACCCTCGTAAAGGCCAGAGGGGATTGCCAGCACCCCCCCTTGCTGCGCTCCCCTCTTGTCGAACAGTTGCTCCACTGAGAAATATCTTGTCCTAGACTGGAAGGAGGAAGGTCCCGTCTCTTCTATAATGGGAACTGGAGATAGAGAAGAAAAAAAATGGGTCTACCACTGACTTGCAAAGATTCTGAACGGGGCAGAACTACTCCCTCCGCTCTGTTCCTCCTGCAGTGGTTGTGGTGATGGAGTCGAAGACTGTTAGGGAGAGTGCAGGGTGGCTGCAGAGCTGCTTAGAGGGGATGGAATGTGCGGGTGCCCGGGAGCCACCCTGGGTTTTCACCCATTTACAAAGCACATGTGTGTACTTGCCTTCAAGTATCAGGCTGCAGAAATCTGATAGATTTTGTATATAGATTCTGGGTAAATTCTTTGTGATGGCCCTTGAAGAAGGGCAGGTATTACTTAGTTGGGATTGAAATGAGCTTGTATTTCACATGTGAGGGGTAACTTGTCAAGTATCGAGTACTCCTAGGTGGTGCTGCCCAAGTGGGGCATGGAAGGGACCAGAGAGGTTGGGGACGTGTGGCTGCTGCAGCCTTTGGTCTTTGTGTTCTTGCAGAGCTATGAAGCGAACCCCTTAACTCCGTGATTAGAAATGATTGGTTGGTCCACCATGAGCTTAAAATACTAACATTTTTGGATCATTAACTTTTACTAGCTGCTGCTTTCGAAATGAAGCTCAATGCCATGCTGAAAAGTCAATATAGTTAGAAATGAATTATAAAATTGGTCAGGAAAAGCAAATGAGACAAACAAGCAGCTTGGTGCACCGATAGGCTGACAGATGCTAAATAGTACTAGTTAACATTAGTCTGCGTACATAATACATTCATGAGTTAGGAGCATAAAGTGAACTCCATTTTTAATCCTCACAGCATGATCTTCCAAGCAGAAAAAAAAGACTTAATCCATGAATGTGGTGTTCAGAGCTGCCTTGACACGGTACCTACAGACTACGTGATTGGGACGTTCCAAAAGGGGGCATTCTTTGATCAGCAAGGCAATTTTTCCTTAATGTTTTCAATGGCAAAACGGTTTTTATAGTAGAAATCTCATTGAAAATTCAGGAAGCAGCCAAAGTTAACAGCACTCTGCTCTGTTGTGTGAGGATCCCTTGCCATATTTTCTCTTAAACCTAATTAAACATGACTATCCATTTAGGAAAAGAACCCTTAGTATCGTTTTCCAAAAGTTTTCTTAGCTCAATATATTATCGCTTTATACCATGACATTTTGCTCAGTGATAGGGCCATTTCTGCTAAACTTATAGCACGATTGCAGCTGGTTCCCTACTCCCAGAAATGTGTGTTCTTCCTATGAGTTGTCGTGAACTTTGTATTGATTCCAAGTACATGATATTTCATTAACACACATTTCTTCTCGTTCATATTTTTGTTGATTGTGTCAGATTCCTTCTGCACAAATTCCATGGTAATTATGAGGAAGAAGCATGTTCCACGCTCCCGTTTTGGTGTGAAACCTGTTCCAGCAAATGGCATATAATTCCTCTCTCCCGACTTTAAAGTGGAGATTTAATTTTCACACCAGAGGTGTCTGAAATTCCAAAACAGGGGCATAGTGCAGCAAGGCAGAAATAGAAAACTTTTAACATAGAAAAGATGAATATTTAATACAATGAGAACCAGAAAATTGAAACTTTTAAAAAACCCACTCTGAACAGTGTTTGGTTTCCCCACTGACCATGTCTTCAGTGAGATTTGAGGCTCTCTTGAAGCTTTAGAGACAATAGCCCCTGCCTCAGTGATGGAAAGGCCATGGCAGAGCTTTCTCTACATCCTGCTCACTGCAAATACTCTGGTATCTGGTAGGGGTGAGGCACAAAAAGAAAGATTTCTTACGGGTGGAAGGAGTCCTAGTCGTAGTTTTTATATTCCAAAAAAAAATGGTTGTTGCAAAGTTGCGAAAGACATTACAACAGCACTGAAATACTTTGGGGGGAAAAAAGGGCCTGGGGCAGAAAAGTGAGGACAGGGTGGCCCTGGAGGCACAGAAAGGAGAAGTGAGCTGTCCTCTCCCACGTGTGTGCTCACTCCAGGACATGAACAAGGTTACCTTTGCTCTACATTTCTATTTTTCCCCCTAAAAAAAGAGATAACTTAGAAAAACCAAAGTATCAATACATGTTTGAGTCTGAGCATCTTACTGAATAACCACATTGTTATATACATACTTTTACAAATGTTATATACCATGAGTTAAATTCAGCTCTTTCACCCATAGGCATGGAGATTCAGCCCTCCCAAAATGGATAGTTGACAAAGATGTGGTATGAATGGAAAAAAAAGCTCATTTATCCATGGCAAATTACAGGATCAAGTTCTACTATGTGTCATTAGTGCGATCCATAGTACTTCAGTTATTTGAGCATCATTTCTCTGGCTTTCTACCAGGGCAACTTAAGCAGTGGGGTATACCATGCTCTAATGTCTGTCAGACTGATCAGACTGAGGAGTATTTTGGTATTGAATAAATTATTTTTATGACATCTTGAAAATAACACCGAGCTAGGTTCCCCTCTAGGCTCAGGCAAATGAGGCAGTTGCCTGGAGCAGGAGACTGTACGGGAAGCGAAATGGCCATGGCCCTTATCCACTGCCTGCTTTGCTACAGCAAAACCCCTGGATAGCCAGAGCGGCTTCTGCTGCTACGCAAACCATGATCCCGGAGGGAAAGCATGGCAGGTACAGCCAACAGGAATAGGGTGTAAGGAGTCCCCCCCAACAGCAACAATAAATCTCTTTCTTTTCCATCCCGTGGTCAGCAGAAACAGCCAGACTCCCCAGAGCCCCTGCTCCCCTTCCTGTACCCCAGTTCTCTGTTTCAAATATGCTCTCTGCCTTTTTGCCTTCTATCTTGCTCCTCCTAGGCATGGCCCAGCTACAGCTCTGGCCAAACCCTGTGCTCGTATCTACAGGATATGAACGTTCAATATTGCCGGTGCTGCTGGGAAACCTGTGACATATACCTGTGATGTTTAGGATGCCTACCCAATGGCCATAGATGTCATTTTGTGACAGTAATATCTCAATAAACTGAGCTGCAAGAATAATATCACCAATGCCTCTCCTGGAGCTAATATGCATCTCTCATGTAGCTAAAGCTAAACGTTGGCTACCTAAATATTCCCTCCTTGTTAGCTGATCTCGTTGGGTTTCTCCTTCCCTCCAGTCTATTGCTGTGAAAAGACATTACAGAGCATCTCTGTTTCTGTCTGAGAAAATGACTGTATGCATTGGTGTTTGCTCTAGGGCTGGCTTCTGGGTAATATTAATCATTACTTCTAATGAAGTTAGTGGTTTGGGTCCCATTTCTGTGTTGCAGTTTTCTAAAGAACACTTACATTCTTAGGATGAAAGGTTCGGAATAAATGTGAGGTATAATCTGTAATGGGTATGAATAGCTCACTTATTGAAAACAGTGTGAGTTATTAGCTTTGGCTGTTTGGTCATTAATTTTGGTCACAGGCACTTACAAGAAAGCAGAAAGCCTGCAGGGAAATCACGCCAGGCCTTTGTATCTGCCCTTTCCACCAGAAAAGACGTTCCTGCTTCCTCCCCTTTGTGACTACGAGAGCTATTCCATACGTGGAATGAGTTTCCATATGGATAGATTCTAGTTATATGACCCTATACGATTGTTAGTTGTGTATGTGTGTATAAAGCATGTATAGATCTGAGTGGTTTCCTCTGCTGCTGCCAAATAACTCAGTACTGACACGGATGGGGAATGGGGAGCCCATGGGACTGCAGCTCTGAGGGGCCAAGTGGAGACACTTCCATGGTGTCCATATCTCCTGCTTCTTTGGAGAAGAAGCTTCTTACCCCTATAGGCATTGCAATCTGGTCAAGCTATTTCCCATAAAACCTCCACAGTTGTGACCAGGGAGAGGCTATTGCAGAGGGGAGAAATCACCTGTGTCGTTGCAGCAGGATCTGCAAAGTGTGGGAGCCTCAGTAAGTGTGGGACAGGGCCTGAAAGGAGTCTGAGGGGGAAAACGTTGGGTCCGTCCAGTCTGGAGTCTGTGGTCCTTCTCTGGCACTTGATGTGGAACATCCACAAACTGGGTCCTGCATCAGCCTTTGCTCCAGGTCCTTTGCTCAAGACTTTCTGGTGTTGTGGGTGCGCCAGGAGCCGTAGAGCTCACCTCTATTGCTGCAATAGGCTGCCCGTCTGTAGGTTACACATCTCTGCCTTTTGTTACATCTCTCTGCAACGCTCAGGCCCCTCGAACCCAGTTCATTTCTGGGGAACAAAGCTGTTGCTACAGGCCAGCTGTGTCTGGCCTCACTTGTGCAAAAGTCTCCCTATTTCTCCCCAGCCAAGCTCCGAGGTGAGCAGCGTGTTTCATGCTGATGCCTTTATCTGCACTGTCTCCTTTTGACTTTGGTTGTGTATGAAAATTCATTTCTTTCTATTTAACTCCTTCAAGGACACGTGTCTGTTCTGGGGCAGGAGGCGTATTTGTGCTTCTAGTTCTCTTTACCCAAATACCACTATGCTTTCTGTTAACTTTTAATCTGCTATTGGAACTGCCTACCCTATGGTAATATTTCCAGCCTTGTGTATCTGGCTACTCAGTGGGAAAGACAGTTCCCAGAGCAACTGCTGCAATAAATGCTTTTTGGCATCCAGATGTGTACTCTTTCGTTTCCCATGCTGTGCATGTGCTGTCTCTCGCATCCGTGCATCAACAAGTGTGGACAGGTATAGGGGCATATGGTGGTGTTATTGCATTGCTGACACTGAAGAGGGGCTTTCTCATAAGAAAGAAACCAACTCAGCTACACCTGCATTGTTACAAAGGAGACCTCTTTAAAGTCAGCGGCAATTCCGTTCTTTGCTTCAGTATTGACTGGCTTGCAAGTGGGCAATTTGCTATCCATTTCAGCCACAGATATGGCTGAAAGCATCCCGCCGAGAGATTGTGTGTATGCACTGTGCTGTTTGTTAAGCAAATGATTCCCAGACAGGTACGCTGGGATAGGATGCCAATCTTGACGTGACAAAGCCAAGCGTACGTAAATGCGCTGTCATTAATCCTGCTCTGTGTTGGATTGCGCTTCCAGAGTGACCCTGGGTTACAGAAAGTGAACGCAGAGGAGATCTGTGATTCTTGGTGGTGCTTTATGCCTCGTTCCTAAAACTGCAGAAAACATTTCATCCATTTTATTCCAGCAAAATGAAATTTAGATACACAATTAAGAAAAATGCCTCCCATGGGATTTCCTGCAGCCCCGATAGCTGGATTTCTTTTCTGCTGCTATTCTCTACACGTGGTATGCCGAAATTGTACAAAGGATCTACAGATTCAGAAGCTATAATGGGGGACTTTTAGCTCTTTGAATTACTTTATTATCCTTCCTCTATCTGTACCATATGCTAAATAATGCTGTTAAATTTGGCCTTGATTTTTATTGTTTTACACTCTTGTAACATTCATAATCTTGGCTAATCCTAAGAGTTTGTTTGGGAGCCTTATTCATTATTTAGGCCAAAATATTAAAAATTATCTGTCAGTTCTGGGGCCTTGCTTTTTTGTGAGTTTCATTTGGGTTTTCTGGACTTGTTTTTTGCAGCAGTGCAGAGCATCCCACTTCCACTGCTGAGAGCAGGAACTTCAGAGGAGTATTCCTGTCTTGGAAAGTGGAGGAGCCCTCTGCGCTGCACTGAGTACCAGGCGCACGATGGGTCTTTTCTGTAGGAAATGTGAAATGACCTCTTGTGATTGCTAGACACTGGGCTGCACTTTAAAGAAAAAAATACCCAAAACTTTAGCTGTGTTAGCCTGGCCGTACTCTGCCCTAAGAAACTGTTTGCTTTTTCTCAAATCCCCAGCAATGTCTGTAGGACACAGCATGCAACAAATCCTCCTGCCTAAACTCTTGCCTTCTAGTTGTGAACTCCTGAAAAACTACTCTGTTGTATCCCTCAACTGCTACTTTTCAGTACTGAGTAAACCCTATTTCAGTAATGAAACAAATAGGTTTTCCAGTGTTTATTTTATTCACATGTTTCCTGATGGTGCCTAAGGGCTGACTGTTGTACAAACACAGCGCAGCAGACGGCTCCTGCCCTGCTGAGCTTGCGATCTAAGTAGACAAGACACGCGGGAGGGTGGAGGGAAGGGTATGACACACAAGCAGGGCGAATGGCGCGGTGGCAGCAAACGGCATGCCGGCTCCATGGCTGCGTGTGTGCTTTATGAGTTAGAGTGGGGCTGAACCGCCAAAGAAGTGGGGAGAAGGAGCAGAGGACAAGCGAGAGAAACAGGAGTGAGCTGAGCCTGACAGTCAGCAGGAAGAGATTTAAAATGAATAGCAGAAAGCAGTAAGAGCCCTCTTTCCTGTCTCAGAGTGGTGTGGCAAGGAGAAACTGGTGCTACTGAAGCTCTAGGAGCTGTACGTGGAGGGGTGAGAGTGGTTAGGTGCCGGACGTGCAGGCAGTGCTGCCCCTCACGCTCACCAGTGGTACCTGGTTCCTTTTGCCAAAGCAACTCTGCACCTGCAGCCCCTGCTCTTAGTTCTTGGCCAAAGAGGTTGCAATGTGCTTTTCTTCCCCGGCAGAGTACCTCCTGCAGGACATACCCCTGTGCGGCTGCGGCTGTGAGGTGCTGCCATGTATACCCAATGCTATAGATGAATAAACCTGAATAACAGAAGTCTCCTGTAACGATAGCAACTTGACTAACCAAACAGCCGGCTTTGAGAAGCAAACTGCATTTATTTCCCATCATGAGCTCAAAGTGTGGCAGTAATCCTGGACACTAAATATATAGACTTTCACACAGCACACGTACTTGCAGAAAAAGGACATCTACTACAAAACTTGTTGTACATAGCCAAACCTTCCCACACTGGTGATGAATATTTATGCCATGAATGTAGAGTGGAAGGTGGCATCTTCCTTGATGAATTGGGGGCTAGATGCTATGACTACATTATTTAGACCGCTTTATTATAAGGGGTTACAATTTTATTGCCTGTTGCAAAGCAGATAGATAGAGTAGATCTTCCCAAAGATCAAAGTGTGTCTCTAGGGCAGCCAGTAAATTAGTGGAGATTATAAATGAGTGCATAGTCATTGATGTCTTGAGAGCTCGGCTCAAGAGATCAGAGAGTATTCTTTCCCCCTTTCTGTTCATAAGTCTCTTTCTAGAACAGATTACTTTTTTTACACTTAAAAGCAATATTCATGGACTTCATAAGAACAAGTATTTCAGTAGGACATGCTCTGATCACATCTCTCCCTGTTGTATATAGTCTTATTATGGACTGATGCTTCCCTGTAATACAAAGTCATGGAGACTGATGTCAGTGATGTGTGTTTGGGGAATCATATCACTTAACTAATTTCATCATATTTTATAGCAAGTACAGCCTCCGTAGGAACTTTTTTGGCAGAATGGGAGCTCTTTGAAGCTCTGTTATGAGGTGCAATGAGTGTATGAAGCAAAATAAAAGCAAATTAGAGAACACTTCACTATCCTAAAAGAAGAGATTATAGCTATGGTGGGGAAAAGTAAATATAAAACAAATCACACTATACCAAAAATTGCAAATAAAAAACCCAGGAATAAACATCCATTTCGTGAAGGGATTTGAAGTTAACTTTTAATATCCAAGCTGGGAGAGAAGTCAGAATTGTGTCTTTGTGCAGAAGATGGAACAGAGCTCTCATTTACTATAACAAATCTGGAGTCTGTATATTGTAAGAACAACCTCCATCTGAAACATTTAAAAACTTTTTAAAAGTTTTTGTGTATATTCCATGCAATAGAAAGAAAAAAATAATCCCAAACCAGAGTTTTCTGGACCACTCAGCTTTAGAGAAATGCTTTGTGTGGAAATTACCACAGCGGAAATAACTGAGTAGGATTATACTATCAAGTTTTAAGACGGTTATCTGGTGGTGTCAGTGGAGATAACAGCGTTAGGTTTTCAGGGATGGCTTTGATTCATTCATCCTAGTGCTCTATTACAGGAAGTTTCTGCTGCCGTCCCAGTGGATGCTCTGGTCTGGTCGGTCTGAGAAGTTTAACCCAGGTGAGAGGTTCCTAGTGGAAGGAAAGACTCATAATACAATATGAAATACAATGAGCAGATCAGTTGATGGTGCTTTTCTACCTGCCTGTCTGCTCCTGTACTACACTGAATGTCTCGGACAACATTGCAATTCTTCATTTGACTGCCCTTCGGCAGCTGAGTAAATTTTTGTTAGGAATATGCTACCTTTTCCTTCAGGCCTATTCTGAACCTTGAACCAAGTTCCCCTGAGTTCAATAAAACAGACTTTTTTGCCTTTGCAATGACAAGAAGGTCAGCTCCATTCCTTTTATATCTTGTTTAAATGAGGACTGACCATCACGAAAATACTACACAAGCTGTCAGGTACAGCAAACACAATTTTGATATGTTGGACAATCTGAGTAATATGAATACCTGTTGAGTGGACAGGTTATGTTATCTGCTCTTCTAGTCGTGACTTTGCCTGGTGGGGCCAGGTCCTGTGCTTGGGTTGCAAACGTGTGAGCACAGTGGGGTGATGTTTTGTATGGAGTGTAGCATTTCATGACCGCCCACTGAAGCCCATGTAACTGCAGGGTAAGATGTCAGCAGCCCTCAGTGCTGTTTCCAAGTGACTTGTAGGTTCTTTTTTCTAACTTAATCTAAGGAAGCCAAAGATGTCACAAAGATGCCATGAAGCTCAATTTGATTGAAAAGTACTAGATGAAACACCATACTAGAAGTAGCTTCTTGCCAAAGAACGGGTTTGCCAATATGAGATGCATCATTGAGGCGCACTGCTGAAGTGCTTCACTCCTCACTGGAGGGACTTTAGATCTGCCTTTGCCTTTTATCTCCTCTTGCTATGACTGGTGGGACTAACCAGGACTGGCAGTTAGCACCAGCAGTGCAGTGGATTTTGTTCTGTAGATCAGCATGTTTTGAATTGGCTCCAAGTCATGAATTCCTTCAACTGAAACAATACTACAAGTTGTAGACGTCCGTTGGCCACCCTAAATGCCACAGGAAAACTGGACATGAAAGTTTACAAAACAATGCTCTATCTTTGAAGATGTTAACGTTTTGATGAGGAAATCCTGTAAGAAATCCCTGATGATACCTGTCGCGGTGGTAAATTGCGTAAAATAAATTGCTAGCTGTAAATAAAAGTGCATAGGCTTTGTTTGCCATGTTTGCACTATTACCCTACTGAAATGAGTGACATACCACAAAGTGACACGCACCGTGCTGTCCGGAGTGCATTGCTTGTGCAACATAGCTCCTAAGGGCTTAGGCACTGAAAGCTTCATTTTGGTGAGCATCTTAAGCTGTAACATCTGCTCAGAACTGTAGCGAAAATGATGTTATTAGTTCTTACAGAAGGAAATTCCTACCCCCCATGTGAATTCCTTTGGAATTTGTTTTCCCTCTCTGGATGCAGAGGATTTAATGAGTGATAAAATACCATGTCAAGAACAGGTCTGATTATTGATGCTTTTTCATATGGAGAGGAGTGGGTTATTTGGGGAATTTCTTTGCTTGAAATGTGGATCCTATTTTCTAAGGTGATTCCCAGAGGGATTAAATTTTTGTCATTATGATGTTGTGCTTTTCCACCTACCCTTACAAAATATTTATACCATTTTTTGCAACCTAATGTGATACTTTCTTAAATGTCAGTTGGTACCAACTTTGATGACATCTTATGCTGCTTTCTGTGCTACTTCAACTCCAAACACTTTAATTTCCTCTCTGTCTTTGTTCAGACGTCTTGATTACCCACTTTGGTTGTTACACAGTGTAACTGTTTGCTTTATTGTTAAGATCCATCTGAGGACAAGCTCGGTTGAATGGCCAGTGCAATGTAAACATGTGTGACTAATCCGTCTGATATGGTGCTGTTTGGTCTTTAATATTCTGGGCCGAAAGATAATGTCTGAATGCGCCTGTCAGGAGAAGGGCTAGGAAAGGGGCAAGAAGCCGCTTCCTTTGGATCTGAAGAATAATCTTGAAAGGCTATCAGGTGATAAACTGAGATTAGAACCAGTCATAAAAAAAATATGTTTAACTGTTGGGGTTTTTTGGGGGCATGATTGAGTCAACCTTTCATTCAGGTTTGAGTGCTCTGGGTATACTTAAATAGCTAAATTACCCCTTTCATGTTTCGGCACAGGAGAGAAAATACACTTAAACATTTTAGATTTTAAAATACGGAAAAAAAAAAATCTGTCCCTGTCTGCTGTGGTGGAAATGTGAGGGAATCCTACCCGAATTATCTGGCATGACGTGTTTGCTCCCTGTCACTGGATTGCTAGTCTGGTTTTCAGTTCTTAGTCTGGATGAGGAAACATCTACACGAAACACAGACTGCACATGAATGTTTGTCTTGTGAATACAGGTGAATTGACTCAGTAAAAAAGCATTTGGCCTCAGAAAGGTAGGTGCTAAATGTTCCTACTCTAGTATAGTAACACGCTGTGAAAAGTGATGGGAAATTCAGGGATGCTTGAGTCAACCATGGAAGAATCCTTTTCCTTTGGGGAACGTGGTATTGACCAAGTTTCTCCTTGGTCACCAAGGTCACCAAGTTTCACCTTGGCACCTGAGGGAAGTGATCGAGTTCAGAGGGGGAATAAGAAAGACTACTTTTGCAAAATAATGAGAGACTGGACAGTCAGGGCAAAAAATAACGCGTTTATCTCAGTGCAGAGTTTTGCTCCTTCGATAGATACCGCATCCCGAGCCACAGCCCGGTTTGGCGGGGCAGAGCCGGCAGCAAGCTGCTCATCTGCCTCGCACGCTCCGGCGTGCCCGTGCAGGCAAAGAGGACGGGCTCCGGCGCGTCTGCATCGCCGTGGCCACCGCATCGCGGCGGCTGATGGGCCGTGAGCTGATTCATATTGATCGGGATGCTGCTGACACCCGCTCAAAGCTCCCGCTCCCATCGCCATGGCAACCAAGAGCCCGAATACTTGTCCACATACTTTAGGAACCTCATTAAATCAGGCAGCAGGACAGCAGCTGTGGTCTCAATGTGTTACGCTGACAGCCGGGGACTCGTTTTATGATGCTCAGGTGATTTTTGGCCCTCTCTAGGCCCAACTGTTGAAAATGTGGGGATAGCGGGCCAGATGGCAGAATAAATAAATATTGCCAATAGTTTAATGTGCACACATCTTCTGAAAGGTGCAAAGCGACCGCGCTCAGTTTTATCAACTCTGGTAATTTTAAACAAAGCATAAATAAAGGATAAAAGGGTACAGCTGAGCTGAGTTTTTTTTTTTTTAATTTATTTAAGTAGCTGATTTTAAGAGCAAATGGATTGAACTTAAGCCTTACAGTAGATCTCATAAAATGTTGCACAGGTATAAGTAATTAAAGTTCTCTTATCTCGATATTTAATCATTAAAATTCAGCAAAGCAGGACCCAGATTGGTAATTTTTACCACTGCCTTCCAGCAGGCTCTGCCAGAGGTAACATCAACAGAATAATATCTGCTATTTCTTAGGCAGAGGAGTTCCTCTTGCACCACAGGAATGAAATACTCCAGCCACCCGCCCAGCTTTGGCTTTGACCTACCTCTCTGGTGCACTCCCCTGAACTGGGGTTTGGTATCATTAGCATAAATGGAACTTTATACCATGGGGCTAAGCTAAAGATAGATTTAGCCCCAAACCACTCTAAAATCATGTACAGTGCATTTTATGTGATAATGATTGCAATTATTTCATGTTCTTCATAGTTCACCTATTTTGACTTGGGCTGTTAGAAAGCAGTAAAGTCAGAACGTAATTAGACGCTTCGTGTCCTAGTATTTTGCATAATTTTGAGTTAGTTTGGGCTTTTACATTATTGCATAAATAAAGTGGAAAAATGGTGGCATACAGTTGTCATTCTCCTTTTTAATGTCAACAAAATTGGTTGCATCGCTGATGAATGATTCCCCCTGCTGAAAGGTGGTCACCCAGAGTATATTCATGGTTCTGGTCATTTCCAAAGGACCAAAGAAAGCAAGGAAAACACCGAACTACATAGAATAAGCATGTTACAAACCCCAAGATCTCAAAACTGGTACGTCTCAACAGGAGCTGAAAAATAGCAATACTGTCATCCAGGTGCTTTAATTTTCCTTGAAAGGAAATGACAGATGCCTCAGACCCTAAATTATAATTTGTAGATACTAAACAAAGAACCTCAATTAACCACTAGTAAAGCAATTATTAATATTGGCTGAAATCCATTCTGCCCAGGGTCTCAGACTACAATCCAGTCCAGTTGGCTGCCCAGGACTGTCTGACCTGGTAGGCACCTAAATTCGTTTGATAATTCCCTACATAATTTGAAATTGCTCTAGGCCCTTAACCTTATAGCCAGGACTAGGTTCTTTGTTTTGCATTTGGATTTTTTGGTAGCCATTGATGTTGTTATATAAAATGGGCACGTATCGTGGGACACGTGGACCAAAATGCAAGGGTTTCCGCCTGCCCAGGTGGTGCAAGGCATTCGGTGGGAGTAAGATATTGTCTGAGCTCCTCTCCGGCTGCCTCGTGAGCTGTGCATGCTGCCCGCAGTGTTGGGAAGAAAGAGTGAGTCCTCTCAATCTGATTATCTTCTGGAGAGAGCATTTTCTTGTGAGGTTGATTCAATTGCCCTCAATGCCTAGAACATAGGGCCACCCTCTTTCATCCCCTAGACTAGTATGCAAAAGCAGAGCCCCACTGCTGCTAATCTGATTGATGAGCAGACTCAGAGATGAAGAGACCTAGAAGACCTGGATCCACAGTGGAGAACAGCACCTGATGTTTCCTATTGCTTCCCTATAGCCTCAAAGAGGCAGACATTCATCTTCTCATGAAAAGGAAACCCACTGAGGGGTTAGTAAATCTATAAAAAACACCTCTTGCTCAAAAAATCCTTCTTTTGCAAATAGTTAGTGAATGGGAGTACAGGTCTGGCCACTCTAGAAGACAGCACTCTGACCGAGATGGACCTGTGGTCTCATCTCAAGTATGAGCATTCCTATGTTTAACTTTAGTGGATTGGATTGCTGTCTAGAGGCACTTAAATTTTGTATATAGCTGTTGGGAAGAAGGAAATGCATACATTAGACAGATTGAATTGCTCTCTGTGATTCTTCAGGTTTTCCATTAACTGCATTAAAGATTAAGCAGTTATATGAGATGAACCTGCCTGCCCCTGCTCACTGCCCCTCGGTGCAGGTAGCTAAAATCTCGGTCAGTCAACGATTAAGATAGGTACGTCAGAGGGACTGTCAGGATATCCCCCTTAGAATGGTATTTTCAGACTACTCCAGCCATTTTAGGAATATGATCTGTACTATGCATGGAAAATTGGACCCATTCTTTTTTTGGCAGGTTTGTTTTCTCACCTACCGTCTTACTTCTTTTGTGTATTTGGAATTCAAAATAAATGCATTGCTTTATATAGTTCATGATCGAGGGCACTTGTTATGCAGCTAATTTTATTCCATCCATTGAAAAGAAAAATGATACAAATACCTTTTTTGACTGTGTGAATAAGATGAGCGAAAAGAATCTAAATTTAATGACCAAATCTGGGTTGCCTTTCTCCTGCAGTAAACTCAAGGGAATCTGCTTAAGTAACTAACGTGCACAGAATCAGGCTTTAAATGTGGCCATTTTACCTGAGAGAGCTGAAGGACCGACTTAATGGCATTCTCCGTGAATCCTGCACAAGAGAGAGATAATGCCGCTACATATGCAGATAATATGTGATCATAAACTGCAAGTAACTATGTGATAAAAATGGCTTTGGTTGCCAGCACAAGCCGTAAGAGCTCAAGTAAAGCTACTGGGGCATTTCTGTAGCCAAAAAGTGCTGCATAGCATTGCTGATAAACAGTCTCTCTTGGGCCAACTTTTGCTTTTCCAAGTGGAGCACAAAACGTTTCTGACACATGCTTGTCAGGACTACTCACCTCCACTTTACGGGTAATTTGTAACTGTGTAGGTGTTGACCATGGAAAAATACATTGGAGTCTTGACTTTGGTAGGGTGGAATTATGCTCTGAGTCACAGATAAAGTATTTTAATTGTTAGCCTGTTAGTCTGTACAACAAATATCCAAAATCATATCATATAAGAGAAGGGAAAATCTTATTTATAATGGCCAATCATTAGTAACTGACATGATTACAATAGTGACAGAGGCTGTCCATTCCACAAGTAACTTGTAGTGATTTTTAATAACTGGTAATACCTTTATTCCTTTCCTATATTAATTTTATGGGTGCTTGCTTAACATATAAATATTTGTATTGTGTAATTAAAATGAATTAATGGATCCCCAAAACCATGTATTAATCATAGAATCATAGAATTGTTTAGGTTGGAAAAGACCTTTAAGGTCATCAAGTCCAACCGTTAACCTAGCACTGCCAAGTCCACCACTACACCATGTCCCTAAGCACCACATCTACACGGCTTTTAAATACCTCCAGGGACAGGGACTCAACCCCTTACCTGGACAGCCTGTTCCAATGCTTGACAACCCTTTCAGTGAAGACATTTTTCCTAATATCCAACCTAAACCTCCCCTGGCACAACTTGAGACCATTTCCTCTTGTCCTATCACTTGTTACTTGGGAGAAGAGACTGACCCCCACCTCTCTACACCCTCCTTTCAGGCCGTTGTAGAGAGCGATGAGGTCTCCCCTCAGCCTCCTTTTCTCCAGGCTGAACAACCCCAGGTCCCTCAGCCGCTCCCCATCAGCCTTGTGCTCCAGACCCTTCCCCAGCTCCGTTGCCCTTCTCTGGACACGCTCCAGCCCCTCAATGTCTCTCTTGTAGTGAGGGGCCCAAAACTGAACACAGCATTCGAGGTGCGGCCTCACCAGTGCCAAGTACAGGGTCACGATCACTTCCCTAGTCCTGCTGGCCATGCTATTTTTGATACAAGCCAGGATGCCATTGGCTTTCTTGGCCACCTGGGCACACTGCTGGCTCATATTTAGCCGTCTGTTGACCAACATGCCCAGGTCCTTTTCCTCCAGGCAGCTTTCCAGCCACTCTTCACCAAGCCTGTAGCGTTGCATGGGGTTGTTGTGACCCAAGTGCAGGACCCAGCACTGAGCCTTGTTGAATTTCATGCAGTTGGCCTTGGCCCATCGATCCAGGCTGTCCTGGTCCCTCTGCAGAGCCTTCCTACCCTCAAGCAGATCAACACTCCCGCCCAACTTGGTGTCATCTGCAGACTTACTGAGGGTGCACTTGATCCCCTTGTCCAGATCATTGATGAAGATATTAAACAGAACTGTCCCCAACACTGAGCCCTGGGGAACACCAGTTGTGACCGGCCACCAGCTGGATTTAACTCCATTCACCACAGCTCTTTGGGCCTGGCCATCCAGCCAGTTCTTTACCCAGCAAAACATACGCTTGTCCAAGCCATGAGCAGCCAGTTTCTCCAGGAGATTGCTGTAGGAAATGGTGTCAAAGGCTTTACTAAAGTCTAGGTAGGCAACATCCACAGCCTTTCCCTCATCCACTAAGTGGGTCACCTTGTCATAGAAGATCAGGTTAGTCAAGCAGGACCTGCCTTTCATAAACCCATGCTGACTGGGCCTGATCGCCTCCTTCCGGCCCTTCTTGTAGATGGGCATCACATTTGCTGACTTCCAGTCAACTGGGACCTCCCCGAATTTAAAATGACTCTTAGTAAAACCAATTAAACAGCAAGTAATTGTTTTACTTTGTATCAGTAGTTTTAAATTGGCTTTTTAAATTGAGAAGCAAAATATAGCACAGTGAATGCACCTGTGTTTCTAATTAAGCAGTCCACATTGAAAAAAACAAACAAGAACACTTTAAAATGATAACAAGTGAAATCCAATTCAGCATACATTTTAGTATTTGTTGTGCCCAGAGATAATGGCTGAATCTCATCAACTTCAATGAGACTTCAGCAAAGTTATAAAATTTCCGTATGTACTCCCAGACTTTGCTGAAGAGTTGACTTAAATTAAGGCCCGTAACAGGCAGTAGTCCTATGGGAGTCACCACAGTTATACTAGCACAGGAGAAAATAAGCTGTCCTAGTAATCTTTAATTTCTTTTCCCAAATCCTGCAACAAATTCCATGTCATTATGCGCTATTAAAGCAGTTATTCACGTTGATGTGACTGATAGGTTTCAATTTCCGTATTTCAGTGGAGTTAGCTGGAGACATGACAGAGTCCACAGCCCATTCGTTTGAGAAGAATTACCTTAAATTTCTTGGTCCTTTGGTCTCAGAGAGGTACGATTTACACTGTAGAGGAAACCTGCCATCAGATAAAGGCCATCCAGGTGGGAAGAACCATCTTCTCAAGTTCTTCTTGGAGCACATGAATTTGTACATGTTAAAGACAGAAACCTCACTTGCTCTCAAGTAGAAATGAGCATTTTTCCAGTAACAAATTATTTATTCATTAAAATTAATTGGTCAGCCCAAAATTTTCTATAAGGCCAACCCAAACTTTATGTTAAAATGATTTTTCATTCTCTATTTACAAAATAGCAGTGGTCCATTTTTCTTCTCATATGCTAACTCAATGACAATGGTAGTAAGCCGTATTAAGAAGGCTGGTTCCTGCCTGGTGTTACAAATTCAGACACCCAGAATACCCCAACAACTACCTGGAAAATATTTTAAGGTAAAACTCCGTAAGCCCTTTGGAAATAGCAGTAGATAGGATCTGGGAAAGGAGCGTGCTGTGAAGGAGGTCTCCACCAGCTGGGGTCATGCTGCCAGGACTTTGTCTTGGAGATGCTGCCTGCGAGGGACATGTCCTCATCTGTAGAAAGGGGTTAAAAGCAGATTCAGGTTAAATTTATTCTTTCCGGAGCTTATATGACTGGGAAGATGACGTATGTTCTGCTCTCTACTGGCCCAAGGCTAGTTTGCACATCCTATGGGAAAGGGGTCAGCCACTTGGCAAAGTCATTTTGTGAACCAGGAGACTATCAAACAGACTCTGAAAACCTCGTTAGGAGCATCACTTGGACTTATCTGTATATAAACACTGGTGAATTAGGAGGTGAATGTATTCTTCAGTAACTGTATAATTTTACAGATTCGTTTCCAAGCACTAGCATACTTTAAAAATTAATCTCTTTTAAATGAAATGTTCATTTAAAAATGATGTTTAATGAGGTCTAATGCATCCTGAGATGCTGGCAGGAGAAGGTTTGTTCTGCAGCTGATCCTGACAAAGGAGGGCGGGGAGGTAATTAACAAAGACAATCAAACTTTCATTAGTATTAATAAAGCCTGCAACTTAAAATGTTTTGATGCAAATAACTGCTATTTATGTTTCAAAACACCGTTCTTTTCTATCAGTACATCTTTTAAAGATGCTTTATTGTGTGGGTTTCTAGTTGACACCACATGTAATAGATTTCTTGGAAATAGAGTTTAACCATTAAACATGAGGATGTATGTCATTATTTTCTGCAGCTAAATGCCTGAAGGTGAAGCTGAGTGAATTTAATGCATTAAGAAAGGTAATTATCAGATAATCTTGATTGCCAAGATTCTTCCTGCTCCAACAAAAACTGATGGTGGCATAATCTGTGTACACAAGCATCTGATTTTTCCTTTATGACTTTGATTTAGGTGTGACAGCAGTATACAGCAATGTTTCTGTGTTATTTTTATATTTTTTTTCTAATATTTCTTCTGCATTTCTCATCTGTTTCCTTGTTCATGCCCATAAATTACACTTCTTTTACCAACTCCTTTTCTTTAAGTAATAATTATATGGTCAAATGGATTGCTGTGCATTAAGGGCTAGAGGGAAAAAATTGGCAAATTTTCCAGTAACAGATTTTTTTTCTCTTCTCAAAGCTGAGGTGTAAGTTTGTCACAGCTTTCACAAATCTTCTTTCTCAGCAGTCATGCATCAAAGGCTTAGAACTGCAAATGAATTATTTTGATTACTGCTGCCCTGGGAAGATCTCCAGGGATGGGATGTGGCAGGCTTAGCTACTGTCCATTCCTGCCGGGCCAAATCCTGCTCCCAGGGAAGTAAGGCATTAGGAATTTTGCCACTGACTTCCGTGGGGCTAGGATTTAGCACATAGAGCACAGACATTATTCTTTAAAAAAAAAAAAATCAGGCTCGGGCTCCTGTGTGCTCACGGTGGTAGACTCCCCAAATTTGGTGGAATTTAACATTTTGCTTCCCTGCACTAAGCTGGTGTTCAGGGACGTGAGGGAAAAGAAGGCAAAATGAAGAACACCTGAGGAGACAACAAGAAATAAATAAAGAAAAGAAAAAAAATTCTTTCCAGATATATTTGCATCATCAAAGGCAGAAACACCTTTTCCTTCCCCAGGTTTTGGCTTTTGTCTGATAGATCTTTACAAGACTGACTCTGCCACCTCACTACAGGAAAGCCTTAGAGATGATGATAAGGATAAAACTAATGAGGATCTAGAGAAAATATTTGAAACCAAATAGACTCAATATTTTCTGCAGGATTTTTTAATCAGTTCGCAAAACCCCGCACTACAAGGCATGTAGGGTTTTTTTCATTACAATTTTTCCACCATGCTTCTCAACTGGAAGGGGAGAAGGTTGGGGCAGGAGGAGTTTCTAGGAGTGGAAGCCTCTCTCCACATGCTTGTCTCCTTCATTTTTGGTCCAGCAGAGGTTACCTTACTTGTGCTTGGCAGCTTCCTCAGGCCCTTAGGTAGGCTCAGCCTCAGACTCCGCTCTCTTGGGTACCAAGTGACAGCCTGTTTATTGTAGACCCTCATTTTCAGTGTCTTTGAGCTTGTCTGCCTAGGAAAGTCATGATGAAACTGGATTTCCAGTGCAAAAACTCTTTTTGCTGACTCCCTTCCTGGGTATTTTTACTGCCTGATGAACCTGCACCTGGAAAACCTTACACTCGACTACGCGCAGGTGCCTTGAGAGCAGAACAGCAAGCCCACAAGGAGAGAGTAAGGGCACAACAGCTAGTCTCCAACCACTGTGCCAGGCTACTCCGTTAGTAAAGCCCCGTGTAAGCCTGCACCAGCTGTGCATGTTCCTCCTTCCCCCTGTCAAAGCAATTTTTTAACAAATCAGCGTCTTTTGGTCTCGGGGCTATCCATTTTGGCAAATAATGTTGTCAACAATGCCTGGTACTTTGGAGCTGATCCTTGTGTCACAATTATGTGGTGTTCCTCTTTCAGAGGATGCTCCCCTAGACCACTCTTACCTTTCCTGCTACAGCCTTCATCAATCCTTTTGATCTAGGCCTAGAGCAATAACTGCTCACAAACAAAAGCATGCTCTTACAAAAGGATATAGCAATTTTTCAGTTTTCTATGTCCCTCAGTTAACTGAGGCCAGAATAAGTGAACTGTTGGTTTGTTGTTCATTGAGTATATGCTTTAAAAATGCTTTTGTTTTTCTTAAAAGAAAAGTGAGATAAATATATCAAGTATCCCGGGCTGTAACGAAGACATGTATATTTTTCATAAGCACATACAACCCAGCAAGATTTGGTTTAAGGCTCTTCTTTCTGATCCCATGTTCTGAATCTACCTTTGAGTGCCTGTGTTTGCCTTCAGGGCCATTTGGAGCCTGTATTCTCCCCTTTTCTCCCCCTTTCCTTTGTCACCCACTTAGGGCAAGTATCTTCTAGTGCCCCACACGGGGGTAAGGTCCTTTGGAAAATTACAGGTAGCACTGTATCCCCGAAAGTAAAGGAAAAGGTAGAACGAATTCTATAAATTGGATCACGGCAAAGGGCAGAAAAAAAGATGGCGGTGGACTTTTTTGAAACAAGAAAATAAGATCTCAGAAGAAAAACTTGAGGTTTACTTAATTAACTGAAGCAGAGGGTGCATCTGAGGATGGATGTCTTCTGGCACTATGCTGCTGTGGGGCTGGCCAGCTTCCAGAGCAGAGCACTTGGCTGTTATTTTCTTCAGTCTTGTGTAGATCTTCCCACAGCTTCTTCTGACCTTGTTGGTGTTCCTGGTTTGAAATCCCTCTGTCTCCTTGGTGGTGGGGAGATGGGCTGATCTCTTGTTATCCCTGAATACTTATTGTTATCGCAATGTGCCTGCAGACCAAGTCTTAGAGTAGTGCAAACCTTCCCTTAGAGGCAGAGGGATTTCCTCAGCCGTGCCATTTCCCTCTGCCATCACCAAACCAAAGGGATGTTCCCTCTCCTTTTTCACTTTGGCCATCTCTACCTCACTTGCTATGCAAGGAGCTGTGCTTTCCCCAGGCTTGTCACAGGTATGGAGCCAATCCCTTGGTCATCGCTGAGCCAGCCCAGCCCTGCTATACTGACTGCTCCTTCCCCTGTGACCTGGGGAGGCTCAGACAGAGTCCAAGGCTGGGAATCCCCAAGAGAGACTATATCTTAAATCACAAAAAATCCATGGAAAGTATCAAATGACCAATAAGTGTTGCTGTAGTTATACGGCGGCAATAGTGGATTTGCCAGATAGCACGAAGGCAAAGTTCTTGCCAAGGAGGGTGTACAAAATAGTCTCTTATTTTAATTAAAGTAATTATTCATTGGACTCCAGATGTTTTTAAAAAAGAAGGAACAAAACCCTCTGCCTGACAATGAATAGCAACATAAATTGTCTGAGTTCTCTGTGTCAGGGGGGCAGAATGGATCCACTGATCAATACACCTCTCCAGTTTTATAAAATAATGTTAATAGCTGTTGCTGTCAATACTCTTATGGAAAATAATTTAATAGAAGATTATTGTCATTCTGTGACTTTTTAAAAAAAAACATTCATTAGAATTATATCCTTCTGCAAGTTGTCTGAAAAAACCGCTCTGAAAAGGACTCCCTGCTGTAGTAAATTCTATAGGCCTTTAGAGGAAATTCCAGAGAGCTGTATTACATTTCTATAGATTTAATTCCTAGTGCTTTCTATGGGAGTTTTTTTCTGGGAGGACATATGTGAGGGATCTAATGCTCTCTACTTGTATGTGCTTTAGTATTCAGTAGTTTTCATCCTTTTTTTGTTTGTGGGCTATCAAAAATTTTCCACTAGAACATGTGGGCTCCTGTGTATTGAATTTAAGCTCAGTGACCGTAGACTTAACTGCTTTATACGGGAATTAGAAGTCGGCAGACTCCAGTGGATCTGTGGACAGCACACTGGGAACCACTGCTTGCTTTCTTTCCTTTACACTGGCCATGGAATAGAAAATGTAACCACCACTCACTGTGTTTGTAAGCGACTAAGAATAGCTGCCTCCACGTTTGGACTTGTAACACATTGCTGTAATCATCACCGTTGTAATTTATTAATTTACACAGATTCACATCTGCTTTTCCAAAGTGAAGATCAGGCTGGAATTATCCCCTGAAGTAGGAAAACAGGAGCAGTTTTAAACCATAAGTAATATTACTGCCATGGCATTAGTTTTCAGAGAAGCAGTGTTAGGGGAGTGGAGGGGATACTCAAGGAAGAAAATATCCCCAGGCTGCTGGGAAACTCCAAATATGACAGAGTGTGCAACTAATCAAAAAATCTGTAAGCGTAGTACTGAAATGCGGCGTGTATGTTTGAATGTGTGCGTTCAGTGTTGGATTCTTACTGATGCTCATTAAAATATAACAATCAGTGGACTTTGTTTTTTCAGAGACCAGCATTTTGCCTCCATTTTGGTGTTGAAAGACAGAAGAAGAACCTGTATAATATTGCAGATAATTAGATTTTCTGGACTTCTAGACAGTGAGTGTTTATTGTTGTATCCCTCTCTGTGAGTAAGCTAGACAAATCATTTATGAAAGCGTTCTTGCTGGCTCTGAGAAATCATACAGATGAAGGAGCAGAAGTTTTAAATTATCCTGATGCAAAACAATTCTTGAGACAGGGTAGACTTTTTTTTATGTTGTAGGAACTTTGCAGATCCCCATGAATCAGTGCATTTGGAATCTTAGGGAACAGGTTCAAAACTGTCAAAAAGGTCTATTCAATATTGAATATGCTTGCACTTTGAATAGCAGAGAGGAAAATCCAATGTCTGCCAAAAGAATGTAAAAAGGACTGATAAAACAAGCAGCAATCAGTTCTTTCAACTCCAAAAGGTTTTGTTTCTTTTTTTTGTTGTTTTTTTTTTTAAGTAAAAAGACATAAACACAAAAGCTGCAGTTGACAGTGTCTCTTTGACAGCACTTTTGTAGCCATTTAAGCAAAACAATGCAAAGCAGCTTTCTGGAGGACGCTGGCAGAACATACTGTAGCTTTCAAACTTCGCACAGACTGCTGAGAAATGAAATGTTTGACTGAGAAGCTGATGTGGGTTTGGCAACACTGCTTAATTGGTAGTGTAAAAAGAAAGAGGATTCTGCTTCGACCATCTGCAACAGTAACGGGGACCAGCTCTTTGTCTAATAGCATCTGCAGCCTTTCTTCCACCTCTGCTTCACCAAAATAGGTTAATTGCAAGGAAACGGTCCAGCACATGTACCTGGAAGGATCAAAGAGTGTGAATTTCTTTTCAGGTTTAATTACTAATATGAAACTCCTTTTGGTCTTTCCTTGTTCCTATTGGAAGAAAGATTGTTTAGAAATTGAGTTAGGGGCAGGGGCTGGTCGGACAGACCACGGAGGTCTCTGCTGTGCTGTAATGGCCCTTCCAAGGCTCGCAGGTTGGTGAATACCCCAGCTGAGAGATATGAGGTGCTTTAATGTAGGACTTCCAGGGTTGCTTGTGCATTTGGTAATGTGATTGGGATTTCCTGCTATTTACAAATTAAAAATACTTTGCAAGCCATTCGTGGCTGTCATACCAATCTTCGCTCCTCTTTGGACGCAATGGCAGAGCCGCCTGCAGAAGCATTCGGGTGAGCCCTGGCTGAGTACCTCCACACACTGCAGTGCACGTAAATCTGTCACATTAATTTTACATGTGATGTTTCACGTGGGTGTAGAGTACTGCCTATACCACACCATGCCAGCCAGAGGTCAGGTGTGTATATCCAAAGTTAACAGTCTTCCTCTTACCTGAAATCTACCTGCTTATGTTTGAGTCCTATTTTTTTACAAATAGATCTAATCCCTGAAATGGATGTCAAAAGCATGTAGCTTTTGACAACGTGCTCTGTCCTCCCACTTTGAGTAAGAGGATTTTCTTGTCCTTGGGCAAACGCAAGACTTGCCTTGATGGACCAGAGGATGGCCTGTTTATTCCAGCATCCTATCTCTGGCAATGGCCAATGCAGGGAAAATGCAAGAAATATCAACACGGCCAGTTAATGGATAAGCCAGACCAATTCACAACACTTCTTCCCAATACTCCTAAATCATGAGCTAAATTAAGCCCTATGACAGAAAGTTTTAAATCTCTTAGGGAAAAAAAAAAAAACAACCAAAACAAACCCACAGCATTTATTTTCAGGTAACAAGAGAGTGATCTCTTGTGGACTTTTCTTACTTCCCTTGGCTCCTTCCTTGTTTTCCTTTTTAATATGGAAAGGGGCTGATCTAGCCCTGATGTTGCACAACTTAAGTAAAGAGCAAGTTTCCCAATCAAATTACTTGAGCATCTGCATGACCAGATTTAGGAATAGAGTGCTTAGTTGTCAAATTTTGATATGAAAGAATTTTGCAGAAAGCCTCTGGTAAGCATAAAAGTTTTATCACACCAGCATTTCAGTTTCTGTAATGCTTAAGGGATAAACTGTAGGACAGCTCTTGCTATTGTATAAATATCATCTGTGAAAATAATTTCATGTGATGAGAGTGTTTGTGACTAAGAAGAAGTTGCACTGCGTATTCCCATTATTGGCTTAATCTCCTCTCTGTCCATCCATCTGAATTCCATTCCCAGTCTGCCTTCAGGCATATTACATACAATTAATAAATCATCCTTAGCAACTCTGATTTTTTCCATATATGTAATTTTGGCTGAATTATGTTCAAAAAGGGGGTCAGTACTATTGTACTAACTGAAAATAGTTTTGTATTATGCTTGATATACCAAGCCTTTATTTCTCATCTCTCTTTTGTCTAGTAGCATATATCATGCCACTCAGACAAAGTTGTAATCCTAATAAATCTGTGCCCAGAAGAAGAGAACCATGTCTTGGTCTAGCAAGCCAGTTATGGTTCAAGTAAGGAATACACTTGAGGTGACAGTGGACAATTAACAAGCAGGAGAAAATGAGTGAAATGTATTGAAAATTTGTTTTCATGAACTTTTCACCCAGCCCTGATTTGGACCCCTGAGCACAAACCTTGTCCCTGCTCTCGGGAGCATTCCCTCCCAGTAAAGATTTCCTTCCTGGCTTTCTCCCACCACTGCCCTCACTCAGGCTGCAGTCCAACGTCAGTGCTAAAATGCCTGCTCCCTTTTTTCTCCCATTTTAAGTTAGACCTGCTCAAACAAGGACCAGGCTAAAAGCTGGTGAAGTGCCTGTGCTCTGAGTCCATCAGCAATGCTGGGAACGTTGCTTCTCTTTGGGAATGTGGTGGGGTTGTGGAAGGGGACAATCCCAGCAAAAGCTGTACCACAGCTTGGGTGGGGACAGCAAAGTGTGATGTGAACCTCCGGCCTGGACAGCCTGAAGGCAGTGTCACCTTGTACAGCAATTTCAGTTGACCTTCTCTTGTCTCACCTCATGAGAGTTAAGTGGAAATGGTAGATCAGTGTCGTGCAGCTCCCTTCCATTACAAGCAAGGCTTTCACTTGGCCCACCCTTGAGTTCTCCGTGGAGAAGACAGGAGTCTGCTGGACCTCAGCTAGTGAACATACACCAAAGCCAGAAAGCCATTTCCCTTTAGGAGCACCAGCACTCATGTCAACAACAGTGATGAAGTGATGTTATTTTATGCATAGCTCTTTGAGATTTAGTCCTTAAACGCTAGCAAATATCCCTTAATTTTACACATACTAGCTAGAATTCAGACTTTTCCTAAAATGACAAAGCTGCAGTTGTAACTTGCAAAAATTTATACCTTAACAAATCTGGGGACCCTGTTTGCTGACTCTATTTTTTTTTTTTAAGTCCTAAATAAGCAAATACATTTTCTTGAAATGGTGTAACCCAGAGGGAGGCATTTAAATGTATTGGCCTCAGAGGAGATGACCCCTACTCTTGTGACTTGTAATTAAGAGCCTCTCATTGAAATTGCCAGGAGTGTCTGTTCATTCTGGCTGTCACTTGTTTTTACTCCAGCAGACTAACAAGAAAAAAGCCGTTTTCTTGCAGGTTTTTATCTGGAAAAATCACAGTAACCTGTTGTGACTGGTATAGATCTGTGAGAGAAATTATAGCAATGTTTTGATATGTAGCGCTAGTGGTAATACTTCTGTCATCGACACCCAATGCTGAAGGCAGTGATAACTTCACCAGGAGAGGAAGTAGATAGAGTAATCTGTAATAAATAAATTTGGTCTGGGTTGTAAATCGCTTCAGCATTCTTCACAGCATTTTGTTTTCCTCATCGGCCTTCGGAGGTTTGGTGTCTTCCTTGTACTTGGCAAGTGTTTGTGTCTCTTCCCTAATAAGCAATTTGAGTAGGACAGAGGTGGGAAGGTTCTGAAATCCGAGTTCAGGTTTTTATAATTGAAATTTTAGGGTTTTATTTTTCCTTCCCAGAAACCTACCAAATGTTTTGGGGGTTACTTGATAAGCAGTAAGGCTGAAGAAAAGGTTGCAGAGCAAGCAGAGTGTGATTCAATGGAAAGCTTTCTGCAAACTTTGAATGTGGGTTTTATTTTCATAAAACAAAGTTTAATGTTTTGAAAAAATCCCATGTAAAACTAGATTTTTTTTTTGCTTTTAGCAGACTTAGTGCTTACAAAAGTCTGCTGCTACCGCTACTCCTGTATTGTACATATGTGTTACTTCTTACTACTTCTGTACGATACTTGAAACCAAGCATCACCTTTCTTACCGCTTCTTTTAATAAAAGAGACCCCTCCAATACAGATAAGAATAGTTCACCACATTTTATATTGTCTCTTTTTTTCTTGGGACCAAGACATTGTGCTTGGGACAGAGCAATGTTTCTGAAGAAGAGGTTTGTCTATTTGTGCCACCCAACAGTTCGTGAGCCGCAGATAAATGAGGCAGCAGAAGAAGCACCACCAGCGGAGTCTGAAACAAGCACAGCTGTGCTAGGTGAAGCTGGCTCGCTCTGCGTGGAGGCATGGCAGCAATACTGTCCGCCTCCTCTAATGATGTGCTGCAGGCAAGCAGGGAGACTTCCCGTGGGTCGCCCCTCGTTAGTTGATGTCAGCATCATCAGCACGAGATGGTGGCCGAGCAAAGCACCTTTCCGGGCTGGTCTCCTCCGTGCCCGGTGCCCTCCTACAGCTAGCGAGGACATGCAGCGCCCGTCCCTGCTTCCCGGGACACCCCGCGGCTCCAGCCAGACTTCCTTCCCTTCCCTTCCCTCGGCTTTTGCTTCTTCTTAGATATGTTTTAGGCTTCACACTTGGCTAAACCTCCCCTGGATACGAGCATGTCGCTGTACATTTTCAAACTCCTCATGTGGCATGCCTTGCAGTTAGCTCATTCTTTCTGCTGGATAGAACCTCAATACATTAAAAAAAGGATTAGTATGTGCAAGCACAAAAAAAATCAGAATACTGTAGAGCACTTAATTGGCCAACTGCCGTCAACCATTTCAGCACTTGCATCTTCCTAGCTACTTGTACCGTATTGTTAGAGGAGAATAAATCATTTGACAAAACTAGGTTTTAGAAAAATATGTGAAAACCATTCATGCAAAAAATCAGTTGAAATGTATGAAATTTTCCATCTGAGTGCTCTCTGCTAAGAGAAAATATTTCAGCGAGGTGTAGTATTTAATCTTGTTTTAAAATAAATAGTTTACTATATAAAATCACTCAGGGTGTGATTTTTAAAATGCAATGTAATTTTATTTTAGTTTTAAGGTTTGTAGTGAGAAATGCTGGAACACGACAAACAAGGTCTAGGCAAACTTGTGCATTAGAAATAATCCTGCTGCAGTTGGGTTGCACATGCACGGATTTAAAGCTATGAAACACTTAAACTGATGGAAATCTGCAAATGTGGCTAACACAGAGCAGAGCCCATGCTTGCTTTTATACAAAGCATGGCTTTCCCACCTCTGCAACCTGGGTGAAATGTTTTTCCTCATTTATGCTGTTGGAAATGGTGGATTTGCACTAGCTAAGAGGAGGAAGCAGAGCAAAAAAATGATGGAGTTGAGGTCTGAGCCCAGGTGGCTGTTCCCATGTTCTGCCAAGGCATTGCACGGTGCACGCTGATGCTTGGGACCTTTGGCCCTTGGTTAGTTTGCCTGTTTAGCGTAAGTCATAAAAATCCAAAGTTTGTGGAAGGTCAGTATGTATACAGGCTTTATGACAGACTCTGCTTTTCGGACAGAGATTTAAATATAGAAAAGAGCGTGTCATACCTGAAGTAATGCATTGACAATGTCCACTATAGAACGTTTTGCTAATTAAGTTATTAAAACTGTAGGGGTTTTGCAACACATACATGCATGTACCCAGTCGTGGCTCATTAAAATCCTAATCCTGAAAGCTGCTGAGAACAGTAGACATTTCTCTGAATTGTGCAATCTTTGGCTCTGAAGTTTTATGATCTACAGGAAAACAGTACTGTATCCGATGTCGATACACAACCAATACAATCAAACAGTAAGTGGCTCCGCATGCATTCTCTTAATTGTTAGCTGTCATATTGAGATTAAATTGGGCATTAAATTAAAGTTAAAGAGAGATTAAATTGTGACTTGAGGTGTAGTAAAGTCATATAAGCACATAAATATAAAAACCATTGTTTATTGGGAATAAAAATGAGAACTCACGTTGCTTTGTTTGTAGAATTCAGTTTCTTCTCCTCAATATAGATTAAGAAAATTTAAAAATAACTTCTGGCTGCGTATGGTCTGTATTTACTCTCTCAAAGGCAGAGCAAAAGGAAAAGCTTTAGGGTCCAGAAAGCTTTCCCATGTCCCTCCAGCTGCTTCTGCAACACTCTCCTCTGTGCCCAGGTAGTGATCAGGGAACCTCCTTAGAAAATCCTCTGTGCACAGTTGGGCATCTTGGGTTTCGTGGACCTTAGAAACTGAATTTGACTCATTCTTTCTGAACGTATAGGGGAATGTTTATTTTCTTTGACTTTGGGGTTGGAGGTTTTGTTGTTGTTGTGTTTACAATTGCTTTGGTGACTTGAACATCAAGTATGCTTTTTGGTCCCTTAACAAGAGGGTCAGCAATCTATGGGGCGGGTGATGAGAGGGGTGGATGGGTGAGGGGTGAGTGGTGGGCAGCACATCCACATAGGCTGGGGTTTGGGAGCTGCAACGTCCGGGGGAGGCTGCAGATCACAGCCCCCATTTCCCACTGAATTTGAGACTGAAGTGGGACTGGCAGCCCTTGTCTCCCATAGCAGCAAGACATTGCCAAGCAGCTAATTGGCAGCATCTTGTTTCTTTGAGAGGCCCTATCTTCTGACTCCCACCAAATCCCTGCCAGCGCACGTAACCTCTAATTGAAAGAAGAGAGATGCAGTCTGGCACACTACTCCTAAAAGCTTGCTGATCTTTGCATTAATGACCTAATCTTTGGGTTTATTTTGTTCCTGCTTGTGCTACCGTGTTTTCAGCTCTGCTTTCTATGTTCCTCCTCTCTGTTTTTTGTTATTTCTCCACAGTTCTTAGTATATATCGGTCAGTGTCCAGCTGAGATGTCCAGTGGTGACTGGGAAGATGGTAATGTGCACTCATTCAAAGCCCTTAGGCCTTTTTGGGAATCCCGTGTCTGTGAGTGGCAAGTCTCAGTGCAGAATATAGACTTGGCACACTTTAGCTGTAAAACCAGCATGCCATTGCCCTGCATGGACCCTACATGAGGTAGGACCCTAGATGAGGCTTGGTTTTCCTTAACGAGTGTACAAACAGGATGGTCCCAGATATCAGAGCAGGAGGACTGAGCAACGCAAAGGCTGTGCCTGCGTCAATGTTGTAGCTGAAGATCCAACCCACTATATTTTCTGTTCTTCTGCAGCTGAAAATAGTGTTGATGTGAAATGTGGCATAAAGTTAAATGATCAAAACACATAGCAAATTTTGATCTTTTAAGTATCGTCAGGCAGAGAACTGGACAACCTTGTTTGATAGCTTGCTTGAGACAACAGGCTGAAGCAGTGTCTAATCGGGAATAGATCTTGAAGGTTTCTGGCTCCCTGTCCAGTGCTCAGCTCATTAGACCATCCTTCCTCGCTGCTTCAAATAAGCAGTTGTACAGTTTGCTCATTTAAAACCCTTTTGTTCCTATTGCTTCATTTCTTATTTATAAGGATGTTAAATTAAGCATTTGCCTTAAATTAAGTCATGTAAGTCTGTGATATACTTTTCACTTCAGCAAATATTATGAAATAAACCTTGTCATATAAACAATTAAAACAAAGAGCAAATTCAGACATATTCTAGACATTGAGCAGTCAACCTTTGCAACCAAATGCAATTGTGTTCATAGAAAAATAAAAGATGAAATTAGATAGTTAAAAAACATACCCAAAGAGGGCCATCGCATAAGAGCTGATATATAAGAGCTCCATGAGATCAGTTCTCAAACCGCAGACCTACAGAGAAGATTATACAATGCCTCTCACAGCAAAAACCTCCCACAAATGGGCATGAGCTATAGGCATGAATTACTGTAATTACAATTCATTTACGAAAATTCATTTAGGCTGCATATTACTCATAGGTTTAGAAGTGGTACGGGTGTTTGAAGAGAAAAAGAGATGATCCCTGTTCTCAGGAGGTGGTGGAAGGTTCTGGGAGTCAGGCGGTGGGATCCCCAACACGGCTTCTGGCCATCAGAGCTTGACAGAGGGCTCCGACATGAGAACCTGTGTTTAACTGCCATGAGATTATTCAAGATTTAGATAATTTATGTCAGTTTCTGAGCCAGATCCTGGGCTAATCTGTACTTTGTGCAAATCCATGAGCTTGCAGTGTTGGAAATTGGAGCAAAATTGGATCAATGTATGCAGAATTAACACGGTAGTAGGTGACACGTACTTGTTCACTTCTGTGGATCATGTTTTCACTGGATCTAAATTTGCTTGCTCCGTCCTCCACTTAATTGCAATTGTACACTATGCATATTATCTTGCTCTCGGTTGGTTTCTATAGACTGCTAAAGGTGTTTTTTTCTTTCCACCTGAAGACTGAATTGCATGCTGTTTTCATAGAGGTTTTGAGGTTAAATGCTCCAATATTTCTATTGCTATTTCTGGGCTTGGAGTAAAGTTTTTCTCTGCTGTTTCCTCACTGACCTTTTTAAAAATTGAAATGACTTTGGGCTCCCTGTTATGTTTGCAAAAGACTTCTGCATTTCACCCCACTCTAGTGGCATATTATAAATATTTCCTTTGATGTGTGTTTTTACTCCATTCCCTCCCACCCTCTCCTTTTCCAGAATGGTGTACTGTTCCCTTTCTTTTTCTTCCACACCATGGCTGCTTATCAGCAGCCCCAAGCTAGGAGGTGGTTCCCTTTAGCATGTAAATAAAGCAACACTTTTTCCAGTAAGTAGCTCAGGCTGGCATTATATGCCAGAAACTCTCATCTACACAATGATGAGTTCAAGTTCTGCATTGTGCGAAGGGTTTTTTCTTTCACAGTAGGAAAGGTGATCAGTCTGCAATTAGTCCTCTCCTTCCCTCTCCTTCCCCAATCTTTTGTAACTCCATCTTTGCTAGTTTCTCATCTCCCAGGACCAAAGCCGAAGGTAACTTTTTTGGAATCCATTTAATGTGACTGTCGTCCCATCAACCAGCTCTGCATAAAATTAGCCTGTCCTCCAACTGACAGTAAATGATGTGGCATTAGAGCAATATTTGGAAAGATGTGCCTAGAGTTCACTATTCTGGTCAGATGAGCGGGGAACATGCTTTTGCATTTTAATTTGAAATTCAGTGAATATTTTGAATGCCACAGCATGTCTATAACATTATTTAAAAGATCCTGTGCACTCAGGCATGTAATGATTGACATTGGCTGTAACTTGATGCAATGTTGCACTGTTTTAATTCTTTTTGGGGCAGTGTTATCTTTGATCACTCCGTATTCACTGGAAAAATCCCACAATTGCAATCCCACATTATGTTTCAGTGAGGATGCCAAGTTCTCTATGGTACGTAGCTATTCAAGGCACTTTGTCCACCCTCAGGCTGCTCATTAAAGTGATGGCAGTTTCTATTTTAATGAATAAGGTAGAGTGCAAATTCCCAACTTCATTCATAGACCTTGAATGGTAAAAAGGAGTGGGTTCTTTTTTCAGTTCCTAACTTCTTTGTTTTCTTGGAAATTGTGTAAATGTGTTCATAACCATGGCCACAACTCCATGTGCATGCAAAAACCATCCAAGTTACAAGTTTTTAACTTGTGTTCAGGGTTCGTATTATTAAAACTTCATTCTGTGACCAACATCCCCCATCCCAGATTTCATTTCTAGACACAGTTATGTGTCCATATTGCGGTAAGAGGAGGTAAGAGTAGGAAGGTGTCTGACAAGAGAGACTTAGTTCCCTCTTTTAATTCTCTGTTATTCCCTCACTAATCGTCGGTACTGTGCCAGAAAGCCTTTCCATACAAAAATAACATTCCTTGCTTGCAGTGACTGCCATTTAAAAGACTGCACTTGCCCACAGTTACACAGCAGGAGTATGAAAGCTGCTGCACATTTCCTCTCCGGTTAAAATATAGCACTTTAAGGTAAAGCATGAACTAAGTGCATCGCTGAAGTGCTGCACAAGTTTCCACAGTCGGTGTCAGGGAAGGAGGCAGAGTTCCCCGCTCGCGCTCCTGCCTATTATCCACGTGCCATTCAAAACTAACGGCCTGGATGCCTTCTTTTGACCGCTGTTACTCCTCGGTTTGCTGTGAAAAACTCTTTTTTCCTGCCCATTACTCAAAGTTTGGGAATAGCTGTGGCTGCCAAGTGGAGGTTTTTGAAGGCGATGCTGAGTTGCTCCTTGAAACTGGGTTAAGGAGCACGTGTATTTTTTGCTGCACCCACATTTATTTCTATCCCCCCTGCAAGCCCGAGGGAGAGGCATTCGGGGTGCCGGTGGCTGCCCTGGCTGGCAACAGCCCCCAGCTCAGGGGACGCACCGCTTTGCAGCGCTGCCACAAGAGCCAGGCTCGCCCCTTGGGTATCAGTCCGGTGGTGGGAGGCTTTGCTTTGGGCTCCGTTTCAGCTTCTGCTCAAACTCAAGAAATGAGCAGCAAGAGCCGCTGAAGGCCCTTTCCAACCCCCCAGCACTCTGGTAAAGCGCCCTTTGCGCTTCCCGGAGTTTGGGCAATCCCCGGGTGTCTTCTCCACAAGGCCAAGCCATGGGGCAGTTGGAGACCCCCCAAGAGGACTCTGCCTCCATCTTTCCCTGCCCACAGCTCCTTGGGCCAGATCCATCTTTTCTGCGGAGATTTTGGCTTTAGCTGGGAGGTACAAGTTTCTTTGCTTAGTGCATCATGATTTTACCCGGTTGTATAAAATCAGAGAATCAAGTACAGGCGCCTTTTATTTTTTTCCTTGAGAAAAAATGAAGATAAATATTGAAATAAAAAAAGGGGTTGCTATTTAATAGTATTAAATAACTACACATGGTTGCAGGAGACTAAGGAATTATTTTAATATTATTTTCATTTGCATATGTTCCTTCAAAATCCTCTTGCTGAAGCATACAGTTTCAGGGGAGAAGCTGAAACATTTAATCATTTAATAAAAGCAACTCTTGCAATGTATTTGTTACTGATTTTACATGCCAGAGGATCTTTGTGGTACACAAAGAACATGATCCAGAAGGGAAAAGTCCTACTTCTTTCTAGCTACACTAAAACACCTTCGCTCCTCAAAAGTCTTCACCTTTATCCGTGGGGCTTGGGGCTCCCTGGATGAGGAGTCGGCCTTGGCGCCGGGGAATTCCCACCCCATCATTGTGTTTTGATAGAAACCGTGTTTGACTGGAAAATGTGATTTACGATAGCGACTGGAAGTAGGGCCATACACGCCTGAGTCAGAAATGTTAAATAACTACCAAAACTATTGCAGTTTTTTCTGGAAGGATCTTTCTTCATTCAGTAACTTCACGTTTGCATCTGGTACCAAACACTGTTACCTCTGTTTCATGTACACATCCACAGAGAGACATGCACATAGATTTCAATTTCCACTCACGATTTTCACCATTTGACAAGTTACTCTACTGCATAAAATGATCTTTTCTTCAAGCATAGCTTCGCCGATCTGTTTTATACTTTATAATTTGGGGTGATTAGTGGTTGCTGTGAACTCGGATTTGCAGTACCACTATAATGTCATTTGCGCAGTTCCATTTTTCTCCTGAAGTCAAAAAGTGCTAGTTTCTATTATTCTTTACGCTGTATTAGTAGCATTTATTACACTTGGGCCATGCCAAGCTGACAGCCCTGGAGAGCGTGGTCTCCCTGGACTCCTCCGTTGGGCAAGTCAACCCAACGGGAAGGGTCAAATAAAGGGGCTCCTTCCCTCTCCCCATCTGCGGAGGCTGGGGTTTCCCTCCCAAGGCCCCCAGCCACACAGGAGGGAGTTTTTTCCTAAAACTTGCTGTTTTGGTAAGATTGGTGGCTGTTCCCGGGGAGGGAGCACTGTCACCGTTGAGCAGTCGCTGGGCAGCGGTGCTGCCTGGCTGGCAGGAGACGCGTCCCAAGTCAGCCAGGCTCACTGCAGAGCCTGCACAGAAAGTTTTGGCTCTCCTCGGAGAGATTCCCTGGGCTGAATCATGACGACTGGGTCAGCTTCAAATCTGCTGAAATTAAAAGTTAAATAAAGGGTTGTTGGGGTTTTGGATTTTTTTCCTTAACTGGTAGCTCTGAATTCAACAGAGAAGGCCACTTAGTGGCCTTTTTGCCTTGAGCATCCTCAGCACAAAGATTTAGTGTTTGGAATTTTAAATTATGATTTGATGATTTTCCACGTGCCAAAATAGATATTGCTCACTCTCCTAGGGCTGCATGAGCTGCAAAAAAAACCCAGAGAAAAGCAGGAGGGTTAAACAAACAAACAACCATACAGAACTTGAGCTTTTTAAGGAGTAAACACATAATCGCAAGGACTGTGGTCTTAGCAATGTATGACCCCTAACACGCAAAAGAAGTAGATCATTGAATTAAAAAAGAGCCATTTTCCAGAATGTAATTGCACCTTAAGGGCAAATAAATACCTTCTTGCTGCTTAGATTGGTAGCGTTCCTTCCCATAACTGAAGCATCAGGAATAATTATGCTAAAAGACACTTAAGCTAGTAGAGAAAACACGCATTGCATTTTATGATGCTCTTGCTGGGCTTCTTGTGTAACATGAGAGAAATTATATTAACACTGGTGCTACGCTGGTGTAGAATTACACCCCCGTGTTGGTCTGAACAGCATTGCATAGCTTTCCTCACTTTTTATAGCTCTATTAATGGTTTTCAAAAACTGTGGGCTAAAGGAGTATTAAAATGTCTTGGCAATGTACTGTTGCTCAATCTTTTTACTGTGGGATTACATATACCTTGTTTCTATTTGATTTTGATTGCTTGCTTGGCCTAGATTCTCTGCAAGCATTTGGTATGACTGAATAATTTTTAGTTGTACTTTCTTGCCATGCTTTATGCTAATCTGCTGATGTTTTGCAGCTACAGCATTGCCAGTCAATGCTGCAGTCTACAGTCTTTATCCTTTACTGGATTTTTAAAAGGGTATTTTATTGCCTGTCATTACCATTCATTGTGGCTTTATGGACTGTGCTCGCCGCTCGCGCGCTCTCCTGATGCTGCGGCTGCCGCTCGCTCCCCGCCGCATCTCCCGCTGCCTTTGTTCTGCTGTGGGGACCGGCCCCTCCAGCACAAGTTTTATATCGTCCCTTCTGCCTCCTGCCCTTCTGGGGTGCCTCGGGTACCCCCTTTAACGGGGGCTGCTGGAGCTCGCCGATGGGAGAGTGTAATTTCAGCTCCTGAATGTCTTCGTGATTTAAACTGCATGTTTTTTTCCAAATATTGCTGGCTGTTTCACACGGTAAATGTTAAATATGACGTTCCAGGCAAAACTGCATGATGCTTCAGGAGCTTTGATACCTCTCAAGCTTTTTTTTATTATGCTAATGCATATTTGAAGGAAATTGCAATGTTTCATTCAAATGACATAATTAAATTAGTAATTATTTATTAAGAAGACATTAAATTTCTCATACCCTGCTTATGAATATTTCTCAGCTTTATGTAATAACATATGGGTATGGGTCAAAATCAAACCCATATCTGCATTTCCTCAAAACTTTGGTGGCTTGTGTAAAGCAAAACTCAAGTCTAAATTAAATTATTGTGACCTTGAGGAGCTTCTTACAACTCAGTGCTCACCTTCTTTCACCTTTAATAGGTATACAATTTTGGATACTTTCTTTCAGTTGGAGATGCTTTCAGGACAGTTAAGTCATTAGGAAAATACTTAAGCTGTATCAAAATAGGGGTTTGCCAGTTTAACTTGCTGAAAAACAAAGGTAACAAATCAAAATAATTTTTTGATGCAGATAGGACCTAATACCATGCTCCTAGCCCGTAGACCCATAGACCCACAGACCCATGGACAAGTGTTGCCCGTGAGCCCATCGATATTGCCTCTGGTCACAGGAAACAGGGCAGTGACAGCTGAGGCTGACAGCCAGAAAACAGTCTGATGTTGCCTGTGGTGCATCACTTTTTCAGTGCTGTTGTCCTTCTACTTGTGAAGGTCTGAGATCATGGAAAGCAGAGAAGGCTGGAGATTTACTAGTTTGGAGTTAGACTTGAACAGAGGTATTTATGTATGAATACGAATATGCATAAATCTTTGCCTGACTGCTCAGCAAAAGGAAAATGGATAGTTTCCTATAGCAACACTTAAATGTTTTTATTGCTGTTTTTAAAGTAAATAAATCATTCACTCTGTACTTTTTCATGAGGTGATTTATATCTTTAAAAGGCAGTGTTCTTTTAAAGCAAGCAAACATGTTAGATTGGGAGGGCAGGAGCAGCGCTGTGAAAGCCCTGCTTCTCAGGCTTGATTATCTGCAGTGGCTGTTAACCAACAAGTTAGCTCCCCTGTGCTGCAGAGCCATACATTTTAAAAAGCCTGGCTTGAACGCTGACTTCAGTGGGAGCTGAGTGCTCAACACCTCCCAGGATTGGACCTCAAATACTTATCTGTATGAGCTTTCCATTATTCATTCTACAAATGAAACTGGTTGTAATGTAAATTATAGAATGAATCTTTCTATGGCTTAAGATCCTGTAACTTAAACCTCCTAGGCTGCTTATCTGCCTTCTGCCACCTACCTACAGTTTATCCAGTGCACTTGGCATTCTTGATTGTTCCTTGCATATAAATTTCAATCATACCCACAGGGTACCTCTATTCTATAATAGCTTGCATTGTGAGCAATTTAGCAAGAGAACCGTTCTGCCCAAACAGTGAGTGAGACATTTGCTATTGGGAAAAGCAAAACCCTTGGGAAGTACCATGCATATTCCTCACATAACACTGTAATAAGGCAATTGTATTGAAATTAAAATAGAGATTGAGAGATTTATCTCCCCTTTCAGTCACACAGTATCATAGAGCTGTCCGGGAGCCTCTAAGCAAAGCAATCCCACGTATGCAAAATCAGCCGTCTTGGAAAGTCGGGCTGATTGGCTAACGATGGCTTGATACCTTCTACAAAAGTCATTAAAATTCTTCCTTATCTCAACAGAATAACTTTGCACTGTAATAATCTTATTATACCCCAGTTGTTCTATTCCTCTGCCAGCCAGGTTATGCACAACGCCTGCCTCTGTGATTCTGTGCCTGCCTTTCATCCTGCTCGGTGTACGGCCCCAAGCCAGCCCTTTGCACGAGTTTCTCTGAAACACCATAGATGCTGCTGCAGAAACTCCTCTGCCACAGTAAGAAGTGAACGCGGACCTCAGAAAAACCCTGCATGGAGTGTGTTAACTGGAGACCCGAGTAACGGGGAAAGCGGAAAGGAAGTCTTTGTGGTAGCAGTGCTTTCCAAGAGAGGTAGCAGTAAACTCCGTCCTCCACCTGCACTCACTTTCTATCCTTGGCATACGGGGATAAGAGGGAACATGGAGAAGACCATGATGTGTTAGGGAAATGAGGTCTGTGTAAGTAGGGGGAAAGTGGAATGAGTCTTGAAAGCCTGGTAGACTATGAGAAAGTGTAAGGGGATGGAAAAGGTGCCATTTGTATATCAGCCAGGACTGTGATTTGGAGCGGTTCTTAAAAGTATCCCAGGCAGACATGGTCTTTTTTAGTGAATCCTGAGAAGCTTTGACATTTCTGATTGCATTTAAATCTATGTAGTTTTTAATTTAAAAAAACCAAACCAACAGTTGTAAGCAACGTAACAATTGCTCATGCGATTTACCATCTCCTTGTACCTCGTAGCAGCACGGTCAGAAATGGAGCACTCTATTTGGGGAGACCACAGAGGGGACCCACAGCAGGAACTGTTTCAGGGATGTAGGCAAAGGGAGTCTCACAAAAGTCTTCTCGGGAACCCAAAAGCTGTATTCAGTGGTTCCTACCAGTATTAGAAAACAGCAAGAAGGATTATGCTTAAAATCTATTGCAAGTGATTTCCTTTAATAAAGTTAAGGAGATTTCTCTCTGTAATATGCATCATGTTCCCCCCTGAAGTTCATTCTATTATCATCCTCACTAGTATTTCCGTGAAGTCTTCCTAGTGTTTATGGGATAGACAGTTTTGGCCTCAGATATACAGGAGAGCATTTTAGGGAGGAAAGACTGTTTGTCTAGGGAGGCAATCATGGAGCATGGCAGAGCACTGGTGTGTCCTGCTGGCAGGACCACAGGAGAAGTGTGAAAAATATATTTGCCAGTTCAGCAAATGACCAAAAATGCATTTAACTTCTTTTAATAATCCTTTCCAATCTGAACTGAAAATGTTTTCTCACCGAACTGAAAAACAAAACAAAATCTGAAATGCTTTTTCAGGTCAAAACTGGAAGTAGTTCACTATAAAATAAAATGTCCAAATTTGATGTGGGGCAACTGCCAAAATCAAAGAGAGGAGGTTTCAAGGAACAGTGGTACTGATTTCCTTTTTCCCAGCAGTCTTTGACGGGAAGTTCCCCCATGGCAGGAACTGGATCATCCAAAGGCCTCCAAGTTAGGAGTCTTTCTTAAGAAATCAGAGATACTAGCTGAAGCAGCATGATGACTTGAATTTGAACCAACCACTCTTAGGTCAGTGTCCTCATGAGAAAGCTCAGGAGCATTTCTGGGCTGGGTATTCTGTCCTGGGGGGTTCCACATTGTAGAAAATACTTGGAGAAAGTGTGGGTGGCTTTATGGCATGATGGTACCACATTTGCCTAGGAAAATCTGAAGGCCTGTCTCTGTCCAAATACAGAGAGATTATTTAAACGTTAACAGAGGTTGAGAAGATGTCTCAGAAAGTCTGTGGTGTGCTCTACCTCATCCCTTCTACCGTCAGTCCTCCCGCTAAAGCCAAAACAACCTTTCTCAATCTTTTTTTTTCTATGGTTACTACATTATATTCCCAATATGTGTTCAGCACTATACTGGGGGAGGGGGGGGGGCACTTGAGCTCAGCTAGAAAAATCTGCAGAAACAGAGAGATTTTCAGGTTTTTTACTGTGGCCTTCAACTTATGAACTTTATGAAATAATTCTCTTCTTTGGCATCACTTCACCTTCTGTAGAAAAGTAGGGAGATACCCTTTATCCTAACCTATCCATTTGGACACAGGTGATTTTTGCATGTTTTTAAGAGGAGCTGTTTAAATCAAACTTTAAGGGAAGATCAATTTGTGGTGTTTAGCTGTCATTAGCAACGATCCCTAGGCACACCAAATAGGCTGAAGTCTTGGTGTGAGACATCGTACAATCAAGCAGTAAGTGAAAGTCCTTGTATGAAGAAGTTAATGAAAAAAAACCCAAACCTGTATATTCCACATGTTCGCACGTGGGAATTCAGACCCACATTGAGTGACTGATCCTGGGGGGCTCCCAGAGGCCCTGGTAATCTCAATAACCAAAGCCATTACTTTGAGCCCCAGTTCGCATTTATTTTCAGCTTTCACCACAGAGTGGCTTGTAGCGCTCCACGCTTGCTCATTTCTTTCTCTAACAGGTAGAATAATCGATATTCCTCTAACACTGTCTTTAGCCAGCTCTAAGCTGCTTCTGTGGAAATCAGTGGCAGAACTCCTGACTTCATGTGGAGCACCAGCCCAGCCAACGTGCATTATAAACACAAGGTGGTAGTAATTACATCTACTCGTTTGCTGCACAACGTCTGTGTAGAACTTTCCTCTGTCTTTGTCCCAAGAGCTACAATATATCTTAAAATCAATAAAATCGATACCTTTAAAAAAGATTTGTGGATGTTTGGACTGCACATAAAATTAGATCCTCTGATTAATACTATGACAATGTGACAGCATCATTACATTACAGTATGTGAAGCCCTTCCTCGTTCACCCACTTACAAATAACTGTATCTTGTAATAATAAAGACTAAAAATTACAGCTAAAAGAATAGTTATTGACTTCCAGAAATAAACTGCAACTACTTCCATTGTGCTCCCTTTCCATATGCATTGTATTGTCATTTATTCATGTCCTTCCTCACGCTGGATGTCAGAGCACTTAACAAAGCAACAAACAGTGTAGTCCCACCATGGGGTTTACACGGCGACTGCTCTGCTGTAAATAACAGCCCATCATAACCAGCCCCTCGGCTTAGCAGCTCTTCGGAAGAACGGTGCTGGAGGCACTTCAGAGTGAGTAACCATCTCCTCCTCTGGTGCTGGTGGCTGCGTGAGTTATCTCTGCAAGCTCCAAAAATTTACCTCTCTGCTTATAAATATTGGACTCAAGGATTTGTTTGTCTTTTAAAAAATTAATCTAAGCGATAGGCATTATTTCCAAATGTTTGCCAGTTTCAACTTATTCCCCAGACTCTCCCAGGTTGTCTTCTCAGCTGTCTTTGTTTCAGCCCCTGGTTCAGGGAAGGTCTTGTCTGCAATCTAAATTTTGCAGGTATAAAGGTAACGTAAAGTCACCTTTATTAATAAGCTTACATCCTTGTAAAAGAGAGCGTGAATGAGGATGTGCCTTAGGAACACAGTTCAGACGGCTGCCCTTGCTGTGTGCACTGTGTCCTCTGAATAGAACCTGGGGGTCAGAATAATTTTGGGAAATAGGCATATGGGAACTTCTGAGTCTGCACACAGCTCAAAAAAACAGTGGCCAAACTCTCTGCCCACTGATAACCGTTCTACACCCTGGGGCCTTCAGAGAAGTTGTCCCTGCCTTATGTTAACATGAGAAGCAAATTGGCTTCAAGTTCTCCAGCATTTCCCTTCCTACTGCTATAGATGTGCCACAACACCCAAGGAATTTCTTCTCCGGCATTCTTGGGCTCTGGGAGTGTTTCTGGGACCGAGGAACTAGCAAGTGGGAATGCTTTGCATTCAGACTGGGTTGTTTCTACCGCTTAGGTTAATTAGATTTATATCCCATTTTATAAACTTTTGTGGCATCTTATTGCACTTCCATAGATTCACCTCTCAGAAGATTGGTTTTAATTGCTGCGCAGTGTCTCTGAGTTTATTTACTATCAAATGTTCTTCTCTGTATTTTAATTTTAGTTACAAACCTGTAGCTCCTATAAACCCAGTCTCAATGATATTTTCTTTCTGGAGTAGCTTGTATTTCTCTTGCATCTATGTAGTAAGAGACTTCACTCTGTTCCTTTTGAAAATAATTATATCCCCCCCCCCCCCCGACTTTTCAATATTAAATAACCGTGTCAAGTTATATTATTTTTTAAAGCCTTGATAAGAAGCTATTTTATAATTCTTCAGATGAGTAATCAAAGTCATCTGAGACTGCTAGGTGAAACAGAATGAAATAACACGCTGAAACAGAGCCTTTTTGGAGAGAACAAAGCAGCTGGTAATGGGCTGCATTATCCAAATTCGCCTGTTTGGTAGGAGGAGCTGCCAGGCACAGGGATGCTGGGGGTGTACACGGAACCCGGCGACGGTGGTGGTATCAACCAGAATAGGGACAGTCTGGTTCATGATGTGTTTAGTGGGAAACCAGGAAAAGGAAAGAAGGAGAATAGAGTTCGAAAGAGTTTGGAAATTTCAGAAATGAAGAAGGAATCTCGGCTCAGGGATGTGTTGCAAAGGCTTTTTCTGGAGAGGAGCAGAAAGAGCTCGCTGCCTTGTTATCCAGAAGCCAAGTGGGAATAGGGGGATGTGGCTGTGCTGTTCGGGGGAACTGGCTTCGAGTGTGAGTGTGCAGCCATGCCTGGTGGCATGGCCAGATGTCAGTGGTGATGACAGCAAAGGTAGAAACCTGGTATGTTCTTGAGAGGACAGTTTTCATAAGGATGGGATGAGAAAATGGGCTACAGGTGGGTGCTGGGTGAAGTTATAGTTGGTGAGCCAGACGAATGGCTCGCTGTCATCAAAAAAGAGATGGTCTCATTTCCCCTCTCTGCTCCTGGCCACAGTCTTCTTCCTTATCTGGTGCTGCTTCTGCCACTCATGGGCTCTCGTCATGAGCCTTGACGGTTTGCTAGATAATCAGGAAAAAAGTGGAGTGAGATCAGGATGTCCCCCATCATGCAGTGGTGGGACTGGCTGCTGGATCAGCTCGGCCATCCTGTGCACTGTTGCTTTGTACCACTTATTGACGGGGAGGACCTCGAGCTGTGAGGAGAAAGCAGAAGGAACCACACCAGTGCTGGCCCTTGCTGCTCGCTAAACCATCAGGTAGTGGGGCAAGGCTAACTGATTAATCAGTAACTCTAACACTACTACACTATCGGGAGATGAACCTACCCTTTGCAATAAATTATAGGAAAAGAGAATGAATGACCTAAAAAACCTTATGTTGCATGGGCAGGTGCAAAGTCGCACTCAGTTTTATAGGAAAAGACGGTGCCAGAACTGACAATAAAACTGTGATCTTAATCCCAGTCCCAGCCCAGGAAAGCACAGCTCCCAGCTGCCATTTTCTGCAATGATCCAGCTGGGTGCACAGCAGGGATGTACCTGGGTGGGTGAATTGTTCACAGCGTGATCCTTGTCAGCGTGTGGGACCTGTATTGAGGGATGGGGGAGAACAGCCAAACCAAAAATAATCTGGGCGAGCGGCAGCAGCGGGTGCCGTCCCGCTGACGGGCAGGGGAGTTCGGCAGCAGGGAGGGGGATTGCTCGGGGGGGCCTCCAGAAGTGACTCGTGCTTCAGTGATTTGCTTTGCAGCAAGAGAGCTAGCTTTTTTTTTTTGTTTCTTTCTCTCTTTTTGTAAATTAAAATGGAAGATTCGTATCGCAACTTTATAGCCTGAATTATGGGACGGTATGGCCATGTGAAACACTTGTTAAGATGGCTTTGAGCATACTCACACAATTAAAACTCCGACCTAATGCAGTCCTTTTGTTTTGAGAGAACTAAGTGTTTCTCTCAGAACTATGTCATACTTAATTTCATTTCATCACAGCGACACCCCATTGAGTGTAAAAAAAAAAAAAAGAAAAAGGACAATTTCATTTGCTTCCGCTCTGTATGAAAATGAATTGAATGTATGGAAATTGAGTTTTTGTAATTAAGTTCTATAACATCAGGAGAAACAAATATGTCTGTGAAATGTGTGCTGACCCTGAGTGAAAAAAGTCAGTTCTGTTAGATAACGTATGTATACAAATATAGATATTTGTGTATTGTTATATACACACAGACTTGTACACTTCTGCATGTTTTCTGCTGAAAATTGCCCTTCACAAGTACGCCTCTCTTCACGTCACTGCCAAGGAGCCCCGAGCAGACCTGGGTTTTGGAGATCATATTTGCACGGAGAAGAAGTCACTCAGGTGGGTCATCCCCACGTTGTCCAAAGGGGAACCGTGTTTAGAGCAAGCTGCTGTTTGATCGCGTGGAGTCAAGCACGATGAGGGTCGCTTGCAGAAACATAGGCAGCTGGAAGGAGAAAAGGGACCTTGGGGCAAGTTCTGCTCTCATTCGAATGCAGCTGCAGCGGCTTATGCTGCTGCAAGGAACAGCCCAGGTCTGTGGGCTCCTGATGGTGCTCTGAGCAGCTGGGTCATCCTGCTTAGAGGGCTGGGCAGAACAATTCTGATAAAAATAAGAACTGACTCAAAGCTTTGCTACATAGTCTGTTATCCTTGATTTTGCACATTCCTGAAGATGAGCAAACTCAGCAAGGTTATAGGTAGAAGCAGAGAGAAGGACTGAAAAATTCACTGTAGCAAGGCTTCAGATCAACCTATGTATGGGTATGTCCCTGGTATTTAGTCAGCTGGGGTTCATCATACTTATGAATAGATATATTTGAAGTAAAATTCTTGCTGTTGCTTATGACATAGGGAAACGACTGTTAGGGGACCGTTCACTCATTTAATTATCCTACATATGTGTCAGTAAGGATGGGAATACTTAGAGTATTTAACAAAACTCAGAGATACTCAGTAAGGTATTTTTGTCTTGTTAAATACATATTCCCTCCTTCCTCCCTGAGAACAGCACAGGAAGACTTGGAGAGTTCAATATTCTTATGGTTCATATGACAATTGAATCCCTCCTCTTGTTCCATCCAGGCTTAATTAGCATTTTCATGTGCATTTACTTTTCTTGCTGAAAAGCCTGAGATGAGAGTGAAGATGTTCAGGTACTTAAGTAATTATGAAACACCCACCTCTTTCTTTGACTGCCCCAGGGACATTTGCCAACTCGCTAACCTGTATTGCCACTGCCTGCGTTGTCACCTCCATTGTCACCTGCCTGTGAGCTGCAGTCAGGCTGTGGGGTCGGTGCTACGCAGTGTTGCTTTGATAGTCATCACCAACGTACGTGTTACTGAGAAGCCCTCTGATGGTGCATGCACTGTATCTTCGCGTAAATGCAAGGAATCAATTCACAAATAAAGACCTAACGAGTCGTCCTTTCTGCTGCGCTAGGACCATTCCTGGTGACCATCTCTTGGTAATTCTGGAGAAGGTGGAGAGAAGATGTGTGCCCAACGCAGGCAGGACCAGAAAGCAGCAGACAGATCCACTCACTCGCCTTTCTGGACACTTCTTAAAATGTCCTTGAGCTAAGGGCCCTCGCTGAGCACTGTGCCCATTTGTAATCGCAGATGAAGTGGAGATTCGAAGCCCAGGCTGGTTCTCAGTGAGAGGAGGCTGGCGAGGAGAGGTGTGGGAGTGTGCCACTGTTGCCTGCCCAGCTTGGCTTGCGGCCGCAGCCGTCGGGAGGTTTGCCACTACATTTAACAGGAGGAGAGGCGGCCCCTGCGCCGTGCTGGAGCACGGCTAGCGAGCAGGCGCCGTACAGGCCGATCCGTCGCCCGTCGGGGGCAATTCCCGCTTAGGCGCTTCGGGGTGGTGTTGCCCATGGACGAGAGGGGCAGCAGAAGCGCATCAGTGGTCCTTGTAGGGCCGGACAGCTTGGATTTTGCTGCCCTTCCCCTGTGATTGACAGCCTGCATACATTTATGGCACTTTTCATACCTCACTACAAACACCAAAATTATATGCTTTAGCTGAAAGACAGCCAAAACGTCTGAAAGGCTCATTGTTTCCCAAGTAATATTTTCAGTACAAATTGAGCTGAATGGTTCTTGAAAACAATTGTATATTAAACTCCAGCAAATATACGTGCTGTTCAGGCCCACACAGGCTAATATAAACGCCAGCGTGACTTGATAAAAGCACAATGAAAGGTTCTATTTTTGTTAGTGTCAGTGACCTTGCGTGGCTGTTCGAGGACTGTTCAATCTCCTGTTCAGGATGTATAAAATTAATATACCTAAGGGGGAGGATGTTATTAGGAGTTAGCTCGGAAATGCTACAGGAAATGCTGCAGATAGATGGCTGAAATTACCCTGTAGACATTGTTCAAACAGATCTGTGTTTAAAATTAAACTTACAAGAAAATCCTTTTACTAGTTAGTCACCAACAGAATAAGTATCTATTGATTGCATCTCCATTTGTTACATCTTAATAAAAGAAAGAGTTTTAAAACTACATAAAAGAACAAAGGGGGGAAGAGTGTTAGAAGTGTTATTAACATATTAAAAGATAACCACAATGGATATAATAAAATACATTATTCACGAGGCATGATAGCAAAACTCAGTGAGAGTGTCTTTGCCCCTGCAAGTTCTTAACATCACTGAAAAGAATTATCTCTCTTCATCTATTTTCTGCTGCATGGCTTTACCTCAAAAGCCATACATTATTCCCCCAATCTATTTCATTGAGCAAGATAATTATCTATGCATGGATGCTTTAGCATGAAAGACATCTCCCAGGAAGTACAACTTTCCCATTTATTTATTTTTTTTTTAACAAAAGGGCTAAAAGAAAGGTGTATGGGAGAAGGAAATAAGGATCAGTGTTTAAAACATAGCTAATGACATGCTAATGTGCACAAATGAATATTGAAAGAACTCAAACATTGCTTTGAAATTAATTATACCACTCCCTTTGTCCTGTAGAAATGGGAGATTAAAACCTGTACAGGGATGTTTACTATGTTTAATTTTCAATTGTTTCTTTGATGTAACAGATAGAAAGGTTTGCACCTGCAAAGTAAAAAGGCTGTGAACAGATTGCAAACATTCTGCAAACACTTCATCAAGAATTTTAGTTGTCAGCCTCCCCAAGCACAAGGGAGCCTTGATGATATCTTTGTGTGCCTTTGACTCCTTTTGATTAATAAATGCAAACAAATTTCGCTCAGTAACCTCTGGTTGCAATCTATGCATGACAATTAGGGACAACCTCTGGTGAAGGGATGCACTGAAGTCTGTTCCCCCTTCCTCTCCTACGCAGTAAACAGTTGATGTTTAATGCTTTTTGACAATTAGAGAATGAAATCTTTTGTAGTTGTGCAATCCTGGCTACTCTTCATTATTCTGTTCTCAGCAGAGAAAGATCAGTGTTTGCTATAGTATTGCAGTGGTTTGGGTGGATGAGCGAATTTTTTTGTCTCCTGTTCTTTTCCTAATGCTACTTCATCCCATTATTGAAACTTGGAGTGCAAATACTGCTTTTTTACTGAACAGCCTTGTGAGTCTCATCAATAATGATGGATTTCAGCAAGGACTGTTAGGAACTCGCATAAAACCCAAGTGAAGTATTGCTTGATCTTGTGGGCCCACCTCAAAAATAGTACTAAAGCTGTCTTAAAATGGTCGGGAAAGTACCCGACACCCTGGGCAAGCAGCAGAACCTGTACGTATTTACCCCTGTGCTAGGGCTGCGGTCTTGTTACTGCACCCCTTATTCCTGTTTAGTTATGATAGTAGGTACAGAGGCCGACTCAACTCTCCCATGTACTCGCACATGGCAGGAGCTTATCAAATGAGGCAGATGGTTTTAGAAATGAATGAACTGAGTTCCTTTTTAGATGGGAACAAATGCACAGACAGAGGATGCATAACTTGTTTTTATAAACTCTGAGGTCCTAAAGATATGGTTAGGTGCTTGAAGGAATTCAGGAACTGTAAGAATAAAGTAAGCTGAAAAAACCTCAGCCAAAATAAACTTTGGAAGGAAAAATAAAAGAGATACCGAGGCTTTTTAGGGGTAAGAAGACAGAACAAGAAATGCAGACTATACAGAGGGGACTGGGTAGAAATAATCAAAGTATGACCCCAGAAATCACTGTCTGTGTCTTGGTTTTCAAGAAAGGTGATAGTATGGGACAGAGGCTGAATGGCTACAGGAATCAAGCTGTAAGAATTTACCTGGTTTCAAGTAGACACAATATTCAAGTTGCTCAGTGTGCTCAGACTAGGAAGGATTAATATATTTGTCTAATTGGAGACGGCGCTGTATGTTTGGAGAATGGCACACACTGTACCTGCACTGGAGAATGGGGGGACAAGGGGATGAACGATGTTCTCGGCAGCCAAAGCCTGATTGTCTGATCTCAACAGCGTACAAGACTTCAGATGCTATTTGGAGAAAAAACAGTAATTAAAAGCTTTAATTAAATTCATTAAATAATTTGCAAAAGAGGGCATAAATGGAAAATAGAATAACATACAATTTTTTTTGTCCAATGGTATCACATGCCATGCTAACCTGATATCTTTCTCTGATAGGATAACTGATTTTCTTAACAAAGAAAATGCAATAGGTCTCATCTTTATGGACTTCAGCGAAGCATTTGATATCGCACCACATGGGAAATTATCAGTTAAAAGGGAGGCAGTGGAGATTAGTAGAAAACCTGAAAGGTTGATAAGGAATGAGCAACAGGTGGAAATGAAAACAGCTTACATTAACAGGGAAGACATCGCATTAGAAGGAGGTTACCCCTAGCATTCCCCAAAGACTGGTCTTGACACTATCTTGTGTAATATTTCCAGTAATGGCCTTGGGGAAAAGGACCATGCTGACTGCGTTTACAGATAGCACAAAATTAAAAACATCCTCAGTACAAGAACTTGCTATGTTGTATACAAGGAATTTGGGACTGGAATCGTAGAAAAAGATAAGATTCAGTATATGCCCTTAGGGACAAACAGTGACGATTTCTGTGATAAGGTGAAGCTCGCAGGTTAGGGGCACATGGGTGGAAGAGCAACCTGGCCATACTCAGCAATCCCAGAGGATTTTGAGCCATGATGTGATGTGGTGAAGGTATTTTGAGTAGTACCAGTGAGATATTCCTGTCTGTGGGCATCCTGCTGCTTCTGCTGGGCTGCCATGCGTGGCTCTGATCCCGCTCGAGATCCGCTCGGTGCGAACAGCCGGGGAGAAGCAGCTGCACCTGCGCTGGCCCCGGCGCTGGGAGCCGAGATTTCAGGGAGGATACAGGAGCCTAGATCATTTAGGGCTGTAAAATAAATGCTGAGACAGGATATGATCCTTCACTGATAAATGCCAAGGGAACAAACACAAGTGAGGGAAAAAGAGCTAATGGACAATGTTGACACAGAAACAAATGGATATAAAGTGACCGTTAATAAATTTTCTGATCACAATTGGATTCCCAGCCTTCAGAGACCCAATGTGCCTTTCAGCAGGAGAAGCAGGAGGGAGAAATATAACTGTTTATAAGACATTGCTTTATCAGATTATTTGGTGTTAAGCAGAGACTTAACAGCCTCATCCCATCCCAATGTCCCTTTTACTCTTTGAGTGGTGGATTTTGCCCCCTTCCCGTGGTAGGAAAGCCCATCACTTGCTGTCGGTGCTGCGGGAGTGTGTAGGGAATGAGTGGGTGCATTCCCCAGCGTGTCTGGGACATCGGTCTGAGGTGACTATCGAGAAGCAACTGATTACAGGGCTGGTCATTCAATCCTAAAACATAAAGGAGGCAGCAAGACTAATTACATTAGGGTGGCATAGGGAATATACGCCTTCCAGTGCTTTTCTGCAACCCCCAAAATGCCTCCTGGATCCAGACCATTCCCAGGGCTGCGTTGCTGGAGGTGCAGCCGTTCCTGCAGCATCCCGAGGCAGGGCAGGTCCCAGGTCCCACACTAACGCAGCGTGTCGTCTGCCCTCCAAACCTCCAGGTTTTCTTTTTTCGTTCCTTTTTTTTTTAATGAAAGCATAAGTTAGGAGGAGTGGTGCCTGTAACATTTGCCAGACGTTGCGGTAACACATGCTGAGAGCCTTGTATATCTCACAGATGTTTAAAATAATTCCACCTCTAATAACTCAAAATGTTTCCCTACCTTCCAGGTGAAAATAGTTCTATTCCCTAGATCTCGGTAGGGATTAGGGGCTTAAATGAGATTGACATTTTACATCAAGTAAATTTTAATTTACAAATGGGCCAAAAAAAAAGTAGAATCATTTTCTAAAGGTGAAGCCTCATCAGTTTTCCCAAGTTCCACAAATCTGTAATGATGAGTCACTGGGAATTCAAGCATATAAAAGCAGTTGTTTGCTAGGCAGAACTGAAAATTTAGCTGGGAAAGTTTTTCCAGAGTATTTGAGCTGATGAGGTGGAAGACTGACCATACACTGAGAACAGTTTGTCAGTGTCAGCCTTGCAGGAACAGATCCTAAGTCTTTAACGCGCCGTTCACCACCCCATTACCTCAAAACCATGCCAGTATCTCAGTATACTTCTTCCTCTTTTTTTCTGGTAAATCCTGAGATGACAAATCAGAACATCTCCAACAGGCGTGAAATGTTTATGTAACTAGTGAAAAAGATTCAAAAAATAATGAAATGAAAAATTTCCTTCACATTTGCTTAGTTGCCCCTCTAACTATTATTGATACCCGTGATCTCCATCTCTAGCCCCTGTGTTACAGCATGTCCCAGGGCACTGGTTCACAACAGCCCTCGCAGGAAGATGCTAGGAGAGGAGATGCTGGTGCTTGTGTACCAATAGTTATGGAGAAGGGACCTGGAGATGGTGCCCAGAAATGTTCCTGGGGGTTGTGTCCTGAGGATGGGGTTTGTTTTCATGCACTTCATGTGTACAGTCCTTTACGTCCAACTCTTAATAATACCCAGTTTAGTAGTGTTGGGACAGATATATTTATTCTCTGTATTATTTAATACCCAGATAACTACTGCTGGGGCATTTAATGAGTTCTTTGAAAAAAAAATCCACTGTGAGCCACATATTCTCGCGTACCTCCGGCCTTATTTCATGCACTTAATGGACTCCAGCCTATGCTCTGGTAGTTAAAAATCTTCCATTACTATCACTCCAGCATTTTTACTGCTTTTTTTTATTTGCTCAATCATTTCACAGTCCAGTTGTTTGGTTTTGGTCAGGTGGGCTATAAAATATTCCTGTAACAAGTTCAATCTCTGCAACATCTCTGGTCTCCATCTATAATGACTTTGCACCATTGCTAGTTTCTCCCAAATCACCGCTTTCAAAAACTAACAAATCTTCTTTGCAGACAAATGCACATCCCAAACACACACACCTCTTTCCCAGCAGCTCCCAAACAGCAACAGTGTTTAATACGCTTGGTTATTCTGTCCCCATTGGAAAGATTTCATTTAAAATTATCTGAATTTGAATAAATGAAAACTTTCAGTGGCTGAGCACCATTCTAACCTGCTACCTACCCATGCTTTTGGGCTCCTCTCAGGGCTGTTGTTCCACAATACTGTTTTCCTTGGCTTTTGGGGGGTTTTGCATGTTTTTGCCCTTCAGTTTATTTCGTGGAAGATTTGCCCAAGCAAGAGCTGGAAAAGCCTGGCTGAAGCCCCATGAAGGGTCTGTTTGGCAGAACCGAACCCCTGTGTGATGGCTGCAGGGCTCAGTCCATGCCGAGGGACCCCTGGGAGCTGCGGGTGAAGGAAGGGCTGTGTTGTTTCTTCTGCCAGCTGCAAAGAAAGGGCTGCGCTGTGTCCTGTGCCCGTGTGTGTGGGGAAGGGGGAGCGTAATGAGATTTCCCCCGCTCACATGCATCTGTCATAATTTCTGTCCCTGGCTGGTGGGGCGGGAAGGCGGTGGTGAGTCTGCATCGAGCATCCTTGTGGGGAGCGCAAGCGATGCTGCAGAGGGCTGCGACCATCTGCCTCCTCCGGCCAGAGAAGCTGCCCAAGCTGCAGGGAGGACTGGGGAGCCCCAACTTGCTCTGCAAGAGCTCGTGGCCCCGTCTCCCCCGCCATGGGGAGATGGGTTTCTCGGTGGTACGTGTCTGTGTGTGCTCTGGAGCCTCTGGACGCTCCTCAGGGACACCAAATCCTCTCCCCGGTCCCAAAAGCTCCCCATGCATCTGCCTGAACCTGCCCTGCTGGAATGACATCTATGTCCAAGACACAGTTAAGGAGTATTGTGTCCAGGCCAACCCCAGTGTGTTCATGAGTCAACCCAAGGCTGTTGAGCTCAGTACCAGATTCAGGCACTTTCTGGAGGTCCTTGTTTGCTCTGCGGGCTCTGAGCCTTTTAATGGACACAGACTCCCATGTATTCACATGTGAAATAAGAAACGGGAGATTTAATAAATGACATGTTGTGACTCTGGGTTACTCTCCTGAAGCCTGTGATGGGAGGGAGGAGGTTCAGCATTCGCAGAGGCTGGTGTGCGGCCCGTGACGTAGCACGGCGCTCGCTCCTGCCCTGCGGCACCATTTGCATGCTCACGAGAAGGAAGGTTTCAGCATCTTTCCCAAACACGCTGCAGTTCTGCTCTTGGTGAGGAGGGGCACTGGAGAGATTTAGTCTATAAGCCCACAGAAATTTTAAATAAGGAAAGTTACTTCGCTCCGTGCCTTGCATTCAAATAGTTGCACGTTCCCATGAACCGGACCCTGCAGCACCAGCCTGTCGAGCTGGCAGCTCCTGTTGGATTGGCTCATTGATTTACTTCGTGTTGTAACTCGATGGAGTGGTTACAATATCTGTGGGGTTTACGCTGCAATCTTCCTCTGCCTGACTCACCTGGCTGGCTCCGATTATCTCCTTCCCTGTCTATCGTAGCAGCCAAAATCGCTTTCCAGTCCTTTCCCACAGGTAAACATCATCTCCAGCCCGTGATGCATTTTGTATCTCTCCAGAAAGTAATACCTATAGAAGTCAGCGCTTCAGTGATTTATGTAATTAAAATATGATGGATCAAGTCATTAAAATTCACTAGCACTGGTACACGTGTTCACAAGTACACAAGTTGTCTCCAACTATGCCTGCCCCGTCATCCCAAGATGACCTTGTTTTATTACTTAAGCTTTTACTCTGTATCAGAAAATTATGAATAGCAGAACAAACTGAAGAGTGGAATTAAAAACAAGAGTGCCTGGTATATTTTTCTGCTTGTATTTACTTTGTCACTTCAAAATGACAGCCTTGAAATTCCTGCATGATCTTCAGCATGTTCTAAAAATGACAGCTACTATAATTCAAATTTACTGCTGTATTTTTTTTACTAGTAATGAAGTTGTAAATGCAGCATTTCTTTCATTACCTATTCATTAAAGATATGACATGAAAACAGAGTTACCATGGAAATGGCTCTGTGAATTCTGAGTACATAATAAGAATTTCATTGTTTACACTACAGCATAGATAACTGATGGGTGTTGTTGTTGCTGGTAAAGTCTTATTTAGCCTCAGGAATGCTTGTAAGGGGAAAAAGGTTATGCAATTGGTCTTCCACTAAGTGTCTGCATACAAGCAAAGCTCTGTAAAATCATCAGTGCAAAAGAGTTTTATGATGAAAAGGACTGAATATGTTTTGAGCTCTAAATCTTCGAGCATCATTTGGAGTTGAATATTTAAACATTCAAAGTAGAGATAGCCTAGTTCATGTGTTACTAATAGTCTCATCGCAGATCTAATGCATACACATCTCGTATAAATAAATTAGCATACAGAAAATTTAGGCGTTTTTATACTTAAACTGAAAACAATACGTTTTAGTAGCATGAAAGCGTCAGATTTAATAAATAACAATGTCAACAGCTTTGCAAAAAGGTAAAGGTGCCAGAAGCCTTATTTTTGCACCAGTGCTTGCAATTTCAAATGAAATAATGAAAATCAGGAGCACTGTCCTCTAACCACATAACAAGGACTGCACTTTTGTGCTGTACTGCACCTATGAAAAGGATCTGGGTTTATGCGTAATGGGACTACGAATATTCTTAAATACCCAAATGCCACAGTGACCCTTTGACAGCTAAAGTCAAAGTGACGGTCAGCAGCACTTCTTCTAGTAAAAAGGTTTTAATCCGGTTCTGCACAGCTATAAAAAACCCACAGAAAAGGCTTGGCCCCTGTTAAGAACAAATGAGTCAGGATTGTCATTTATGCCACGGAACCCTGAATGCCTGTTTCTCATTTGAAAACCAGTTCGTTCTAGGGAATGAGCCATAAAGAGAAGCATTATAGATACTGTGTTATAAAATAGAGTCATAATGGTATCTCCTTTGTGCCTTAAATAAACATTTAACTGTTCCTAGATTTAAATAATAAAATATGTACATCTGCACAAAGATGAGGAGTCTGAATGTGACCGGGCATGTCCCGGGTCCTTTGATGCCTCTGACAAGATTTCTGTTGATAATAACGGCGCTGAAACAGGGTGTTTGATTTACATCAGCTCTCTCCAGTTCCAGTCTCGTTTGCACTAGGCAGCACTAATCACTCCTAATTGCAGCTGATTGGCAGAATAACATTAATGACGTCCCTAAAGCAGCCTGCGTGTTCATCTTCCTAGGTCCTTTGCAGGAGGACTGTTTCCTCCCAGATCTTCCAGTTGGCGAGGTAACGGGTGGAGGGAAGGGACCGTCCCAGTGACAGACACGGCGGTCACAGGTACAACCCTCGAAACCAGGTCTTCCCATTCCCAGCCCTGTACTGGGAGCTCATGCTGACTCTCATTTTAGTAGAATTCAGTAAGTTTGGGGAAAAATTAGACATGGCAGCCGTCAGACGTAATAGCTTAAAACAATAAGACTGTAAAGAGTATTGGATGGGTCACCTACATGTAAATAGCAGCTAGTACTTTCTCCCATGAGCTAGTCTGCCATAGTGCAGTGATAACCATATTAAACCTGTCTTTATGAATAATTTGATACTTCCAGTATTCTGAGGGACAGCCACGGACCGCAGTTATTGCATAGTATGAATAACAATTTCGTAGGAAAGGATTAGAGTGTTATTCCTCAATATAGCTGAAGCTACTTTAGGAGAAGAGATTTAGGCAGTGGGGGGACTAGATGCTACTGCCACATATTCACCAATAACTTAAGAGTTTGCCTTGGAGATTACGTTTCATTGCCTTGAGTGGGAAAAGACGGTTAAAATACTAGATTCGCTCCTGCTCCTGGTAAGAATTATCTTCCACCTTCAGCTATTAGAAGGGATACTGCTGTCCACACACTCATCTTGGCTCATATCATACATCTCTCATGTGTGTTCAGCTGGCACGGAGGGATGCGCTTTGGCTTCGGCTCAGCTTGGTCAAGTTACGCAGCAGCTGACGGGCAGCCAACAGCATGTGGCACGAGAAGGAGAACAGTTTTCACATCTTGCTGTTGATTACCAAATGAAATGTAACTCAGATTATTGGAGCTGCTCAGATTAATGATCTTGATAGTATTTTAACTTTGCAGAGCATCTGCACCATATGTGATCCCACCAGTGTTTTGTTGGTTGAATCACTGCTGTGACAGAGCAAAGAAAAAGTGTTTAAATCATATCTTCTGTTGGAACCGGTAGGCAATGTTTTGCTTTTGATAAAATTTCCTCAGACACAAAGAGAATAGTTAAATGAAAAAGGAAAGCTATTTGAGTAATGAACGCACTGACCATCATATTAAATATAAAGACTTACATGGTAGGTTACAATTTGGACCTAAATTGTTTGTTTGAGTCTGTTTTGTTTTAAAATTTAATTATTTTTTTCTTTTGCAGTGTTGTAAACTATTTTTACTGATTTTATACGTAGGGTCAAATTTTTCTGATTAGATAGAAGAGCACCAAAAAACCCCTTCTTCGGCTGCCTCCTAAATGGACCCATGTGCCATAACTAAAAAAACTATAGGAGCTATGTCTTGGTCTGAAGAGTTTACCCGGCTCCTAGCATGGACTTTTCCTCTGTGTGGTACTGCAGGGAGAGAACGATCAGGAATTTCAGCCCTCCCTAAAACCTCTTTGAGGGTTTGGGGGTCCCAGCTGCTGCTGGTGTCCCATTGCTGAAGGGCGCAGAGGCGTGTGTACTACATCCAGCATCAGCTCAGTCCACACTTTGCTTTTGCATGGGATCCACGTTAGTCTCTGGGGCTCCTACACGCTCCTCATCACAGAAAACTTACTGCAGGATGTATAGATGAGACTGGGGGTATATAAATCACAGAGGTATTTCACATTTTACTGTATTTTGCAGTTTTGGTTCTCCAGGCTTATTTTCTACACAGCAGGGGCAATTTGCACATAATATCTTTGCTGCTGGACTGTGAACATTTATGCTACATGAAGTTAAGCAGCTGGTATAAAGCCCTCAGAAATAGAGTTTTATAAAAGAAGTGCTGACACACTTTTAATTGGAGTGGTGGATGCCACAGGAGCACTGTGTCATAAGCCTAGGTAGTTAGTGTATCTTATTTTGCAGCTTGCAATGTCCAAGCTATAGGGCATGACTGGCTTTATTTTTAATGCAAATTATAGCTTATTTCCAACTGTTGAATTGCAGGTACTGGGAGCCTTGCTTGCTCTTAAAACTGTTATTAGTATTTCAAAGAAATTGATTATCTGAAGAGCAGGCAGATCCTTGCAGGCAGGGGATAAACACAATTGTTTGCTGTCAAGGTGGTTTGTTTTTTTAAAACATTTATTAAAACTGCTAGAAACCATGCTGGCTAAAAGTGTAGTTTGCAATTTTCTGAGTGCTTTATGTCTCTTTCAGAAAAAATCATTATAATAACAGAGTAACCGGGCTGACTCTATTTGTGTAAAACAACAGACACTCTCTGGAGATACTAGAGGGGTAAGAAAACAAATGTACGATGTCCTGATAGAAATAAAAGTATTGATCTGATGAATATTGCAGCCTAAAGACTACATGTTATTAGGGGGTAATGAAATCTTGTTGTTTTGGCTTCAGAGCTATAGCACTGCTGCTGATCACTGCAACACTGAATTATTCAGAAATTACATCTTTGGTAATAGTCAGATGTTTTAGAAGATGCCATCAGCCTCCTTGTTTCTTTTTATTCTTCTCTCCCATCCAAATGTTCTTTTTTGTCTCTAAATATTCCATAGATGCTTGAAATAAAGCCTTTCCTTCCTGCTTTTGCCGTGTTTGACAGAAGCTGAGGTTGTGGTTCATCGATACAGTAAATCTGGCACTAAGACTCTTGGTATTGGATCCAAAATGCCACAGGCAAGTGATGCAAAGTGCTGATTCAATACAAACTGACTCTCATAGTTCAAATTTATTTGAAAAATTTTGATAGATTATAGCATAAGGTTTTCTGCTGAATCAGGTATTGTCGGTACTCCCACTGCTGCAATAAAGTTGGCATAAAACCAGCATGAACTTCATCTCATCTGCTTTGGCTCCTTCAACAGAAATACGATCATCTGCCCACTCCTATCGCAGATCAAACGTGTATGCTGGGAAGCCCAGGACTGCGCAGGCTGGGTGTTACCGGCAGCAGAACCCCCGCCTGAAATGAAACCTGTTCTATCCCACAGAAAAGAGGGGGTGGAGGTATCTGAGGTGCCATATCCAATGTCAGAGACAACCTATCCATGGAGCAGCCATTCTTGTATAGCCCCCCTGGGATGCAGGTGGTATCAGATTAAACTATTTCGGTGATCGGCCGTTCTCACTGACCAGTCGTTCTTTAGTAATTTCTACGGTCTGCAATTGATCCCTCAGTGGATTTGCTACTGGACCTGCACTCACGCTGCTCATCAGTAGCCTGGTTCAGCAGCAGTGTTTCGGCTTGGCTGGAGCTGTTGCCTCCAGAGCGTGGTGTACGTAGCAGCCAGTGCTCCAGCCCTTTCCCTCAGCTGTGCTGCCGGGACATTCCTGGCCCCGGAGAGCACTCCCCAGCTCCGTGGGGACGCAGGTGATGCTCTCACGTTTCCTGCTCATGGGCAACCGGCTCTCAGTGGAGTGCACCTCCCCAGTATTCCAAGCAGCACCACCTCCACTGGCTTCCCTCTCTTGCTCCTCATCATGAAGTTGGGTTTATGTATAGCTCTATCCATAGCTATGCCCAATTTCATGGTTTGGACATAGATGAAAGACTGCCTGAAAGTTTCAGAGGGAAACAGACCATCCTTTGCTGCACATGATGTCTTCCTACCCTTCCAGGCTTGCTTTATTAGCACAAGTGTCATTCACTGTTATTTCACTTGAAATCAATCTCTCCAGCACTGATTGGTATGTCAGCTTCCCTCTGTAGGCAAGCTTGCTGAACACTTTTATTGTACTGCCCGCAGGCAAAGTGGTCCTACAAAGAGCCCTCTAGATTGAGCTCAAGGTCACAGGTCCTAATAGCTTCCTTAGGATGGCTGCATACTTTGTCACAAATTCACTTTCAACCTGATCTTGCTGTGGAATTAAAGCCCACTCAGCTTTAGCACTGGTGAAAGATGTTGTCCAAAACAGACCATCGCTTATAAAGGACTGACTTACCTGCAGGTTTCTCTGGAGCTCTGGTGCTTCCCTACAGGGAGTAGGTTCTGGCATCAGGGAAACTTCTGAAGTCAGGCACCCATCTCAATCTTCTAAAAACGAACAAACAAATTCAGTCGTTAAGTGTTATCAATTCAACATATAAGTAAACGTTTATTCTACTGGGTCGTCTGTTCGATCCCTCTTGCCACTGCAGGCAGCAATGAATCCTCTGCATTTCACTTTTCGGCTTAGCTACAGCTGGTTTCAGTTCAACTGCAAATAGGTAATCTTGGTTGCTAATTACATCAAGCCTTGTGGGCTTCGTTTAGGAACAATACACAGGCTGCTGTTCCTGTGTCGTCAGCAGTGGTGTGGAGGAGAGGTCCACCCTGTACCAGAAGCCAGCAGCTTGTGTACGGAGGATGAGCACATCCCTTTTGGGTCACTGAGAGGACTTGGAGCAACTTCGGGCCAAACTGCAGCAAAAGACAAAAAAATGAAACTTCATGCAAAAACAATGCTGTGTTTGAGGTATCAGAATGGCATTTCTGTCTCTAAGACAGGGATCGGTCCATCTGCCCACCTAAGATGCAGATGTTAATACAGCCTTTGGGCCCTAACTCTTCCCAAGACAGTGTTTTGGAGTTGGTGGTCCTGGACTGCAGACAGGCAGTCTGGCTTCCCTCCTCCATCCCAGGCCCACCTGTACTGTTGATGCATGTGGCTCCACGCACACATCTTATAAAGCAGTCATTATATGATTGTAAATTAATGCTGTACTCCTTTTGTTCGTAACATTTGAATGGCCTTTGGATCCATTCATCCACTTTAGAGAATCTCTCTTTCTTTGGAGAAACAAGTAGAGTTTTAAAAATAGGAAGCATTTAAACCTCTTATACATCCTGGAGTGGATGAAAAGATCAAGGCCTGGTGCAGGTTTGTCAATGAACTACATAAGGATGAAGTAAAGTACTGAAGTTGAACTTTTTGTGTGGTCCCTTATAGTACCCATGTAGCATCATAGGTAGCAGGTCTGCTCAAGCAGACCTGACTCATGGAGAAAATGAGTTCTGGACAGCCGCGTTTGGTGCTCACATGTCCACGCTCACATGTCCATGGAAATCCGTGGTATACTGGGATATCCCCCTATGGCAACTCTTTCCCCCTCTGCCTCTCTTCTAATTTGGTGTAATTTGTTTCTTTGTCTTAGATGCCTTTGTTCAGTCCCACTTGTGGTTATCTCTCAATACACATAACAATAGGTTGTCAATCTGTTTTATCATACATCTTTGTTATTACTTTTTTTTGTGTGTGTAACTGTCAGATAAAGGAAAATAGCTAACATTTCTCTCTGGAGGCCTTTAAGATATTATTATTGTTTTATTATACATATAGCATTATCATCTTGTTGTTTAGGGTCATTTTAAGATACAGTGCACTTCACCTTTATGTTCTGCACATTCCATGCTTTTGTGTGTGACCTTTCAACAGTAATAAAGAGAGAGGTTTCAAGAACACATCCACTTCTGCTGTATATTGTTCACCTTGAGCCATGCTCTTCCCATTTATGACATGATAATTTTCATAGCAACCACTTTTCATACAACATAATGCAAATGAATGTGGTACTGCATCATCCCCATACCACTCTTGCAAAGTTAAGTAGTTGCTATAATGGAAATGTTGCAATAAGAAGGTGTGAGGTAGAGACAATCGCAAAGGAGAGGCTGCCAGGATTTGATAGGTGAGAGGTATTGAAAGTCGAGGTAGAAGAATGACTGATGTAAGATGGCAACATGGAAAACAAGCAGTGAACAGACCCTTTGAATATTGGATTTTTCTGGTTTGGTGACCAAGGTACAGGAAACACTATATTAGTTTAAGTAATTACCAAATGATTTAATTTTAGATTTTTGTCAAAATGAGAACAAACAGAAACAAATAGTTCAGATTAACCAAATGTTTTGGTCAAGATATGGGGAAGAGGTTATGTATTTTCCAAATTTAATGCAAATGCAGTTTTGGGTCCCTTTCCACTGTTCCAGACATGGTGCCATTCTCTTAGGAATTTTTTTTAAAAAGAAAATAGGATCTCACTGAGGCCAATGAAGGTGGATTAAAATATTGAATGTACAGTGTAGACTTATATGGCAACCAAGATTTCCCTCCAGACAGGAGAAGGAAAGGAATCCATTTTAAGATTTCTACTATGGGTACTTATAGACACAGAAGCCCATGAGAAGACTCCTATTACCTTCCATTACCTTTTGATCCAACTCTTGGAGAATTGCTACAGGATATTAATACCCATGGTAAGAATTCTCACAGAGAAAACATAGGAGCTACAAGCCCTGAAGCAAACCACATCAGACACCCAACCACATCAGACCCGCATGTAAAGAATCTATGTTAAAAGACGGCTGCGGTGGGAAAGTTTGCACAAGGAGACAGGTAGTGTCAGACCTGCAAGCATAACATAGTCCGTTTGTGCATATGAAGTATGACGTTGTCTTTAGTTACGTGTTCATATGCTGTTTTCTCCAAAGAACTCATTCAGTGCACAGAACTCACAGAACTCATTGCAAGGGCAGATTCCATCTTGCTTTTCATTCAGTTGGTGACTTTCCTGCCTTATTTTGTGGACAACATCCAGACTTCACTCACAATGTACCCTATGTACCTGTACCTGTCTGGTATGTACCTGCCTGTCTGACAACGTACCTGTCTTGATGGTAGTATCTGAGTGCTTTGGGCGCAGCAGTGAACTCATCTTCGCAACACCACGCTGATATGATATCACACTTTGTCCATCTTGCTTGTCACCCTCCCAGATCACAGTAACAAGGCTGACTTCTTATAGCTAGTTGCAGTTTGTAAGAAAACATAAGTATTTCCCCCAAATCAAGCACCAGCATCTTTTCTTTGTCTTTCTGAAGCTCTATATTCATGTATATTCATGATGCTCAGTATTCATGTCCTTCCACTTTTGGGGTCTGTGCCCTTAGAATGAGGTGTGAGTTCATTTCTTGCAAAGGGTAGTGAAGAGGAGCAAAAAAGCTCTTCAGACTTGTGCTATATGCCAGGTAAATACAGTTACTGATAGTGCAGCCATTTCACATTGACTTTACAGTTATTGTTGCAGCTAGATTATTTTCCTGTGTTAGATGTTTTCTATATTAAGCAAAGATGCAAAATGCTTTCCAGGGTACACTGTAATTTTCCTTTTTAAGCTGAAAACTAATTTACTCTTTTAAAACCATAGATGTTTAAAAATGGCATTGCTTGAAAAATTTAGCTTTTCATGTTCCCTCTAAATTAGGAGAAGAGACTAACTGCCATATTTTTAATAACACAGTGGAATACCCTTAATATTTCTTCTGGAGTTGCCTAAATTGGGAATTCTCCGGAGGCCCCAGTCTGTCTCCATCAAAAACAGAGAGAACCTGTGGCCATGTAGGCTTAGCTAAGGTACCTCAATAAATTACCTGCAGTCTGTAGTCCCCAGCCTGAGGATGGCTCAGAATAACAGAAAAGTGACTTTTCCCTAGCACGTTACTGCACGTCAGCTAGCCTGGGGTAACCGTCTATGTAGGCACTCTCGATCTATGTCCTTTGCAAGGCAGCATGTTGCTGTAGGTTAGTGTAAAACCAGAGAGGGCTAAGTTAACTCAAATTATGGTGTATTTTCTGTGCACTCGGAGCATGCACGCAGACCAGCTGATGTATGGTAACTTACTCACCTGATGTAATTTGTGGTTTGTGTGCTGGAGCCCTTGTAGTCTACAGTAATGAGGTTTTTAAAAGACAGATGCTTCCTCAGCTCCAAGGTCTCTTGGAAATGTTGTCTATTTCTGATGTCTCTTTTCACAGCGGAGCTGATGTTTTCCAACGAGTTATTATCACTGCTCTCCAGGTCTCAGATACACTTGACTGTGTTTGGCCCGTGTATAGCAGTCACCCTTTTATTTATGAATGACTTCTCCAATGCATTTTGGGGGAGAAATCCATTTCTTAGGAATCTGAGCATTCTAGTGCTTTTATATGTGCTGGGTTTTGCACGTTTAGTTGACGCACAAGCATACTACTATTAAGAGGCAGAGGGGTGTTGGTTGTCCTCACAGCGTGGCAGGCCTGAGTGCCTTTACCTTTGTCACGTATGGTTCGTTCTCTGGACCGTTGCGACACCAACCATCAGCCTTGGGTTTGCGTATTGCGTGTACATCACAGTACACAGCAACTTCCCTGCCCCAGGGTTTAGAAGAAGAACGTCCTTCGGGTTTGGGGGTCTGAGGCTGGAGCCACCTCAGCTCCCTTCCTCCACGAAGGAGCCAGTGTAATTCCACACAGAGATACATGAGATGCCAAGTTACTGGCTTGAATCTTGGCAGCAATACACCCACCAGGCTAATTGGCTTTGGAGAATTTCTTGTTGACACATTCAGGTCAATTTGCATTAGCTCTATCAGAAGTGTTTGGAGATAGCCACGTGCACGCAGCCCTCCCTCGCGCAGGGGATAGCCCTTCTGCATACCGCTCACCACCTGGGCGGATGGAAGGTGGTGGCCTCACTCTTCATCAATGAAGATGAAGATGATGAAGATGATGACCTAACTCTGCAGGACCCCCTAACTCTGATGGAGAGAACGAGGCTCTGAAGGTCTCTTCAATGCAGCTCAGCTCGAGAGGCCTGGGGTGGGGAGGGTGTACGTTTTATACCGCTCTTGTTTCCCATGTGCATTTCAAGGAATGGAAAGCAGATCGCATTTGTCCCTGCTGTTCTGCAGTGGTTGGGTTTACCGCTGCTGCCACCACTTCTTGGGAGCAATCACACCCTCTAAATCTGTTGTGCTGTACCTGGGGTCAGAGGACACAGAAAGACTCTTCAAGGAGGACAGAGACATCCAAATACCTCATCTTCATCCTTTGCTCGAAACATATGAAGTTCAAGGGGCATCAAAGTTGTGTTAAATGTCCTCCTTCAGTATGCACATGCAACGCCCTTCACAGACTGAAAGGGAGAGACATCCAACCCACGATATTCAGAACCAGTTTATCTTGTTGAAATATGTAGTTACAATGGATGGTCTTCCATTATTTATTTAGTATAGTTTTGGTTTTCACTCTTTCTTTAAACTCAACCCTCTTGCTTCTGCAGTACAAAGGAAGAGTCAAACTGACTACTTAACTGACTGAATACATCACTTGGGATGTTTCATTCTAAAAACCTGGGTGGGTTTTTTTTTTCAAATTATTTACACTTCAGAGTGGAAAAATAGCAACATTACTATAGCATTAGATTAAATTTCCCCAGGTTAATGGGCTCAGTGTCAGGAGTGAATAATCACAAGTGCGTTGCCAATGGAGAGACCATAAAGGCACGTTCCTTTCACAATATATTCTACTCCATGAATACATTAAAATATTTTTCCCAGTATAAAAAGAACGGAAATAGCCTTTTGTTTTCCTCTTTTCATAGCAAATGCTCCTGTCATTTGCAGCACAATGAATTCCTTGAATCTGTACCAGTCAGTTTTTATCCTTCCTTCAAGACCCAGAGGCCTCTGGAAAAATCTTTCACATGGCTAAACTTTGCTGAATATATTTAACGAGTAAATTATTTGTCTTCTGAACTAGAAGAACCAATACTCATTTATGTTCTAAAAATGGTTTGTTTTACTTACTTTATGAGTTAGGTCTGCAATAGTAGCAAAGCCAAAGGACATTTAATTAAGTTATATTTGCTTTTTCATGATCTTTTAGCTTTAGATGATAAATCATGAATCAATGAGTACTTAATTTCCTCATATAGCATTAAAAGTAATTGCTTCATAAATTCGTTTTAGTAATCCAAATATTTGCACAGAGTGCAGCACAAAGAAGTTGTTTCATTGATGAGACTTCTCACTTCCCTTTCCCCTGTTGGAAGAAAATGGAGTTTGCTCATCTGGGGTCCAGTCCTTCATGGTACAGAAGGCTCTGAATACTAGTGGTGATATTGCTATTAAATATTGATGTCAAGTAGATTTTTTGGTCATTGATTTCCTTGGCACTTGAATTACAGTGAACTTCTCTCTAAACTCCAGCTGGCAAGCAGAATCTTATGAGTATGTCCACGATCCTGTGCAGGGCCATCGAACAGCCGTTAGCTACAGATATTTCTGCTTTCTTTTCAAAATCCAAGCCCAGATGTGGAGATGTGTATTAGATCCTTGTGTATTAGATACTGCATTCTTGGACTTGAGTTTCCGTTTAGCAACATGGAGCAGAGAAATTCTTCCTACATCACTTACCACAGCAATGTACCATCTGTATAAAGAACCAGCTGTTTGAGAAGCTATAGCCTTCCAAACTTACTTACAGATGTAGAGTACATACTCTGCATGTAGGGTCATGCATGATTATGATGATTTGTTATCAGGCTTTGCTGTTTTTTCCAAGCGGAAGATTATTTTACTCAGTTGTGGACAGTATGCTGAAAATCACAGTCATTTAAAAAACCAAAATGTCACAGTAGCGCAATGGTCCAAACCGTATGCAGCTCCATGACAGCACTTTTTCAATTAAAGGCTTCATTTGAATTGGAAAGCTTCTGATGAATTGTTTTTTGATGGAAAGAAGAGGAAAAAATTGCCAGCGGCTGCTGTACGGAAAAGAGTCAGCTTTTCCAGGTTCCTAAAAGACTCAACCGATGCCTGGTGCCGTATCTTGAACACCTCTCAGATGGGTTTCAGTGAGCTTTGCGTTGCTTCTTAGCCACGAAGGTGGAAGACAGTGAACTGATATTGGCAAAGCCATGCAGGAATAGAGCTTGTGAAAAGCAGCTGAACTCCAGCATCATCTGCTTTGTGGTGCTCCTAGGCACAAGAAGAGGGAGGGCACCCTAAAGAGCAGCTGAAGAGCATGAAGCACACCTGAGGTCTGGCTGGTAGGATGCAAAGCCCATGCTCCAACTGGAGCTGATGCAACATTCCCTTTAGACTTCATGCACCCCCAGTCTGGGATTTTCAATGGGATATGCCCAACCTACGGAGTTTTCTCTAGCTGGGCTTCCAAGAGTTCCCGCAGGTATCCTTGTGCAACTGTAAGTCAGGCAAAATCTCCAGGGGAGTGAACAGCAATCTGGGCCAAGTAAAGGGAAAGGGAGGAGGAGGAGGTAAAGGAGGAGCTGCCGTGGCCATAATTCCCTCGTGTCTGAAAAAGGTTTTGAGAAGGAAGAGTTTTATTTCTTTAATGGAGATGTGGGTGGCAGGGAAGGGTCAGAAAAAGAGGCCTGGGGTTAGAAGCAACTGTTATATTGGAAGAAGATCTCCACTGGAGTGCAATGGAATAATCAAGATTTATTTATAAAATATTGCTATTAAATAAACATTACAGAAACTTTCGAATATCAAGCTTATTTATAGCTTTAGGCGTGAAAACCCACATTAGTATGTTGAATTATATGAGTTCACTGCTGCCTGCTAGCTGACAGCACGTCAAATTATTTGCAAATATTTTCTGGAACAGTAACCTTGAAGGATGCCAGCACCATTCAGTGTAACCTTATCACGAGACAGGAACCAAGTGATGAGATGAGGGCTGAGGATACAGAGTTTTTAGCAGCAAGCGACCTCTGACTCACTGCCTAAAAACAGAGTTCACGTGGTACCTCCCTCAGCAGAGAAAGATGCTTTTTTGTCTCTGACATTTGCGCTGATTCTGTGCAGGGGTTTTGGAAGATGGTGTGAGTGATGTCTAGATGAGAAACTGCTCTGGGCAGGAATTTGAGAGTACATTAGTCACATTTAAGTGGGTTTATCTCCTCCAGCCTGCAATACCAAGCTTCTGCGAAAATTATGTAATCATTTTAACAAAGTGTTCTGTAATTGACATGAAAAAGGCAAAGTAAAATAAAAATGAATTTCTCTGTAAGCAGGAAGGTTCATTCATTTTAACTGAAATCTGTAAGAGGGAAAAGGGAAAAAAAATCCCAAATGCAGGCTTTTTATGGAAATTGTGGCCTCGTTGAAATTATAAGCTTTCTGCTATTTAAATGAATAATGTTCCCTAACACAGACTATTTTCTCATTTAAAAGTCTGTTGGGGTATAATTTCATCCTTTTACTGTCTGCTGTGTTTTAACTTACAGCAGTCTGACTAAATATTGTATTTTCTACCCATCAAAAATTGTCGGTATAGTTTGTGCAACAAGCGTTTGTTGCTCAATTAGAAGGCTCTGACTTTGAAATGTAACATTCTCCATCAAGGTATATAGGGCCCTCGTCACACGTAAAGCAGGTGGCATTAAAATGCATATTTTGTTCCCTGGTGATGGCCAAGGGCGATGACGCCTGCTTGGGTGCAGAAGGAGCGGGAGGGCATAGGAGTCCAAGTCATTGCACATTACCTCTGGGCAAGATGCAGAGAGGCAGGCCAAGCGCCAGAATGACTGTCCTCCCTGCGAGGAAGGGACAGAGGGGACAGGCAGGACAAGTGACTGCTCTAACCCACACCAGGCAGAAGAGCCGGTTGTGGCTTTGGCACCCCGGACATGTTGGAGGGCTCCCTTGGGTGCAAAGTGCTTCTTCACACCAGAAACTTTGGTCCAGCGCGGGCAGTCGGGCACCTTATATCCAAAAAGCAGTGATTTGCATGTCCCACATACTCCCAAATCTTAAGTCACAGCTCCCAAACCTGGTCTAAAAATAGTGAGATGTGAGTAAATACATGCACTTGGGTTTCTTCGTCTTCTGGTTTCCAAGCCATTTAGTAGGCACCCGGGTCACATCTTCATGTTTTTATCCATAGCTGTGATGACTAGTCGCTTTATCGTTGTTGTTAAAACAAATGCTGAGGTTCTCACATACTCACTTGGCTGGGAGTTGGGGCTTTTAAAGAGCACACCATGGGGCTCACGGTAATATGATGAGAGCGAGCCACTTGCAGCATAAATTACCTTCGATCTTTTGAGGGCATCTTCGTTAAGCAGAAGGACACAGCAGTGAAAGATATTTAATGACAACAAAAAATGTCTTGCCTCAAAGATGCAGTTAACCTTGACAAATAAGTGTGAATCCTCTAAGGAGCAATAAAAGTGCTCACCTATTTTATGTCTGTCGGTCTGTCGTTTGGATGCTGCTGCTGGTGCATGCTTTATCAATTCTTACAATATTTCCAGTGGCGAGGCCAAGTGGTTTATAAAGTTTTACCTGCTGCCTGTGTGCTGATAGAATTACAGCCGTGGCACCTCTGTTACAGCAGGAGAGGAGTTCCCAATGGCTGCTGGCGAAGCACGGTTTGTGCGAGGCAGGCATAGGGACCCGCGCTGAAACCAGGCTGCCCGGAGTGGGCAGGCAGGCAGCAGGCACTGCCTGGAGTCGGCAGCAGGAGCCCCACTGGAGAGCCCGCAGCAGGAGTGGCATTGCTCTAAAACAAGGTTTAGTGGCTGCTTCTAGGAACCTCCTCTGCTTAGTCGCCGTTGGGGAACACCTTCTGGATATCTACCCGCAGTTTAATAATGCTGAACTCCTCATCCCACCCAGAGGGACAACTGCAACTGAGAGGACAGCAGCCCTGGCAGGCACGGTGATAAAAATTAGCATCCCTGGAAAAAACCACTGTCTGTGAGGCTAATCTTCCTTACCGTGTTAATTCAGTGATTAACTGCAAAAGTTCCTCTCTCCTCTTGTCCTGCAGTGGTGGGGAACACCCCCGACTCCAGGATGCTGCCATCACTTGAGCTGCTCTGTGGTTCTTCCCAGTGAGTGGAGATGCACTGGGGGAGAGCAATTGGGAACCACCAGCACTTAAGTTAGACTGTGATCTCACCATGCATATGGTCCCTGGCCTATGGATCCTGATGATTCAGACACCCTCTGTTGAAAAAACAATTAAATGTGAGACAGGTATTTTGGGGCCATCATGAAGGCTACGTTCAAGCCTGAGTTTGCTCTGCACTGAAGACCTACGCATTGTGAAGAGAATTTGTTACATTTTCTTTTTAGTCCTATGCTTTTTTTCCACAAAAAGCTGGTCCTTACCAGCTCTTCTTTCATTTGGAAATATGGAAAATAGCCAGTTGTAAATATCCATGGTGGAAATGACACCACTTTGAGAGGGCTCTCAATGCTGCTTCACAAAATAGTCTACTTAACATCATACATGGTCTCTTGCAGGCTACAGGCAAATACCTGCTAAGAATCATAGAATCACAGAATCCTATAGGTTGGAAAAGACCTTTAAGATCATCAAGTCCAACCACTAACATTACCAAGCCCACCACTACACCATGTCCCTAAGCACCTCATCCAAACATCTTTTAAATACCTCCAGGGATGGGGAGTCAACCCCTTCCCTGGGCAGCGTCTTCCAATGCTTGACAACCCTTTCAGTGAAGAAAAATTTCCTAATATCCAGTCTAAACCTCCCCTGGCGCAACTTGAGGCCATTTCCTCTTGTCCTATCACTTGTTACCTGGGAGAAGAGACCGACCCCACCTCTCTACACCCTCCTTTCAGGCAGTTGTAGAGAGCAATGAGGTCTCCCCTCAGCCTCCTTTTCTCCAGGCTGAACAACCCCAGGTCCCTCAGCCGCTCCCCATCAGCCTTGTGCTCCAGACCCTTCCCCAGCTCCGTTGCCCTTCTCTGAACTCGCTCCAGCCCCTCAATGTCTCTCTTGTAGTGAGGGGCCCAAAACTGAACACTGTATTCGAGGTGGGGCCTTACCGAGCCTGAAATCTTTGCTGTCTGCTTGGACTAACACACCTAACCTAAGTGGGACTAGGAATGAGCAATGTAGAGTGGCAGTAACAGTGGAAATTCAGATTGCACTGAGAGACAGGGCTGGAGGCAGTTAGGGTACAAGAAAAGACCAAGCGAAGAGTCCCTGTGTGGAGCACTGCCATTCATCAGCGTGCAAGGGATAGCCTGGGTACACCGAGTTTTCAGCTCCTGCTATCACAGCTGTTTCAAAGGTCTAGCAAGCCTGCAGGTTTGCTTCCTGATTCCCATACTTCTTTGCATTTACAAAAGAAATGCAGTTCAAACCATGCTAAAAGCTTTTGGCCAAACCAGGCTTGAACTTTGGTTCAGCCAGGCTTGAACGTGGTCTCTGTGGCCACCACTGTCCTGAAGGAGACAGCCAGCATCACCAGTGTAATTATGGATTGGACTCATCAAAGCCAAAGCCAAAGCCAAAACCGAAATACCCTCTCTGTCCTTCCCAGGACTGTTAAGCAGTGGAGTGTCTTCTCTCATGGCAGGTTTATTTAGCACGTCTTAGGAGACGTTTCTGATTTACTCACGTATCCCAGCTTTGTACTGCAGGTCATAGGTAGCCAACCTGGTTAACAGACCAGGTTGACCATTCTTCCAGAGCTGAACAAACCCTTCTTGCCTCTCAGGTCCTCTCACTCTGGCTTCTGCAGGGGGATCTTCCTGTGTTGAATGGACACAGTGGGTGACATGTTGTTAGCTTAGTTCTTGTCTAACTGTTTACATTTCGGCTTGACACAGCAGTCCTAAAGCTTCTCTGGCCACCCGTCCGTCTTGCTAATGCCCTTTCTGTGACTGATCATCCACTGCAGAACTCCTGAGATGTGGCGAGAGGTGGGAAGGAGCTTGCCTTTCAATTGCCGCAACATGTTGCTTAATGGTATTTATTTAGTTTTGACTTGAAATCTTATTCTTCTCTTGCTTATTGTCATTACTCCCAGCAGTGTGTTTCACCTCTTATCATGCTAACATGAAGTTTGAATAAAGCCTCTTAAGAAAGAGCCCAAATATGTGATAAATAGCAGCCGTAGGAGGCCACAGCCAAGTACTTTCAATTCTTGCCTTTTCTATTTTCTATTGTTTGTACTTAAGGATACATTTTAGACTTCACGGGCCAAATTCATCCTATTCAAATGAAGTTACCTCAGAGACACGCTTGGCTCTGTTGCTTTAAAAAAATGGATAATCCCAAACAGCAGGATAATTTTATGACCGCTAATTACATTTGTTGCTATGCAAGCTAAGATAATGATAAGAGTAATCGTATCTCATGCTTCAGGGCATACGCTCATCACCTGTGGACGTCAGGAAGGAATTTTTCTCCCCATGTACAGAACTGTTCAATTAACTAGATATATTGTGGTGGTTTTGTTTTCTTTCTGTTTTCTTCCTCTGAAGCATCATCTATTAGCTGCAGCCAGAATAGGTATACCAGATTAGATTAACCGACAGTCTGATCCAATATGGGTATTCCTGAATCCCCATACTGGGAAGTAAAATCAGCTGAGGAAAAAGAATATGTAATCTTTTGCAATTTGGAAACAGATTGTTTTTTAAATGTCTGAATATCCCGCCTGTAACCAAAGTTGAAAATGCAGCAACGCTGAGCTTTGAGCTACTGTGTCGCATAAAAACCGGCGCTGCAAGCGTCCCAGTTTGAGTAAACTTGGAGCATTGCTCTTCTCTTTTCACTCTGCGAGTAGCATCTGCATTCGAGCACCACTGGGTCCTACGGATTATGTTTGTGGCTACCCGTCACGTTGCATTAGAATAGCCAGCCTCAGCCAGAAAAGCAATTGAAAGGCATTGGAAATCTGCCTCGCTGCCCACATCCAGGGAATAAGCTCTCTGATAATCCTAATAGAGAAGATCAAATTTGCCAAGAAAATAGAAAAGATTGTTTGTGTTTTGCCTCATTCTCCTGAACTATCTTTCTGCTCCTCACAAGACTTAATCAACAGCTAATAAACCTCAGCTTCTTGGTGCACAACAGAGTATTGTCTTTCTAGTACTTGTGTTGGGACTGGGATTTATCTGTTATTGACTTCATCCCTTTCCTATCCTTCCCTTTTGTTTGGTCCCCATTCCCCTTTTCTCACTAGCGCTTGCTTTATTTTTATCTCCAGTAAAGCAGGTCTGCCATTTAATTAGCAGATTGGCCTCTACCTGAAGCCAAATGAAATGTAATCTCCCGTTGACCTGCATGCAAGGTGGAAATTCCATGTCTGAAAGACTTCAACATTTGTCTTTGCTCATTTCTGGACAAAATCAGAAGATGTCCAGGTTTGTTTCAGGGAGAAAATTCTGAAAACAAAATGGTTTGGATTTGTCAAAACTTGTTGGGCTTTTGTTTTATGTTAATAAACCCACCAAAAGGAAGCCATTTCACAGCAAAACAGTAGCAACTCTGCATTAATTCCACTGACCTGGGGTAGTGAAAAACTTAACAGTATCATATTCAGATGCAGCTTTTGATGGTAGATGAGGAGATGAACACCTCAAAAATTAAACCAGATGTGTCCTTTGCTATTAGGCTAGTGTGCTGCGCAAACCCCCTCCTGAGCCCAGCGGCTGGGACGCGCAGGGCAGCGCCGCAATCGCTCGGGAGGTCTCCTTCCCGACTCGGGCAGCAATCAGGGTGAGTCATGAGATACGGCTATTCTTAACGTCCATATACACCTGTGTTATTAACTGTCCATAAAACTATACGGCCCTTTTAAAACATCCAGCTACAGTTATTTAACTCTCTTGACTTGTACGATAAAAACGAGATGGGAGAGGATGTCAAACACTTCCCCGGGAGTGAGCTCCACAAATACGTATCTCGCGGGGCGCCTGAGCTCCTGTGGTGCTCAGCATCACTGCGCATTGAACCGACATCATCTGAATAAGCCCCCCTGATTCGTTTCGAGAAGAAAGGCATCATATTGTAATCAAATAGCCCAGGTCAGTGTAAGCAGTGACAGCTTATTTTCATTGCTGAGCCTGCACTGCACAAACACCTATCTGTCAGCATTCAACTGGTTTAGTTCCAGGCAAAATGACTTGCTTGCTATCCAATCTGGCGTGCTGGCAGTGCGGGAATGCAAACAGCCAGCCCTTTGTGTTCACCTGCAGCTTTATTCCCTTCATCAATAATTGCTAAAAAGACAAGTGAAATTTTTCATACATTGATTCTGGAATTATATCACAGCAGTGTTTTTGTTTGATCAAAATTGCTAAATGTTTTCTGTAACTTGGAACAGCAGAAAAATTACAGTCTTCAAAATTACACATATGCCTCATCCTAACTTGAGGAATTCCAAAAGCTACTGGTGAGACAAGTCATGCTCACCATACTCCTTGCAGGTTGTCCAAAAACGGTTGACCAACCTATTCTGATTCCACCAAAAGCAATGGCAAAATGCTCAGCGCAGCTGGGAGCATACCGCTGCAATGCAAAATTCTCCTTAGCTGAGACTTCCAGGTCTAAACAATTGCAAAAAGTAAAGAGACCATTTGAATGCATTAACAAGACCGAGCATGGACCTATCAGTTTTATCCGTGTACCTTTAGATCCACAGTATCATAAATACTGCTGTTCCCAGGGGCTTCCCCCAGGTGTGGGAAGATGCCATCAGTCCGGCCTCTAACAGAAGTCTGCCAAAGCTGAGGGTAGTTAGTACTGACGGGGAGGGCACAGCATTTTGTGGATTGGCTCCAAGAGATAAGTTGCCTGTTTCTTTGGGGTTTTCTCCAAGCAAAAACATAGGAGCTCCACACAGTTCCCTTTGCCTTTTTCAAGAATTCATATCCAAAACTTTGTATCTGGCCCAGCTCGAATTTTGAAGAGAGCACTGCAAGTAGAGAGTGGGGAGATAGTTGTGGCACATGCAGAAAGAGAAAGGATTAGGAGGACAATTAGGAAAGAAGAGTAAATATGGAGCTGGAAGACACAAAAGAAAATCAAGTTACCTCTGCAACAAGAGACAAGAAATCAGGAAGGACTTCAAGAAAGTGGAAGTTCACATGGTCAGAATAACAGAAGTCGACTTCAGCAGGGAATTCAAGCAAGATTTCAGAAGAGGGATGGATGGAAAATAAAGAGGAGGAAGACAGTTCATGGGCTTTGGCTTCACAGGGAAAGGCAAAAGGATGGATTTAGCACCAGAAAAGGGAATAAAAGAACCAAGTGGGAGAGCCTAGATGCAGGGGGAGCAGAAGAGTCAGGACTAAGGTGACACTGAAGTTACAAGTCTGTGAAGTGGAAAGGTTATAGTAAAGCTCTGACAAAGAAAGTGTTAGGAGGGAGGAAAACGGCTTTGTTCCAGAGGAACCAAATCCGAGATAACAGCAAGACATTTAGGAGGAAAAGAGAGCTGAGGGAGAGCTGGAGATGACAGAGGAAAGAAGGAATAAATTGGGCAATACAGAAAAAGGCCTTGGGCTCGTTAACATTAAAACCCTGACTTCTTGGGAGTGTTCACACTGAAGTAGTGAGTGCGACCTTTTATTTTATCTTACTTGGTGACCAAGAGCAAAGACAGAAAGAGAGATAAGGCTTAAAACTAAAAGGAAGCCTGTTCGGCTCGCCAAGTTTCCTTCTCAGACACCCAGAAGCCAGCAAAAAGCCGTAACACCACGGGATTGTGCAGGAGAGGCGGCTCAAGCAAAATAAAAAAATTATCTGTTTACATGTGGCAACAAACGGACATCTTAACAGCGGCTGGGAAAAGCAGTTCTCTTCTTCTTAGACATGGGAAGTGACAGTGCCCAGCCTGAGACCCCGCTACAGAGGCTGACGTGCTCAATGGCAATTGTTCGGGGTTCCTGCATACACCCACATATATTACATTCCGATGTTTAATGTTCACAAACCATTAGATACATGTATATTTATGGTTTGATAATCAGCTGTCATTAACAGATGAGTAAACAACATAATGTTCATATTTAGGAGGAATATGCAAACTAAAGAGAAACTGCCAACTCCTAAGAACATTTATTTTCTCTACACTTAATGGGGGGAAAGGAGGAGGAAATACTCTGTCTGTAAATTAATTATGGGATATTGGCAATGCCTCCACTACTGTACAACTGTAATTATCTCATCTCGGTGCGTGGGACTGTAGTCATGCACCCCCAGCTATTCACATCCATGGGAGTTAAGAATATACCCATCAGTGTACATTTCCTAAGTTAAATCATTTTTACTGTCTCTTTGAACTCAAAAGAGAGAAATCATGATCTTTTCAGCCGCTGTTGTGCCAAGCTGGTGAGGCCTTCTGCCCTGCTCCCTTCTTGTAAATCAAACACGTTTCAAACTTCAGGAGAGGGTGGAAACTTCTCCCCATGGGAAATGCCAGTTTAAGTAGAGCTGCTTGACTTGAATGGGGTTTTCATGCAATTTTGCGGGCTTCCTCTATTTTCTTAAAGGTCCGCTGTTACCTGTCAACTACAAGCAGAGAAGACCATGAAAACACATTCTCAGCCCCTCCACAAAATGCCCCTGAGATGCATATGGTCAATGTCATTGTCACCCCCTGGTAATATCTTTAGCAACCCCTGACAGTGCTTTTTATCCAAAGACACCTTGTGAAAGGCATCATTATCCTATTTTTATGGATGAGGGAAACTGAGGCATAAAGCAGGATGGGACTTACCCAGGGGAGAGGCAAAAGAGGTAGAGAATTATAAGGAAACACCAGGTTTGGAAAGCATGAATCTGCAACGATGAGAAGACACTTCACTGAACATGGCTGAGAGAGCTGGAAGAAATAAAAAGGCGTCCAGCTAGGGATGCAGCTGGGAACAGAGTCCAGTCTCCTGGCTGTCATCTCCCCACTCTCCTACCAGTTAGGCCACGTGCTTGCAAAATGGTACGCGTATTTATAACGCATGTGGATATTTGACAAATAGCAGATTAACATTAACAGTAGTTTCCTGGACAATGTAACCAACTTTCCCCTTAGCTGATTCTTCCCCTGCCTTACAAAATCAGAACATTTTGCAATCCAGTTTGTAGATGAAAATAGATCATGTACAGATGCAACAATTTGGCATGTTATCACACCAGCGTTTTCAGCGTGGGATAGCAGAGCCTCTCCAGCTGCTAAGTATCAGTCCCTTCAGCAGAACCAAATTCACTAATCTGGTGCTTCCTCCTGCCCATAGCCAGGCTTATTGGGGAGGATTATCTCGTTGTCCAGGGGTAATTTTCTCAAATAAATGGGTCAAAGCCTGTGCTGGCTTCCCTCCTGCAGACCTGCTGAGTTCAATGGCTTTGCTCAGAGCGCAGACTGGTTCTTCGTTTCCATCTAGATCCTTGGGCTGTGGCTGAATAACTAGAAGTGGCAGGTGAAGCCAAAGGTTTTGGCTTTGTTTTTTGTAAAGAAGAGATGAGTGCAGCAGAACAACATATGGTACACTGCTTGGCTAAAAATGATTTAGTGGGAAACTATTGCTTCCTTTCTGTCTCTCTGCAACCACGTACGCTAATGTAATGGTGTAACTATTAATCTAATAAACTGCTAATATTTATTATTAATTGAACCATTTAATCTAACAGTGGATTAGGGGAAAGCAAATGTAGGACTTAATGACTCTGCTGATTGGTGTAAATTTTAACAGTGAGCACAGGCTGTATAATATAAATTGTGTTCCTGCTGCTGATAAATACCTTGTAACTGGAAAAAACTGTGCTCAAGCAAAGCTTGCACTGGCTATCAAGAGGTATTTTTTTGTTGTTGTTTTAGTAAACGCTGTAGGACTTAACTCCAAAAGATGAGGTCGCTGTTTATCACCAGTGGTTTATTATACTAACAGCAAAGAAAGTGGTTATTAGTAATGTCTGCTTAACATTAGAGGTCATCCAAAACAGACCCCTGAACGGATGGTACAGTGCCGCTGTGACAAACTGAAGTGCAGTATAGCAAACCGTAATTATCTTGCACTTCTAACCAAATCCCCTGTGTTATCTGCAACTCCATCTTTGCCAGGGCTATCTCTAGCCCACCCACTGTTCAAAGCAGCTCCAAATTCCTAGTCTTCTATAACTGGAAGCAAGCACACACCCACATCTTATGGTAGACAAATATCTGCTTAGTGCTAAATCTTGTTTCCCAGACACTGAGGCATGGGAGTTTAGGAATATTTCAGTTTGGACTGGAGAGATGCTTCAGCTCTGTTACCTTTCAAGCCTTTGTAGTCAGAAGCAATGTCTGTACCCTGCAGGGAAATTAATGGAAAAGCCCAAACTTCCTAATGGGACGTATCTTGCTCTAAGCTCTTGGAGGACCTGAGATCTTAGACTTTATCATTGTGACATTATGGGCTTTAGACAAGCTATTTTTAGAGGTTTCTTTAAAATTTGATCAGTTATAATTTTCCCTTTATGGTTATAATTTTCCCTTTTGTATGAGCTCTATAGCTAATACAATAACTCTTAGAAACGTGGCAGCACCCTTTCTAAGTGGGGGGTATGAAAAATACTCCTAATTAAAAATATTCTTTCAAACATTTGCAAATTAATTTTTGATTTTTTTTTTTTGGTTAGATGTAGGACATATGGTGATGTTATGTGGCTCACAGGCATTTGATCTTGCATAAGTTATCGCAGCAGTTCCAAATTTCGTGCTGAGAAAATGCTGATGCCACCTTCGAGGTCTGATGAAAATCAAGGGCATATTATTATTCTTGGCTATCCTACCTTAGGCCTCCGTGAGGCTTGATGTTAGCAGAAAGAGCCTGGTTCGGTCTACATCTTCTAGTGCCAGCAGAGACCAAAGCATGGAGGTTGTCTTCCATTTTGCATGTCCTCTCCCCTAATTTGCTCTCCATCTTCTACAGCTGAAGGAAACATGCCCTGTGCTTCTGCTATGAAAGCAAGGATGTGTTAAAGAAACTATAAACCTGTCTTCCCCTATCTGAGAAATCTATCTATCTTTTTTTTTTTTTTCCATCTACTTCTGGTAAGTGAGCTGGGAGAAAAGCTGTTTCTTACCCTCATGGCCTCTGGAGGTCAAGGGAAGAGAGAAATGGAAGAAACAGCAGAGGGATGAATTAGAAGAAAAGAAAGAATTGGTGGAAAGATTAAAGCAGGGTGGAAACAAAGGAGGAGAACCTCTTCAAGAAAGAGATGACCTCATGGCTTGCTTACCTGTTTGAGATGTAAACGTGCCAGGAGTTTTGGCAGAAGTTGCTTTATAAGCTTGTCTTGGTTAGGAGCAATCTTGATCTAGCTGCAGTACGGGCACGTCACCCTACTGACACAGCTACACCGCCTCACATTTCCCACTGTTATCCCACACCTTCTGCCCTTCACACTCCCAAATTAGCTGAATCTGGAAGAACATGCAGCTAAGAGAGTCCAAGGCAACGGAAAAAGTGAAGGGAAAGGGTTCAGCAGAAGGACAGACACACTAGAAAGACGATGCAGAGAGAGAACTAAAGCAGAGGAAACCCTGATATAAAAAAATTATCAGGATTTGAATATGGAAATTTGGAAAAGGAAAGACTCAGCAAAGTGTCCTCAGTTCCAAGTAGTAGCTGTCAAGTTGCATTTTCTGAGCGATCTTCAGAAAAAGACAAGGGGGTGCAGCGCGTTAGTGAAGGTGTCAGTGTTCAGCCGGCACGAATGCTTAAAGCTGAAGTGGCTGCTGCTTTGGCACAAAAGCCAGGCTCTCCCCTCATCTGCATTGTACTTCTGAAAGTTAATAATAAGCGTGACTCGACACTCAGCGAAATCAGTGCAGAGGACCAACCTCGCTTAACCAGGGGTTGAGTCCTGCCACAAAGACCAGTTCCCTGACGCAGAGGGAGGTAGCTCTGAGGGCGAAGGCTCTCACCTGGGAAGGCCTGAACTACAAACCAGTTTTAGGAACTGGTGGCGAGGGAAACCGGAGCTCTCGACTGACCCGACGTGATAAGGAAGCTCAGCACTTGGTGCTAGCAATTTTGCTAAATGCAGATGTAATTTTTCAGGCATACAGGTGAGAGCCTGCATCTCCTTCACCCACGGAAATTGCCAAAGGTCTCCTGACCTCTGTGGAAACACGCTGGTTTACACCATGGCTCCCTCTCAACCAGTTTTCTTCTTCCTTCTCTTAGTGCTGGTTGGTATTTTACAGGTGTTTTCTTGCTCCTGATGTGCATTTAGGTTATCAGGTTGGTTCAGCATTTGGTTATTCTCCTGCCCAGCAACAGAATGGGGCTGTAAAAATTTACTTTCTTCTTGTTTACATCCACTCAGCAATTTTTAAGAAGAAAAGTGGGAAAAGCCATAAGCAAAGAATCAATGCTTGCATTTAATAGTTAAGCATAAAAGTCATTCTTAAACAATATTTTTATTTCACTTTTAATGAGAGACCAGAAATACCACTACTGGGTTTTTAAGGCCTATAAGGTGTTAGTACTCTTGTTATCTCTGATGTTCATGGTCTCTCGCACACCATTTATGCTGGGCATTATTTTTGACAATGCGGTATGGCAAATGCCTGGACTGGGATTCCTTGGAATGAATAAAAGATTTATAGTGGAAATTCTACAAGTAATACCTTGTTATAATACATTTTTGTGCTAACCGCAAGTGACAAGTGATTGCTCAAACTTGTTCCTGCAGCTACCAGGTTTTCCTCTTTAATCCTATATTAGTTCTACAGAAAAAAATATGAAATACAAGGAGAGCTGTCTTTTCATTTATTTTATCTTGCCTCTATAGGAATATTTTCATGGTAAATTCAATATACTTTGTCCGAAATGTAAATGGAATGTTCAATATATTTTTAACTCAAGCACTGTTTAAACATTAAAATCCTCTTTTGCAAATGCCATTGTGATAGAGGTTCAAGACTTTGCAGGGGCTTAATAACTTACTGAGAGGAAAAGAGGCCATTTTGTAGTTAAGACTTGGTTTTAGAGGCTTCACTTCCTTGCTCTGCTGCAGGCTTCCCACGGGACCGGGGCTAAGTTGCTAATTTCTGTGTGCGTCATTTCCCCGTCCATGAACTGGACGCTGGGTGCAACGGGTGCTTGGCAGTCTACGGGGCAGAGAAACAAAGGGAAACGTTAAAAAAGACTAGACACAGTTAGCAGAATTGCAGGTGGGCACTGATGCAAATCACAGAGAGGGTAGTGCTATCACCAAATAATTTCAAAGTTTTTGTGTTTGTCATGTGACAACAGTATTTTGGGGTCATGAAGATAGGGAGCTTTTGTGTATAGTAGTTCCGCTATCGTCTGCATGAAGTTATGAGGCACCATTTGGGCTGTGAATGAAAAAAATCTTTAAATGAAAGAGGAAAACCACAATGAAGTTTGAGACCGGTGACACGGTGACGTGTCACTGCAGATTGCGGTATATTCGTATGTGCAGTGCGCAACAGAAAAGGTTGTTGTACACAAACAACGCAGACAAACTGCCCCAGCGTACCAAAGTGCAGTATTTCACGTTGAGTAGAGGTTACTACCAAATGTTTCCGAGGGATGTACAAGAACCTTCTCAAGTGTCAGTTAACAGCAAACTCTATCCAGACTAAATTTTCATCCCAAGTACAAGGCTGTTTTGGCAGTTTATGTCCTGAGGGTTGAATATGCGTCCCCTCCGTCCCTTTTTCCACTCTAATATAAACACAGGATGTTATCTTTATTACGTGTTTTCAAAAGTTGCACAGGATTTTATTTAGCTCCTGTATAAGAAGAAAATGAGAGGAAGAGAGAAACTGGCTTGGGTTTGGGGGGAGTAAAAACAAACTGGAGGAGCACTTGGGGAAAAGGTATAAAATGGACTAAGGTGATGTAGGATGTAGCTGGTCACTCGGGGAGCGGGGAGCGGCAGCTGAGTAGTACCTGGCTCCATGCTCTGCCAGCTTCAGCAAGCCTCTCCGTTTGGGGCTAGAAAAACACTTTCCAATTCAATATCCAGGCAATGTTCAGGTTCTTTGCTGAGATTGCCAAAGGTGCCCATTTGGGTACCGGTGATGGTCTATGGATGGATGGCTGCTTACCAAAAACGGCATTGATAACACCTGCTGTGTCTGTCAGCTTTTATTGCTACCAGATGTAATTGGATTTAAGTGGTGACACAGGAGTGTGAGACAATCTGCCTCTTAAAATGTGATCTTCTGGACACAACAAAAACTTCTGAACCTTGGTCTATCCTTTTGTTAATCATCCTGCCGGTTTCAAGATTCCCGTCTTTCTTTTGGATTTCTCACTCTCATTTATTCCCACCCATGGCTGTTTTACAGAGCATACACCAGGACAGCTCACATCTCCATTGCTTCTGTTTTCTCTCCTTTTACATTTTTCTTGTCATATTTGGTACCAACATTTTCTTCAAGCAAAAGTATTTCAAGAGCCATTAGCTTTTCCTTGCTAGCCTGAGTGTTGCAGTAGTGGCTTCTATTGTAATTCTGTCTTGTTCGTTACAACTAAAAGCTGGGCTCATTGGTTGTACAAATTTATTGGTTTGTAGCCAAAATCAATCTGTGCATATGTTTATCGTGCTGTGACACAGTTACTGGTTTTTTTAAAACAGTAGTTTCTCTGACAACTTGGCTCAGTGTCCTCTGGGTAATATCAATTTGCTGTAGGTAGACCTTCCTACTGAGTCGCAAACGCTTCCAACCCACCGGAGTCAGGACTGAGCCTGCTCACCGTCGGTGGGTCTGTATCTGTAGCACACTCCTACTCTCAGACCTCTTCTCGGAGCCCGATCTGCAGTTCAGACACAGAAACAGTGGCCCAGATTTCTCAATCCCCACATTGTTTCTGCTCTCTCATTCGCGTCTTATAAGTCTGCCTTTGTGGACAACAAAAAAGAGCAGGCAAAGCAATGGATTAATGAGGTTCACCTTGCTCATCAAGGAGGCTGCAGAATAGCAGTTTTTCCAAAGCAGCAAATGCCATTGTGCTGTCCTTGATCTTGGTTTCCTCCCTTTTGCGAATCCACTGTTTTGTCAATATTGCAGGTTGGGAAAGCCATCATATCTTCACTTTACTTCCAGACTAGCGCTGGTGCATGCCACAGTCAGGCTTGTCCGCAGAGAAGCCACTGCCAGGGAGCCACCTCCATGGGCGGTAGCTGAAAGACAATTATGTGTAGGTCTTAGCTAGCTCTGCCTTGGCTTCTCAGAGACATTCGACCGGATATGAACCTCCTTCCTCAGGCAGGTGATTCTGAACATATCACAATAACCTTGTGGTGGATATTTCTCTATTTGTTCGGCTTCAGACTGAGGCTGAAAGCACTGCTGGAAACACACTTTAGCCAAAGATTGTTTAGGTCAATTGTTCCTTCTGGTATTAAAGTTATGAATCATCTTGGCATCAAGGTGTGACCTTTCCTCTTTACATTATTATGTCACCAAAAAGAAGGCAGAAATGGAAATAGGAAGATGATTGCAATAAATTTCTCACCACTGATATAATGTCTCATGTGCACTAGGAGTATTGTACTCATAAACCTCATCTTCCTTGGCACAGATCCACACTAAACTTTGTTTCTGCTAACAAAATCCTTCACTTTTTTCCCAGCACAACTTTCTCGGCATCATAAACCACCTGCTGGAATGAGTTCTCTGAAGCGACAGTGCAGAGATTTCCATCCCAAACTGATACAGGCAGTCTGAAAAGCTGCACTCCCGCAGCACGGAGTCCCCACAGGAATGATCTTTCCAGACATAATGTTTTGATGTTGCTTGTCCAGAGGTGATAGTGAATAAAAACATTTTAAAATCTAAAGTGTAGGTAACAGTGAGGGAATAAATGTCAGTTCTTGATCTGAATCTGCCTTGGAAACAGTTAAATTTGCAGAGCAGAAACTCAGTGCTGGTTATTTACTACAATTCTAATCTCTCACTAAAAAAAGATTTTCCCCTACAATAAAAACTCTTGAAATTAAATTTGACACATTGGAGTCTGAAATAAACTCTATTTCAAATAAAATCATATCTTTGGAACAATATACATCAAAATACAGGGGAAAATTGCAGGGAGATTATGATAGGATTAAGCTATTTCCTGCGCAGAGCGATAGTGCTGCAGCCCTGTCAGGAGCTCTTCTCCGGGATAATGCGGTCGTTCACCATAAAGCAGAGCTCCTGGAGGATGCTATTCCCTCTCTAACCTGCCAGCTGGAGTGGTGGTAAAAAAATGTTGCTACTAGGAGTTTGTCACCTCGTATTTCAGCTTATTTTAGTTTCACTGAGTTCAGGTGGACAGTGTTACCCTGGGCTGGGTCCCCCAGCTGAAGAGCGGCCCCCAGGGACACAGCGGTGGGGTTTTGGATGCTCATTGAGCTTTCAGGAGACGGAAAGGTGCTTTAGTTGACTCTGCAATAGCACTTTGCTCAACGTGAAGGGCAAGGAGTGTGGGAAGGAAGGGTAGCAGATGTGGGGCTTGAGAAAGGGGTGCACAGTGCTCTGCCAGAGCATCTGGATGCAGGCGGTTGACCCCAGAGTTAGCCTACGGTTAATCACCTCCAGCCCCGCTGTTTGGGAGAGGAAGGAGAACGCCCGGTCACCTCCCTCCCGTACTTCTCCTCAGACACACTTCCTGCAGAACTGGTGCATTGTCAGGATTTAGTGTAGTGTAAAAACCTCCTCCGTCTTGCAAACCACTTCTCCCATTAATCCAGACCTTACAGCATCTCGCTCCGGGTGTCAGTCCATCATCAAACCGTACATGTAAAATGGTAACGGATAGTTTGATTTTAAAAGAAACTTGCCATTTTCCTATGCTGTTGTAAAAACTCTCAGGAACATAGAAAATGGCTAGCTTTATAATCAAAAATCTCTTGTCAGCATTCCCAGACCTCAGCATCATTTCCCACTAACCTTTTTAAAGAAAGATAAGCCATATCATTTCTTGTCTGTGAGCAGGATGTGCCTGCACTTTGGGATTGCGAAGATGCGCTATCCCTGACCGACGCAGCAGTGCCAATAAAAGCCGCAGGCATGGCCGTTATCTCTTGAACCGAGCTGGCGCTGGCGTGCAGGAGATGGTATTGCTGCGCCAGGGCAGGAGGAAGCCTCCCGGTGTAGCTGCATCTGCACGCAGCGTGCTTTGCCAGGGTGCTTGCAGTGGGAGAGCATTCCTACGCAAGCCTGCCTTTCAATTATTAATAAGAATTGGACTTTCTTCTTAAAAGTGAAGAATGTGATTCATGTTGAAATGTTGAAATCTTTATTCCGTCTTTGCTCCCAAAATGTCAATATTTTGTGATGTTTTATTTTTTGATAGCGTTACGCATATGGCTCACCATTCCAGTTTGATAAAAATCTGAGAATTATATCATTTTTTGATAAAAGAAAAAGAACTAAAGCATGCTTGCTATAATTTCTATTTAACTGTTAGTAGGGGACTAATTACTGTGAACTTTTGTATCATGATTTCATGTAACTTGTTTAAAAAAAAAAATCTATTTATAATCTGATTCCTGTATTTTGACTAATCAAATAATTTGCAGTAATTAGTTTTCAGGATTAATAAAAGTAAAAGGAAGAAGCCATGGGAGACTAGCTCCATATTTTAAGCATGCATAGGGAGTTACTCACATTTACATTTAACTTTATATTCAGTTTGCAACTCTTCCTGGGATAAAATTAACACACAGCAATATTATTAATATCTTGAATTTACACAATGTTTCGAATATACCCAAATCCTCCAGGGATCATTCCTGCCTCAATAGAACTGGGTTTCTGCCCCACCGTCACATGAGAGCTCCACCTTGTAAACCATTAAATTGTAACACAAATCAAAATTTCTCCTATCCGGACCATGTGAGTGGGATCATTCAGCTACAGCACAATGTCCAGACCGATCTTTTAACGCTTTCAGAACTTATTTCCAAAAGCTCTAATCCAGCATGTGATTTGAGCAGGCAAGTAGTTCTGTGAAACCAGCTGGTATGCTGGAACTTAGGCTAAGGTTTATGTTCTCAGCTGAACGGTGGCCCTGGCAGAGGAGGCAACGGAAGTTTTGGGATGTAGAAAGACCGTCTTGTGAACAGGAGAGGTCAGCATCCTTCCCAACTCAGGATTGGCACACCCAGAGAAGGCAACATCTAGAAGTGACCACTACCAGCAGGCAAAAGAAGCTATTCTGTGGACACAGAGATTAGGAACAAGGGGGGCAATCAGCCCAGCCAGGAGGTTCCATGTAGAGGTTACCATCAGCTATGACCGTCTCTTGGTTTGATTGTATGCTCTCGGAGCCTGATCCGCACCTACCTTGCTATCCACTGACCACCTTTTTGACATGTGAATGCACCTTTGCATGCTACTGCAGCACAAATAATAGGAAGAAGAGGGACGCCGTGGCTAACCAAAAATCAACCCTTTGCTCAGGGCATGCGCCACAGGCCATCCCGGCCAGCCCACCTGTCAATGGGCACCTGATTGCGCTGACTGGGGAATCAAAAACATTTGACTGCAAAGTCTAGGCTTATCGTTCCCTTCTTGCAATGACGGCTGCTGTGCCCACACCCCACTAAGCCCTTCTAAAAGGCCAGTGGGTCTTGTAAACTCTAGCACAAGATGATGGGTGAATAATAAAAACAGGGACTTGGGAGCACCATATGCCCTTTGACATATTTTGTTACGTTGTTTTACAACAATAAAATTGAAGCTTAATTATATTTACCAATACATTCACAATATGTAATTGGAGCAGATCTTCAGATTAAAAAATTGGTGAATTCTCTCTGTGTTCGATAACTGACGGTCTAGATCCCTGTTTGCTGTCGATGTAGTCAATATGTTTTGTGTAATACCTAACATAGATAATATCTATCCCTGCCCCATGGAATTTCCTTTCTAAGCAACAGTTGTTAGTGGATTCAATATTTGCTGAATTAATTAAAACCCATTTTAGGTTTGATCAAATAATCTTCCAGTTGCAATAGATCTATAGTGAAAATAGTTTATGGCTCTTTAGGGTCAATAGCCAACCTTATAAGACTTGTTCACCTCAAACGGCTGTTGAGGTAGAGGTGTGTGCCTTTAGCCAAAGTTTTCAATGAGTATGTACAAGACAAAAGCTCACATATTGTTGTCATAGAGTGACAATTGTTTTCTGAGGAAATATATTAACCACTTCTGAAGTAAGATTATCTTATTCCACTTCAACATCTGAATCACTACAAATATTTATAAATTAAGTAGAGCAGGAGTCGTTGGTCTTGATCATGATGATATTTTTACCCTTACAAGTGCTTTCACCTGGTACATTGAAAATACTTCTTGCAGAGAAGAGAGGCCTTCCTGAAAATGCCACCAGCTGTCATTTGTAAGTAGTCCCTGTGTTTGCCAGTGGGCATTTACACTACAAGGCCACTGCTTATTCTACTCCCAACAAGCAGAATAGCTCCCATCTCTCAACACATGAAGCCAACGTGAGTTACACCATAAAGAAGTAAAACTTGTCATGTCACTTCAGACCAAAGATTCCTGTAGCCCAATATCTTCCTATCTGCTCTGTAACAGTGGCCAGCAGAGGATGTTTGGTGAAAAAGAATAAGTAGAATAAGAGCAGGCACAGTGTCAACTTTCCACTGCAATATACTCCCAGCTCCTAGGCAGTTTTAGGGACTTCCACAGTCCTAGCATTAGAAATTATAGTCCTAAATCAATTATTTTCATGTCCTACAGGCAAAAAACTCATCTGGTTTCCATTTCATTATTATGTTTCACTAGAGAGAGTAGAGCAACTAAATAACAGAATCTTGCAGATAGAAGGTGCTATTGAACTTCAATGCTTTTCATACCATCCGGTGCATGTTGCAGCTGCAGCTTTGCTCCTAAGAAATAAGAGTTGCAGTCTTTGCAGGGGAGCAAGTGTTTATTGACTCCACTTTTACAAAGAAGCCATCAGCATTTGCCCCAAGCCCTGCTTGCGCTTGTAAGCCTGTGTCATTTCTCGTACCATTCACACCACCACAGTCTTGATGTACTTCAGAGCAGTGTATTAAAAGAGATGACTAACATCTTTCAGATGCTTTCTTTCTCCTGTCCTCCCTTGTGTAAGCGGTGCGGTGTTTTATTTGGAAAGGTTTTGTTTCTGTTTTTAATGTACATGCTGCTGAGCCTTTATGACTGAGAAGGCAAGTTCAGAAGTACATCTTGTACTTTTAGTGGAAGGTGTTCGGGTTTGTGATTGCTGTTATTTCCTGTGGGAGCTGGCTGTCAGAATTATCTGCCACAGCATTATGTAGTGACTTGCAAAGATATTATACCTGGGATAGGGGATGTTACCAGCCCTGCTGAAACCTTAGGCCTTTTAGCAGAAATAGTTAGGGAAAAGATCATGTCTAAATACCAGAGCGCAAATCAGAGCCAGCCTCTTATCTTCTTCCATACAAATCACTTCTGCTTAATTAGGTATAACTTCCCATCCATTAAGCTTCACAAATTCCAGGAACAGGTTAGGAATTAGTATCCCAGATTTACATATGGAAATCCAAAGCTGTGGAGAATCCATTATCCAACATCATACGGGAAATAAAATAAAGATTTCCTGACATCCACGAGGTTGTCCTCTTAGCCAATTATACAACCCTAGCTTATACGAGCCTTTAATGGAGACAGTGACAGAACAGCACGGATAGCAAAGTTGCCAGTTCATATAGTAGAAGATTCCCATAAATACGCGAAGGAGCACCAAGCTCCTCGTGTACCACCCTGTGCGATGCCTGCCCCAGCGAAGCCAGGAGATTGCACGCAGTAATGAACAACCAGGAGCAGAACCTCGCCTTAAGGACAGACATTTGTCTAGTTAGTTACTAACTGATCAATTCAAATTTTCAGCTATGTTCCCATGCACTGATTTGTATGGATTCACACTTGCAGTGAGTACACAAGGCACAAGAAGCAGCTTTTGCACTCGTGTGCAGAGGAAAATGGGAACTATCGACTAAGCGTCAGCCTCTACAGGGGGATGTGGCCAGGTGGAGAGAAGAGGTTTCAACAGCAAAAAGCAGGATATCAGAGATTATTTTTTAATCCCAACTGAAATATTTGGAGTGATCCTCTGTTCACTTAACAGGCCCAGCAGCTTAATGAAAGTGAGACAAACCAGAAGAACAGCAATGATAAAAACCACCGGTCTTGATAAGGACATATAGGCTGCTCAAAGCCAGCTAAGGGCTTTCCCCTACTCTGCTGCACAGCCTGCCCTGTGACAGGAGGAGCAAAGCGGGAGAGGGAGAGAGCAATCACCCGAAGGAGCAGAGATGATTAAAAGTATAGCTCCCTTGTCACACACGGTGATATTGTTAACACTTTTCCTTAAAGCCCTCGTGCGCTGACTTGAGACTGGAAGGCTACTTGCTGAAACTGCAGTGTGCCTCTTGTACCGGAGCCAGTTTGTTAATAGAGAGATCTATAAATGCTGGCAGCCTCCCTCCATTTTCTAGTGGAGAGATCTCTACGTCCTAAAATCCACGCTAGTTCTCTGGCTGGCACCAAGCTGGACGAGCAGACTGATTTTGGAGCTGGTGCGGAGGCAGCGCTCCCGTCCCAGCCCTCGGCTGGCTGCTCTCGGAGCTGGAGTTGCCGCGACAGGGCAGCGGGAGGAAGCATTTATCCTACTGAATAATTACCTGCATGTAACAACAGGCTTCGGTCTCCTGAGCTATCAATTTGCAGTCTTTCAGCGGCATTAAATTAACTGGGGAGGAATCTGCGAGTGCGTCTGGAGAATATATAGGAAAAGTTCAAAAGTTTAGCGTGCTGTCGAGGCTGCATGCTCGCTCCACGTATCAAGAAGGAAAATAGCTTCTTTAAAAATGAAACCTTCCTGAGCCACCTGTTGCAAAGGAAAAAAAGAAGAAGAAGCAAAATGATGATGCTCTTTCTGAAGGCAACCCTTGGTTTTGGATCCAGCTTCTTATATGGGACTGTACAATGTAGGTGCTATTGCAACAGTTGTCTGATTTCTACTTCTTGTCACCCGTGTCCAACATACTATAAAGGGCAAATACTTCAGGTCAGAATTTTTAGTAGTTATTAGAGCAGAAAGGAATAAGGAAAGATGAAGAAATTTCAACAGAATTCTTGTTCTCAATGTGGTGGGTCAGGATAGATTGTTACATTCGCTAAATATTGATTTTTTCTTTTTTTTAAATAAAAATGAAGTCCATTCCTTTATGGGAGATCAAGTGATTGGATTTTTCCAAAGTTTCTGCAAGTTTATGTGAAAAATCATGTGAAATATATAATGGATTCTGCTGACAACTGATACACCAGCAACAACTGGAGCCCAATAATGCCACAGTACTTATGCAAAACTCCAATGGAAATGGGTGCTTAAAAATTAGTCCAGTAAACTTAATTTTACACCAATTTCCTTATCTAGAAAATTACTCATTTTTAATTAAAGATAATGCGGGTATACAGTCTACACATACAGAAAGCACACATCATTATTTTTTGTAGATATTCACCGATACTTTGAAAGCTTCATTATACTTTGTCATGCTATGGATATCCATACTGGACATCAGAGTACAGTAGTTAGAGGACTGAAAATTCACATCAACTATTTTACAAGCCTAATGATGCCTTGAAGATCCTACAGTCTAGACAACTACTTGAAGAGGATATCAAACCCATATAGGATGAAGAGACTTTGCTGTGGTCAGACAGCAGATTTGTGGCTGAGCTAGGAACAGATGGAAGGTCCTACCTTCCCACTCCACACTGCATGTGTTGGACCATATAAGGTAGCCTTTTGGGGCAGATGATACCTTTCTTTCGACTTTTTAATTTGTACATTAGCTCTTTGTACATTTTGGGTCCTGCAAAAAGGAAAGAAGCAACTACTCTCAGAGGTGGGCTTTTGCAATAGCAGGAAAAGCCACAGAACTCTTCTTTCATTTTAGCATTACTGTTGATAAATGTATTCTGATGGACTACTCAGTTTCTCATTCATGGAGATATTTAGTACATTCCTTTAATGGTTGGTGATGCACAAATCGGTTTTAATATCAATAATGAACAATTTGGATGGCATTCAGATTCAAGATCTGCCAAAAAAATTTGCTACATGTCAGGATTTATTGAGTACAATACAATGAGGTTGCCAAAGAGGCTGGAGTTCCTTCAGCAGGAAAGTAAACAGATGGTCCCAGGAAAGTGAGCACATTCTTAAACACTGAATTGCATTTGGACAGAATGGAGTCACATCTGCCAAAGCTTGCTGGCCAGAAGTATGGCGGAAGGGAGCCATCAGAAACTAATGTGACATTCTTCAAGCTCTTTCACTTAATATTGATATTAGTAATCTAATAGGAATGTTCCAGAATTGCCAGGTGTCCTTTTGGTTGGCCAATTTGGGGGAAGGAGACATGATTAACAGTTAGTAACTGGATACACATATGCACTGCAGTCTGAAGTGTTCATTGCTAAATTTATCCTTTTAGGTCATCCATGTCCACCTAGCCTGGAACTAAAATGGTAGATGTTCCTCATTCAAATAATCTGTTTCTGATTTCTGCTACCAGAAGCCAAAAGATAATCTTGCAAATGTGCGTGTCCCTCTGAAAGACTGGCTTTGAGAGAAGACACCAGACCTGGAAGTGCATAGCACAATTATTCTGGAGATCTTCTCAGACTTAGGACGGTCGGGGGTTCAGGATCTGAGTTCAGGAGATATAAGGCGTTGGATATGTCAGGAAATATATAGATTGTATGAATGCTAATGTATTTGTGCTTGTGCAGTACTTTGTAAATATAAACTGCAGTGTAAGGGAAAAGACTGACGTGTTCTTCAGCTGTATTTAAACAGCAGAGTGGGAAATCATCCAGGGCAGTACTGTATGTGAGGAAGGCACATCCTCTGGTTCAAGCAAAGTCTTCAGAGGTGCAAGATGAGGTTCTAGCTCTTGGTCTAGCTTTGGAAAGAGTAAAAATGTCACTAAATCTGCTCCATGGCTCAACTTCCCATCATAATACAGGGATCATAATACTCACCTCACGGGACTTTTACAGAACTTACTTCATCAATACATATGAAATGTGAGGTCCTTGTATGGAAGGAGCTGTAGGAATGCACGAACTGGGCATCACTGCGAATCACAGGAAGAAATCACATCACCGATGTGACGGAAGAGGTTGTCTGGAGAGCAAGGAGCTCTGTTAATGGTCAAGGTGAGACACCTAACACAGTCAGTGGGTTATACAAACGGTAAAATCTTAAATAAATGTTAAGGTTCAGTTTGAGACTGGCACCTACGAAGATGTGCAGAGGTAGTGTATCAGTAAATGCAGTCAAACAGAATGTATTCCTTCTTGCATACAACAAACAAACAAGTGAATTTTACCTTCTTATTTCCTACCCCAGAGCTGGCACGTGGGGCAATGGTGCAGTGATTCTCACACAGACCCGAGTGTCGGCACTCGTGGTTAATCAGTTCTCAGACGATGCCAAGAGAAGTGGGAGTTGTGAGCTTCATCTTATCCCTCTTTGCACCTTCCCATCGGCAAGTCTGGGTACACCTTTGGGTAAATTAAAACCGATAGTGCATGTTTCCTAGGTACTGTGAGAAGGGGAGAGGGTTGGTGGCTTTGCCAGGTGTGAGGTTTCTCCCTGGGCAGGAGTTGCTGTGAATTGTACCTGTCCTGAGATCTCCATGGTGTGGCTGTTCTGCACACTCTGCCTGTTCTGTTGTGTGGAGTTAACGATGTCTTAGGTAATGCACACTTTTGCCTTGACTATCATGTGTGTGTATATATATATATAATTATTCAAGGGTTTTTCCCCATCGCAAAGCTAACCACTGCCAGGTTCTTTTTCTACCTTTTCATGAGAGAGTCCTTCCTGCCTAGAACAGGTGAATTCATCCTCCCCATCTACCCAGCATGAATCTCAGTATTTTACACCTCAGCCTGTGTTAACCTCAAGCCTCACTATAGAGAGGAGCAGCACGTTTGTGTTACAGGCAAAAACCCTCGAAGTGGAAGCGCTCACAAACGGGGTGCAATGAGCCCTTTCATCCTCTGCCTCCATCCCCTACAGTGACAAATGCAGCATAAACTGATTGAGCAAACCCTCCCACTGCCGTCGGGGGCGAGGGGAGGACACTCAGCACCTTACAGCGGCGTGCAGCATCTTCCCATAGCAGTACCAAAGCAACTCCCCTGCCAGCGCGAAAGGAATAAAATCTTTTGGTCGATCATCTGTGTGCGTAATGGGGAAACGGGTAAAATTTTCTCGCCTGTGTTTATGCAGGAAGTCAGACGATATGATCATAACGGTCCCTTCTGGCTGCAAAATCTATGAATATCCCTCTGTGCTTACTGGGGTGTTTCATGTACACATAGTGAGCCTATTTCATCTCTGGTTTAACTCCACTAACATCAGTGAGTTACACCAGGGATAAATTTGGCCTTGTCACTGTGTTTTGTACTGTAATTCAGTTCCTCCTTTGTTTAACACTTTTGGCAGCTTAATGTAAGTGCCACGTACGTATAAAATGCATTTCTTTGAGCAAAGAAAAATATGCTAATATGCATATTCCTACTTTGTCTCTTTCTTGTTACCAGTTAATCAATCACGCAGAATGTTTGTGACACTTATTAAAGGGAATGAGTAGATAAAAGCACATGACTTTCATTTATGAGACCCCGATAAGTTGGAAATACAAAGGATCTTACCAAAGGGAGTCAGTGTATACTAATGGGTAGAACAAAGAGCCGAGAATGAAAAAGACGTTGAATCCGTGGATCCCGGTTCTATTAACTCCCTTTGTGATCTTGTGTAACTAAGCTATTCCCCGCACTTTATACGTGTGACCAGCTCCAATCTGGAAGCCATGCTTCAGTTGAATATCATTAGGCCAATCATTCTTTTAAATAAAATACTTCTGTGCTGTCAGCTTTTAATTACTATCAGCCAGAAATCCAGATTAAAATCCTGGAGCCTGGATCTGGGAAGATTATGTTTTTAGTCTGTGTTCAGATGCAGCTTCAAAAGAAAAGCAAATCCCAAATGCTGTGAATATTACTTATCTTTTTTTTTTTCTCTCTCTTCATTTCCTTGTGTATTCGGATCGAGTGGCAAATCTGCAAATCTTTATTCCACCTGGTTGCATGGTAGAAACTGAGCAATCTGCTCTTCAGCTGAAAACGCCAAGGCTCTAGATAAATAAACCCCTGGAAATACCAAGTTGAGGAGCGGAATGGATATTGATCCAACATGCAGTGTTTCTCAGAACGCATTACTTTCTTTTTCTGAGGAGAGCGGGTCTTCCCGAGAGCAGGAATGCTGCCCCGGTGGCAGGTGCTCCAGCACAGACAATAGCGGCGGGGTGAGGGATGCACGCTGCCTTTGCAAGGCTGGGAGGAAAACTAGCACTCCAGCCTAGTTGCCATGGGGTTGTCCAGGTGATGGTTATTACAGCGTGTCTCAGCGCAAGGGACCCAAGAAACCTTCATAGACTACTTAACATTTTATGCATGCTTCTCCATACATACCCCAACTCCAAATGTCCCCGTCCTGGGGTGGGGAGAGAGGTGGCGGCTGTCTAAGCGTCTCTAGCAATATTGTGCAAGTGGAGCGGGCAGATCTTGGCCACGGGCTTGGCTTTGAGGCACAGTCCCATTCCCATGAGGACGCGTAAATTCAGCATCACGGGACGGCAGTGCTCCTCGGCTGCACCCGGGCAGGCAACGTCAGCCCTGGGGCTGCCCTCGGTGCTGCTCAGAGAGAGGATCACGGTTGCAGAGCTGAGGAAAATAAACATTTCATGGGCTTGTTCTTGTGTTGCTTTTTCCTTACACGATTTCCTGTAGGCTGCTATATAGCTTTTCACTAGCTTTTGAAAGGCAAATGTTAAAAATGGCCTCTGAGAAAACAGTACTTGCCTCTGCAAGTTAATTTAAGGGTTGAGCGTATGAGACGGTGAGAGGTGGCAATGCACACTTAGCCGTACAGCAAACCCCCTCTGAAGGCTGGCCCTTGAGTAACCGTGGAGGTTGGGTGCCTCTTCGCTAGGGCGTTTGGCTCCATCAGAAGGAAGTTTGTGAGTACGGCTGGGCAGGTTAACTCTCGGGGAAATGAATCAACCACTTGGCCTTGCACTTCTCAGAGGAACCTCCAGCTCGCAGAGTGATGCCCTCATACGCGTGTCGCTTCTCCCCGGGAAGAGCGTGGAAGAGGAGAGGTACAGGTCCCAAGGAGAGGAAAGGATTATTGGAGGTGTGCGCATCCCCCCCTAGATAAACACCTCATTTTGGCACTGCTCGAAAAGCAAGGGCTGAGGTCTGCCATTTTCTCACCAGGTTTAAACATGCAGCCAGATCAGATCCAGTGCCCGGTCTGGGCAAGGGCAGAAGAAGCTGATGGACAGAACGTGGTCAGCTGTGAAGGAAAGCTGAGCTCTGGTCCTGGCTTTGATGCTGCTCCGTTAGCACCGGGCAAGTCATTTGCTCTCTCTCATTTCCCCATCTGCAAAGCTGGGATGATGATGCTACCCCATTTCATAGCGTTCTTTGAGATTTGCAAGTGAAAAGCGATATTATTGTTATTATTAATGAATCTGTAAGTCTATTAAGTCAGTGCCACAGCAGCATAATAGCACGCAGTACCTTAAATATCGTTCTTAGGTGGCTGTATGAAACATATGCTGTTGTTATTTTGACTTCTTTGTATATTTTCTAAATTCCTCCCTTTTGGTAAGAACGATTATGTTATAAAGTTTGGAAACTAAAGAGAAGCATGCAGTGTAAATGCTCAGGAATGACTAATTTTGAGAGTTTTTACAACAAAGAAGTTCAAAATGCAGTTAAAGGCCTGACTGTTAATGAATGAAAAAAGTAATTTGGATACTACCAGCAGTGCAGGAGGTACTTTTATTAGGTAAAGCAATGCAAAAGTTTGGCATGGGTTCAGCAATAATAAAAGAGCAACTATAAAGAGTTAATTATCTCTGATCCCTAAAGGAAGTATATCTTTCCTATCATCATTGAGGCCCTTTGTAGTGCAGTGTTGGGAAAAACACAACATTTTGGCTGAGAGCCCAACACCTGGCCTGGGAATCATGTTTACAGTGGCCAAAGATCATCAGCTTCTACTAGATAGAGTGCTAATAATGTGAAATCGGTGCTGAAGTTACCTCATTAGTAGCGCCACAAGTAAACTCCATCGCATTCTTTTATGGCAAAAAAAGACAAGAGGCTTGGAGTCATGGTGTTTGCCTTGCTTTGATCTTTAAATAAAAATGTCAGTGTAGTTTCCTAAATAAAAAAAGGTACGGCTGTCGCTGGCCTAACCCTTCCTTGTCAAATCCTCCCCACTGCAAAAACGGGAAATAAAACCATACAGACTCTGTCATCTGTTTTAAAAAGGGGGAAATTAGGAAGAAAATAAAACTGTAGAGCTATTTGGAAAATGCTCCCTCTTCTACCATCCACTCCAGCTGAACGTTTCTAATTTTTTTTTGCCATAAAACCAGATATTGGTGAAATATTTTGCTTCACGTGTAGCCTGCCCAGCGGTGCTGCAAGCGCATCATGATTCCACGCTCCTCGGCAGCCTGGACGGTGGCAGCCTTAGTGCTTTCTATTGACAGGGATTTGAACGGAAAAATTCTATGCCTATACGTGCGTGCCTATCATGTATGCATGGATAAAGCAAAGGAGTTTTAAGAGAGCAAATTGTACAAAAAAAAAAATTCCCCCGACAACTGTGGAGCAGGCACACAAATGCACGGGCAATCTGTAACAGGTTTAAGCATTACTAAAAATATACATCTATGGACATTTTTTGCATGTTACAACAAGTTGTTACAGGTTGGGGATTTCGCTGGCTTTCCCCAGGCCAGCAAGGATGAAGCATCTTGGCTGAGAACAAAAAGAGGCACATAAAGGAAAGCTGCAAGGTCCTTTACAAAGAAATAGCCTTTTTTTTTTTTTTTCTGTTTTCTGGCTGAATAGTCTCATCTTGTTCTTATTACCTGGATAGCGATTAACCTGTAGTTTTCTCTTAAACCTCCCCTGCGTTATGCCACCGCTGCATGGCCCTATGACAGCAGAACAGCCAAGGAAGATTTCAGCAAGGCTGATGATTTTAGCGAGGTTCATACATTTCTGGTGGGGAGGGACCCCGCCGCCGAGGAGGGGGGCTGCAGCACCCTCGCTGTGCTGGTCCTGCCCGAGCGCGGGGACGAGGAGCCACGGCAGCTCCGTGGGGTCCATTGGGAGAAATGAAGTGCACCGTCCGCCGCAGCTCCTGGGAGGGAAAGGAGAAGGGAGGCCCCCGGCAGCAAGTCCAGACTGACGGTTAGGGCAGCGCGGTCCTGAGCCAAGACTCGCCAGCTTGATGGGGGGAAAATAAAAGCCAAAAAAGTGGGTAGTTTCTTTAAAAGAAAGTAACAAATGTGGAAAACAATTTCTGTAGTCATTTGCTTTGCTAGAAAATAATCTTTCTTTAAAAGCAAATAAACAAAAATTTAAATTGCTGGGAACATTTTACAAACCCAGAACAAATCTTTCCCAAACCAGCACGAAATATTTCTGGTTTGTAAGGATTTCGCTTCATCCGCCCCTGTTCAGAAATTCAAGTCGGAAGGCAAGGCCACCCTTTATTATGTATGCCAGCCAACAAGTCCCTTCCATCCTTTAATAACTGTGTCACAACACCTTTTTCAGATGCTTGATGGTATAACGCAGAGGTTAATTGGTTATGGAAATGGCTGCTAATGTTAGAAGTATGAGGGTAATTTGTTCCCCTGAGCTGGAAGAAGACGTGGCGGCAGCACGTGAGCTGTTGCATCCCCCCCGAAGGCTGGTCTCCCTGCTGTCCCCACTGTCATGGCCATGGGATGCTCTCCTGGCATGTGCTGGTGACCTTCCCCTCCAGCCCAGGCTCCCCAGCCCTCACCCCCACACCGCATAGGCTGCCACACCAGAGGGGGAAAGCTCCGTCCATGTTTCTTGGTACCTTCCAAATCTCCCGAGAGGGGAGTCAGCCTTACATGAGCCCCTGTCCCCGAGGAAATCTGGGTGGCTGCGTCCCTCTTGCCCGAAGTCAGTCAAATGCCCGCACTGTGGGTATGACGGGGCTGCTTGCATTGCATCTGCCACAAACATACATTTAAGACCTGCTCTGGACTGCTTCCAAAGACAACTTTCCCGTACGAAAAGTCCTCCTAATGGGCACAAACAGCAGCCAGGTATGAGCTTTTAGGCCATGGGAGGGTTTGGATGCATTTCTTCTACTTTGGTATTTGTATTTCCTAAGGGATGTCCTCCCTGTGCTGGTATTTTCAGGTGACCGCGTGGGTACCAGGCGGGCAGCTCCCAGCCTGGCTCTGCAGTGACAATGTGCCCTGTTTTGGTGAGATCTGCTGCTGCTTAAAGCCAAACCTTGGTTTGGCTCATTGGCCCTGGCCCGGAGCCCTGGGGGAAGTGACCCTTGGTTCCCCATAAGGGAGGAGGCTTGGTCCCTGGTCCAGGTGGAGCCTCCCCACCACTGTGGTGGAGGCTTGCTGGCCATAGAGGGCAGGCACGGTGTGATACATGGTGCACGGGGCAGCAGAAGGGCTCGGAGGGGTGTTTGGTGCGGTCTGGATGCATCCTGGCAGGCACCGGTGCCTACACAGACAAGGTGTTGCTGCCCCCCGCAATACATTAGGGCTGCTCTTTGGGTTAACGTCATGCTGTAACACCAACTTCTTAGTTAGGGAACGAGCACATTCGTTGCCAAGTCCTCTATCTTGTATTCACCCGTGGTTTAAATTAGCACCCAAAGTGCAGCAAGTACCAATATACCAACATTGCAATACTGCATTTTGCAAGTTTCCCTTGCTTGGTAATAAGGGACATTTTACTTTGGCAAAGGAAGAGTTAACAATCCCCATAGACGTACTTATGTTTATAACATACTCATCAAAAGCTTTTAACCCAGAATAACATTTACACGAAGGCTGCAGAGCTCCATCATGCTGCTAATGCTTACAAGATTTCCCTAAATACTTTTCCGGCAGCTCTTCTTATGGAGAGAATCCAGAGGGAATAAGTGAGCCGGAGCCAGGCGCGCTACCCCTGCACCCATCCTTCCCAGTGACACCATTGCCAGTCCAGCCGTGTCGGATCCGCTCACCTGCACCCTCAGTGGGGTGGGGAGCTGCGGGGGTCCCACGCTCCAGCACAGGCTGTTCCAGGGCGGTTGGAGAGATAGTCGTGGCTGCGGTGCAGCCGGGCTGATGCAAGAGGACAGTGACAGATCGGCTCGTCGGATCTCGCACGTCCTGACGCGGAGATGGAGAGGCAGATGCTTGAGATTTTGCCACCGAGACAAAGAGCTCGGGCAAGTGCCACCCTTCCAGGGAAGGACAGGACTTGCAGTGCCGAGCTGCATGTATTTTGCTTTTCTTTACATCTCCAGTGAAAAAATTGCAGGCTCCTGCCATTTCATTCATCCTTTTCAAAATGAGTGAATAAGGCTTCTCTTTCCTCCGGCTTCCTCATTCCCCAGTCCAGTAAATAATGTGCCACTTAAATAGCCACATTTCCCTTGATGACAATTTATTGCAACAGAAGAGCCGTTAATTTGCCTGCATGGCTTCCAGGTGGGGCCGTGCTGGAGTGGCGTGTGCGCTCGCTGTCCTGCCAAAAGTCCTCAGTCCCCAGCCCGGAGGAAATGAGCTGGCACCCGGCGAGGCACCGCATCCCTCCGGAGGGGAAGCATCCAGCTGAAAGTCTCAGCTACTGAGGGTGGGTATTTTAATTTCTCACCTCCTTGTGCTTTAGAGTATTCTAGACATTAAATTGCAAGGCTGGACCTCTGAATCCAAAATGCAGCGAGTGCGAATCGATGTAGTAAAGCCAATGGAGCCAAGAGGATTTACATTAACTGAGGATCAGGCCCCCAGCGTGTACTCCATAGCATGGTAAAATCTGACCTGGAGGCACCAGCATACTTAGTCCTGACATCATGGGAACATTACCTACCTGTAGCGGCTTAATTTACACATACCCCAACACCTTTAAGATGCTTTATAACCTTGAAAATCCCCTGACAACAAATATTCTCTGCTAGCATATGCCAGCAAGGAAACGGTGCAGTATAGCCATACCAATTAAGACTGAACATTTCATGTGTCCGTGGTATTTTTTTATTGAGGTACTGTCTGTCTTTTTAACTACGTTTGTTTTTATTGGAGCAAAAACCTGCCCTTTCAGATGAGCAGGCTAGTCTATCAGAGCTGACATTTAGTGGAAAACAAAGTGCAGGCATGAGAAGGTTACGAGAGCTGGCACATGCTTTAGCCCAGATTAGCCCATAACAGAACTGGACTCATCTAGTTTTACTTTCAAAAAAACCCTTCTGTCAGTAAATTTTGTCCTGCTTGTGAGCAGAGTAGGAGGCCAGAGCAGCAAGTGGAAAATAAGGGTTTGGGATTTATTCCATCATATCCACTCCAGACTTGATCAAACAGGTCGGGGCTGGCTACAGTTGTAAACTCAGTGGCTAAATCTATGGCGGCTTTACGTTTTTGCACCATGGGGAACACGTTTGGTGTGCAACCTGAGGCAAGGAGCCGAGCACGGTCCCCTCTCCTGGACTCAGTGTCGTCCCCGGTGTCATCCCTGCTGTCCTCCACCCCCATCACCCCATATCCGAGCTGCTCCGCTGCCGCCTAGCCCAGGGCAGTGTGTTCCCTCTGAGGGACCTGGGGTTGTTCAGCCTGGAGAAAAGGAGGCTGAGGGGAGACCTCATCGCTCTCTACAACTGCCTGAAAGGAGGCTGTAGAGAGGTGGGGTCGGTCTCTTCTCCCAAGTAACAAGTGATAGGACAAGAGGAAATGGCCTCAGGTTGCTCCAGGGGAGGTTTAGGTGGGATACTAGGAAAAATGTCTTCACTGAAAGGGTTGTCAAGCATTGGAACAGGCTGCCCAGGGAAGTGGTGGAGTCCCCATCCCTGGAGGTATTTAAAGGACGTTTGGATGAGGTGCTGAGGGACATGGTGTAGTGGTGGGCTTGGTAGTGTTAGGTTTACGGTTGGACTCGATGATCTTAAAGGTCTTTTCCAACCTATACAATTCTGTGATTCTGTTGTCTCTGAATAACCTCTGCTCCCTGCAGGATTCGGGCCGTGGGAGCTGAGCACCTCCCAGGCTGTCCATTAGGTCTGGCAGGATGTGGTGTTGCCGGTTACTGATTACAGCAAATTTGGCCATGAAACCGCGATCCTCTCCTCACTGTCTCCGTGCAGCTGCCATTGGGATTGGCAGGAACTTTAAGCTTTCTTAAGTGTGGGTTTCTAATGGCCTTTTTGGACCATTGTAGGTAAGCAGGTTTTATTATCCATGTCCAAATAATACTAAATTAATTATGCAACCTAAACTTGTGCAGTAGATATCCGATTGCAATCATGACATTTACTAATCACCAGGGAAGACTTTTCCTGGCGTGTGTTATTTGCATCGTACGGTCCGACATCGGCCCCCAGCTGAAGAACAAGGCTCCTTTCTGTTCAGCACTGCCCAAAGACGAAGAGACTGTCCCAAACCCAGGCAAGCCACAATGTAGCTTTGTGTGGAGATAAAGCAGGCAGGAGTCAAACTGAATTAACGGCAGGAGCGTGGGTCTTGAAATGGCAGGAGCATGGGAGGGACTGGAAGCAAAGTGTTGTCTTCCCAGGTATCGGTAGGAAGTTTTTCTGCAAGTGAAGGAGTTACAGTCTCGAGGTTTTGGAGCTATCATCACTAAGCTGCATAGTATTTTTGTGTTTGAAAGGGTTTGGAAGCAATATTCAGCTGATCTCAATCCCGTCTAGAGCAAGCTATTGTAGGCTTTTAGCATTCATGCCTTCCTCTCAATGAAACGGAAAGGGCCAGTCGCTGCCGGTGGGAATCCGGTTTTAGGTTTGCGCCAGGACAACCTGGTCTGCTCAGACAAGGAGCACAGGAACTAATCAAACCCACAGAGTAAAGATTTTTAGGAAAACATTTGCTTCTCTAAAACTTAAAGTCTGAGTGTATTTGCTTTTCATACAATTGTCATTATTTGCTGGTAAGTATTAATAGCAGAGATATTTAAGCTAAATGTTTGGAAGAAAAGCTTTCCCTCTGCAGTTCAGTGCCTTTACCTCCCTATTCAGAGACCCAACTCAAAATTCTTTACTCTTAACATCATCATCTGTTGTCATAGAAACTATTGCAATACATAAGTACTCTAAATGATTGCAACTTCGTTGAATGGCAAGGGATCAAGATGGACTGTGATGGGGGAACACTTTAAACAGGTATATCTATCGGCAACAATTGATGGCGAGAAGAAGTATTCGGTCTCTCAACAATGCAATGTGTACAACATTCATTTTTATGCTAACAAAATCACAGAATGGTATTTATTGAACCTTTTGTTTATTTGGTGTATTCTTTCCTCTGAGACATATAAACCAGGAGGGTCTTTGTTTTCTTTAAACAAATCTGTGTAGTCCAGTTCTGAACTAGTTGTACTGGGATTTCGTGGTGAAATTTCCTACTGACAGTTGGGGTTTACATTCCTGACTTCTCAAGTTTATGTTTATTTGTACCTCGCTAACAAAGAAATAATACATCTGCTTGGTTTCCTGTGGTTGAGAAAACTAGCACTGAGCTTTGCCTCTTTACCATTTATACACGCATATTCTCTTCAAATGACTAGTGCAAATACATTCACCAAAACCAGCTAGGTTTTAATTCTACAGCAACTTATACACCTCCAGTAAGTCTGCAGTCCTTTAAGTCCCGTGCATCTATCTGAGGCATGTACTGTTCCCAAGAAGCAGAGTAGAAGGTCAGTTACAAGCTACTGGTTTTTTTTTTCCCTTGCTATAGCTGCAAAATGCCAGAAGAGCTTCAATTTGAAGCCTGAAGAAACTGTTATTCCTGCATCATCTCAGTGGAATGCAAAGCTCAGACAGGTCCTTAGGATGTGTAAATGTCACAGAGACTCAGTTTTGCAGAGAAGTCATTGACACTCCAGTGACAGCACAGCAGTATTTTGCTTCTGGTTCAGTACAAATTACAGACAACTTGACATTAGAGACCTTCGAATGCAAAAGCAGACTGAAATCCTACATGATCAACTGACTTTCCCTATTTACAAAAACACAGCTTTCATTTAGACGTCTCTTCGGGGACAAATTGATGGAATGGAAACGGAATGGGGAGAAAAGCCGGGGAAGCTTCCGATTCGTATGGTACTGCCTGCTCCGTGCTGAAACCGCTGAAGTATGGCTGTGACTCTCCCTTGCAAGATACTACGTGTAAATGTTATTGGCACATCCTTGAGCTCTAACGTTCAGCCTTTGCTCCCTGAACCCCCCCTGCATAAAGCACAGAGAGCCAAACCGTTTAAATAAGAAAAGACCTAGTCCTTGCTCATGTTGTTTATTTCAGATAATTGCTTGTGTTCATATATGTTGCCTGGTGACTTTGCAATTACCCTCTTATCTTTCTTTTTACATGTAATAACAGCCCAGTGACCACTCTGTTAAGATGGCTGAATGCAGCTTGATTCTGTATTTTAAAGAAGTCATTTGCTGCAAATAAGACAAGAGAGATCTCAGCTCGGCTAGGAACTACTGTGGGCCATGGGTCAACATAATGCTTTGGGCTCTATAGACAAATTAAAGAGCACCAACACAGGGTGTTGTGTGTGTATGGGGCCAAGATATTGTTGAGACTTGGGTGAATGGCAAAAGGACTGGAGCAATGGCTTTTACTGCCTGCGAAGTGAAGGTATCATGACATTCTCCCAGCTGGATCTCATGGAGATCAAGAGACTGAGCAAACATTGCTTTAAACAGCACAGGAGAAAAAGGGGTAATAAGAAAAAAATTGTGCCAGCATAAGTAAAGTGTGCTCTTGCTCCCAAGAGTGACTCCATGACCTCAATTCCTACTGGCAAATGAAGACCAAATAAAAAATTTTATTTGGAACCATTTTCATGCCTACACTGCCCATTTTTTGATTTCTTAGAGGTTGGATTTTGGTTTTTTTAACCTGCTCCCAGCTGTAGCTGTGAGCTGCCTACAAAGGCAGTGATCCCATACCTTCCTCAGAATAAAAATGAGTGGTTCCCTGGGACCCCGGGCTGCATCTGCTGGGGATGTTGGGGCAGGGGCTAGGCCATCAGAAGAAGGGACTTTGTGAGCCTCTCCCTGCCATTAGAGAGGGCAAAGCTCCTCCTTGGCAGCTCCTGGGTCCTCAGCAGGAAGGTGGGGGTGGCTCACACCTGGGGACGTGAGCACCCACCGTGATGTCCAACCTTTTGGCCGTAGGAGGACTTTTGCATTTCAATTCCTGTGTTAGAAGGACCGCCTGACCAGGATCGGAGGAGGAACAGCCCAGGTGACACCAAACTCCTAACTAGCGATGCTACTTGGTGAAGAAAAGTCCTTGCAACTCGTGGCGCCAGCCTAGCAAAGCTTGGGCCAATGGGAAGGCAAGGTTTATATTGCCTAATTAATTCAACTGTCATGAAATTAAACTATCATGTACTTTGATATCTGTCTGTTTTCTCAGGTGCAGTTATATTTGAAGAGACCCCACGCCTGTTTAGCTGTGATCCCTTTTGGAAATAATTGGCGCGGTTTTGATTGATAATGTGTATTCCTCTTTAAAAGAAAACACACTATTTTTCATAATCAGAGGCTGAATGCATAATGAGTGCTCTGGTGCTGCCTTTAGCATCAGGTCTGTCAAACTGCACAGTTATTTCCATATTGATGCAAACTAAGATATTACACTCCCTCATTACATTGACATGGCACATCTTTCAACAGTCAGCTTCCAATCATACGTTCCTTGCAAACAAAATTACCTTCATTTTCTCTTTTGCTGCAGAAGGAACTAGCAGTGGAAATGTGCCCTAACAAGCTAATCAACTAATTTTTAGAATATGTTTGAACCATTTAATATTCTGAAAGAAAACAAGAAAAAGTTGCTAATGGGTATGCTGGCATAAACAGAAATAAATAGACAACTGGTTGACTGAACATTAGCATACTTAAGTTTTATCGAAGTCACAGTGGAATTCATTTTGCAAGTCAAAAAAGCAAGATCTATTTGTATCCATAAGCCGAACAACCTCATTTGCTCTGTACGTTCTTGAGCATATAACCTTGGTTATGAAGGTAAAAGAAAAAGAGGAAACTATCCTTTTATGAGCCAAATACTTCAGGCGATAAATTGATTTTAGTGGGACCAGTGTGTAGGGCTACTGATAATAGTTTGTGTGATGCTAATGGCCCCGCTGCTAGGAGAGAGGAGTCAGGCTCTTGGTTATGGGCTGCCATTCAGTGGGTTGGCAGGGAGCGAGGGTGTTTCCAAAGCAACATCCAGGGATGGGAAGAAGGGAGAGGCAGCTTTGCATCGCTAAATCCTAACTCCTGTCCCAAACAGGCAACCGTCAGCAGGGAGAAGAGCTGGCGTTTTAAATGACCCAGTTCAGTGAACAGGGAAGGGTCACGGTAAGCAGACTGAAAGGACCAAAGGTGAAGAATGTTGACTAAAGAAATCATTGCTAAGGTAGCGAGCACCGTGCAGGAAGTTAGCAGCAGGCGGGCTGAGGCCACGAGGTGCCTTGCCAGCCCGTGGCCAGGTCCTCGACCACCCCCTGGGAGCTTCACAGGGACCCTCCAGTTCTTTCAGGAAACCCATCATTTGTTTTGCTGCAGGAGGATTACAAACCCTGTGGAAAGATCATCATTCTGCCTCACATTGCGTGGTTTGTTTTCAAAAAGGAGCTTGGCTTCATTTCCTATCAAGATATAGCTCTGCATTTGTTAAGTATGTTAATTTGCTTTGGAAAATTCATGGAAAAACAAAATATTGTGCTGATACGGTGTTTAGGCAAACCTTCAATGTCTCCTCCAGTTCTGAGTGTGGAACAAGTGACAGTCCTTCCCCGTGCCAGTGTATGATTGCAAAGCCCTGTCCTGATAAGGGCCCTAGTGGTCACCGAGGCTGGTTGTGCCTGAGGACAGCCCTGGGCAGCACCGTCTCCTGAGGCAACGCAGGAAACAGCAGAGCCATCCTCACGTGAAGCAGAGACTCGCCCGGTGCTGCCGTGTGTCCTCTGTGGGCACAACATCTTCAGACAGAGCACTGGTACGTCCATACGACAGCTTGCCTCTTCCGATAACTGCGCACTGCGCAGGACGTGAAGAGTGCGACTTTCAGCCCAGTCTGGACTGGGAATTTGCTTCTGCACCGTCGATTATCCCCAGATTTCATTAAGGTCATGTGGACGTTGAAGCTTGCCAGTTGATCCTGAATACTTCGATGTCCAAATCGTAGTCGTTCCATGCGCAGGTCACCGTAAGGAATATATGGGGTGATTTACACATCTGAAACCATAAACTGGTAGCAGAACCTCATCTTTCCAGCTGTATGTCTAAAATTTAGGCACTATATTTTGCATTTCTTTTCCTATAGGACATTTGAGAATCCAGCCCTGAAGGCCATTAGGTTAGAGTTGCTGTAAAACCTAATATTATTATCAGCTGCGTTTCCTTACATATCCAGGGCAAAATACCTTCCAAAGTTGACAGTTGCATGGGAATGCACCAGACTGTTCCCTGACGTGGGATTAAACAACATACTGTGTAGCAAGAGAAACATCTGTTTGTTCTTTGAGCTGAGCAGCGACTGTCTCGGATGAGGGTCCGGAAGAGGAGAAGGACGGCTCAAGATGAAAGCTTGCACTTCAGCTGTTGGGGGAAGGAATACATCCATGCTCCTGTAGAATATTTCCGCTCGATCGTAAAAATCAAGGCAGTGGCTATTCCAGCAAATACCCCAGCACCACTGCAGCATGACAGCCAGCAAATGAAACTGGAAACATTTCCATCATAAAATCATATCCTACTAGTCGAAAAGGCAGGCTAGAGAACAGATGTCCCAAGATCTGTGAGCGTATCGTATCCGTTACGGATGTCTTTTAGTGTAGAAAACAAAAAGGGGTTTCTGATTATGAAAGTGGCTGTTGGAAAAAGAAGGCTGGGAGAAGCTCTCGTCTGTCGCTGTGACTCTGGCAGCCTGTATCCCACTAAATGGAGCATGCGGATGTGGAAGGGAATGGCACGTAAAATCAGAGGTTGTGGGCAGCCAGCCGAGGGAGGGGACTCGGTGTATAATGTGGTATATAATGTGGTATCATGGCTTTCGAGCAGTCGAGCTGATGTGGGGCACGGAGCCAGAGGGGCAGCTTTCCTCTCGTGTGTCCTTCTTAAGAGGTCTTGAACACACTCCTCATTTTGCAGATTTAGATAGAAATTTGTACAAAGAAGCGTGATAACTCTCCCTGAAACCTGATTTGATTTTCTCCCTTCGCTATCTTATCTGGCATGGAGGAGATTTAAGTCATACCAGATTATGAAGTGTTATCCTCTCTACTCAGCCAGAATATCTCCGGACAGTCAGGCTTCCAGAGCTAAGCTTCAGGTTGCTTCTGACTGCAAGTTTAAATTCTGAAGGTACTTTTCACCCGATCACTGACTCAAAAGATAAAAATGCAGAGTCCTACACCTGGTAATTTCTTTATATAAGTAACAATTCTGCAGAAGATCCTTCTAATGACATCAATTATACGTAACTAAGTGCACTTTAAAGACTGATTTCTTTTTTTAGGGGGTTGTTTTGAAGTGTCTTTGAATTCATTAAGAGTAATTTTCCCTTTATAAACTAAAAAGCAAGTTTCCCATAGAAGCTAACGCCCCTGACAGGTACATTGTTCCACTTTCAGGTCTTAGTTATTTACTTGCCAAATGTGTCAGATACAGAGCCTGAGAACAGCTGCACCCATATAAAAATACACGACGTAGCCTTCTTCTTTTTCCCAGCCAGTGCTTGTGCATGTGGGTCGTAGATGGAAAAGGGGACGTGCCATCGGGGGCGTGCTGGGCGCTGGCCTCCCTCCCCGGGGCTCCCCTGGTGCTGCAGGCTGCCTTTGGCCCAAGCTGTCTACACAGTGACAGGGAAGGGAAAAGTAAGAGTTGAAATTACATCATTTAAAGGTTAAATTAAGAAAGGTGTGAAGGTTAAAGGTTTCGTGCTTGCTGTCCATAACGAGCCATACCCGTTCACCAAACAGGCTCTGATACCAGACCCTTTGTAGGCATCAGTACAGCCTTCCACGCAGGTCATGTTCCCAAGAGCATCAAGACCACTTGAAAACGCAGCAACTTGAGTTTTAACTTGTGATAGTTTTCCACACTCTGCTTGCAAACCTGCCGGAGCTGTGGCCAGAGCCACAAGACTTCCTTCCTTCCTTCCTTCCTTCCTTCCTTCCTTCCTTCCTTCCTTCCTTCCTTCCTTCCTTCCTTCCCGCTTCTCCTAACAGCAATAGGAGGTCCTGTCCAGACAAAGGGCTTTTTCCCTTGGCAGAGTGAAGGAAACCTTTCTCTTGAATTAGGTATGCAAAGCTTCGTTCTTGGCCAAAGACCTAAACCTCGACTGTTTGTGCTACATTGTGAGAGGTTGTTTTATATTGTCCCCATTCACAGTCCCTCTGTGCAGGGAACGGGGACAGTCGTCTGTGCCAACTCACACAGACGTTGCGAGAATAACTGCATTAAAGACATGAGGCACTCGGAGCTTATGGACGTATGGATATCCGCAGCAGAAAGAGACGGCCCCGATCATATCATTCCCTCTGCCATATGAGCCACTGTTTCTACTTAAAATTTCACTGACAATATAGAAAAATGCCATTCAGGCAGAGCAATATGCCTATGCACAGTGGATTGCTGGAGAATATAAAATAACAGCCAGCCAGCAGCTGATAATCTGCTTGTAAACTCCTGTTTGAAAATAAAGACAAGCCCATTTTACAGTAACCAGATGTTTAACAGATATTAGTATTAACAAGTGCCTCGGGCTATTGTTTTATAAAGGTCTGAAGAGGGCTTACAAAAATGTAAAATCACAAGCAAGTCTGGAGTTCAAAGGCTTCTCGAAGCTGTGAAATTTCGTGTACTGTGGGACAGATCGCCTTTTGTTTGTGCCTGGTATGTTGGGTGTGATCGGTTGCCGAGTGTTCCTCCATAACTTACCTAACCAAGTTCCTCTCTGCTCAGATTTTTCCCCGTTCTTTATTATCCATAATTGGATAACTTCTCTCCAATTTTCTCCTTGGAACACTGAAGATAAGGTTTCTGTTTAATCATCCCACTTTAAGTACTTGCAATCAGACAGGATATTGCTGCTTTTAAAATAAGACAATGACATTTAATGACTTTCATTTCTTCCTATACAAAAGATTAATGTATATGCTAGAGTCATCTTTTTCATTGGAAAATTCTCTCCACTCTTTTTGAAATGATTCAACCTGATTAACAACTTAATTCTCCTTTTATATTTCTGATTTTTGTGGCTTTCACTGCAAGCATTTGCTTGTCATCTTTTTACCAAGTCTCATTCAGCTTTGGTTTCTGAATGAGCCTGAAGTGGAGAAGTCAGACAAGTTGTAAGGTGCGTGAGCGCAAACATGCTGCCACTGCTAGTCTGCAGCGTTAGGGAGGAGGTGGGAAGGATGGCTCTGTGCTGGGCTGACGGAGCGGCCGACAGCATCACCGCGCTTGGAGGCACGTCATTAAAAGCTGTAGGAAAACAGAGGGATTCCCTTAACAGCCCTTAGAGGCTCTGAGAAATTCAGGTGAAGGACTGTGGGGGCTGCGTGTGTCCTTGGGAAAACACAGGGCAGAAGCAGCGCTGGGGAAGCAGAAAACGCGTCGCTGATGTTTTCCAGGCAATTGGGAAAAGTCCCCCTGGCAGGAGGCTCCGCGGGGCAGGCGGGCAGGTAGGGAAGGCGGAGGGGGAACGAGCCAAGAACGGCGAGGGAAAAAATTCATCACCTAGTATACACCTTGCCTGGCTGTTTCAAAATGCAAAAACGCACATTATTTAACCCACTGGTTTTAAACTGTCTACTTATATTAACATCTACTTGTATCGTATCTACTTAATATTCTTCTGGAGTGCTGTTGGAAAGAAAAGTTTCATCAAGATGCTGTCTTATGAGCACATCATCAGGATGCTTCTCTAAGTACAGACACGAAGCGTCTACTCAAAGCTTTATACTTTCCGCATCATTACTGACGATTCGACGGTTAATAACATAAATTGAAATGTAACCTTTACCTTCAAACAGGTGGATGTTTGCCTTTAGCAAGGTAAATACCACTGTTAGGAATTTATGTTGTTTTACTACTAATATGCTTTAAAGGTATTACCATTTTCTTTACTCTGCTGGCCATCATTTTCTTTTTGCACCTTTTTGCTTTACTTAGCCTCTATAACTTTCTGATTTATATTTGTTACACTTGACTTCTGTGGTATTTATATATGTTCTTTTAGCTTCAGAAAAGTCTTCATTTTTTCTTTCAAACCATGCTGGGTTTGTTTCTTTAAGTCAGCGAGGCCTTCCCCTGCAGTTGTGGGATTAGGGTTTTTTCAGCATATAGGAAAAGGTACTTGAGCAATCCTCATTATAAGGGTTTTTTTCTGACAAAACTCTTATGCCCAACAGATTTAGCCCATAATTGTTTTCTGGACTGTGAAACCTGTCTTTCTAATGGACCTAATCTATAAATACAATGTTGAAGTGGGTTAGCAAAAGCCACTTGGCTGTGTGAGAACTTTTCAAAAGCTCTAATGGCTTTTTCTGCACTTTTCTGTCTTTGTATGAGACAAATGGGTGAGCCCAGATGCTTTTATTTTTCCCAGTACAGTCTCTGCACATATACGGCTTGCCCTTCCCCTACGTGTATAACAAATGCAGCGAGGTTTGCATGGAGTTTGAGCTATAACACAGCATTTCCATACTCGCTTTAGTGCCACACTCAATTTTTCTTTTTCTCAAGGTATTAATCCCTATCACTGCCATTGCCACTGAGTGGCACTTTGTTTTCAGCAAAGGGGCATCTTCGTTTTTGAAGATGGCACTTTGTTGCCAGTTCATGTGTTATAAATAAAATCTCCAGGGGCCTCCTCATGCGCACAGCCCCAGGGCAGCAGGAGTCGTCTCACTTCTTGCTGCTCCTGCCCGGACCCAAGCGTGGTCCCAGGTAGGGCTGGGTCCAGAGCCTTGCTGGGCTGGCCCAGGGAAGCCCAGCGCGTGGTGTGCAGCCCGGAGCTGCCCTAGCTCTCTCTCGCATGGAAACTTCTTCTGGCCCAGCCCCGAGGGCTTGGGAAAGGTGGATGTGCACGTGCCGAGTGCCATTCGGGGCTGTTAAGCAGATGCTAATGATACTTCCCATCCAAGGACTGTGAAGTATTGTAATGATGCTTTAACACAGCTCAGCAATCAAACACTAGAGTGTAATGAAAACAGGAATACATGTTTACCAGAGTATAAAAGCAGACAGAGAACAGAATGAAAATGATTCTTCACTTAAGGGCACACACATGTAAATACACGTACGTGTCACTTGACTGCTCCCTGACACTTAAAGCCAAACACAAACCCTATTGCTGGGGCACGGCAGCCACGGGTGGAAGTAATACAGCTGACTAGATTGGATCCACTTTCCAGATTAAGATCCTAATCTTGCAAATAACTCCAGGCTGCTGAAATCCTACAGCCACGTGATGTCCTCCATGCGGTGTCTTCCACACCCCACCGGCGATCAGCTCTGCCCCAACGTCTGCCCTGTGCCCCCTTTCCACCGGGACGGCAGCGACCGTGCGGCAGCTCACGGGGAGTGCTGGGGTGCCAGGCAGGGCCCAAGCAAAATGCGTAAGGCACTGAAGATGACAGATAACAAAAAACTAAGTAGACTGGGGGGAAAAAAAAGTCTGGCTCAGGACATTTAACCCACAGCATTGCCTCTCCTGTTGAATTGGATTTCCTGGCTAGAGAGGCGGCTTTGATGCTGTTAGTACTCCGAGCGTAGTTTTGGCATGGTAATTTCCTTTAAGAAAAAAATACCGTGAAGTGAATGAGAGTTGACATGACAGATTGTATCTGCTGTGCATGTTGGCCCCAAAGGCAGTCATTTGTGTTTTAAAATTCAGTAATTATGTATGTACACAAATGTTTCTAATGGGCCCCAAACAGTTAGCAACATGGGCCACCATCCCCAAGCGCTGCGTTAACAAACGTGGGAAAGATTAAAATTAAATAAGCAGGCAAGGAACGTGAGGTTCACCTGGGCAGAGGGAAACCTCTAGAAGAGAACCCTCAAAATCAGGAAGAGCCCCAGGTTCCCCCGTCACCTGGGGGAAGTCTGACCGCAATGAAAGAGCAAACCCACCAGGAGCTTTGCAAGGCTGGTCGTCTCTGCCGGAGGAAAGCCCGCGTCCTCCACCGAATGGTGCTGCCTGTGCAGGCTGGAGCTGTTAGACACACAAATGCACACCCTTTGTCTGGCTTAATCTGCGTCTTGACCGTGCCCGAGGTGTGGGCTGGCTCTCTGAGAGGCTGATTCCTCTCTTAAAACCCAGCAGAGACCCTTGACCGGGCAGGATGGGCTGTCGGGGCAGCGCCTGGTTAATGAACCACCGCGGCACCTTTGTTTCTCTGGCTGCCTGGTGCCCTGTTCTCACTTGTACAATTATTACAAAAATCAGACAGAATGTTGCCTTGAGATATGATTTTCGTAGTGGGATAGATTTTATTATACCAGCCGTACAATACCCACCATTATCATTTTGATTATATGCTCCTCTCATTTGCACTATTGGAACATTATCTGTGGTACATTCATTATTACTTTATAAGAAACTGAAACTACATCCTTAAGATGAATTGTAAGGAAGGATTTCTATTTCCTCAGATAGATACTTTGGCTGAGAACATTAAGTGGCAAACATTATTTGTAAAAGTTTATTTTATTTTATTTACGTAAACTCTAAAGAAAGAAATAACATAGATATTTCTAACAGACAGAAAAGCCTGCGGCTAGTTGCAACAAATGACTGCAATTTAGAATTCATGTACTATTAAGAAGTTCTGATTAAATTGTAAGTTCCTTCAGAGGAAGGAAGTTGAATAAATGAAAGTCTGGCGTTGGCCCGGTGGGCTTCGATGGGCTTGTGGGAGTGAGAGTTCAACGGCGGCTCTCGGGTTCCCTCTGCCCCCTCGACCCAAGGTCTCTGAAGATCAGATCCATCACGAACCTGACGGGAGAGGGCAGAAGGTCAGAAAGATGTTTGTGTTTAATAGCCCAATTGGGTTTAAAACAATGGGTTTAAAGAGATGCTGGATCATCTGTATGGCTGGTGAGCGTCCGTCACTGGAGCACGGTACGTGCCACCACCTTGCACTGTATGTCCACAAACAGAGACAGCCTTTGCCTTGAGGAGTTTGCTCCCCACCTTTTCTCAGTGTTGCCTTTACCATGCAGGAGGCCTCATCCTCCTTCTGTACACATAGGAAGGGAAAACCGCTGGCCACAGAGACCTTACCCAGCTCTCTCAGTGCAGGTCACAGAATCACAGAATCACAGAATCGTATAGGTTGGAAAAGACCTTTAAGATCATTGAGTCCAACTGTAAACCTAACACTGCCAAGCCCACCACTACACCATGTCCCTAAGCACCTCAGCCAAACGTCCTTTAAATACCTCCAGGGATGGGGACTCAACCCCTTCCCTGGGCAGCCTGTTCCAATGCTTGACAACCCTTTCAGTGAAGAAAAATTTCCTAATATCCAGTCTAAACCTCCCCTGGTGCAACTTGAGGCCATTTCTTCTTGTCCTATCACTTGTTACCTGGGAGAAGAGACCGACCCCACCTCTCTACAGCCTCCTTTCAGGCAGCTGTAGAGAGCGATGAGGTCTCCCCTCAGCCTCCTTTTCTCCAGGCTGAACAACCCCAGGTCCCTCAGCCGCTCCCCATCAGCCTTGTGCTCCAGACCCTTCCCCAGCTCCGTTGCCCTTCTCTGGACACGCTCCAGCCCCTCAATGTCTCTCTTGGAGTGGGGGGCCCAACACTGAACACAGCATTCGAGGTGCGGCCTCACCAGTGCTGAGTACAGGGGGACGATCACTGCCCTAGTTCTGCTGGCCACGCTATTTCTGTACAAGCCAGGATGCCATTGGCTTTCTTGGCCACCTGGGCACACTGCTGGCTCATATTCAGCTGGCTGTCAACCAACACCCCCAGGTCCTGCTCTGCCAGGCAGCTTTCCAGCCACTCTTCCCCAAGCCTGTAGCGTTGCATGGGGTTGTTGTGGCCCAAGTGCAGGACCTGGCACTGAGCCTTGTTGAACCTCATACAATTGACCTCGGCCCATCAACCCAGCCTGTCCAGGTCCCTCTGCAGAGCCTTCCTACCCTCAAGCAGACCAACACTCCCACACAACTTGGTGTCATCTTCAAACTTACTGAGGATGCACTCGATCCCTTCGTCCAGATCATTGATAAAGATGTTAAACAGAACTGGCCCCAACACAGAGCCCTGGGGAACACCGCTGGTGACTGGCCGCCAACTGGAGTAAACTCCATTCACCACAGCTCTTTGGGCCCGGCCATCCAGCCAGTTCTTTACCCAGCAGAGTACACCCGTCCAAGCCATGAGCAGCCAGTTTCTCCAGGAGAATGCTGTGGGAAACCATTTCAAAGGCTTTACTGAAGTCTAGATAGACAACATCCACAGCCTTTCCCTCATCCACTAGGCGGGTCACCTTGTCATAGAAGGAGATCAGGTTGGTCAAGCAGGACCTGCCTTTCCTGAACCCATGCTGGCTGGGCTTGATCCCTTGGTTATTCTCTACATGCTGTGTGATAGCACTCAGGATGATCTGCTCCATCAGCTTCCCCGGCACCGAGGTCAGGCTGACAGGCCTGTAGTTCCCTGGGTCCTCCTTCCGGCCCTTCTTGAAGATGGGTGTCACATTTGCTAATCTCCAGTCAGCTGGGACCTCCCCAGTTAGCCAGGACTGCTGGTAAATGATGGAAAGAGGCTTGGTGAGCACATCTGCCAGTTCCTTCAGTACTCTCAGGTGGATCTCATCAGGCCCCATAGACTTGTGAGTGTCTAAGTGGTGCAGCAGGTCACTCACCATTTCCCCCTGGATTATGGGGGCTCCATTCTGGTCCCCGTCCCTATCTTCCAACTCCAGGGGCTGGGTATCCAGAGAACAATTGGCCCTGCTATTAAAGACTGAGGCAAAGAAGGCATTAAGTACCTCAGCCTTTTCCTCGTCCTTGGTCACTGTGTTCCCTCCCCCGTCTACTAGGGGCTGGAGATTCTCCTTAGCTCTCCTTTTGCTGCTAATGTATTTGAAGAAGTGTTTTTTGTTGTCTTTTACAGCAGCAGCCAGGTTGAGCTCTAGCTCAGCTTTGGCCCTTCTAATTTTCTCCCTGCACAGCCTTGCTACACCTTTGTAGTCCTCCTCAGTTGCCTGCCCCTTCTTCCAGAGGTCATAGACTCTCCTCTTTTTCCTGAGTTCGAGCCAGAGCTCTCTAGTCAGCCAGGCCGGTCTTCTTCCCCGCCGGCTCGTCTTTCGGCACCTGGGGACAGCCCGCTCTTGTGCCTTTAGGACTTCTTCCTTAAAGAGTGTCCAGCCTTCCTGGACTCCTTTGCCCATGGGGGCTGCCTCCAAGGCTGCCTCCTGCCTCCAGGTCCATCCTTGCTTCCAAACCAAACTGCCTCACTTCTGCCTAAAGGACCTGGGCCCAAATCCTGACCTTATTCAAGGTCTAAAACCTCCCATGACTGTGATGATACAACCAGATTTTCACAGGTCCTCTGGCTGAACGGTGGCAAGAGCATCTGACTCATGAAGCATTCCATATTTTTGTTGAAGATGTCCCTGCTCATGGCAGGGGGGTTGGACTAGATGACCTTTAAAGGTCCCTTCCAACCCAAACCATTCTGTGATTCTATGATTCTGTGACTCAGCGGTGCTGCTCAACTGCCATGGCCAAGTAGGACTCAACACTCATATTTAAAGGGCATCAGTTGTTTCAGCTGCCACAGAGTAGTTAAACCCCAAATTGTGGGGGGAGTTGGACCATCTCAAGGAACCTGCTAACATGTGAAGCCCGTTGCCAATTTAAAAAAGATACTTTGTGACTTCACTGGAAGAAATCACACTTTGCTGTGCAGATAAGGGAACATTTTCAGGTTGATTGCAAATCATAAATATTTGATGTACTGTAATTACTGGTTCTTAAGTATCATTTTCTAAATTATTATTATTTCTATTAAATGCATAGAGACTTGGGATGGAAGAGTGAGTTAATGCAGTAACACTTTGTCACTGAAGATCTGGGTTTGTGGAAGGTCATAAGTGAACATGTCTTTTGCTTCTTCCTACCTACCCGTATCAGAGACCCCTGCAAAAACCGGAATTGGTTCTCAGGTGATCCCAGACTTAGCAGGACAGAAGTCGTGGGCTCTATGACACGATTTAGACAGTTTCTGCCTGCATAATGCCCAGCTCTGGCTGATATTTCTAGTCTCCAGAGATCCAAATTCATCTAGGCACAAAGAGTTTTCAAAAATAGCATTAGTCATCAACTAATAGATGCTAAAAACAAAAGTAATGCAGGCCCATGATCATAAGGCCTGGAGTCCTGCTATGATTTTACGCTCCCCTTTACTCCTCCCGGCTGCGTCATCATCATGTCTTTGGGCAAATTATTTAACCTCTCTCCTTCCTCAGAGACATCAGTTAAATGGATACAATAATTCCTATTTCATGGGTCTGTGACAAGGTTTAGCTGATGTTTGTAAAGCACACTGAGATCCCTGATAGGAGGCATCCTATGAAGCACGTTCATCTTCAAGCTGTTCAAAGGAGCAGGAGATGGGCAGTCCAGCAGGCCAGGGACAGAGATGTCACTGCGGGATGAACCACCTGGGAGTCTGGAGCTCCAGTCCTTCCCTGCTCCAGCAAATCCAGTCTTGACCCTCTGGGAGACCACTTGTAGCCCGATCTCTAAATCCGAGTTATTTTTCCCATGTAACCCATCCATCCCACACCAAAATTTCCCACTTGGCGATGTTGGGCTTGAGCTGCTGGTGGTGAGCCAAGGGTGCAGCTGCAGCAGCCCAGGTGGAGATTTCTCCTTCCATTGAACAGCGTCCTACAGCCACCACTCCAAACCTGGGCATGGCACTGGCCGAGTCCCCGCTGGTGACAGAGGTGGGTGGCCACAGTCCCCTCTCTGGCCAGTGGTTTCTGGAGCAGCTCTGGATTCCTGGTGTTGAGTAGGTTTCTGTCTGACCTCTAGTGCAATCCGAGTGCACCTATTCTGCGGCTCAATGATTACTTACAACTTGGTAAACAGAAAGAAAATATTCAAACTAATCTGGAATAAGTCAGATATACTTTTTTTCACCTCTGGGGAGATTTTCAACTATAACAATGTAGCTTTGAGCTTCTGACAGATGCTAATGAATTGTTGTTTACATGTTTGATTTACTGCCTAAACAAAGATAAGACATGCTCTTGAAAACACATTGAATGCACAATCCAAACACATCCATTAAATCTGTCACAATAAACATGACAGCTTTCTTCTAACCTAACAACTGGCATGCCTCATTTACATATTAATGAGAAAACTGGGATCAGTCTGCACAAATTGCTTCTATCTTGCGAAGGGGAAGCACTGACTGACAGTGCAGCTCTCCATGGTGTAAATACAACAAGTAAATACCTCTGCCATCTTAATGGATTTTATTTTTATTTGCCTGTTTGGTTCCACAGTTGTTGATTAGTTGTCTCTCGTGAACTGCAGTGACAGGCGTTACAACTACAGGGACAGACATTAAAAGGGTTCCTACAGCTTACCGGGTGCCTGAGATGTCTGCTGGGCTTTGGGGTTGGCAGTTCCCAAAAGGGCTTGGTTAAAGGCTGGATCTACCTCAAACACCTCTCCAGGCTCCATCACCACAGGGTACACGTGCCAGCGCTGTCAAGCACTCTGTTGTCCTCAAAACATGCTCGATTGTCCTTAAACCAGCTCTGGAGGATGAGCCATTCAGCAGGTGGGAAATCAAGGCACAGAGAGGGAAAAACTATTAAAAAATGCGACCCTGGGCCACTTCTGTCCCATTTCAAATGTGACTTGGGAGCTACATTCTTGGAGTTACTTGGATTCCTAATTCTGCAAAGGTTGTACCAGAATATGCTTACCCCCATGCTGTTAACATAACAGTGCCATCTAAATATCATTGAAATCTGAGCTTTAGGCATAGTGGCGACCTATAAAAGAGTTTTTCTTGGACCCTGGAAACTCTGAAGTCACATCAGCAGGGAGTTACGCACCATCTAACATTTTTTTTTTTTTAGTATCTGTACCCTACACTACATTTTAGAATACTAAAAGCCTACTTTATGTATTTCTAATTATCTAAAAGTTAGATATCTGGTCTTAGCTCGAGGCCTGTGCTCTCTCTGTGCCAGTGGAGAAAGCTCAATGCCTACACGGGGCAGACTGTGCCACCGACGTCTGTCACCAGGCTCGGGAGCGTTGCTCTCTGCTGCCTGTGGAGAAATCCCAGGAAGCCTCGTCCAACTTTTGGACAGCTAAGGGAGATAAGATGAATTGCACCTTCAATGTCACTGACTTTCAATCAGGTTTACACTCTGAAGTGCTTAAATTACCTTCTCGAATGGCACTTAGTTTTCTAAATCACCTAGCTACTTTTGGAAAATCAACTTTGAGCGTGTATTGACGCAGTGCTACGTGGCTGTAGCACTCAAAGCCTTGCGCTGTGCAGACGTACCTAAGACAAGATCCATGCTCAGGTTCAGCAGGGGAGGCTCAGGATCCTCAGAAGCAGATCCCAAAGTAGCTTAGGGACCCTAGAGACCGTATCATTATATATTACCGTATCAGGGGATCATACCATTGTACCTTCGGTGCACCTGAATTTTCCGCAGAGCCAGAGGCCGTTGCAGCAGGGACATGGGCAGTTGCATGCTCCAGGACTGAGGCAACATGAAGATGAAGCAGATGCAGTCCTTAAATCCAGTCAAATCCTGACTACATCAGTATAGTATAGTACATCAGTATAGTATGCTACATAGCATAGGTTCAGAATCCAAATTTTCAACAGAAGAAGCTTTAAAGCATTCCAACGCAGCACTTCTGACCATTATGTGCCTGTTTGAAGGCACTGGAGAGCTATTTGCAAAATTTTGGTCTGCCTCCAGTTGTACACTTAAGACACAGCTTGGGCTTTGGATTTAGGGAAGTTTCCTGTTGTAATAGTTTGCTCTAAAAGGCTGTATGGATAACACTAGAACGATCCAAACTGTTCCAAAGGACTCCAGGGAAATTAATGCACTCCTATGCTTTTGTTTTTGAAGTTAATTTTTTTTTTGTCTCAGTGAACTACTTCTTCCCTACAAAATTGTGCACGCTGCTTTATTCTTCTGAGGCCCACAGAACGAAAAATTTCAGAAGGCTAATTTATCTCCTGAAATTTATAGTCCTATTTCTAGATTAAAAGGGATGTGTTCAGTTACTCTTGGATATAGATTTCTCCTCCTCCTCTCCCAGACTCCGTTATCTGACTCATGTCTCCAGACGTTAGTGGTTTGCCCCTGAAGTAGTCTTTCATCTGTTTATGGCTGAACAGTTTGTGTGCTACTGGGGCATGGCATAATAACTGAATTTGTATTAAATAATTAACATCAAATGAAACAGATTTTGCTGTAAATGTTATTCCAATCTAGCATTACGGAACTACGTGCAAATGGATGAACGCACCCAGAGAAACCCAGACAACTTCCTCCCAAATAAAACAAAACCCCAGCCCCCAAACTTTCTCTGGTGACAAAGATCTTCATTCAAATGCAGAGACAGATCCCCAGCCTTATTCAGGATGAGCCCTCCCTCGCAGTAAGAGGCTCTGGGGAAGTCGATGGGGTGTCTAGTAGAATAAGCTATTGCTCAACCATGCTGAGCAGAATTAGCTGCATACAACATACAAGCAATGAACTGATTTAATTTCACTGTCAATCAACACGGAAAAAGGGCCAGCATAATGCAGATAGTCGCTTCTCTTCAATCTGAGAAGAGCTTTGGGGGAAATATTGTAAATGTCATAATACAATATGTTAAATATAGTAGTTAAAATAGTGTTCTGCAGCCAAATTCTCTTCTTAGACACATACACAACTCCCACTGGCAGGAACAGGAATCGTGCGGGGTAGCCCCAAATGAGGAAAATCTTTTCCGAGGAGGGAAGGAGGCTGGTCAGCGTGTGCGTGCCCTCTCAGCTGAGCGTCAGCAAGGACCTGTGGATATGAAAACATTCAGGATGGCTTTGAAGGCTAATGAGGAATGATTTTGGAAGAGATTCCTAATCTCTTGCTCCAGGACACCGGACCAAATCCTAGGTCAAAGCCAGCATTTCTGTTCCTCTGTACTAATGAACCATGGACTAAGTAAGCGCAGGAGTGAAGCCAAGAAGACCCCAGTCCTAATCCTGATTTTAACACTCCCTGTTTGTGGTTGCATGCAGATGACTTAAAGCTGCTTATCCCACACCGTGCAAAACCTTAAACGTAATTGTACTGATAAGGGCAGCAGCTGTGGAGAGGCTGAACACAAGGACTGTGCTTCCCATGTTCCGAGATCGCTCTTTCTCATCTAAAATTACAACAGCTGCACAGGCAGAGATTTGCTTTAACTAACGCCGTTGCTAACCAGCGAGCATCGACGCTGCGAGGTCCCCGTCTCCAGCACTTCCAGCTACAAACGGCTTCCAATCAGTCAAGGCTTAACAGATGGACGGGACTAACAAATGGGGCAAAGCTTTGCCGGGGGGGTAGTTAATAAATACAAATAGATAAATATTTTCCTGGTAGTGATGCTTCCAGGTGGTAGCTCACTCTTCGTAATTATGGGAAAAGTAGGTTTTTGCGAGGAAGAGGAGGACAGCGAGGAAGCCTACTTCTGATGATCCTGTGACACCAGGATCACCTGGCAGGAGAAGATGGTTTAAATAAAACACTGTGACACCAAATGTGTCATCATCTATACTCCCATTCACTCCACCTGCTCCCTGTAAGAAGCCAGAGGCATGCTAAGGCCATATTATGATATGTTCTTCATATTTGATCATATTCTTCTAGTGACCAGCAGGAAGCTACATAAAGTAGAAGCTGCACAGTAATTAAAGAGCACAGAGTAATCAGCACGTGTGGACACTGAAGGAGGTGTGAGGCCGCTGAAGGAGGAACGAGTCATTACGGCTCAATGCAGTATAACTAGATGGGAGTCACTGAAGCTGCACCATGACTGGGTAAGAACCACCAAAAAACTGAGTAAAAAGAGGAAAAAAGAGGTGCAATCCATCCTTTGGACCACTCCTATATAAATTTGTCTAATCCCTTTAAGATCCATTTTTTTTTTTTCAGCGTTGACACACCAAGGCAAATGAGTTCCACAATTTAAGTAGACTTTAGGTGAAAAAAGGGGTTCCTGGTATTTGCTTTACCTACTGCTCAAAAGTTTCATTTGGCATTCGCTTATTCTTAAATTGAGTAACGCATAATCGCTCCCATTACACCTCCTCCGTGCCACTCAGGCTATTACAGATCTTTATCGTATTCCCCCTTCAATCGTCTCCTTTCCTAAGCTGAGGGGGATACAGGAGAACTGCACACAATGTTCAAGAGGTGAGCACACATGAATTTATATAGTGGCATAATGATGTTGTCTGGTTTAGTGGTATTTTGCTGCAGTTGTGATGGTCTAAGGATACAGATGGAACAGAGTTCACAGACAGACATAACACCTTTTATTACACCAACTTATATAGCTGGAAAAATTAAATGAGCTTTCAGGCACACATGCCTATAATATTCCAGTTGCCTTTCTGGCTGCCTGTGAGCTTTGACTGATGTTTCTTCAAACTATCAGCAGTGGCTCTCAGATCTCTTTTCCAAGTGGTAATAGCTGAAGAAGAGCTCATCAGTGAGTACACAGAGCGAAGGCTGTTTTTTCCCTTTGAGCTTATCAGAATTGAATTCGATCTGCTGTTTTGCCACGGAGTCATTTGGCACTGTGAGACCCTCCGCAGCTCTCAGATGGCTTTGCCTTTGACTTTTGCATCATTTTGTATCACCATTTCATTATTCATCTGTTTTCGGGAGGAAATTTGTAAAAGGAGGTGAATAAAATGCAAGGGTCAAATTAGTACATGCGTTTCTTCTGCGCCGAGGCGCAGGTATTGATGGGCTCAATAGCTATTCAGAATGAACAATCACTCCAACATAAGAGTTTTTACTGAGGCATCGGCGGCTCTTTAAAATTGCAGTTCATGCGTCCTTTTTTCATGCTGGGTCCCAATCATTACAGTTTCCAGCTGAGCAGCTGTCAATTTGGGCTTACCTCGCCTCTAGGATCCCAGTTGGGAAAGCCTTGTTAAACTCTCGTATTGCAAAGCAATCAAACATGTTTGTTTGTTTGTTTGTTTGTGATGATTTATGCTTTGATTAGGCATTTGATATTACACTGGTTAGGGTAAGGTGCAAGCAATCTCTTGAAACAGTGCCAGCACTAAGTCAATATTTCATTAAGACTCATTTATGAGAGAGCAGATGAAGTACTATAGTGAGGTCTCTACATGTTTCACGTGCATCTATTTGGGTAAGGCAGTTGATTTTTTAAAATATATTTAGATACTTGGTATAGTTATAACTGGTACAATTCCTAATGTAGGAACAGTTATAAAGACAAAAAGTGTACTTTACGGACAAAATTCATTCTACTTCCCTACAAAAATGTGATTGTAAATATGCGAGTGTACTGACATTGATATTACTCTATCTGCATGGATGTATAGACAAGGCTGTACGGAACAGCGGGAAAGTTTGAAAGAAGAGCCTGGGCAATATCGAGACCAGGCTGTGCTGCCTGTGGCAGAATTTATTTACAGTATTTTTGGCAAGGGCATATATTTCCTCCCCGGCTTTTCCCTGGTACTCAATCTCTTTGCTCTCCATACTGCCCATGGCTAATCCACGCCGTGTGACCCACACTTGCCAGCTCGGCTGGGGCGGGAGCAGCCCTGGGGTCCATCCGCAACGGTGCTCATCCAAGGCAGGACAACGAAAACAACAACAGCTTTTAAGGCAATGAAAGTTGCCAAAAAGTAGATACAAAACCAAATGCAGAGCCAGCTGAGAGATATAAAAAGCACAGTACGGGCCGGGCGCATTGCAAGGGCTCTCCTTCGCAGGCAGTGCCTGTTGAAGGGACGCTGGCTGTTTACGCTGACGGGCGCACACTTTTCCTGGAGACTCAAAGGAGAAAATGTGTTTTGTTTATATGAGAGTTCAGAGACACCTTTTTACCCCAAAAGAGATTTTTCTCAAACTCGGTAGCACCGTAGCGCACCATACGAGTGAGAAGCATGCAAGTAAGTTGTTGGCCAGATGAGGATACGTCCACCAGATGAGCTCCTCAGCCGGTACCCACTGACGAGGAAGGCTTGAGCACCACAGAAAGTCTTGTGTTGAGTGAATGAATGAAGTGAAATGTTAACACCGGCCCTGACAAACAGTCGGCGCTGGTGCCGCTGGGGAAGATTAATGCCTCCCTTCTCCTTACCTGCACCGACGTGATGGTCTCTGACACTCAGATCTAATTGTAGGAGCTGAGGTGTAGGAAATGTCGCCCTCGCTTAAAACGTTATCACGTAATCGGTCTGCGATGATGTGGAGACAAACAGGAGGTTAACAGATAGGTCTTTATCTTCTGCATGCGGAAGAAGGTCTGCGTGTCTGCCGCAATGATAGCAATCGCTGTGGTATGCGCTTTCCTGTGCTGGGAGGGAAATTATAAAGTGAGGTCAACATACTCGACGAGATGCTGCCAAAATATGTATTTCCTTTCCACAAAGCTTTTTTGAAGAAAAGCCTCATGCTGGAGACTGTAATTAATAAACGAAATATTTATACAGTGCCACAAAATTTACCAGTCACTCTATAAACATAGATGATCGATGTTCCCTGTCCCAAAGCACTTACAGTCTAAAAAAGGCAAGAGACGGAGAGCAGTTTAGATGAGGGAGAGAGCAGGGATAATTAATGGTGAGAAGAAAGAGGATGGGTTGCAGGGAAGGCTTTGTGAGAAGGGAAAGCTTCGTCATGGAAATTGAGGTGGTTGCGAGGATGGGAAAGTTGAAGATTAGGACAGAAGTGTTTTGAAGGGGCAGGTACAGATGTGGGAGCAGAGGTTCAGGTGGCGATGCTGGTGGAGCGACTGATGAGAAAGCTGTGGAGGGGCTCGAGAGGTCTGGAGGGGCAGAGGGAAAGGTAGCTGTTGTGGAGCAAAAGAGCTTCAAGACGTGGGCTGTCATCGAGCAGCAGCCCCAGCGGAGGGGATGAGCGGAGGGCTGGAGAGCCCTGTGAGCTGGGAAAGGCGCTGGACCGAGGGGAGCTAGGGGAAGGTGGAGAGCCAGCGATGGAGAAGGGAAGAAAAGACGAGGAGTCACTGCAGAAAATGCTGAATGAATGTGCAGTGGAGAGAGGAGAAGTAGGAGCGCAAAGCTGCAGAAAGGAGAGGAAGCGAGATAAAGGAAAGGAAGTTCAGGCAGCAAGAGTTAAGAACTTTGCCATTGATTTTGGAGACAAAGGAGGAAAATAAATAAGAATGATAGAGAAGTGAGTGGGATTAGGGGAAGTGCTTGAAGATAAGCAAGGCAAGAAGGTAGAAAGCAAAGACAAAGGCAGGCAGGCAGCACGGGGGAAGAATTAATTAGGGTCAGGCAACTGGAGGGGACGGCCAAGGAGCCCAATCCGCTTCTGACATTGTAATTTTTCTCCTCTGGTGGGAAAAAAGAAATGACGATGATTTTCAAATAGCTGGGCAGTAAAACTGGGGCATTGCAACTACCCCCAGCCTGCACCGCTTGATTCAACCCCACTTGTGCGTCGGCTGGTGGCAGCACCAGGGTGGGCTTGCAGTAAATGCTGAAGGGGCAACGCTGCAGCTGTGTCACGCTCGCCGAAATTGGTCCCTATCCAAAAAGCGCAGAGCGCAGGCAGTTCAAATATACAGTAGTTTCCAATATTCCCTCGGAAAGATAAAGTCTATGTATGTCTGAGTTTTGAAGTAGTAAAATGCCACAGTATTTTTAGTCTTTGTTTGATCAAAGAAAAATGAACCAGATAGACAAGTAAAAAATTACCCAGGAGCTGAAGTCACTGGTGATGTCTTTTATTGCACTATCATACAAATAGGAAGGATGTTCTTTTCATCTGACATAATGAAATATGTATACCCTTTTCAAACTCACTGGTATTAATTCTGAAGTTAGCCCCAAAAAAACCCCCAGACGTTACCTAGAACTTGACGACTTCTGATTAATTTAATAGGAAAGATCTCTTGATATCAAATACCAGCTACTGTTCAGGAGAAGGTGAAGAGAATATGAATTTTATTTTAAACCCGTCTATTACATACAAGTAATGATAAAGAGCAATTTTCAGACTTTTCTCATACTAATATTTATTGTTCATATTAGATTAATCAGGATGGAAGTGTTCTCATAAGAGGTAGGGACGGTTCACTCCTGAGTAGGTGCAGCTCAGAGCGCTATCCAATCAAGGAGGCAAAATAAGATTTTTATCCCATGTGAAAAATGCTTTCTACTCCAAAATACCAGTGCCTTTGCGTCATGGAGGTGTCAGCCAACACTGGGGCCGCGTTGGGCAAATTATGGGGGGCACTTTGAGCGAGACATCCTCCATCCTGCCTTGCTAGAAGTCCAGTTGGAGACCAGAAAGGAAGTGGTGGTGGTGTACGACCGGGGACAGGCACCCACAGTTAAGTGACTTTCCCAGGGTCGCACAGGAAATCTATGGCAGAAATAAAACCTGAAATCAGATCTCTTGGGTCCCATCCAGTTCCTTAACCAGAAAACGCTCTTGCGACATCCTGCGCAAGCAGAGTCTACCCATGCGTAGCGGCCCCTGCAAAGCAGACCCCGAGCTACGGCAACAGCAGGCTGTTGGGTCTCCTTTGGGGTCTCACTCCGCACTTTTTAAAGCTGATGGCGAAAGTCCCGCTGAATTGAATGGCCAACAGTCAAGCCCTGAGGTGCTTTCACGCTAATTATGTCTTTCATTTCATTTTGCATGATGTCAGTGAAAATGCATTCCTAGCACACAGCCCTTCATGGTTTTGAACCTAGTGATGGCTGTATCTAGCCCGTGTTTATAGCCTTGCCTTTGTATCTTATTAGTGCAGCTTTACACTTGAGTAAGGGAAAGCATATGCTTTCACACGCAGTTTTTTACGGTAAGTCATAAAGACTTCTTTTGAGCTACCATTTATCTTAAAGCACATTAGAAGTTAGTGGAATTTTGCGCTGAATCTGGAAGGCAAAAGAAGATCCTTCCCAAAATATAGGTTAGGGATATATTACTGCATTCACCAGGTATTCCCAAATAAATGGGAAATACAGTTCCTGGCTGTGCCACTGGGTGGTATGAGATTGAGGTGCAGCCAGAGAGAGCCTGGGGAAACTCTTCTGATGCTCAGTGCAGGTACAGTGGAGATGTTTGCATTCACCGCATTGCAGCCACGAACTCTAGAATTAAGGCATTTACAGTTTATATTTGGTAATTAGTTTGGTGGTAGACCACACATTCTTACTTTTGAGTGTGGTCACCATTGATCAGATATACATGATCCAGAAGCTGAACACTTTTGTTGCAGTATGTAGTTAATTACATTCATAATTTTATATTCAAGCGAATGAGGGAATGAAAAAAAAAAAACCACCAGCCACAGCCTGGGTTCTCGTGATACAGAGATGCATGGAAGCAAGGAGAAAGATGACTTAAGGTCTTGCTTTTGTCCTAAATTCACATCAGAAATCACAATTTTATGGCTTTGGCCATAGCTTTGGCAGACTTAATATGACTGCTCCCAAGATTTGAAAAATGTCAACGTGAGCAAGTGATTGTAAGCAAGTGGCCCTTTGACTGCAGAGTCTGACAGTCGCAAACACTGGAGCAAGAAGGACTTTGAAAAGAGTCTGACCATGCAGAAAACCAGTGGGAAACAGTTAGCATACTGCGTGATACTCTGTACAGAGGGGATTTTGCTTTCATGCAGCGTGGAAATGCTCAGCTGATTGTGCCTTTAGAGCAACGTTCGACCCTGAATCAGGAAAGACACCCCCCCACACATCCTAAAGGGCTTTCCTGCTGACCGATACTTTCCTGAACTAGGGCCATAAGGTTTGCCTTTCATGTGAATTTATAGCTCAAAATGGCTTGAATTGGTTCCTTTTGACCTTTTCTTTCTGTGCTCATCCCGCCTGCACGACCCTGACCCCCTGCCTTGATGTAGCAGCTTATTCCAGAGGCAGATGCTGCAGAGGCGAGCGAGAGGGGTCCAGAAAGGCTGGAAACCACAGACCTGATGGATGTGCAGGGACAAAAACACCTGCAGACACTCCTGAGAGCGGTTTGGGTGTGTTTTTTTCTAATCACAAGCCAAAACGGGCTTTGCCCTGGAAATTGCATTGTGTGCCGAGAAACAGGGATTTGTACATCAGAGACCAAGATGCGCTAGATGAAAGGGCACGTCCTCTTTCTTGCAAAAGGGCCTTGCAAGCAAATCAGGTGTTTGTTGTTTCATGCACTTTCATGGTAGGAATCCTGTCTCTAGGTTAGGAAGATGAAGGAAATGATGTTCTCATGTTTGCATTTGATTTGTCAGCTGGGATATTTAAAATCTTTTTCTTCTGTGTACTCAGCATTGCTTAGAGGCAAAAAGAGAAAAATAAGTGGATGCAGCTATGCGATGTTCCTGTACGGAGTCGGGACGTACAGATTTCTGAAGTTTCTTGCCTAGCCTGTGAAGCACTAGCCGTGCTTTCTATGGACCTATCATGTTTGCACTCTTTTTATGCATAAGAATAAGACGAAAATCTCCTTGGTGACCATGTCTCCTTTATTAATCCTCCCGGTGTGGTTACTATTCAAATTCAGACCAGTTTTCTGTCCTAACTCTATCTGCTCTCTCCTGGAAGGTGTGCACAGCATCGCTGCCAGGAGAAGAACTGCCTTCCAGCCGAGGGCAGGAGCCTGCAGCAGCCTCAGCCCACTGCTTCTCCACCATCCATTCCCCACAGATTTAGTGATGCCAGAGATGGTTCAGGGCTTCTCAGCCGAAACATGCAATTTTCCCATCCCAAGGGTGACGGGCTGGACTCAGACCTCTCTTGCCATAGGAAGGGGCAAAGCTGGGAGCTCTGGACATCCAAACTTCTTCCCTCTTCTGACATTTGCTAGGTTTTTATTAGGGTCACCTGTATGTTTTGTCTTACTGGAGTAGCACTTGTGTAGGCTTCTGCCTGCTTGAATTCTGTTTCAGCAAGGGTGCTTCTGGGTACGAGCTGTTAATGTGCTCATCACTGCGGTACGCGAGCAGCGGAGGGACGACCGGGCTCAAACTCCTCTGGAGCAGGCGTGAGCGTGGTCCCCAGCGAGACCCTGCAGTTTGCTTAGTACTCAAAAGCAATCACCCTATTTCAGTTTTCTCCTTCGGCACATGTGTTGCTGTACATCTCTTTCTCTCTTTCACTCCGTTTTGATGCTCTGCTTGCATTTTCTTAGATAAAGGTCTGGTCCCACACGTTCCAGGTCAGCGGGACATTATAAAGGCTTTCACTTCGGGTGGCGAGGGAGGCTGTGTTTGCTGGGGAGGGAAGGGGACAGGCTCTGTTTGTTACAAACTGAAAGGTCTGTCTGTTGAAGCTTTTTTTTCATGAGAAGAATCTTTTTCCATGCTTTCCCCCTCTTCATCTCTCTCAGTAAGGGGCAAACAAGGAAGGAGACAGTTTTCTAGGAATTACGCTGCATGAACCTTTCCTGTCTGCAGTCAGTTTTACCAGTAGATCCTTATCCGAACCTCTGGGGTGGAGGTTTCCTGCAGGTGGAGGCAGAAACATCATATTTTCGTATTTCAAAGAGAGGGAATTTTTTACTTTCTAACAGTTTTCTTGCATAATAATAACCCCACCACTTTGCAGGATCCTTGTCGTAAAAGACTTCTGGGATGGATTAAACTCCTTGGCACCTCCTCAGTGATTAATCAATCTCAACAGGCATTTATTGCTTTGTTCACTACAGCACAGGAGAGATTATCCCTTAAATATACTTGACTCTTTTGGTACCATTCAATTACACCAAAAAGAGCCCCAACACATATACAATTATTTTGAACTACTTCTCCAGTGAGGAGCAATTGATCTTTGAGAGTCTCTTCCTCTTCTTGTTATGCTGATTAATAGCCTTGGAGTTAGTCCCTGAGAGGAAAACATTTCCAAAAATAGATGACAGTTTCCATCTTCATATTTTAATCCCTCGAGGGCCCTTTACATCCACAACGAAGCCTGGAGGAATTTTCCCATTTCTCCCCATCTTTTTTAACCTCGCCACCTCCGTGTCAGAGCCACCCAGCGCCCAGCACAGGGGTACGAAACGGGAATCGTCGGCGCCTCTTTGCTCCCTTCTCCGTGGAGCAGAGGTTGGGTCGCAGAGAGACGGACGGCTGCTGCCGGACGGAGGGAGCTCTTCTCCCCCTGAAGGCTCACAGGTGCTGGGGGGCATGGGACGACCTGCAGCTGAAAGCCAGTGCGGGTCCCTCCCGTGACAGCAGAAGGAATTTGTCCACGTGATGTAGATTTTTAATGCTGCTGAATTGTGCTATTGATCTCATTCTCCCATTAGGGAGGAAATAACTTGAGTGGTTCCCAGCAACTTGCACTGACGTAACCCACGGAGGTACTTCATGGCATCTTCAGAGCATGCGTTTGGGAAAAGTGCTGGTGGTTTTGCCAGTTCTGCGCTGCTTCTCCCGATCAGCACGGCTCTCAAAATCTGTATTTCTATACTACTGTTGGTCTGGAGTTTGGTTCACCCATGACACCTTGTCTGCTACTGAAGTTGGCCAGCGGGGACTGCATCGCCCAACGCGGGGGTCCCCGCACGAAGGAGAGGGTCACGCCGGGCGACGCGAGCCAGACCCATTCAGCACGGCATGTGCTGCTGTAAGTGCGGTACCAGGGCTCTGGGCAGGTTAAAAGACGTTTCACCTCCCCTTAGGGCCATGCTGTGTGTGCCTGCGTCCCGTGAGAGGATGTCAATGTCCTCGTGGTGAGGCACCGCTCCAGGGGAGGACAAACACAGCGTCAGAAACCAGTGGCCGTGGCAGGGGAGGAGCGCGAGAGCCCAGTGCTTCCCAAGCAACTCTCCTCCAGTGCTGAGAGAAGCTGGAGCATCACCCTTACCTACTGCGGTGGAAATTCCTGGGTAAATGACGGAAATCCTGGGAAGGGGGAGAGGGTGGGTGGCAAAGAGGGGGAGGGCAACGCGATGAATTGCGGAGTGTGGCCTGGGAAACCCACCTTCCTGCTGGAGACAAGCCCATGCAATTTCCTACTTTTAAACATGAGTCTTATATCTAATTGTACATTTATAGCTGCTCTCATGGCGAGCAGATGAGGCTGCTAGTCATTTTGGGATTGCGTATTGTAGTTACCCTTATCCTAGGAAATTTTTTTTTTAATACTATCCCATACCAAATGAAAATAGCCAGAAGCAAGAGGTGACTGTAAATCTCAGACCTTCCCATCAACCATGGACAAATAAAATCTACTGTATAAGCAAAGCGAAGCTGCAAAATTATCCACTGGCAAAACATACAGAATTGGAACAAGCTACTCTCTGGACTGTACGCTTACAGTCCTGCTCAGGCATTCGGGCTTTGAGGCTTTACCTCCGCACCGCACACCACGGCAGATGTTGTGTAGCCGCTTCAGTGAAACACTTAATGGAGACGGGCGGATCTGCCGCCTGCATTCCCGTAGCAGAGGATGTGCTCCCGCATCAGCATACGTCCAGCATCCTCCCTGCACCATCCCCGACAGCGGGGAACCGCACGGCGAGCCCAGGTTCCCACCACAGCAAGTGGTGCGGGGCCAACCGAGCTCCCCGGAGCGTTTCCCCGTGTGCTGTGCAGGGGTGCGGGACCCGGGCAGCACGGGACGGGCTGCGGGGAGGAAAGGGACGCGGCTGACGGGGTTTGCATTGCCGGGGCATCGCGCTGTCGTGGCGATTTGAATGAGGAATTGGCTCCTTTGGTGCAAACGGTGCCGCGCTGAGGTCCCGCTCATGAAACACTTTGCTCTTACCAGGAGAGGTGCAGGCTCTTTGCTCGCTGCGTCTCAGCTCAGGGCGTGCAAGCCCGGGGGCTGTGCGGGCGCCGCTGCTGCACATGTTTTCCCTTTAAAGGAATAACATGGTGTCGGCTTGCAAACAAAATAATGATCTTTTGTTACTTTTCAGGAAATGATTTTTAATATACTTTATTGAAGCGAGGGAAAAACAATTTAATTGTGAGAGCTGCTATGAACCATATTTAACCTCTGAAGTACTAAACGGAGTGTTTTCAGATAAGTTATGGTTTTTAATCTAAGTTAAACCATTATGTACATAAGCACTATGTTTTTGCTATTCTAATAACTGCCAGCTTGGACTTACCAATTCTTTTTTTATCATCTTTTTTGTCTCCCAAGACAGACTGCTCCATTTGAACTTTCAGCAATATTTTACATTTTATTCTTCTTCATTTCTTTGCTACAATGCGCAGTGCAATACTGTATTCTTAAATCTGAGCATTATTTCTCTCAGCATATCTGTAACTTACTGGCTTTCCTAGGAGTTTTGAAATGTCTGGATAAAATTCCTGCTCTTGAGAAGTGCACGCAAGTGATCGCATTTCATCTGGCCTGGATGGCATCCAGTGGTCTGTTGTTAGTTCAACACTCTGATTAATATTTTACATATACTTTACTAGCACTTGAAATGAAGTTTCTTCCCTGCAAAGATTAATTACTGAATGAACGGTATTGAAACCGTATTATTCTCATAATTCATTTGGGGAGATAATCTTGGTAAAACATGAAGTTAATTACATGACAGCAATGGAGAGGGTTTAAGATTAGCACCAATTTCCCTGCCCTGAATAAGTTGAATATTCCTTGAATAACCGTCCTTAGGTTGCAACAAAACACTCTACAATAACAATTTCATGTGCGCGAGGCAAAAAAGAACCTTTTAAGAAAGAAAACGTGACTTTTGAGTTTATCTTTACATAAACATCACATCATTGCGACTCCTTCCCGGTACTTTATATATTGTGCCTTTCATGCAAAGACCCAGAAATGCTTTACAACTGTTAATTAATCAAAGTTTCTCAACAGCCCTGTCCGTAGGTCAGGTCTGAGTGCCCTGGCTGCAGCAGAGGCAGGGCGGGCACAAACAGGTTAGGGCAGGGAGGGAAAGGGCAGAGCCGAGACGAAAGCCCCGGAGAGCTGTGTGCTTCACCCCGGGCACGACTCACAGTCAGGTCATCCTTACAAGAAGTATATTAATAACTCTTGTTTATTCCCACATCCAGCGATCTTTATTATTAAAAAATACATCAGAATCACATACTCTGTTCCCAGCAAACAATAATCCAGAGACAGTAATTTTAACAAAACTTTTTTTCTTAAGCATTTTCTCCACCTTTCCAGAGAAATGAGCATTTCTTCTCACACTAACCACTTTTCTAACCACTTTTCAAGTGCACTCCAGGGATGACTATGGTGCCTAGTCCCTATCCCACAGCAGCACCAGCAGCTACTGGCCTTGCCCAATAAATGACAAAAAGCTGTGAGCACAGGTTTGGCACTACAGGGTTCGGGGACCCCAACAGAGTTGTTATTTCTCAACTTTTATTCTCAGTCTTTTTCCAGTTAATTCTTAATATCATTTACTAAGCCTTCTAGCAATATTGACTCAACAATATGAAGGTTAAAGTTATCCTCCACCCTACAGAACGGGAGACAAACAGCTAATCAGAGCAAACACCTTGCTGAAAGGGCAGCGGCCATTAAATGGCCCATGCAACGTGGTTCTTCTCTCCTGCCTCTGTGTTCCCTTGCCCAGGCTGCATGAGGCTGGCAAACGGGACTCACAGAGCTCATGGCTTGCTCACTTACATACTCTTCCCCTGGAGGTATGGCACTTAGCTAGCAGGATGTCCAAGCCCTCCTCTCTCTGCGGGATGGTGGACCAACTTCACTCTCCAAGATCCCACCCCTCTGTGGAGTTCCTTCCTATCGATGGTAGGAAGACGACTTTTATCCTTAGGATGATTTCTTTTAGCATTTTCACCTGTCTCAGTTGTCAACCAAACACATTTTAAGTATTCTCAGCCTCTAAAAGATCTCAGATTTTTTCAATTCTGGGCCTTTCAGTGTCCTTCAAGAATATTATCACTCAGCTGGCTATGTTGAAGTCAGTGACTATCTACCCACAACCTCAACTGTGTTGAGCCCGAGTTGTGGGGTTAGTATGCCATGAGCAGGACTGTTCTCAGGGAGATGCTGCCAGCATTTGTCTTCCAAGTGGTATGAGCACCAGCAGGTTTAGTCTACAAGCAAGAAGGTCTGCACAAAGAGGCTCATCACTGAGAAGACCTGTCCCCACATGGGAGCAGATGCCCTGTCAAACGCTAGAGCCATTCAACCTGCTTCAATTACAGTCCCTCCGGCTTTTGCTGAGATGTTCTCTCTCTTTACCACCATCTAAACACTCAGTGGCTTTGCTTCTACAATTTGTCCCCTCCACCACCCGTGGAGAGGTTTCCACCTTCATTACAGGAGCCTGCACACACCACTGGTGATTTCCTCCAGAGCTCCTGGACAAGGAGGTGCTCCCCTGGGGATCGTTTGCTCGGAGCTGAAAGGCTCCTGTCAGCAAGCAAGGATAACAGGATGTGCCCCCTAAAATAAACTGGTGCCCCCTAAAAAAATTGCTATTGCCACAGGAGTTTATCTCTGGGACATGATCAGTAAACTATGATGAAAAAAATACTCTCTTCGGGACTAAAACCACCAGCTTCTAAACTCCTCAGGACAGGGAGTATCACAGGGACACAATATAAAGGAAGAGAAATCAGTGCTGCAATCATATTTCTACTTTGTAAGTCAAACAGGCATTGTCTTATGCAGCCTTTTTCCACTGTAAGTCAGCTTATGACAACGGTTTCTACCAACACCAGCCGCGTGCTGGCAGACTCCCTGTCTCTTGCTTGAAGATAAAGATTACAATAGCATCTGGGTGGAGGCCTGGGCGAGGAAACGCTTCCCCCAGCATCTCCCGGGATGTCATCCGGAGCCCTGGCAGGCATGCCTGAGGTGCCCGAGGGCCGCCAGTCCTGCTGGGATTTGCAGTGCCTGACCACCGAGCACGCCAGCGGCCAGGTCTCGTGTCTCAGGAAGGAGAAGAGCCCGTCCAGAGGCAGGTGGGTCACTCCACTCGTGTCGGCTGCGGGGCTCTGCCACCGCACCAGCCGGCGTGGGGGCACGGAGGGAAGCGGGTCTTATTGCTTCTACTTATAGTTGGAAAAACAGAGCTGCTGAAAGACTTTGCAAGGTCGTGCCCAGGGATAGATGACTTGGTCCTGCTTCATGCTGAGCACTCTTTTTCCAAATCAGCCAAGTCCTTAAGCGTGCGAGTAGCCCTAATGAAATCAGCAAGATTACTCCTGTGCTTAAAGTTAAATGCATACATAAGTGCTTCGCTGGACCGGAGCCAGGACTTGGGGAGAAAATGCTACGCTGCTGGCCGGCATCCCGAGGACCTGCTCCCCATCCCTGAACCCCAGAGTTGGCCGTGGGTCTCCTGGAAGATACAGCTCCGTCGCCGGACGCCAGGACATCCCACGGCAGTGCCCCCCTTGAGCACAGCCGCGTGAGCGCCTTGCAGAACTTTAGGACCTCCCTGGTAAGAGGAGCTACAGGACCCCGTCGCCTCTGTGCAAGTGTCTCGCTGGTGCCTCTCCCCGAAATAAGTCGCACCGCTGCTGGCAGACGGTGGCACGCCTGCCCTGGGTAGATGAGCACTACCCCCCAGACTTTGCCCAAGTAAACTCTTTATGTATTGCTTGTCAGTCCCGCTGTCAGATATGCTCACAGTGTAGTGTATTCACATTTTTCCCTCCCTGACCCTCAACATCTCAATTTTCTGTCTGCCTTTGAAATCTTGGCTAATTAGGAGGCTACATGTTCCCTGTGAGACTGGCCTTTTGTGCAGAGTTTGTAATTAGAGTGACTGTGCAGTGCTCTATTAATTGCAAGAATTGTGATTTTTAGATTAATGAGTTAATTGCTAATATCTGCATACGACATTCCCTCAAGATGTATTACATTACAGTAAATAAACCTTGTGTCTGGAATGGCAGACATTAAAGGAAACTGCCGTGATTAGTTTGAATACTTTAGATAGCTAAAATAATATTTACTCAAAACACAATGTGTGTAAAACTGGGGTTTAGAGCCTTTTCTTCCCCCCAGCCCCCCTCGCTAGATAACATTCATATTTGATAGCTCGCAGACAGGAACCGCCAGGATGCTGCTCTTCCCATAGAGGTCCTCCACTGCTTCTCCAGCCTGTCCTCCTGACCCAGTCGAACCCTCCCCAGCCTCCACCGTGGGCCCTCCATCAGGCCCTCCATCTCCAATTACACTTCGTATCTCCTTCAGACTTTATCCCACACGCTGCATTTTGTCTTTCTTTCCTCCTAAAGGGATGCTGCGGCAGCCTGCAGCAGTTGCTGTCAGCCCTACACGCGTCCCCAGCCTGCAGCACGGGAGCCAGGGAAGAGCTGAAGCTGCAGAAGTTGCAACAGGATGGAGGGAAGTATCCGTATTTAAACTCCCAGGCCGCTCCTGCTTAACTGTTGTGGAAAAATCCCATTGGAAATGTAACAGCCAGAGCTAGCCAAGACCTTGGTAACAGCTGAGTGATTTTCATCAGACAAGTAGCTGTTTGCTGAAAAGTGTAATTTTGGGACAGCTGAAACTATTTGCAAATTCATCATGATTTCAGGAAATAGCCTCATGTAGAAGAAAAGCCCCAAATGAAAAAGTTTCACAGTTTTCCAGTTTGGTATTTTCTAGATGAAGTGCCTCTTTTTGTTTTGCAAATGAAATTTGATTTAGATATTTATCTAAATTAAATAAAAACCTGCAGAGAATGAACGCAAATGCCGGTTTGCATGACACAAACCCTTCTGGGTTGGCTCAGAGTAGTTCTTTCCTTTTTGTACTTTTTGTTTATTTGTTTAAACAAAACCTAGGCTCTACCCGAAACAATTTCCCAGGATTTTAGTTTAGTCCGCAGGCAGAGGTATTCACATGAGTTATTCTCTTACTTGATGATGCATAGAAATAAACGGAGGATGAGTTAATTCCAGTAACGAGCAACTTACTTTCTGCTTGGCTCAGTATCAATATCCAATACACTTCTCAGAGGCATAGAGAAAAGTTTATATGAAAATATGTCATTGCATTTGTGCTTTTTAAAACTCCCGTTTGCTTATGCTGCTGAGAGCCAATGCAGCTCAAGCGCTGGAGACTGTTCCCCCAGCTCTCCCTGCACACCTTCCTCCCAGCAAACTGTGTTACCTATCAATTTCCCGGGAAGACACTAAACGCCAAAGGCACCTACGCTACTCGTACACGCCTTTTTAAATGTAAAAGTTCCGCTTTTGTGCTGCTGGAGTGTGAGGCTAGTGTGGTAGGGACTAATTCCAACGAATACAGCTCATATTAATGGGTTCGGGTTGCGTTTGGCCTTGGGATGCTTTGAAGGGAAGCTCTTTCACCAGGCTAGTATGGCACGCAATTTGGGCACTGTCCTTGAGCCTCATGTGCAAGCACAGCTGAGAGTCATTTTTACCACTGTACGTAAGTCACCAGGCTGCGGCCAGCCCCGGTAGCCACCCTACAAGCTCTGGTGACCCCGAGGTGGGACGCCTGCGGGCTCTGACCGGGGAGAGGCAGCTGCCGGCTGCTGCCCGTGCTCGGCACAAGGCACTTTCCGACGTGAGTGTGAAAGGGCACAGATGTCTTTTCATTCTGAAAAGCGCTGGGCACGGCTGGGCTGCTTTATGGCTCCTCTAGCAACAGTCATTCTGTCTTACCTGTTTTCTCCTTTGCTGTGAAATGTCAGGACTGGACGGACGAGGAGGGCTGGGTGCGGGGTGCTGGGGCCAAAATCATCAGTGTTAGGTTCTGTGAAAAATTTGGCATCGAGGCCAACGGCGAGGCATCCGATAGGACTGATGCTCACTAGCTTCCCTGACAAGAATCACTCCAGACTTAGCCCCTATAGCTACCTGATTTTTAAATAAGATGGTTCATTACATTAATTACAATTTCCTTAGAAAACAGCATTAATGACAATTGAAAAATCCTCTTCACATGTCGAAGCATTTTAGACTTTATCATTTTGAGCCTGGTTAGTCAAAACTTCAGCCTGCTTTCCCGAGAAGAGCAGCCACCCTGCGTATCGCTGCCTGTTTGTGCATTATGGTCACATCAAGACACATGCTTTAGAGAGAGGACTGCATGGTGGCTGGGCATTATTCTGGTTTGGGAGATCTGTCTGTACCTCAGATATCCACCCAAGTACTACTGCACCTCCCAGGGCTCTTCACGGTAGGTACTGTGGATGCACTTACTAAAACCTTTGAGATACAAAAGTATTGTAGCAGAGGCCATGCAAGTATGCAAGATGAAAAGAAGGCTGTGTCCCAGACAAGGAAGGGTCCCAAACCAGACCACAGTCTATATACACGTTTGGTATCTATGACATATTATCTCAGCGCTATTAACTAAAAAAGTCATCTTGGGGTGTCCAGAGTCTCACCAGGTTCTCTGTCTCTGAACCGCATGGAAGCTGGACTCCAGGCACTTCAGACTCATTCTTGCATTGCCGATGTGTCAGACAATGTGTAAGCTATCGAGACACTCAAAACATCCTGGATCGATTCTTAGTACGTTGAATCCATGAAAAACTTATTGGCCAAGAAGGATGGAGCAGGTATGAAAGAGAATGGCAGAGAAGGAGTAGTTGACCAGCAACAGGTCTCCTGTAGCAGCCGTCTCCGTTGTGCCAGCCCCTCCGCTCTACTTCTTGCCCACCCCTCCAAGTGGCAAAGATTTACATCAGGTGCCTTCCCTGGGTCTGGTTTTGCTCACCTGGGATGAGGCACCAGACACAAGCAGAAACTTGCTCTTTTTCCCCTAACGTGAGCTCACTGAAATCTGGAAGTCCACCAAGGCTGTGACCGTGCTAATGCTCTGGGCATCCTTGATAACCTTTTACAGATACGCACATAGGGAAGCAGCACTGCTTAGATGCTGCCTCCGTTTGCCCATCACCACTGAACACATAGTGCTCGTCAAAACGTGATGTAGAAAAGTATCAGAAACACCTTTTACTGGAACGTCCCTAAAACCAAGGCAGAAGAGCGTATGTACAAAAATGCAGGACCCAGCAGAAGGCTGGTTGCACCACGTGCCTCCGCGAAGATGCTGGAACAAACAGGAGCATCCATCCTGCCTCTGTCTTTTGGGAGATTTTTTTCCTGATGACAGATCCTGGGCATTGGGATTTCCTGGGGATTTAATGGCGAAGGTTGAATGCATTTCTCTGATTGCCCTTTTCTGAAGTCTAATCAGGAAATAGGAACATAAGAGACCAGATTTTCGGTGCCTTTTATCTTTCTCTTTAAAGGACTGGATTCCTACAGCTTATTTATTGCTGAAAAAAAAGTAAAAATTAGAAACTAAGGGCCCGTCTTCACTGCAGAGGTCTGTTGCTTTAATATAATTTCTGGTAAAGTAGGAAAAATCCTTGTGGGGACACAATTCAATCGCTAAAAGAAATGCACACACCAGTGCAGCTTGTTCCAGTTCGGAAAGTAAAATAAGCAAGATGGTACAGGGCGTGTTTACACTGGTATAATTATATCGCAGTAGGGCTTCCAGTGTATAACTGTTTCAGTTAAAAAAAAAAAAAAATCATCTCTCTAGCTGTCACTGCTATAACAGTAGTACTGTTCTCGGGCGGACTGTCCTTTGCTTCAACGCACGCAATCTGGCAACGAGCAGCTTTTGGAAGGATAGGCTGAGATTTGGCTACGGTGCTTTCTTTTCCCATAAGCAATCCTTCCTTCAACATGAAGAACAGGAAGGGTGAGTGCAGGTAGCTTTGCTGCTCCTGCACGGGTGGAATCACTCCCAAATGCCCGATTGACGTCCGAGATGATGTCCCTTCTTTAAATTCCCAGTTAGAGAAGGTGGCAGTCCCTACTGGTGATCGTGTCCATCGCAGGAGACTGCGTTTGCTCGCTCTGGGTTATTTCGGTTACAGCAGCAAGTACAAGGCTCACGCAGCTCCGGCCCCTTTGTACTGTACCAGCGCCATATAAATGCCTGGCAATCCACGGACGCTGCCTTATCTGCATTTAGCTTGCTTGGTCTTGAGCTGACACCACGCTTGCTACATCTCTGGTGACCAGAGAGATTTAAGACACAATTGTACTATCAATGAAATGCAACTTTTGCCTTCCAGGCACTTAAATCCTTGGAGGACCTCGTTCAGGGCTGCACTGCTTCAGTTTTAGGCCAGTAACTTCCTAATTAGCATAAAAACGAACGACCGGTGCTCTGGTGAATAGGATGCTGGCCGGGGACCGGTGAAACCCAGCTTCTCCCGGACCTACCGAGGGACTTTGTGTGAGTCACTTCATCTCTTTTCCCCTGGTATTTCTTTTGACCCTTCAGACTGCAGGTGCTTTGGGACTGAGATGGTCTTCCTCAGAGCAGTCAGTGTAAGACAGACAAGGTCAGATCTGCTGTCTGGGCCAGCTCTGGTCCGCCTCGCCCCATCTCTTGTCTCTAACAGGGGTCGCAATGGATGCTTCAGGACAAACTCTGAGAACAGCAAATACCCTTCTAGCTTCAACAACCAGCGTTATGAGGATTCCCTGAACCCAGACCTGAACCAGAGACCAGGTCTAGATGGCCGTGTGTAGTAATCCCTGATGGACCTGCAGCCCATTAATTTATTTCAGCCCCATTCAACCCATGATATAATTTGGCTCCACAGCATTTTGGTGGCAGGATGTTGCACAATTTAATTTTCTACTACGAGAAAAGATTCTCGCTTTTAAAACCTGATACCTAGTTGTGATTCGATACATTCTTCTGCTCTAAGAATTAGTGAATACTTGTTCCCTATTCCCTTTCCCATGCCCTTCAGGGTTTTATAGACATCTGTCATACCCCCTTTGGCCAGCTCTTTTCCAGCCAGATCTCAGATGATGCCCCAGGCGCGACCGTAATTCAAACAGCGAGTGACAGCTAGAATAAGGCGGCCGTGAGTCGGGTCCAGCCTGCCTACAACACGGCGCTGAGGATACAAGCAAAAGACGTTTCACTTCCACCACCAGTAATGGCCATGCAGGGCGATTACCAGCATCCCAGCAAACAGCAAGTTACCTGGAAGGCCCAGTTCACCCTTTCATTTTGTTACCAAACTCTTTTCTATTGATATTATAACGTTAAATCTCCCAATAATTGGCTTACGAAACAATAACAAATGTGGAACTAGAGACTGGGTGCTGCAGTATTCCCCATTAAGATATTAAAGTATGCTGAAAGCGCAGGCAATTGAAGCGAGCTGGCTTTTACGGAAGGTGAACGTGGAGGAAGCCCACGGCAGATAAGGGGAGGGAGTGGGAAGGGCTCTCTGTGTCTTTATCTAACAACTATTTGTTTAGAAACACCTGGCACATACATCAAATTAGTGCATCCAAATGCCCTTCAAACTTTAAACCAGACAGATTGATTCAAGAACCTTTCATTAAACTTTCCTGGAAAGATTAAACATCAGCCACGTGTTATATCAGCAGAACAATTCTGCTCACGCAGCGATGACATTAAGATGTTTTATAGAAGGGGTATACAAATGCGTATGCGCTCTGTGAGGCTTTTCTCCAGACTTGCTTAAGAATATAAAACGAATAAAATGGGAAAAAACCTACCCCAACAGTTCTGCATAATGATTTCACACACATGCAGGGGGGAAGAAAACCCAACAGGATTATCAAAAGAGAAATTTCTTGTATGTTTGCAACCTTTTGCTCATGTTTGCAGAGGGAAATGGATTTGAGAATTTCCCACCGATGTTGAATTCAGTGTCTGTAGTAGGGCAGAAGTAATATGTGTTCCCTCTTTCTAATCATCGATTCAATGCAAGAGTTCTCAGCGTGTAACTCCTTTTCTTTCTCAACAGGAATAAATTTGCCCAGAAGGGATAACACCAACATATTATGAAAAATATCAGCCGGTCCCTAAATTTGTGTGACTTCATGAAAATCATTCAAAATCTGTATTTAATTTAATGTGAAGAAAGTACGATACCAAGACCATAGTTACATCACAAAACAACTGTTACTATTACGATCAATGTACTATTGAATTAAATTGCTTTATATATTGTATTAGAGTATCCCATGCGTTTTGCTGGTCTTACAACGCACTTGTTGCTGCAGTCGATGCCAGTGGAGGATTAACGTATTCTGATAACGTATGCGGGTATCCCATTCCCTGCTGGCAGCCCCTCTGTGACCCCACGCTTGTCTCCCCAACGCAACCACATCCCAGTATTTAACAGAGAAATATTGAACACCACTGGAGTCTTTTCATCCACAGATCCTGCAAAATGCAGCGTCATGGTTCTGGGAGTGAAAAATCTAATGCTGTAACCTCTGCTGCATGGTGCACCGAAACAGTAATATATTAACACGAGGTCGTAGCCTGACAAATGCTTTTAAGACGGCATAAGCCAGCGCTGCCATAAAACCAGCCCTGCACTCCCTGCCCCGGCTGCTCGTTCCCACCCGCGTGAGCCTCTCCCCGTGCAAGCACGTGTCTCATGCGGCTGAAGGCAGAACCAGGTTGGGGAACAGATCCAGTTGAAAATAAGCTTTTTTTTTTCTTTTTTCTTTTTTTTTTTCCCCTCGGGATTAGCGTTCAGCTGGATCCGTTCCCTGATCCACTTCACCTTGCAGCTGCACAAATGCTCGTGCTGGCAGCGGGAGGAGGCAGCGCGGGCTGGGAGCGCGTGGCCGGGGCCCAGAGGAGCCAACTGCTTCTTGAGGCACTTGCAGCAGCAGCTGAGCACAAGGCTGCAGACCGGCGATTTTTTTAATAGGCTTGGTTTTCTTTCAAAATTAGAAAGAACTGAGAGGGTTTCTGCACAGACTGCAAATAGCCCGCACCTTTCCAACCGGGAGCTCAAAGTACACCGTAACCCCGCGGCAGGACACAGCCCGGGATGTGCAAGTCCTCTGCCTGCAGAGCTGCTGCCGGGGGCGGAGGGCAGGCAGGGCAGGCAGGGCAGGCAGGGCAGGCAGGGCAGGGCGGAGGAAGACGATTCGGGGTCTCAGAGCCCCGGTAAAGCACACGCAACCACCCACGTCAATTGGGGATCAGAGCCTGGGGGACCCAGCACCTCAAAGACCGAGGCAGCATCAGTATAAGACAACAAACGAGGGCTAACTCCCGTAAGAAACCCACTCAGAATACGCCCATGGAAGTGGAGAAGCAAAAATACTGAGAAGTATTACTCCTGGCAACCTCCAAACTGAAAGCTGCCTTGATGGCTCCTTTTTTTCTATGACAAGCAAGATTCCCCATGCTTTTAGAACAGAAACAAACCCATTCACCCTCCTTTCTCTGGATTCCCACAGAGAACTTGTGGCATAAATGAGTCCTTTTCATTTCCATGAAGTTAAATACTGTTGTGGTATGAAACTCCAGGTCTGTAGTGCAGACCTTTTAAGTATGTAAAAAAATAATGTTACAGTAATTAAATTCTAAAGACTAATCCTAAAATAGGGGGTGGGGAGGGGAATTGCTGATCTAATAAAGATCATACACTGCCTTTAGGAGCCTTTTTCCTCTACCGGTGCAATCCTTCACACTGGATGACATCCTTACGGTAAATGACACAAAAAGTGATCTGAACCACCCTCTTAATGAACTTACTTTTACAGGATTGATACCAAATGTTGGATTTTTGACTTCCCACTAGAAGTAATTGTTCTCAATGGTGCCTGCATACCCGTGTCAGCCTGGTATGAGATCAAAACTGTAAGAAAAGCAACCCGTCTTCTAAATGCTTCGTTACAGAACAGTTCACCAAACCTGTTTTGGAACAAATTCCTCCCTGGTTTGCATCAATTACAGCAGTGAAATGAATGATGTGTTTCTCTTAATGTATGTTAAATTTAAACTAGAGTACCAGTATTAAAAGCGAAGTACGCAGTAAAAGAAACCAATTAATTTCTCCAGGCTCCAAATTTACACTGACAAAAATCTTTAAGGAAAATTCCTTCATGTATTCATATTCCTGCTTATTGTACCTATATTCTAGACAGTTAAACCAAACTCTAGGCTTAAGTTTCTAGATCAACAGAACCGGTAGAAAACAAACATTTGCTGCCACCGATCTGTAAAAAACCATGAGCACCTTCTTAAACATAGATGATTATTTTCATGAATATCCATTATAAACCAGCCAACATATCTGTTCAACAGCAGTTGCGTTTTAAAAACGGGTAAAAAATAAATGGGGTATTGACATCGGTGCTGGATATATGGCGTTACTCAACATACAAATTTCATTTCTAACGACCAAACGTGGTCTCTGGCTCAGAAGGATCCGGCAGGATTTGTGTCTGCCTGTTCCTACGTAGCACTGAGTAACTAAGTTGCACAAACACTTGGAGCAGTGAAATAACTGGTCTATTCTAGTCAACAGATACTCGCTCTAAATCTGCAGAGAGATGCATGCGCTTAAATTTATGCACCGAGAGTCATCCAGCTGAAGTCACTCTGACTCCTCACGCTACATAAAAGCTATGCAGGAGCATCGTCTTTGCAGGATCAAGGCCCGTATTTGCACCTGCAAATCAACCTCTTTATGAAAACCAGATTGTGAATTTTATTTATTTTTTATTTTTTTTTTAGTTCCTTGCAAGGTCTTGAGATGTACCAGTGTAGCAGGAGGTGCTGCGCTCAGGCTGACGTGTCGCTGAAGCGTAGAGGGAAAGTGTGATTGTGCTCCCGGTTGATGGAGTGCCTCGTGTGACGTGCAGTCAGCTGCCTGGAGCCAGCATGTGGGTCAGGAAACAATATTGGAACATCACCGCTTTCCTGAGTACGCTGCTAATAGAAACCAAGTTATTCACAAGAGAAGCATGTAATCCCTTACTAAAAATAATTACAAATTCATCAGATGTAACTATTACGGGCACAGGGGCTAGAGCCTTTGTTATGTTTTAGGAAGCAGTTGAGCTGCACCGCTGGGCGAGCACGGCGAGTACTGAAGTTACTGCGCAGCAGGGAGGAGCGTTGTTTCAGCAAGCGAAGTGAACCCTGCCTGACGGGGAAAAGGGGCACCACGTAAACCTTGCACCCCAAACACCCACTGCCCATATTGGAAGGACTCCTAAGATGTGCTTTTTTTTAAAGTTCCTTTGATTTCACAAAAAATTTGCACTGGGAGGGCTTGGTTCCTAAACGGTGCCAGTAACTTTTCAGTACAGGTACCAGTCGGTTAGAATAAATAGAAGAGAAGGAGGGGAACAGCTTGGTTTTGCTTTGCTTTGCAAGCATCCCTCATAAACAAAGTTTTCAGGACTATTTTTCTCCTAGCAGGGATTATCCGCACAACCACCCTCAATTATTCTTTAAGGATGGGAGCCTCAGACTTTTAAAACATATTTAGAGAAGGAGGAGATGTGGGGAATCCGCCTTTTAGATAACAGCCTAGTGCCTGAAACATCTGTCCAGAAAGTGGATAAAATAGAGAAATAATCCGGAGGAAAGAGGCCAGAAGAGAGGTCTGCCCCGTGCCTGCGCGGGCAGCAGGACGATCCTCTTCCTTCGGCTCTTACGCCTTTCCCTTGCCCCAAAACTGCTGCTCCCAAGCTCTGGGAAGCCGAAACGCCCCACGCCAAGCACGTGCTGAATTTTCCACAAACCACTGAGATACTGGAGGAGTTTAAGCTCCTTCAAGGTTGGGCAGCAGCTGAATGGAAGTTTTAAAAGCTGCAATCTGAAGTTAAAAACCTATCCTTCCAGGCCCCCCGCCGAACCTACCGTGTATCTTCTTTCCTAGCATCTAATTACGAAGGTTATTTCACACTTGATGAATGTTCGATCGCGATCCAAATACTTTGAAGAGCAATCCACGTGCCTGAGGATTGCCCCCTACTAAACTTGAAGACGTTTGCTTCAGAGCTTTCTCCTTTACAACCTGTAATTTAATTGCTCCAGTAATGAAATAATTATTTGTCTTTGGCCTCAACGTATGTCACTTACTTTGTTTATATCAACATTATTTATTAGAAGCAATTACTGTTTTCCTGTCCCGCGCCCCCATGCATTGCATATGTAATGTTTAACAAAGCAAATTGGCTAAAGCAGAGAGCGATGGTGGTTGTGGTTTAAAAAAATCGCAGCTGAAACGCCACGGGCAAGTCCTTGCTTGGTGCAAATTGCTGTTATTCGTTACGGCCCAAGTTCCGTGTGCTGAGGAGCTGCCTGTGATATTTTGACAGTTAGCAGTTCTGCTAATGATGGAAATCCAAGAAATCCCGATAATACGGAGACTGTGATTTTCATGGTGAGGTTTGCTGCATGCAGGCAGGGTTTTCTCTTCGGAGGGGCTTTTGCCCAAGGGAAGAGTGCAGAATAAGATGCGCCTTCCAGCTGAACGCTGCTAAATTTGGCTCAAATCTACTTGGAGGCGCCTGACGCTACCCCCTGTCATGCAGGGCCTGGGTATCACGGGGTGACGGCGGCTGTGGCCATCGTGGCACCGACACCACGGGGGATCCCGGTGAGCTGCGGCTACGCGAGGCTTCAGCTTCGGCGGGACAGAGGTGGCAGCTCCCGGCAGCAGGTGCTCGGCAGACAAATGATGGACGTGGTGTAAACATCCAGCGAGGGTCCAAAACGTCTTTATAAGAATCAAGATCTTCAGGCTTTTCAGTATGTAATTTCGCCCACAAAAACTGAGGCACACTTATTAATTTTGACGGACAATTGATCTGGTTCAAGGGTTTTATTTGACTAGAAAAGGAATGTGCTTTTTCACAGGCTGATTGAGAAGCGCAGGATATATATAATGCAGAAGGCTCGATGATTATACAACAAAAAGATGGGATCACCACCTGCCCACATTCTTGTGATAAGCAGATGAAGAACGTCTGTCAAAACATTAATTCCCAAATCTATGGGGGTAATGCGGAATACAAATACAAATAAATGCACGTTGGAGTGCGCTCTCGTTATCTCGCATTCAGCCGAACGCCCCGGCGTGATTATACGATAGTCACATCAAATTGGGTGCTCGGCGGGGATGGATGTGTCAGCCCCTCCGTCTTTTAAGATGTCAACAGCGCGGGCTCAGCACGCCTGGTGGCCTTTATTCCCCGGCCTCACAACATCAATTTCAAGCCCTACGCGCGGCGTGCGGGGCGAGGAGGGCTATGATATCATAATTGCACAGTCGAGCAAGAGGGACGCGGCCAGGGATGACGGCCATGCAAAAGAGGCGCGGGGTGCAGGCCGGACTTCGCACCGCATCGGCGGGGCTGCCCCCCGGTACCGGGGGGGTCCCCCCCCGCCTGGCGCCGGCGGCCGGGCCGGGCCGGGCCCGCGGAGGGCGCGGAAGCCCCGCGGGCGCGCTGGGCGCGGGTGGCCGAACAAAGGCGGCCGCCGGCCCTGCCCGTGTGTCGTGGGCCCCCCCCCCACCCCGGGCCGCCGCCGAGCGCAACAGGCGCCGCGCCCCGCGGAGCCCCTTCCCCGCCCCGCGGAGCCCCCGCCCCGCCCCGCGGAGCCCCCTCCTTCCCCGCCGGTGCGCCCGGGGCGGCCCGGTGTGTGCCCCCCCCCCCCCCCGCTGCCCCCCCGCCCCTTCCTCGCTGCGTCTGTTTGTACTTTAGCTGATCCACTAATCCCCCGAGAGAGCCTATTTGTAGTGAAGAGTATCTATAGGGGGCGAGGCTGGTCCATGTGGGTTTGTGTCATTGGTTTGCAAGGAGAGACCCCGCCTATTGCCCAAAAAAAAAAAAAAAAAAAAAAAAGAAAAAAAAAAAGAAAAAGAGAAAAAAAAAAAAAGGCAGTGAGAGCCCCTACCTCTCCCTCCGCTCACCCAGCGCGGCGAGGGGGAGCGTCCGCTCCGCCCAGCGCCGCCCGGGCACTTTCCCCCTTTTCTGGCTTAAAAAACAAAAAGAAAAAAAAAAAGAAAAAAAAAAAAGAGAAGGGGGGGGGGGGAAAGAGCCAGCGACCCTCCCCCCCAAGTTGCAATTAGCATCTCCCGCTGCTGCTGGGTGCCGCGGCGGGGCTCCGCTGCCCCCGTCCGCTCCCGGCGCGGCGGCGGGCGGAGCAGGAGAGCGGAGGGGGGGGGGGGGGGGGGAGGATTAAGTTTTTTTTTTTGTGCGGTGTGCGAGCGGGTGGCGTTTTTAAGGTGGATCTCCGGCAGCCAGAGCCCGGCGGTGGATGCGGGAAGGGATGCGGCGCTGAAGCGCGGTGCGGGGCTGCCGGCGGCCGGGCCGAGCCGAGCCGAGCCGCGGCGGCCGGGAGCAGGTAAGGGGGCGGCGGCGGCGGCGGCGTCCGGGCGCTGTCGCCTGGGCTGCGCTACGGGGAGAGGAGGACAAGGGAAGGCGAGGACATCTTTGCTTTGCACGTCCCCGGGCGAGCCCGCCATGGGGATGGAGGAGGCAAAGGGGGAGGGGGAGCGGGGAAGGGTGTGATGGTGGTGGGAGGCGGCCGCGCAAGTTGCGCGGTCGGCGGGCGGGCGCGGAGCGGCGGGGTGAAGTGGGAAATCTTTTGTTGTGCCGGGCCCCGCATTGTTTACTTAGTGCCGAGGGCCGCCGACAACATCTGCCGGTGGATTAACGGGGCGGCGGCAGGAAAGTTTGGGCAAGGGGAACCCCGCTGCGCGGCCGCCAGCTCCGCGTCCCCCGGCCGCCGCGTCCGCGGCGGCCGGGGGACGCGGAGCAGGCGGCCGCGTTCCTCTGTTTTGTTGTTTGTTGGGTTTTTTTTTTTTTTTGGGGGGGGGGGGTGTTTAGTTGTGTTTTTTTAAAATTAATTTTTAATTTATTTCGAAAAAAAAATTTTTATTTTTTCCCTAAATTTTTTTTTTTTTTTTTAAATGACGATTTTATTTTGGCTGAATAACCGCGCTCGCCCCTCAGTCACTTAGCAACTCTCCGCGGAGGTGCGCGCTGCCGGTTGTCCGCAGGGCAGGGCGGTACGCGGGCCGCGCCTCGCTCCTTCCTGCCGGAGCCGCGCTCCCCCCCCCCCCCCCCCCAATGCTAAATTTCCCCAATATTTCTACTATTATTTCCCATCCCCCGACTTGGAAATAAATGTTAACCCTTCCCCCGGTGTCACTGGCAAGCAAAATCGGAGGAGGTGCGCGGATTGACGCTGTTTTTTCACCAAAAAATGAAGACCCCCCCCCCCCCAACTTGCTGGACTTGCTGAGGGGAAAGAGCAGCCTTTTGTCCTGCCGAGGGACGTGCCCCTGAGGTAAATCCTGGCTGGGGCTTAGCCCCTGGTACTTTGCCGGGTCCCATGGCTCTGCCTGGCTGTGCTAGGGAGGAGGAAAGTGGGAGATGGAGATCTCAAAGTAGTAGAAGTAATTTCTTCTTTCAGCTACACTTCTCCGCTGCCTTTGAATTGGCCTGCGATGAATGTACGTAGCTCTAATTGAAGTACTTTAATCATTCACACTTGATTAAGTATAGCGTGACCGGAGGAGAGGAATACACACGGCTCCCTAGAACGTGAGGGATGGTATGACATTTTAATCCTGTGTTTTAAAAAACATTAGCGAAGCAGGAAAAACGCTAGCCGGTGACGGTTAGGTATAATGGACCGTTGTTTTCATACAGATGGTGGCTTACCGACGGGACTGCAATTGCAGTTATTGCAGATTTTTGAGGGGGGGGCACATACTTTTCAGTTTGTTTGAGCAGAGTGAAGAAAATAATGATAGACGAGATGCCTGGTGACAAAATGCTTTTGTTCCTGTTTCCATCAGTGCATAAGGGCGCCGACCTGCTTTAGCATTCTTTAAAGGTCTCTTTACCAAGGAAAATTGAAGACGGTCTCATTATAGGAGAGTGTGTTCGGAATACTATGAGGTATTTATGAATTCAAAGGTGATGGTTGAATCGCAGACATTTCAATTACGCATCCTGTAGTAAAAAAAAAAAAAAAAAAAAAAAAAAAAGAAATTATTTGTGGCGATGTGTTCTGTAATCTGTTATTACCATAAAGCTGATTTGTGCTCGAGCTCCGGAGCTGGCCGAGGGAATGGGTTCGTCCACGGGGCTCGACTCTTAAACAAAGATTTGTATTCTTCGCCTCGCAAAACTTTCTGCTGCAGGGGCAGCCTGAAGTTCCCATAAAAGCGATTGTTTGGGAAACGTCAGCTATCGTCAAGTATTTTTCTGGAAAATCTGGCGTTGTGAATGCAGGACGGTATTTTTAGAAAGGAGCTTTTTATTTTTGGACGCGTTTGGGAAACCCACCTGTTAGTCATTAGCGGGGAGCGGGGACAGAGGTTTGCTTTCATCATTAGCAAACCCGGGCGCGTCTGGGGGCTGCGGGCGGTTACTCGCTTGATCAGACTCTTCCAGTTGTGGACAATCAAAGTCTCTTTCCCTTTAAAAGTCGTAACCGAGTATTTCTAAAACTCAGTAGAAATGAAGATAGTTTAATCAGAGCGGTGAGCCACTCCTGTGTTTGGAAATGCGGATCGCAGGAGCATTCTTCCCCTCGAATTTCAGACTGAGATGCTTCCTCGGACCAGAGTTTTTATTGCGTACAAATCGTAGATGATGTTGTCTTGCAGTCAGCTTCCCCTGGTTTTAAGGTAGTTTTCTTCCCAGCCCAGCCCGTTTGGGATCCCCGAGGTTTGGGCGGACGGGGCGGCTGCGGAGCGCGATGCCCCGCAGAGCTGCAGCCCCACGGCGCTGGCTGCTGACAGCTCCCGCTTCTCCCCACCCGCTTTTCCAGGGCAAAGCTGTGCCCTTTTCCACTCGTGCTTTTCCCAGATGGAAAATGTTCAAAGGAATTTCCCCCTAGCAGAAACTGTAGCACAGACTGTCATCTCTAATGCTGTCATTTCAGTACAGAGACCTGTCACTGGGGTCCAGTGATGATATTCCTCATATCAGGAAAAACATCAGCCTCAGAGCATGAGGTCCCAGGCATGAGTTGGAAGTAGCGTACTGAAACCTTTGGCCAGGAAAGTCAATTTATCCATCAGGCTGGCTGCAGTTCAAATAAAACTTCTTCAGTTCAGCTGACTCCGGTAAGAATACGTACTTCAATGAAAAAACCCCTGAACTTGGGTTTGCCCAGCCTTTTGGAAAAGGTAGGTTAATTTTCCCTGGTTTTTGGTGCTGTTTACTAGCTAGGGAATTGAAAGTGGCTTCGTGTTTAAGCGGAAGAAATGGAAAAGCTTCTCTAAACACAGCACTGACAATTTGCAAGTGTTTTGTTAAAATCTGGTGGCTGATGCTGTCTCGTAAAATCTGATAGGTGTCATATTTACTCCTCACATAAGATCTAGCAAGTATTCTGTTCTTTGCTTGATATTCTAGCTGTAGTAAGTTAAAGAAGTGGAGAATGGAGCTGCTGGTGAGGAGCTCTTCAAACTGGGGTGATTACACCCTAGAAATTCGGGATTTTTCAGAGTACAGGGGCCCCTTGCCCCCAGCAGTTTCCCTGCCCTTCAGCTCTGTTTGCAGCTCCCCCCCCAATAAAATCACCTTTTTCTGTGTTTGGTTATTCCGCAGAGCTTGAGACCAGCACCCTGAGCCAGTCTCCTAGCTCTTGAGGTTTGGATACAACAGAGAGTAAGGAAATGTGATATGGATCTTAGTAATTTTTATACTTGTTCTCCTGCTCCAATAGGAATTACAATTTTGTCGTAAGAAGGATAAAGCCCTGAAATACCTTTTATTTCCTCTGCACAGCCCACTTAACTCTTAAAATGAAAATTATTCTTGCGCTAAGGACATTTAGATTCTAGGCTGTGACAGGAGGAATGGCATCAGGGCTCACAGGCGAATAAGGACCGTGCGGGGGGAGTGCAGGCTGGTTGTTGGGGTCCCCTCTTGCAGGGAACGCTGAAACTTTGGAGGGGAGGTTTTGGCAAGTCACCGCTGGTTTCGCTCTCGGCTGGGACAACGCAAACATTTTAGCCAGGAATTGGTGTTTTCTCCACCGCCGTACGTGATGCTGAAAGACGCGATTCCAAAATGCGCTTTGTCACGCCCACGTGCGCCTGGGCCAGCTCTCGTCCTTCTCCCATGTTCCCGTGGTGCGTTTCTTTCTTCCTTCTCCTGTGCCAGAGGAAATAAAATAAAGGTAAGTTTTAGGTGAAAGGATGAAAAATGCCGTGACCGTCCTTTGCCCCAGCGAGGGCATGGAGACCAAACCTTCTCGTTATGCCATGCGTATCTTCTCCTTCTGCTCAGCCCCATCGTGGTGAGGAGACCGGGATCTGTGGCATTTAACTACCAGGAAGGCACCAGATGACATTTTCTGTGAAGTCAGCAGGAGTTTTGGGTAACAGAGCACAGAAGAATCAGTTGTTATTTATTTAGTTCTACAATGACCAATGATGCTTTATAAGTGTGCACTCCCCTTTCTTGCACCCTGAGCCCTGATGATTTCTTAAGAGCCAGGAATTGTTTTCACAGGAATAAACATCTGGAGTTTTTAAATTATCTTTTGTTTCTCCTCTCTGAGGTGGTAATGCTGGCGGGATGTCATGTTCGGGAAACGCGATGGTGAGATTGCAAAAAAAAAAAGATTAAGGCTTCTTGTTCGGAAAAGAGGTACTGGACTGTTGAGGAACAGAAATCCCGTTTTGTCACATTTCTCTTCAAGGCAAGAGGGGCCTGAGTCCGAATTTGCTCCAGTCTCACCTAGATTTGACGCCCTCCTTGAACTTTCTGTGTTGAGACGGCGAGATAATCCCTGCTGCGCGGGCTTTGGGGTTCGCTTTGGTCGGTTGCCTTTGTTGTACTTGGTCTGGTGAGGGGGGAGCATGGTGGCGATGCACGGGAAGATCTTGGTGGTCCTGCTGGCAAAGTTGGTGGTGTTGTTTTGCTCCGTAATGATTTGTTAGCACCTGGGTTATATTACTTGTAACTTCCATGGGATTATTAAAAAGAAATACAGCTGGAATAGTTGGAGGGGAAGAATGTGGTGGAACCAGAGTGCCCCGATGGAGAGGTTTGCATCTGCACGTCTTGAAGGTCAGTGCTGGGGAGTCGGAGTTTGCTTTGGCCGGTCTGAGGTCTGCAATTACGTGTCCTGCGTGAGGAGGAGTGTGGTGAGGAGCAGCGCCGGTGTTTTCCCCCAGACACCAAAGCTGTGGTGCCACAGAGGATGCCTCGTAGCGGTGCACGTGTGCCTGCCTCCGTTCCCGTTAGTGTCGCGTTTTGGGGTGTTTCACGTACGTGTCGTCCGGGGAAGGGTGCGTCTAGCTCCTGGGGCGTGGGCGTGCGGCCGCTGTCAGACCCCTGTGGCAGGCGCGGGGAGGGCTCGGCATCGTTAGCGCCGACTTTGATGGACTCATCATCCCCTCACGGAGGTCATCAGTGCTGCTGCGTGGCGGGGGTGCCAACTTCTGGGATTTTTATGAGGTTTTTAGCCCATCCTGGAATTCCAGCCAGGAGAGGAGCCCGCGCTGGGGGGATGCCCGAGGCTCGTCTCTGCTCGGTGGTTGTGCTGGGGGAGGACAACCCCCGGGATGCCGTCACCTTTCAGGGTCCCCCTGGTCCACAGCTGACGAGAGCTGTGTGCGCTTGCATCACACAGTTATTTTGGATAATTCAGCCTTGTTTTTCAAATACATGGACTTCTGGGTGGATCAAGGCAGGCATCTTGATAGGCATCCATAAAGTCCCATCTGTTCTGGGACTTTACTGTAAAATGCAAATAAAACCCAAGTTACTTGAATACATCAGCAGTAGATTTTAATTATTAATGACTTGCTCCTCCAACCTTATCTGGCAGTAATTTCGTGTATCCTTTAAGCCAACAAAAACCTGTGGTCCTGCTGAAAGTAACTGCCCTGCTTACTTCTGGGCTTCTGCCCATCCCTCCCACCAGAAGTAGGTTTTATATGGTTAAAGCAACCTGCTTGGTGGTTGGATTTTGGGCTCTGCTTTGCCCTTGTCCTCTCCCTAATCCTCACCAGCAGTCGGAGCAGCGTGAGCTTAGGAAGGACCTTTGCCACCACGGTGGCCAGATCAAGCTTGACCAAATCACACCCTTCTTCGGACCCAGGTGTAGAAAGCGCAGGGTGCCTTGGTTATGAGCTTTTTGCGGAGATGCCGGTCGGAACCTCGCTGAATTGATTTTTCACACGAGGACCGCCGCAGTTGCTCCCGCGTACGTTAACTTGTGTAGTGTTGTCAAACACTCAGCCACTATTTCTTTGCGACAACGCATACCAATTATTACTTAAATAGACCCCTGAAGCACAGCGTGGAGGGAGAATGTGTGGATTAGAGACATAATATTTACAAGGAGCCAAGTCCTTAATGAGACCAGGAATAATGCAGATGGATTCTCAGTTGCTAAATATAACAGATATGTAATGGATGCTGCCTATCATTTTTGTTAGCGACCCGTTCACTTTGGAAAAAGAGTAGCTTCTGTGCTGAGGAGGCTGGCACAAAACTGTAGGATACTCCACAACTAGGCTGGCTTTTGGTTGTTATTGTAATAACTATAATATATAGCTCTGCAAGGTATAGGCGATCCTGGCTGGGACTCTGTTTTAGCCCCTTTGAGATGCTGCTGGGCTTTGGGAAGGGCGATGGATGTATGAGGAGTGCAGGATGGGCCCCGAAAGAGGCAGGAGGAGACGGACATCCATTGGTTTCCGCGCAGCTGATGCACTGACGGAGCCGATAGCATCGTTGTTAGGGCAGAAAACAGACAAAACTGACAATTAATCACACGGCTGGCTCCTGCGCAGACGGTGGGTGTCACGCCGTGGGGTGTGATGAGCTCCGCAGGTCCTCAGCCTGCCTTTATGGATATTCCGGTTTATATTTAGGGCAAGCCGCCGCCACACGGTCCTTCCCTTCTCGATCAGCGATTCCCTTTTGGCCCCGTTTGTGCCTGCCGGTGTGAGCGGGGAGCAGCGCTGTCATCGAGGGGATCCCCTGGCTTTCCTGCATCTTTTCTGCATCCCAAGCGTGGGGGCTTCCCTCCACATACGTACCTGGCTAAGGCTTCCCCAAGGTGTGAGGTCTCCGTGGCCGCCTTATTCCTCTCTGGGTGACGCACTAGGAATGCTTTGGGCATGAGGAGCTCGTAGTTTCTGTTCCAGATAAAGCTTTTAATTAAAAATTGGCCTTCTGCAGGCCCCTTTGAATAACTGCATCTTGGCTTTCCTCGTCAACTCTCCTCCTTGCTTTTATCAGCGTACTCTGTAGTTTTACGACAGTATATGTGCGTGGGGGGAAATGTCCTTTATTTGTGTTAGCTGGAGGGAAAACCCTGTAAATTCCTCTTTAAAAACGTGCAAGGCCAAATATGAGAGATAATAATGGTACCTGTAGAGCTGTCCTAAAGTGTCGACTTTTGTATTATTTTTATGCTGAAAACCAGGTTCTGCATGAGAGGGGATGTTGGAAGAAATCAGCAATTTAAGCAAAGTAATTAGGCTAAATACTAGAAGTTAGACTTAAAAGTTGAGAGACTTGAGCTTTGCTGTGATTAGTTGTGGATGAAATTAATTTCCATTCAATATATGGAAAAAAAACCCCTTTTCATCAGTTTTCATGATCTTGCAGTTATCTGAAGTTTCATGATCCCGCAGCACAAGCTTGTGGAGGTTTTACATTTGCCGCTTGTCTGAGCTAGTACCTCTTTTCATACAAAAATGGTACGGTGCAACATTCCAGCCCAGAATTAGGGTATCCAGAAGTTTAGTACTGGAATACCTATGCTAACTTCAACTTCTGCCCTTTGCTAATAACAACAGCGTTTCCCAGCTGAAATATCTATTCTACCTATTTCCGTTCCTAGAAGGAAACAGGATTTTTTTATATGCTGTAATATTATTCCTAGGTAAAGTGCCAGGATGACATATTTTTCTCATCCGCAATGTTTGAAGAGCAGAAAGCATATATCTGTATCTCCGTATCTGGACAACAAAAGTTGTGAGTATTAGAAAGAAGCAGCATAGACAGATTTGGGGAGACAAAGTGCAATTTTAGTTTTGTCTAGCCAAAAGTTTGACATATTTCTTGAATTTGTGCTTTCTTGGAGGTGGCCCAACTTCACTAAATACTAGTTCCAGCCTTGCTTGGAGCATGAAATCTCACTCTCGTTTAGCCCCAGGCAGTGAGGTTGCGGCCAATGATTTTTGTTGCGGTTGTTTCTGAACAAATTTTAGTCGAATGATGTATCAGAAGGAAGAATCTGGCCAAGTGGGTCTCCGCTTGCCTGCTCACCGTCAGCCATCGCCCTTCCAGCCGGTGCTCCGGGCTGTTTGAGGTGCTGGATGCCGAAATGGGGTGCACAGCTCTTACGATACGGTCAACGTTGCACATCCGAGGGCCCGAGAGGGGAATTGGTAGCAGAGAATAGAAATCGGAGCTTGAGGAAAGAAGCAAAGGGATGCAGAGAGAAGCTGTGGCCGGTAGTGATGAGAACAGCAAACAGTTTCTGAAAAATGTTAGAAATAAAACTAGGTTACTAGGTGAAGTCAATAGAAAAGACAAAAATATTACACTTTTTTTGGGGGAAAAGTAATGATATGTTTAGACCCTGTTATGATTGTGGTAGAAGTGAATGTTAAACAGCAAGTGCTTTAGCCAGGCTTCTGTACATCAGTCCTGGTGTCTCTCATTGAAGGGGTTTACAAGAGTGAACTGAGCCAGTAACGCGTATTTTTTTACCAAGTCTTCAAATACTGGAGAATTCCCCGCAAACCGTAGCAATGCTGATGTTGTAGTAGTATAGGAAAGCAGTAAACGGGCCAGGCTGAGTAACACAGACCCGTCAGCTTAACGCGAGTCCTGCGAACGATTCAAGGGGTGGGGGACTTGTTTAACGAAGGAGAGAAGGACGGCCATGCACTCCATCTCCATCAGCACGAGTTTGGGGGCAGCGCATTCTGTAGAACTAACTTTGCTTTTTTCGTTTAAAGAGCTCGTCGATGGGATTGATAAAGGTAGCTGTGGGGATTTTTATTTACTTAACATTCAGCAAGAAATGCAGCTTGGTACAGCACCGCTGTTTTGGCTGGGGATGTGCAAAAGAGTGACTGGCTGAGATCCAGCAGAGTGTCAGTTCTCAAAATACAGTTGTAAAATCAGAAATAATTTCCAAACGTCTATTTCTAGCAACCTCTCTGAGCACTCGTTTCTGTCCTTATGCCGCTTAACGTGTTTGTGAGCAACCCGCGATAAGGCGGAGAGTCACCGTTGCTAGAGCCCGAAATGTCACTGAGATTGGGAGAGTGGTAAATAATGAAAAGGAGTGACCGCTGTTAAAAGCAATTTGTATTGCTTGGAAACAAGCAGGTAATATTTCTCAGATGGCCAACTGTAAATTTCTCTATCTAAGAGCAAACAACACAGGCCATACCTCCAGGATGCTGTCTGGAGAAATCATGTCTTTATAGAGGAGCGAGGAGTCGGGAGCGAGCGCCGCTAACACAATATTACGGCCAAAGGTCTTGTGTGCTCCTTGCCTGCGCTGGCAGGTGGCTGCCGGGCTGGAGGAGGGACGTGGCACCCGCCGCGTCCCTGGCGCCTGTCCGGGAGGGTCTGCGGAGGGCTGCGGGAGCGCCGGAGGAGCTGGGAAGGGTCCAGGACCTCCGCCCGCTTGACTTACCCGGGAGCGTGGTGGAAGGTGAATTGGTTAAGGCAATTAGCCTTGTCGTGGGGAAAAAAAATTGAATAATAAAGAGCGGTTGGGTCTAGCAGGCAGAGTTTTAACGGGAGCTGATAGCTGGAAGATGAAGCCAGGGAAAAGCTGGAGTTGAGGTCCACTGCTGATGGTGCGAGAGGCTGCTGAAGGTGCTGGCGGTTTCTCCACCTTTGGAAACGCCGAATTCAGGGGTGTGTGTTTGTTGGAATGGACGATGCTCAAGCAGGGATTAATGTGGGTAAGTTAGTGTGCAGTGTGTTGGGCTGGAAAATCCCAGTGGTCTCTTCTGACCTCAAAATCCATGAAAGCCCATCATTTAAATGAGAGCGTCCAGATATTTGCAGATCCCAAGCACCAGCGTTGCAGATTTTCTTTAAGAGGATGACTTGCAGAGAGAAGACCTCTATCTGAAGGTGGAGTAGATCGCAGGTTCTTAATTTCCCACCATTTCTCTAAAAAATTCCTTGTCTCCATCACAGGGATGAGTTACCTCCAGTGTCAACACCAGGTACTTAGCAGTAGGTAAGAAGTTAGCAGGGGCCATGTTAGCCTGTATTATGGCTAATGCCTGGCTCAGATGTGAGTTAGTTTAGGTGCAGGAAGGAAATGAGGGAGGATTACTTCTTTTGGTAGTCATGTGCTTTATCTAGTTGTGCAGAATTTATTCAAACTCTGAGTCAGCTCTTGGTGGCCACAGGACATCAGAAATAACTCCAGCCCTGGTGGGAAACTTCTGAGCAGAAGAATACGGGCGGGAGTGCGAACTGATCAAAACAGGTCAAACCCAGATTTAAAAATTAATTATACGTTGCTTGTGCCGTGGTTGGAACAAAAACAACGCGTTTGTCTGCAAATTTATTTCTATTTTGAAGCGGGAGTGTACAGCTGGATGTTTGCAGACTTACTCCGCTTTTAGGTGAGTTTTCAGATCGTTCTGTCCATCTCATCCATCATTCACGGATGAGGTTTGTGGGATCACCGGGCTGTGGTCCGTGTTGTGCTTGAGTACGCAGGAGCTGTCGTGGCAGGAACGTTGTTTCAGATCCCCTGTGTATAATCTGCTGGGCATACGCGGGCTTTTTAGGTCTAGAAGTTGAATATGTTAAAAGCCTAGTTGCAAAGAAAACAGGGAGCGCAGGAAAACGTTAGGCAGTGCTGGCAAATTTTAATGGTTTATTTGGCCACTCGAGGTATCCGTGTGCTGGCTGACCTCAGGGAGCAAAACTGGAGCAAAACAGGGATTTGTTGGTGCAATTAAAAGCAGGATAGTAAGACGGGCTCACATGGTAACACAGCTTGGGCTAATGCTGTGAATTAAGGACATTTAGATGTTTGGCTTTGTATGATTTAGCTTAAACAAACAAACATCGCATTAATCTCATTACTCGAGCCAAATAAACCTTTAAGGCACTTAAAACATGCCGATATTAGTTAGCTGTCAGACCGGCAAGACCCATTTCCAGAGAGCGCGTCGACTCCTGCGCGTAACGTTACTCGCACGTGTAAATGCTCGCAGAACGGGGAGTTGCTCCGGGGCTGGGTGTGAATTTAGTGGGAACTGCGGATGCAATGGGAGTTTAGTGGGAATTGCCTGGCTGGGGAGAGCGGGGGGCACAAAGGGCGAGAGGTTTTTTGCTGCTGAGTACCGAGCACTGGTCACTGCGTTGGCACTAGGCATCCATGTCTCTGCATTGCTTCTTTATCCTTCCGCTGTAAAAGATGCGACTGCAAAGATCCTTGTGGGGAACGTAATAAAAACCCCTAAAGTTGTCATTAAAAGCGATGTATTCCTATGTACCATGTCCTTACATCGCTCTGGTAGTGTAATGGATGTGACAAACCTAAGCCTGGAGAGGTTGGTGATTTTTTTTTTTTTTTGGTGTCCTGTGCATTGCGCTTTCTTTAGAGGAAAACGTAAGAATTTTATTAACTTCGATGTGTTAGGCTAGCCCAGGAATTTTCTGTTGTCTTTCAATTATATTTGTTTGGGCTTTGGTTAGGCAGAAAAATGACTGAATGATGTGTCATGTTTATAAAATCAAGAGTACCTAGCTATTTTCATACAGATCTCTTAATAGAGATTAAACACAAAATAAAGCAGAATGCATCAACAGTGATATTCCCATAAGCAATATTGTAACTTGTATGCAGTGTAATTATATTTTGTACACTTGCCAATTAAGCAGTTACGCTTTAGAGAAAAATTACTTTCAAGAGATGGAAGAAAAGTATTGCAGTAAATCAAATAAAATATACATGTGTTACAGGGTTTTGTGTATGCAGCTAAAATTTTAAATGTTCCTGCTGTGTTCAGGTAGCGGTATACGTAACCATGCTCTGTGTCCTGTAGCTTTTTGGGGACTGGAAAAGAGCAGATAGGAAAAAGAAAAGGTGTAAAAAAATATGTTGCTTCCTGGGATAGCTGGATGCCACGCGAAGCTGAGATGCTCGGGCAGTCCCGCTCTCCGTCCTCGCTCCTGCTGAGCTCCTGCCCGGTCGCCCTGCCCTGCTCGCTGCCCCGCGGTAGGAGAAGGTGTGGGGTCCAGCCGGGCAGGCGCCTGGGGGTTCCAGCCCCCCAGGTCGGGTCCGTGCACCCCTAAAGCCCGGGGCAGCCGCTCGGCAGTCCCCCCTGCCTCCCTGGTATGTCTTGTCTTTCCCTGTTTCGTTGGCTGGTGCCTTGGAAAAGGGCACTTGGAAAAGTGTGTGTCGGGCTCGGGCTGGTTTTCTGCTGTTTGCAAACGTTTTTTTTGCTCTTGCCGTTCTCGGGGCAGTCGTCTTTTCACCCCACGCCCCCTGCGGTTGCCCACCGCACGATGGCGTGGGACCACGCTGAACCTTGTTTGGCATTGAAAACCCGCAAACTAACCCTCTCCCAACAATTCATGACTTTCTTTTCTTCGCCTTCCTTGACAGCAATGGCACCCGCAGCATGGGGAGTACGAAATGCCAGCATTTTGCTTAACAAATTGATGCTTGCCTGCAATTTCAATGACCATCCTTTGGTATCTTGGATAATTTCAGCAGTTAGACCTGCTTTGAGGAGTTGTGCAGAGTGGTCACTGAAGTGGTTATTTCCTTATACCTAAGGGAAAACAGTCTTATTTCCTCTAGGCATAGGTGTTTGTGCCGGCGGCGGTGGGATAGGCACCCGATACCCGACGTCGTGTCGGGTGAGCGATGTGTGTTCACGTGCCGCGAGCCAAGACCTGAATACCTAAAATAACTTGCATGGAAGCGTCCCCAGAAACGCCGGGTTTCCGGGGCATGGCCAGGCTGGACTTGCTGGGAATTGCAGGGAACTCTGTAAAGTCATAAGGAAGTTACCACAGTACTGTTACTTGCTGAACAGGCACAGTATCGGTTCAATATCTGGTTAATTCTTTTTCCTAATATAAACTCAGTGCAAGGTGAGTGTTAGGGAGTTTAAGTTGCTGATAGAAGTGATAAGGAGGGTTTTTTTATTACACTATGAGGTCTTTATTTGCGGATTTCAAAACATTTTGCAGTGCAGAGGTGGGTTGAATGAGCTGGCCAAGACCATGCTGTGTGTCCGAAATGGGGAGAGGGGAGCTCCGGGGCTCTTGCTCCCCATCAGCTGTGGGAGCCGCTGCTCATACAGGATCTCTTCTGGTTTTTTTTTTTTTCCTCTAATCACTAAATATATGTTTTTACCAGTAACCCACAGTGCTACTTTAAAAATCATTTTATATCATACAGAATTAGGAAGATCTCACTTTAAAAGTGTCGAACAAATACATTGAAGTAAAAAACCAACCCTCAGGAAACTCAAGATAAGGTCCGTTGGGAGGAAAGCGCTGCAGAAGACTTTTCCTCGTGTTGTGGCCGCTGGCCTGGTGGCCGTCCCTGCCTCGCTGTAAGTCGAGGGACGTGGCTGGTGCCGGGACCTGGCTGCTGTGCCGGGCTCCCCTCCTGCCGCCCCACGGCAGCGCGGCTGCAGCTGGGGGTCGGAAACGGCGTTTCCTCAAGTCGTAGCACGTACCTATGTTGTCGTAGCATGTACGTAGGAGAGAAGTTTCTCAGCAATTTAATGACTTGATGGTGGTCCTCGTTGAAGGATACATCAGCGTTTTCAGTATAATCCCCTTTTATTTTAAGGGTTTAACCAGCCCAGAGCATAGTCTTCTGTGACGTACGCCTTTCCCAAAACCAGCAAATTTTTTTTTTTTTGAAAAAAAGCTTTCAGATAGTTCTGATGTCCTTTCCTGAAGTCTCTAATATAAAAACAGTCCTGTAAGTCAGGTTAAGAAGGAATCCAAGCTACCCAGGTGTCTGTTTTTGAGATGTGGCTGCCTGTGTGAGGCACAGGGCTGGCAAGGGACGGCACTGCCGGAGCCGTGTGTGTGTGGGCTCCATTCGACGCACCGGGTTGATGCACCTGCAGCCTTTGAAATAAAAAGTTTGTCGTCTAAACTGCTAATGTTTTAAATGTTAATGCCTGAGTGTGCCTGGCATGGTTTATTGTTTCAGTGTTACAAATCTGCACGCTTTCGAAGACTTATAGAAGGCATGTAAAAGCTTGTGATGAGAGTTTAGTTTGAAGGTAGCAAAATAAAACAGTAAAATAAAAAAAACTTTAAGTAAGTGTGATGTGGAATAGGGTTACCAGCTGCCCTCCGTCTCCGTTTTCCTGGACCCTGGCTCGCATCGCCTTCCCGTGCAGGTTGTGCCAGGCTCTGCCTTTCCCAGCTGCGCTCTGGGGAGGATGAGGATGCTCTTGGGCAGGCTGCCGCTCGCCCGCTGCCATTCCGTGCCCGGTCTCTGCTGCATTTCCATGCCCGGTCTCCGGTGCCGGCGGTGAGTCTCTTGCCTTTTCGCTTCCGACACCGTCCCTTTGCTGTGCTGCGCAGTACTAAGTGCCGAATGCAAATTGATAACTGCAGGGTTGGGGTTTTTCCCCCTCAAGTCCTGTGCGTTTGGTTCTTCAGGAGGCTGGCAGCCGAGGCAAGTTTATTTCTGTCGGTTTATTTTTAGCCAGATGCTTCTGGCCCTGCTGTTGACGCTGGCCGCCGCTTTGCAATCCGATGGTGTGGAGCGGTGCAACGCGGCGAGTCCGTGCCTGCGTGTGGGTTCCTTTCTCCAGGGCATTTACCTTGCTTGTCCCCAGCGTGCCCACGTCGGTGGGTACGGCCGCCGAGCTCTGTCCTGGCTCGCAGCGAGCAGGCGGTGTTTGGAAGTGATGAGGGCTAATTGCAGGACACAAGCACCAAACTTCAGAGAGGGTAGAATGTATGTTTGCCCCGTACGTCCTGGACGGGTGCGTTTTGCAAAGTGTTTCTTGACTTTGTCGCAGACTAATTCCTGGCTTTATTTGCAGCTGCATTGCTTCCAGCAAGTTTGGGGGAATTGTCCTGGTATTAGTCATCTTTTTTTGAGATCATGCACTTCATTGCCTTGAAAACAGTACCAGGAATCCCGCTAATATAAAGTGAGTCTAAATTGGATTTGGCGTCATTTTTTTCCACCAGCCTAGCACTAACATGCCTTCTGCTCAAGTTGCAGGACTTTGTTCAAGTTGAGGAGTTTCCTTCTCATCCCTCGGGTTTATCGATGCCTCATAACCTTTCCTCCTCTCCCTTCCGCCGGCCTGAGCCTCTCTGCTAATTTTAATTTAAGCAGAAATAAGCCAAGGTATGCTCTGAGTGTAAGGAGATGATTATCACAATGGAATAATTACATTTTGGTGCTTGATTTGATTTGTTAGCTGGAATAGTAGTCTGAAAGCAGAGAAGAAAATGAATGCATTGTTGACTGCAGGAAGTTATTTATGAGTTTTTACTTATGTTTAAAGGAATTCCCCCTGTGACTTAAGTAGCAGGGCGATTTATGGCCTTTCACATTGGATAGCTGAATAAATAAATAGAATAAAGGCAGGAAGAATAAAAAGAAATGGTACCAGGTTTTGTGGGTGTAAAGTTTCTGTTGTGGAATGCAGGAAGCGATGGCTTTCAAAAACCCGACCAGACGGATCAACAAAAATAATGCACGTGTTGCATTGGAAAAAGAACATGATCCCGGTGTGTTTTGCATTAATTATGTCACGGCAGGAGAAATGCTTACGTACTCACACACTCTGTATGAGGTTTGTGTTACGTTTCTATAATTCTTCCATACCTACCTTCATGTAATATTCCTTCATGGCTGCTGCTCCTATTCCTGCTTCCACAAATCAAGCAAATAGCATGACCAGGGAGGGAGAAACGGTGTCTGTGCTGGACATCTAATGTTGGGAGCTGCTGGTGCTATTTAGTGTGGTGGCCCTGTGGCAGATGGAGATGGAGGTGGGTCTGCTGGGCACGGGCTAGGAAACGCTCCAGAAGTGAAGGGGCAGCTTGGAGGTGAGGACAGGTTTGGACAGGAGTGACTCCTGCGGAGGGGACTTTGCAGCTGTCCTTGGAAAGCTCGTGTGTGGAAACTTAACTGAGAAGCCAATCTGCGAGGAGTTCGCGTGTCTTCTGCCGCTACCGTAGAGGACAGGAGGTTGGCATGGCCCTTCTGTGGGCCGGCCTCCTGAGATGCGTCCGTCTGCCTGGGTTGCTCACGCGATGGAGCAGAGTCGCTGAATACCTGTCCTCCAGAAGCAGGCTCTTAGCACCAAGCGTGCGTTACCACTTGACTATTAAATCTTGTCACTCCATACTCGATGTTTTTATGTCATGTCCTGGGTCAGCAGGGTGCAGTAAAGTGGAAATAAAGGCAAACCTCCTGCTCTGGCTCTGGAAAACGTCGGTGACGAGTGCGCTGATTCTGTCAGAGGAAATCAGGGATGCTCCTGCGCCTTGGAGCAGCGACGGGGGCCAGGCTCTGCTCTGTGCCGCGCTGCTGTAGCGATGCTTTTACACCAGCTGGTGATGTGGTCCAAAATTGTATTTCAGAGTAGCTCGGACATGGATCAGACTCGCTGCGCTTTCTGGAAGCCCATCGGGCAGATTTCCTGCCTTTTCCAGGTGGCATGTCCTGGTGTTGGCAGTGGCCGGGAAAAAAATGCCAGCCAGAAGGCAGCCCACTGACATCTCCCAAGGCTTCATTTCATGAGTATAACCTTCAGGGTCTGAAGGTATTCTCCTCAGGGGAGAGGCCCGCTTGCAAATACTGCATATAGAATGTTTGGTGGTTGGTTCCTGCACTCTTTCTTTGGAAGGGCAGAAAGGGAAAGGAGTCCTGCCTGAAGTCCAGACCACTTGCTTCTGTGGACAAAACCTGTAAGAAGACCTTACAGAGGCTTGGAAAGTACAGTGGACTGCCTGAAGTTGATTTAAACATTAAGAAAGCTTAACTCTTGCGCTCCCCAGCGCTGCAGACCAAAGGGATTGGTGGGACTGGACTCCACAAATCAGTGGGGGTGGAAACGACCAAAGCTGAGATGGTCCCATTTACGTCTCGGGTGTTTGGTTGCTCCTGCATTTGCGTACTACCATGTATAAAAGCACCTGGGTAAGCGGCGAAGCAGAGGCAAAACACAAATTCCTTGCTGTCCCTACACTGCAGAAAGAGTCTTGGTCAAGGAGCACTTTCCAGGTGCAAGAAATGGGAATAATGCCGCCCCTGCTAGCAAAAAGATTCATTGCCTTTGTGGCGCTGGAAAAATGATGTGGACCTTGGACAGAGTAGAGAAGGTTCTGTGCTGTCAGGTGCGGAGTGCCCTCGCCTTGGAAGGCGTTGCTTGCCATGTCTTTCAAGAGGCTGTACGAAGAAATGAGCGTTCACGCGTGGTGTTGAGTTTATCTGGGTGCAAGCGGTGTGGTGGATGTCTGGCAGGACCTTCTCCGGTGGCCCGGCTGGCGTGACTCGTATAGAAGATGTAATTTGGGGGAGCGATAGGAGGAGCTTGGAGGGGTGGAACGGTGACTTATTTTGCATGCTTGAGAAACCCATCAGAAGTGATGTGCTTGACTACGGCTGTATTAAACTTTCGCTGGTTTTACTTAAACGACAATCATGATCATCAGTATTGTATCAGCAGATGGTAGTGGTAGATCCATAAAATGTAGAGAGATTGTGTATTGTTATTTATTGTTCCAAAGGGGGTCTTTAGGAACCCCCAGAAATCTTGGACGCCCTTTGCGATGGGTGGTGGAGGGAAGGGTAGGGGACTGCGGGCAGTCGCTTGGTTGCCCTTCACAAGCTGAACCCACCAGCGTGTTTATCCGTGGTGTATAGGCTCGTATACGATCACCTTGGAGAGGGCATCGCTTGTCACGGGCAAGGGTGGGAGGTTGGGTGTTGAAGCCCAATGCAAAGTTCCTCTCCGTTGTTAACTACATTAAGTTCATTTATGGCGTGACGATGAATGTCCCGCATGAATCCTCCAAGAAAACGCTGATTGTGGTCCTGGCTATTTTTGGGCAAGCTTGCTTTGGACGCCTTCTGCGGCGTGGTCAGCACAGAGTGCTGCCAGCGGGCTGCGTTGTGTCCTCATTGCCTGGCACTGACATGCTTTCTGCAGTACTAAGAGTCCCGTTAGTAACTTTCTGTTTTTTAAATACTGAGTGTAAGCTTTAAGTAAGCCAGAATTGGTGGTGATCGTGATTTATGTTACGATGGCCGTGCTGTAATTTGCTGTGTTATGCACCAGAAAGTTGAGAGCATTAGGGTAAAGTCTTTCAATAACGTGCAACAAATTCTCATCATCAAGGAGTAACTGTTGTATCCGTTGTGTTGAGTAATTATAGAGTACAAGGAAGATTTGATGTAGGAATTGTAGCTTAATCTCCTGCACTTCATTACATTTTCCCTGTGGTGGTAGCGAGAAATGGGAGGTCTGTTTTATTTTCCAGTTTGGGTGTGCTTGCTCAGGATGGCCTTGCTCTTAATGTTGCTTCATGGGGGAGAATTTACAGTGGGGATTGCCATTAATGCTAATGAGAGTTATGCCCATGCACCTCACAGGTCTGGTGACAGAGGAGGAGAAATAGTAATTAAATTCTTTGTCTTCTAAAAAAATAAAATGACCCTAAAATGTCCGGTATGTCAGTGGGAAGTAACTGAGGATGGGAGCTGCCATCGTTGCTGCACTTGACCATTCACCGGTAGCTGAGAGGGTTTTCCTCTGTCCCTCTTCTCTGTTCCTTAAAAGAAAAAGGAAAGGAAAAAAAATCCAGAAATGCATTCTAATTGGGGAGAATAATGAATAATCTCAGGATAGATACTGTGATTATAAAACAAAACATACAAGGTGCTAACATAAAGTTGTCTGAAATGAGTCGCAGTAGGTTTTCTTTATGCTTATGATTAATACACTCTTCCATTTAAAGCCATTAGGTATAGTGCTGCACTTGATTTAAAGTAAGTGCAGTTAATATTTTTGGTTATAAATTTCAGGCCTGCTGGTAAGAAATCATCAAAAAGTACAATTCTTCATGTAAAGCAACCACAAATTCATATTAATCCCCGTACAAAACAAGAGGCAGGTTCTTCTGCAGCTGGATTTTGCTGGTTGGGAAGGGCTGGCTGCGTGTTGGGGAATTACGGCGAGCACAGCGTTAATGGGAGCTGTTGTGACACATCTTTTGTAGGGGAGTCTATCGAAAGGGAGTGAGGAAAGGGCTATACTTAATCAGTATAAATGTCAGTAGCATATTTTAATAAATTCTTGATTTTGCTTGGACTGTTTGCAATTGCATATTTAAAAGGAATCTGCCATCCCCTTTCGAAGGTATGTGACATTTAAAAGATCTGTAAAGAAGATTGGTTTGACAGCTTCAAATTACATTTGAAAGAGTTTTTTCCTTTCAAAACAGAAAACGAATACTTCCTATTCTAAATGTCACTGCAAAGACATAAACATGTTTAATCAAATTATATATTTAATTTATGTAAAATGTAATTTTTTATTCATGCAAGAGACTCACTTGTTACATTTTTACCGTCTCCAAAGCTTCGCCAAGTTGGTGAACTGCTGAATCTCTTGAATAAATCACTGCTCAACAATCTTTCAGATTCTTCCAAAATAGCCATCGGCTTATTGTTGGATCTCCCCACCTCCAGGTATTTGTGTTTCGCCTCGGGCTGCCATGCTGCTTTCCTTAGCAGAGCCGAGGAGCTGGCCGGGTCTTGCCGGGGTGAAGGGTGCAGCTCCCACGGAGGAGCCAGGGTGGTTGGCGTGGTGGTGGAGGACCTCTCGGGCTGCCCTGGGCTTGTGGCACCGTGGTTGCACACCAAGCTTGTTGCTTGTCTGCACCATCACAGAGGGTGAGGGCTGTTGACCGTCAGCTTGTATCCTCTTGGGCGGTCATCTCGTGGTGAACCAAAGTCACCGTGATGAAGCTGCTGGGCCCAAACCGTGAAACCTCTCCCAGGGGAGAGGAAAAGCTGTTGGATTTGGTGCTCTGGACTCCAGCTTTCATGGCATATGCATCAAGGGCAGATATCTGAAACAGCCCAGCAGGTCTCCAGAAGATAAGGAGCTTTGGCTCCTGGCAGGGCTGCCGGCCTTTCTGTGCTGCCGTGCACGAGCTCGCTGGAGCAGCTACCTGCTCATCTCTGCCTCTGCCAGCAAAACCTCATGGGCTGGAGCCGCAGGCAGCCGAGCCAGCAGTCCAGCGCCGGCTGCCCTCAGGATGGGCTGCTTTTCAAGAAAGAAGGTTGAGCAGTAATCCCAGGCGAGTCCCCAGAGCAAAAGCCTGCTTTGAGCAGGCGTGTGTCATCGGGTGGTGTCACCCGGCTCAAGATGGATGGGCACCTAGGGGCTTGGGCTTTCTTGCTAAGAGAGGAAGCAATGGAAGAGGAATCGGCGTCAAAAAAACAAAACCAGGGAATTCAGCTATTTCGCCTTGTTTCTATTTTGATGTCTGCGAGCTTCATGTATTTGCTGAGCAAATACAGATGCTAAAGTCATGCTTGTCCCAGAAGAGGTCAGAACTGTTAGGTCGTACCTGCCCTGGTATGAATATAGCAGGGCTTGGCAAACCTTTGAGATGCAAAACCTTGTCTTGCATCCGTGTCTCGGGATGACCGGGCAGCCTGTGGGTTAGCCTCGGCAGACTGGAGGATGTTGTGCAGGTTCTAAAAGCCAAGAAGCAGCAAAGATTATAGTCATGTTACTGGAAGCCTCCTCTGAAGGAGGGGAGAGCAGGACCTGCAGACTCCTCTGCCAAGTCCTGAGCTGACAGTAGAGCATTTTGCTCAGGTGCTGGCCTTGGAGAACTGTCTTGGTTTATACAACTCTCATGATACCTTCCTTTTCCATTTTTTAATCTCATCAATAACTATAATTAGTAATTCCGGTTTAAGAAGCGCTCACCGATCAGGAAAAAGTTATGGCACTGGGAGTTAATTGCAGTACTCAGTGTGTGCACCACCGCCAAGCAGATCCTGCTTGAGGGCAGACCCAGACTCCCGGGGACGTAAAAGCTCAGGATACATCAGAAGGCATAGTTTGATCATGTGTTTGGTAGATAGAGGTACCTTTCAGAGAAGACTGGTGTGCACAGCAAGGACAGAGGAAGCAGAGTCAGCATGAATGCTGGAGAGCAAAACGCAAAAACCTGACGGTCCTCAGGTAAATCTAGCAGGAAAAAGTGTCAGAAGTCCTTGATCTAAAGCAGGTCACGTTCTCATGATCTTCTAAAACTTCTCTGTCCTCTTCGTGTTCCCAGTGGGTCTATTTGTGTATATATATTCATGTAGGAGATGGCCAAGCCAAAGCAACTTAGACGAGGATCTTGCATGCAAAGACCCCCATCCCGGAGCAGTCCTGGAGACTGCTCCATGTAGACGTGGTGACTGTGGCAGCTCTGACCATCAGGCCTCCCTTGAGGAGGAAGACTTTCTTGGGTAAACCCAAAGGTCTGGAAGAGTTTGGGTCTTTCAGCTCTTTTTTACTAGCAGCAAAGAGGGGTTGAGGGAATGACGTAATATTGACAAAGCTGTAATTTAGGTGGTTAGCCAGCTGTCACGTGTACTGAAAAGGACAGGGAATATTTCTTCCCTGGTTTGCAGTTTCCTTAGAAGGGAGAATGTATCCGACTGAAGATACATAGGAACTCGCAGTTCACAGGTAGCTAAAAACACTGGATTTGACAAATGTGGGGAGACATGCATTTTTAGAGACCCCAAAGGGAGCTCCTGAGTGTTTTCTAAGCCCTCCTCCCTCAGCGTACCTCCAGTGTTGGCCCGAGATTAAAATAATACAGGAGATAATAGAGGGGTTTTGTTTTGCACCTGCAATGTAAAATTTCCTGATCCTGACTTGGGATTTGAAAGCACCTTTCTTCAGGCTGAGGGACACCGAGTTCCCGTGTGGTGGGGTGACAGTGTGGTCAAAAGGGCTTGTCCTCCCTCTCCATCCTTATGTCAGGATGGAACGGAAACTCAGGCTGGGCAGAACGTTCTGAATGCGGGGTATATTTTATATTTATCTTTCATTTCTTTAAAAAAAAGAAAAACCTTGAAAATATTCCCAGCAATATTTATAGTTCACACACAGTAGATTGGCGTGGAGATTTTGGAAGGCGGAGAGTAGTAAACAGTAGAGATTTTCAGTGTATTCCTCCTTTATGTTTTAGGGGAAATGCACACTCTATAGTTTTTTTTATTACCCATTTCAGTATGAAATATGTTGCAACATTAAGTTGTATATTTCCATTGAAATATATGGCAGGAATAAAATTCCAGATAAAAGGTAACTATTTGACATTCTCTATAGTTGTTGCCATGCTGTTAAAATAACACATTGACTACTAACTTGATATGAGACAAAGATGAAGAGGAAGCTGTGTCAGCAGGATTTTCTGAGGAACCCTGTAATACCGACAGCCAGGCGGCTGCCTTCGCTCGCCGTACCCTTTCCTCTGAACTGCAAGAGCAGAGGGTGCCCTGAAATATTAACATCCTGAGAACTTCATTTTCTAAGTAAAATAATCCGCCCTGCCTCTTCCAAAAGAAAATATACTTGCAGTACATTTCAGCAAAGCATAATGTTTAAAATTTGTTTTCACCCTGCATGTGCTCTGCTGTAGAGAGTTTAAATCTAAAATTGGAAGTAAGGGCAGGCAAACTGCAGTTATTTAGCTGAGCTAACGAGATTTCAGGAGATTGCAGTTCCACACCGTACACTGGCCAAAGCCTTAATGTTGTAGGGTGTAGGATGATCTCCACTGAGTCAGGCAAAACTATTTTAAATGTTGCATTATATATTTTACCCATCAGTCCTAATTGCTGTCTTTTCTTTAAGCTCTTGCTGACCCACTGCCTGCCATCAGTGGTCTTTGTCCCATCAGGATTACATCCTACAGGAGCCATACTCGGGGCAAAAAAGCCAAGTATGGGCAGAAATACGTATTTTTGCTGATGCAGAATACTTTACACATCTGGTTACACGCTTTAACAACATAGTTGAACAATAAGTCCAGCTACTGCCGTGCAAGAATTTTGCAAGCAACCTGTAGAGTAGGAAATAGCTGAAGGCAAAGGCATCCAGGACAAGAGCAAAGCCAGTGTAAGTTTTATCCGCAGTTTGACACGTTGCAGTGCTCGACGGTTCCTCCAGGCTCAATGTCTAAACTGCCCCGTACATCTCCCAGCGGAGGCGGAGGTTGTTCCCCAGAGGCACGACTCCGGGCCGTGGACACCTTTCCTGTGCAAGGTGCATGGAGCTGGTGGACCAGCAGACCAGGAGAAGCGGTTGGGGGCCCAGTTGTGTATAGATTGTTTAAAGTAACACCAGACAGCAATGGAAATGGAAAGAGCAGAGTCGTGCAGGATGGGGGGAGTGCACTTGGTGACTTAATGCATCCCTCTTTCCTCACCTTTTCCCCCAGCCGAGCTTATTTTGTCTCATTGCCTGGACTATAAAGGCTTGTGAGATGTGGGAAAGAGGGAGATCTCGGTTTCCAGAGGTTTTTTTGTGCTTGAAAGGCAGTACTGGCTGAAGCTGTGCTTGTGGTTTCTCTCGTTAGTATGTCCGAACATTTTCGGAGCTCTAAGGATGCTGTGTAAATGCTGAGCTTTTTGCTGTAGATGGTGGTCTCGTCTGGACCATGCTGTTGTGGTCGCAGATGTTCCTGCTCAGGTGGAGATCACCATGGCCATGGTTGACATGCAGAGTTTCTGAGCGTTCCTCATTCACTCCAGTGCAAAGTTTGCCCCAGGTGCCGTCTTCACTACCCCATCAACAGCAAAGCTGGCTGCCCATGCAGTGAGACAAGTTGGGAAGCACCCACCAAACCCTCGCTGCTAACTCTGCCGTGGCAGCAGTGACTTTGTAGATCACCACCGCTATTTCCAAGATGATTGTATGTTTAAAATATTATTTAAGAACTAGTAGTCGGGGAGTAACTGGGTAGGTAGTGGTGCCTTGCCCCAGCAGAAGCGCTGCCTGCCTTACCGCTGTCTTTCTGATACTTCAGACTTTCATTTCGGGTGGTGGCAGGACACGACCCGCAGCTGCGCCAGCATAATTGTTTTGGCAACTTTTAATGCTCTTTCCTTCCAGCGGTCTGTGCATTAAAGCATCCCGCTGTGTGTTTCCTCCTATGTGCATGTCCTCTGGGTGTCATCCCCTCGCGCTGCCCGTTTCTGCTGATTTTAGGAGGCAGTGGGTCAAGTCCAGCATCGTGGTGTTCCTGCCCAGGCTCTCCCGGCACAGCTCCCTGCTCTTGGCGTGGAGGCTCAGGCTGTGGCGGTTGCAGCCGACAAGCAAACGGAGCTGTGCTCCTGCCTGTGCACCAAGACGCTGCACGGCCTTATTTCGGCAGCTGGCTCTCACTGGTTTTTAAGTGCTGTGAAATTCTGGGGTTACGTTTGAATTCCTGCTTGCGTGTCAAGGTGTCGTCCCGAAGCGGTGAGCAGCAACCCGTCTCTGCTCCTGGAGAAGTCACCGGGAGGCTAAACCCACCCTGCTCAAAAAAATCCTGCCCGGAGAGCCCCACCGAGGGCTGTAAATAGGAGCTGTTATTAAAAGATCCTGGGGATAACAGTTGTAGCAATCGAACAGAAAAATGGAATAGCTTGATAGTAAATTAGATTTTTAGTCAAATAGAAGAAAATGTTCCTTTTTCCATTGTAACTGACAAACTACTCGGTTTTTTGCACAATGCCTTATTTCTTCACTTTTCATACGCGCATTTTCCTTGCTATTTATAGCTTTACATGTGTGCAACTTGAAACCAGCCGGTTTGAAATGTTCTAATCTCAGATTTTCCATAAACATTCCTGCCTGTACCGAGACCCCTGCGCACCGAGTTTATGAAAACAATCCCCTCTAGGCAAAGATTTTTCTAATTCCCTGAATACAAGGGGAGAAGTTTATAATGAAGCGTTGATAGGACCTTTAGTGTAATGTTGTGAGTATGGCTATCTACAAACACGGTAAGAAGTAGTTCTCTAGCATTTTGCTGAATAAAGGATAATTCTACATTCGTATTATTGTTTCAGTAACTTCCTTTCATGCAAAGTGTTCTTTTAAATATGTAAATAGTTCTGCTGTGGCAACATGTACTTTCCAATTTCAAAATACCTCTTTCAATATGAAGAAGTACTGCAAAATAATTGATTCTGCTCAAATGTCATCTCTTAAGCAGGTTTAATGTTTGATATAAGAGGCCTTGCAGAGTGTTATTTCAGACGCACACACAATAATACTCAACTAGTAGGCATTTCCCCCATATGTTAACGCTTAAAGCCTGACAGACGTGAGTGTTATTAAAGGGCTTTGCAGAGGAGGGCGTTGCATTATTGCCGGGTGCTGCTGTACTTGTGGGGTACGCAGGTTGTGAACACCAGCAGCTTTGTGTCCCCTTGCAGCGTTACGGGGTGCTGTGCTCGTGAGGGCTCCCGTTACCCGTTTGCACGGATGAGGTTTGGAGGCTGCAAGCCGGCGCTGGGAAGCCCCTGGGCTGGGGTGGGTGCAGGCAGCCTTGATTGCCTGGTGTGGTCCATCCTTGTCCTTCATCACCCATCCCAGGCTCCGTCATCCCGACCCGTTTTCAAACTTTATTGTCAAAGTGGCTGGCTCTGTAGCGTTAAGCAGTATTTAGTTGAGATCAGGAGGCTATTGATCCCGGCATGAGAATAAAACTGATCTTGGGTTTTTTCCCATGGCGGTGTGATGTTCCTTGGTGGACCCTCCTGCGCCGAGACCCACAGCACCAGAGAAGGGAAGATGCCAGCCACAGAATCTGGTCTTGCAGCCTTGCAGAACACTGAAAAATAAGATCATGTCCTTGGGTACTGCCATTGCAGAAGCGCTGTTTTCCAGGCTGCTGGTCAGGTAAATAATAAAAAAATCTGGACTGTGTCCTGGGTTGTCCTCATGAATCAGCTGTGGATTTATACCGAAGTCCTTGGTGGCTTCCAGATATTTTGTTGTGCTGGAGTTTCCTCTTTCTCCTGGTATCTTTTTTTTTTTTTTCTCTCATAACAGTATGTTAACAAGATTTACTGGCCCTTTGAAATGTTTAAGGTAATGCAGGCAGTGAGCGGCACGTCCGGTCACCGGACCCTCTCTGAAGGCTGCTGGCATTCCCGTCATCTGTGACACATGGCTGGGTACGGGAGAGTGCAGCGGGGTCTGAAAATACTCGGAGTGCCCCTCACAGTTATGGGCTCACGTATAGAGGCCATACGTGTAAGTTATCAAAGCCTGGGCCTCTTGCGGGTGCCGGTTCACTGGCAAACTGGTGGGCAAGAGGTCTGCGGGAGAGCTGGGCTGCAGCCTGCGCAGTGCTGATCCCCCATAGGGTTGGCCGCGGTGCTCTGTCGAGATGATGGTGGTCTTGGTCCTTCTCTTACTGGGAGCCCTCATGGCACCGGTATTTCAGGGATTTGAACTTCTTTGGGTGTCCTCATGGACAGAAATCCTAAATTCACCTAAATGCAGTCTTGACCCCATTCCCACCTCCCCAGAGTTAACTTCAGTAGACTTTGGCTAAATCTTGCTGGAACGGGACCGTGGCTCGGTTAGCTCAGCATCTCTTCAGTCTTCTTTCAACAGCACTTAAAAATGTTAATTGAAAACAGCATCTGTGTGCATCTTATCCGAGGCTCAGCTTCTGCACTCCCCGGATGCTCCAAATTACTGTTCCCGTCTCTTGGGGCTTCTGGTTGCATGGGGATGCTGGAGGAGGATGTGCTTAGAGAACCTTTCTGGTGATATGGCTCCGTAATCATGTGCAAAGATTGAACTGGGACCTCTGGATCAGGAGGTGTGAGTTGCTTCTGACAGTGCTAAAAGCGTTCTGTTTCTGTTGCTCCCAGGATTATTTTTTAGCTGTCATTTGTAGGGTTACTGGTACTCCAGGAAAGGTACTCTGATGCTTTTGGTTCCAGAACACCTGACCCTTGGCAAAGGATGCCTCAAAATTACTTACCTTGCTTTACCTGTTCAGAAAATAGCTCCTTTGTCTAAGATTAATTTGAATACAGCTTTTAAAAGGTATTTCTCTCATGACAAATGATTTTTTTGGCAGTGAGTGTTCATCTCTTCCACACTGATGCTGCCTCCTTGATTTCCTTCTCCAGCATCCCCGGTAGCTGCCAGGCTCGAGGTGCATCCCAAGACCTGATATTTGGATGCAAAATCCTTGCTTGAAGTATTTGAAGTATCCGTGGTAAAGGACCCCCTGGAAAGAAAGGTTTGCGGCAGGAGCTGGGAGAGATCTGTAGCGATGGGGTTGCAGACTGCGCAGCGCCGCTGTAATGTTGTGTGAAATAGTGTACCCTTGCATTATGTTTTAGGAAAAAAAAGCGTTGTAGCAAACTGACACTTTCCCCTTGGTGTTCGGCTAGTCCCTGCTGTACGCGCTGATGGACCGTGGCTAGTGCTGTGAAGGAGAGCAGGGTAGGAAAATAATAATAATAATAATGGAAATTACGGATTGGAAAAGGGAGAAAAGTGCAGGTTGGCATTTAGGGAGGAGGAGTTTGTAAGATTACACCAGGTCGAAAGAAGACCCCTCGGTCCGGGGTGCCCGTCTGCGGTGCCCAGCCAGGGCAGAGCCTCCCTCCCGGTGCGCACAGCCCAGCCCAAGATGCTGCGCCCATCCCTGCCCGGGTGGGTTTTCCCTGCCCGGGTGGGTTTTCCCAGCCCGTCTGAGCCCGCAGGGTATCTCCACCTCTCGCACAAATTCGGGAGGGCTGCGGGGAGGATGGAGGTGGCTGCGCTGCCCGTGCCAGCCGGGGACGGCACTGCGCTTCTCCTCTTCACGCTGCACCCTCCTAATGTATGTGAGTGCTGCTAAATGCATCACCTCATTTCATATTGCATTTGCAGAGGAAGTGCAATTTTATTGAACATTAGGATTGAATTCTTAACTGACTAATCAATTTTAGTAGTAAGTTAAAATGCCTAGTATTAATGGACAACTGCAACCATTAATCAGGGTTACAGTAGATTAACAGTTGTCAGCATTTATGCTAATAGTCCTTACATACCGTGGGCTTACGGATTGCGCTCGCCGCTTCCATATTTTTCCAAACACGCGTAACGCTCCGGCTTTGCGCCTATTGATTGTTTTCTCCCTTCTCGGGCTCTTCTCTGGAAACACAAGCCTAACCGACGTTGGTATAGGGCTTTTTTTGCACACTTGGTTTCGTGTCAAAAGAGATGGAAAAAGTTCATTTGTTCAACTATTTGACTGTTTAATTTAATCTGGTATGTGACTAAACCAAGACAAATAGAGTGTTTGCAATGACACTGTTCAACAATCTCTGGCAGCTCCAGAAATCGTAAGGCATTAGAAAAATACAATTCGAGGAGTTTGGGTGGATGTAAATAAGAAATGCACTTTAGGATTCACCTACCAAATTCATTTTGCTTTCAGTATTTTATCACCGTAAGCCATTTTTTAAGGCAAAGAAGCAAAATTTTTGTTCAGAACCAACCAAAACAGGGCTTAAACCTTCATGGGTTTTGTGAAGGTTTTTCTTTCATCTGTTTTATTAGGATATTTTTCAATTTGAAACTGGGATTTCCTAAAATCTTTTTAGTCTGCAGTCTTCAATTAGCTGATTACTATAGATTATATGCGTACTTTGGATACCTCATCAAGCTGTCTAATAGCTGGATCATATTGATTGTCCTTCAATTAATCATGTCCCCTATTTTCATTTATCAAAACCAAAATACATGTAATTAACTCTGAAGTGATATAGCTCTACCGTAAAGTGATTTTGCTACTGCTAGAGAGATAACTCGGTAGATTATACTAATAGGAAATGCAAGTTGAAATTAAATTAATGGTATCGTGTCCATCACAGAAGAATAATTAAAAAAACTAAAAGTGAACGACCATAGCGAGGAATCCTTTGTAACGGCAGATACAGATGTTTGTGATTGTTTTCTTATTTGCATCTTGGGGACTTGCCATCCTTGAGCTTTTGAATGATTGCCATCAAGTCTCCCAGAGGAGATGCAAGAAATGCCCCAAATTTCTTGCCGGGGGGAGAGGGGACTGAGAAGGTGCAGGGTGGGTAATTGCAGGTTTGGGTTTTTTCCATCAGTGGGCCAGTTTATGAAAAAACTGTACCAGGTGACATTGTTTTGCTTTAAAAGCAACTTTATTAATTTGAATGTAATCGCTCTTTCCCCCAACACTCGCATTGAAATTGGCTCAATGTGCTTAATTCCATGACAGACTGAATTGTAATAAATAATATACAATATCCCAAAACCAGCTTGCTTCAATTGGCATGATATTTATGAACAGCGAGTTTCCGAATTGCTCATCATGGCTGAGACTTTAAGCCGCAATTTTATTCATAAACACAACTGTGTGTAAACTCGGGGAGAGCAGAGTATTTGTGTGTATCATCATTCACGCTTCCAACTAAAATGGACATACTCTATAAGTGCGGGCTTTTTTGTAATGCATTGGCACTAATTACTGAAGAACTCATGGTATTTCAGAATCACACTTTTTTTTTTTTTTCCCCCTTAAACCTTGTGGGTAGGAGTACATTTGTTTCTGGAGCAGAGAAGTTACCCAGGTTATCTTAGGACTTGTCACTGATCCTTTGATATCCCTCAGGACCTTACACTGAGAAGTGCTTGAATTATCTTGGTTATTTTTTTTGATATCCAGAATAAAAAGAAATAGATTTAAAAAAAGAAAAAAAAGTTGACTAGAATTTCCAATATGCTTCGTTCAAATAACATCTATGATGATACAAATGAAAAATTATTATTTTCTTTGAGCTGGTTTGGTTAATCCTTGGAGAACAGGAGTTCGAGCTTTGCCAGTAGTGCTCTTTCACCACCACTTCAGCTTTCCTGCCTTAGGCACTTTGTTATCAGACATTAATATCTGCAACAGCAACCAATTATCTTGTAATTTTAACAAAGGCATCAGAAAAGAGAAAGTGCTTGTTGGTTCGATGGTCGTAAATACATAGATCACAAGCAAAGAGCCTTTACTTTTATTATGCAAAATAATGACTATGTAGCTGTTAATGGAATTTACTTTATACTATGACAATTTATACTTCTGCATGTCTGTGGAAGAGCTTTCCCACTAGGCTGTTTTGACAGCTCTCTGTAATAATATAGGAGAGTGATGTGTCTAACGAAGTCTCCGAGAAAAATATCTGGTTTGCATTTCAGAACTTGTCATTCAATATGTTTTGCAGTAGGAGATAGCATGGGAAAGACGCCTGCCATCTCAGGCTGCCATCGCATCCGTACGGCATACGTAGGGGCTGCTGCCGCCTCCGCGGAGCTGCGGGGCGGGAGAAGGGTCCCGCTCTGGTCCCAGCGAGCAGGGTCCAACCTTTGAGGAAAACTTTGTTTTTTCTGAAGCCATGCACAGTGCTATGTTTTGTTGGTCCAGGATCGCAGCGTATATTGGACTGCACGGTTGTGATGCCTTTTTTTTTTTTTTTTGGTAATAAAACTCTTCTTGCAAGCCTGACCATCTCGGATGCTGTCTGCGAGCTCTGTGCTCACCCCGTGGACGGTGGGGATTTGAAGCTGTGGTTACTTTGGCTGGAAAGGAAAGACCTGCAGGACCTGTTCACCAGCTGTGCACGGGAAAGGGCTGGTGATAGAATCTGCTCCGATAAAATAAGTGATCCATACACGCGTATGAAACAACGACTGTTGGAAAAATTTGTAAATAATGCGTACGTATCAAAACAATGCCATCAAAACAGTAAATGAAGTGTAATGGGTTGAGGTTCCCGTATCGGTGGAAGTGGGAGCAGTCGGAGGAGAAGGAGTGTATCGATGCTAATGAGAGATTGCTACGGCTGGCGATTTCTCTGCTACCTTTGCAGAACCGCAGAGATCGGATTTCTGAGGCTCGGGACCAGAGGGAGAGCGATTCTCACCCTGCCCTCCCGTACCACCATAGCAGGGCTTTGCAGCAAGCCGCGGTCCTCCGTCCGTCTGGGCGAGGTGCTCACGGCCAACCGCAACTGCCTGAGGAGTGGCCCTCCCCTGGGCTTCTGGGCTGCCCGGCGTGGAGGTGCGGGGAGACCTTCTGGGGGCGGTGGTGGAGCCCCTGCGGCCCCCGCCGCAGCTCGCCTCGGGGCTCCTCCTGGCCCTCGGGCACTTCGTTGCGCGTTAATTAGTTTCATTAACTCCCCTCCGCGTCGGCAGGGACTTGTTTACTGGGAGAGGAGGTGGTTCCCGCGGCGCTGGGATCGGTGGCACGGGAACCTCCTGCCAGCTCTTGCCACCCCCGTGCCGGAGCGGACCGGGGCACCAAGGGAGCTGCGTTTGGCCAGGGATGCGGCCGAGTTTAAGCGTTAAGTTAGGCTTTGTTGTTGTTTGTCTCTTCTTTTTCCTCGGCAAGCTTTTCTTCTCTGCTAATCCTCAGAAGCAGCCCAAGAAATGACATTTATGCATATTTCATAATGTGATTTCTGTAGGCATACGGAGCAAACAAATCAATTTCTCAGCAGCACGCTGTTTAAAAGAAACAGCAACAACCTGTGGGATAAGTTGCAGAAGCTGTTAAAATTAATTATAAATGGCAGAAGATATAACATTTGGGGGAAAAAGTGCTAATGTGTGAAGAATAATAAACATTCAGTACATGAAAAGGAACTCTCCGTCATCTGATTATTTAAACTTCATATATTTATAAATATCGTAACACATTAAAACAATGTACCGCTTGCTACCAACAGCACATTGCCATTTTATTCTGGAATTGCAACAGCCTCATCTGCTATCTCAAATATTAGCTTTCGCCTTCCGAGGCTTGGGAGTTTTACTGCAGATTCATGTCTGCGTGACTATAAACGCACTGTAATTCTTTTCCAAAAAAACCCAGGAGTCCGTCGGTGGTGAATGTTGATGGGGTTTTACTGGTCTGTGGGCTTAAGCTGCTCGCTTAGGAGATGTTTTTCTGTTAGGCACGGTCCTGGGGACTACAGATCTGACTTGCATTTGGGTATTACAGCGTGGCTGTCGTCGATGGTGGATGTTTTACTCGTATCTGCTGCAGGATCAAGAAAATGGAAGAGGACATCTGTTTGAAGTGAGAATTGGGTAGAATAAACCAAATTAACTGCACCCCAGCGAGCACTTGGGGTGCAGTTCATTTCCCTTCAACCTTTTTTCAGTAGCAGAAGCTCCACAGCAGATATGGTCATACTGAAATATCTTATTTTTATTGGGAAGCTAGTGTAAATTCACCCAACTAAAGTGTTTTTTAGTGCTACAGGCTTCAGTGACAGTGGGATAGGGCCTGCCAATATCTCTGTAGCCTGCTCAAGGTGCCTCTGGACCACAGCGCTGTAATTTCTGTGCAGCTAGCGCTTGGGGTTCTTAAAACCCGATCATGCCACTGGAGCTACGGAGTTCGTGTCACTGCGATTTTTACGTATATTGAGAAATGTGATAGCGTGAATGAGATCTTCCCTGGTAACCGGGACCAATGCCACTGAAGTTAGCCGGGGTGCCGTGTCAGTAGAGTGACCGTACACTTTGTACAGTGATGAGCACGGGCCCCGTGGTATTAACTTTCCTCAGGCTGCCTGTATGGTGAAGAAGTTAGGTCATCGGTCAGCGAAATATGCTCTAATTGGAAAGAAATTGTTATTTTCATCCTGCTTTCCCAGATGAGATCAATGGAAAATACTCGCTGCTCAGGACGTCTCCTGGCCGTGGACTTGGGGGTGTTCGGGTGGGAGGCTGCTCCTGGTCGGGAGAAGAGCTGCTGGGTGGCCAGCAGAAGGGCTGCGCAGGCAAGGAAGGATGACGAGTATCTCTCTGCCGCAAAAGGGGCTCAAGGAGGTGGACGGGATATGGAAACCTGCAGCAGTGATATACTGAGCATCATTAAGCTAGAGGGGTTTGCTAAATTACATCTGGATTTTGCCCCCGGTGAGTCTGGCAGGGTTTTGCTGTTGGCTTCTGCGGTGCAGGGTTGGGTCTCCGCCATGCCCGTCAACCTCCCCGTGGTTTTAGCAGCCTCCCATTGCGGCTATTTCAAAATCCACAGCTTAAATTTTTTCTTTCCCTTTTCCCGAAGGTGCTGACCTGATAACTCAGCGTCAAAACTGCTTGGTCCCCGTCACCCCGTGGCCTGTCCGATGCGATGTGACACTTCGTCCCTAACATATGTCACTCCGCGCTAGCGTGTTCTCGCTCCTCGGCCGCTGGCGGGAGACCTCCTCGTTTCCGCGGGTGCCATCTCCGGAGCCCCGCTCCGACCCCGGGAGCATCGTCTGCCCGCGATGCCCCCCCGGCGCAGGGATGCTGCACCGGCAGCTCGGCGGGGAGCGTTTGCCGAAGCCCGCGCCGGCTCGGGCTTTGCGGCCGTGACCTGGTCGGCGGCAGCGCGGCTTTGTCCCGGCGCAGGAAGGGAGCCGGGGTTGGGGAGCGAGGCCATTTCGGCTGAAAGGCTGTTAGATTCAGGTCACTGAGTTTGGGCTGCTGCGTTTTCTGACAAAGTCTAAAAAATGCAGATTTGTAGCAACCCTATGTTAATGAATTCAGACTGCTTGAATTTCGCACTGAATAATGGCTGGAATTACCAGAGATAGTGACTTATGAGATGTGATTGAATATAATCCTTTTCTCGAGATTACGTTGATAAAATGATGTAATATCACGTTATTTTTATTAGCACGCTTTGATAAAAAAATCTCCGTGGAGCTGAAGATTTCGTTATAATAAAATAAAGGTACTAGAATGACAAAAATATTCAATAAATTTTTAAAACGTAGTATCACATTTTAAATGCAATTTTGTGCATATGGTGAGTGAATGCAATACCTCCTTACCCTCAGGCCGCCCACTTTCATACATTAAAAATACTCTATTTAAATGCAGATTTTGATTTGCTGTCTGGCATGGCGTTCAAGGATAAGAGGCAGGAGAAAAGGAAGAATGCGTGCATCTCTTAATTTAATTACATGTTTCTTTTGACGTGCAAAGGTACAAGCAGTTGTTAGGTGTAAGGGCATGCACGTATTAAAAAAAAAAAAAAGTGCGAGGTCGATTTTTGAAAATTTGTAAAAGAAAAGGTAATCTCACTCTCGAAAGAGAGCCCAGTGAGATCTTATGGATGTGAATGTGTATATGTGTGTATATGTGTCCGTCGCCACGTGTGTGTTACAGGCTCCCGCATCCCTCACGCCGGACGGCTGGTTCCCAGCGCCGTGACTGCGTCGGCACAGTCCTGCTGCAAATCGGATCTCAGTTGAAAATAACTGCCTGCTAGACCAGGAAGATTATTTTTAGCCAAGATCGGTGCAGTAGTGTGGTTTCTGGTGTGGACTCATCTGGCGTGGCAGCGGGGCGCAGGTTGAGGGGCTCTCCCGTGCCTGGGAGGGGTTGGGGTGGTTGCCCCTTGTTCCGTTCGCTTGGTGTCATCCGGATGGATGTGGGTTTCTGGAATGAAAACCAAAATGGTTTTTTTATAACTACCTTAGAAATGCTGGAGATTGGCTGGAGATTGGCTGCAACGGGCAAAAGTCCTGGTAGCAAAACACTTTGAACACCATGGAAGTGATTTTGCCATTTGATTGTGTAAAAACCAGGGAGGTTGCATTTGGTGTTGGTACTCTTTGTCTTCATTTGTATGTCGTACGAGTGAAAGCCTATTTTCAGAACTCAAGAATATTTGAATTTCAGTGCCCTGGAGCAAGTAGGTTGAGTGGTATCAGAGATTATCAGATTTAATTCATTTATTTTAAATGTAAATTGATTTGAAGCCACTGGGAGCCGTTAAAGTGTGCAGTCGTTGGCCTCCATGCTTGCCGTGTATTATTTCTCCTGCCATCCACCTCCGTCCATCCCTTCTCCCAGTCTTTTATCAGACTGCTTTGTTCCTCTCGTCTCAAAGAGACCTGAGTTTCGGGGCTCCGCACATCTCGGCATCGTGTGTAAGATGCGATGCCTCTTCTCCTGACGAGCGCTTGAACGCTTTGGCTTTGCCGGTGACGTGCTGTGGCCGCGTCCCAGACCGTCGTCTCCCGGAGCCTGAATTGCTCCCCGCATCCACCGGCGTTTCTCTCCCTTGTTTGTAACTCGTAGATAATGCGGGTGTTTAATGGAGTAAGGGGATGATTTAATTGGGGCGGGTAATGGTTATTCCTGTGGTCCTGCAAGGGTACCAGGCTGCAATGGGACTGAGTTTAAAAGCCGCTGGGCTCTCCTCTCCGGGCTGTGCCCGCTCCCTGGGCACGGCTCCTCCGCTCCTCCGAGTTCGGTGCAAAATACATGTTTTCAGGGGCTACGTGATTCACCACGAGCAGCTTATAGTTTCCTGTAAATATAAATTCAGGGCTGTACCAAATAATGCCAAATGTGTATTTTTAAGTCTATGTATAAAATTATTTGATCTCTGAGAGCATCGCGTTTGCCAATTTTTCTCTCAGGCACATAGATATTAAAATCATATTATGCACAATATGCGGTAGTAAAATTGAAGTCGCAATGGAAAGGAATATTATAATTTTTTCCCTTTAATTTTAGTCTCAAAGAATCTGTCCTTCTGAAGAAAAGGTTATTTGTCTAATATGCTGGGGAACGGTTCGCAAAATTAGATAAGTTATCCCCATAAAATGAGCTGCAAAGAGAAAGCAAGCCACGGAAACGCTTGGGACTCCAAACCCATCCCGGTTTCCCGGCACAAATGCAAACTCTTAATTTCTCGATCGTTGCGAGTGTTAGGGCGGCAGCGGGATTTGCCACGGGGTGGTTCGGGTGTGCGAGGGCCGCTCCCGCGCTTGGAGGCAGCGTGGAGGATGCTCGGACCTGCACAGCGTGGAGGACGCTCGGACCTGCACATCCGCTCCTCAAACCAATCCGGGGGGATTTAAAATATGCCCTTCCTTTTCAGAAGTAAATCCCAACGTGTTGCTCTCCTTCTTCAGCATTCAAAAATAAAAGCGTTTAGAAAATGGCCATAGCCTTAAGATAAATGTTAATAGGTGAATAATAAACAGCTGATTTAAAACATCTGAGGAAGCGTCGATGATATTGCCTGTCTCGTGAGTGCTTAACTTGGGACTCCTCAATTCCAGACTGATAAGTTTTGCTGAGTTTTGGGGTATTTTTTATTCTAAACGTGGTGGTGGGGGGGAGAAAATCAGTGGAATTGGTTTACATATTGCCTTAACTACTCTCACAATAGTGAAAAGCTCTCATCAAGTATGTATCAGATTATTTTATTATGCCAACATTAATATTGGAAGCACACACGTAATCTGGAGTCAGCAGGTTCATACACTACTATCTCATTAAATTTTCAGGCAAAAGCTGCAAAAATTAATTGGAGGCGTGTAATAGTTTAGAATGTGAGCTGGCTTATGGTAATATAAATTACATGAGGAGAAGACAGTTTTATATACTGAGAGAGGGAAAACTGGTTTACTTTAATGAGAAGAGATAGAAATGTGGAGCTATTTTTTCATTACAGATGCACTCTAAACTGTTTGGACTTACTTGATGAATAGAGTTAATTCTCTGCTACAGTTCCAATAATTCATGTTGCACAGTTTAATGACTTCTAGATAAAAACAGGATTGAAATGTTAATTTCTAAGAAGAAATTGGAGCACTCTCATACATCAAGCTTTTTTTCTATTAAACTACTAGTTAATTTCGCTAAACAAGTCTCTTAGAGATATTTCATGCTACATAGATTTCTGTATTTCTCACCTGCTTTATTTCATTCCATTGGCCATGAGCATTGGCTACCGCAGAGCCACTGAGACGCAGAAAAATTTCCCTTGTACTTAACCTGCCATTAGAATAATTAAAAGAATTTTTTTTCTGCAATGCCCACAGTGGTGTTTAGGCCTTTTGGCGTTTTCGCCTGTATTTCCAAATTGATGCTGGGGACCCACCTGGTGAGGCTTTCAGGTTCACGCGTTCACCGCCCTACTGAGGGACGGGTGGGGGAAGAGCTGCAGCCGATGCCGCCTCTGCCGCAGCCCCGTCGCGTGTGCCGGCGGTGAAGCTGCTCGGGACTCTGCCGCCTTTGCCACCCGGGCGCAGCCGGCGGGCTTCATCCGAGGAGCGTGTCCGCTGCGGGGTGGTTGGTGACGGCTGGCTGCTGTGCTTGGACCTCCTCCTTAATTCCTGTTGACTAGCGGTCTTCTGCGTGCTGCCTAGAGGTTGGGTACCGCTGGCTGATGCTGCGTAGAGAGGAGAGAATTGTTTTTTCTATTGCATATTCTTGGTTTTAGGAGTTTCTCTCCTAACTTGCATTTGTTTCCATTGTTTTGATTCTGTTTTCATCCCCATACACACGTAGTCCTTGCGGCAGCCTCGCCTTTCCCTTGTGTTTGCACTGTACCACTCGCTGTTACACGTGCACATCCATTTACCTCCCATCAGTCTGGTATCTGCAGTTTTATATCTGTGGGTTTATATTTGTGATATTCTGCAATATCTTTACATGGGGACCTCATCATACAACCTCAGTTAGTAGAAACCACCTTGATCTTGCCTTTTACGTGAGATTGCAGGACTCGTGCTCCTGCTGGAGGTACCTCTTGCCCGTGACTTACCTGCCTGTCCCCTCTGCCCACGGCAGCTCCCCAGCTGACGTGCTTTGTGCTTCCAACTCAACTTCCCCGGCGGGTTTTCTGCATTTTTATTTTGGGGTTTCCTGCATTTATATTGCTTGCTGCGGCCAGGTCTCGCCCGCAGTGCTCAGCTGAGGCTCTGCACACCGCTGCGGCACTCTTGGGTTGTGTTCGTTTCATGCCTCGCTTCGGGTTTGCTGGGAGCCCAAGTCCAGATCTGCAAAAACACCGACCTGGTCGGAGGTCAAACATTTACTGTCCGTACAGTGAGGTGGTGGTCAGAGACTCATTTTTACTTTTTATTTATTTGCATTTACTTCAATGTAAAGCTGTTCTGCTTTTCTTTCTGCGCAGTTGGCGGCTGTTAGGTTTATGGTTGGACTTGATGATCTTAAAGGTCTTTTCCAACCTATATGATTCTGTGATTCTGTGTTGGAGAGCTTTCCCCCTTAGGCTGGTAAGACGAGGGTGAGGGAGGTGCCGGGGCTGTCGCAAGAGTGCCGGGCTCCGCTGGGCTTCTTGCTTCAGGTGCTGTAGCAGCCTTCTCGGTAGACTCCATAGGTGCACGTGCCTTGCAACAGGTGACATCATTTTGATGTTCCATCTTGGCTTTTCTTTGCTAAAGAAAAGAGGTCCCCTGGCCTCACGGGGACCGCAAGTACCGTCAGGAGGAGGACTCATGCCCATGGTGGGGACCTGGGCTGAGTGCAGGTGCTTTGGGGACGCAGGGTCCCTGCAGGGCTGAGTGGATCATCGCCACCGGTGGTCCTGTCCCCGCGTCCCCCGCTCCATGGCTGCCGTTCTCACATAGCACCTTAAGCGTGCGGGGGGATGGAGAGCCGGCATCGCTGACCGGAGGAGCTCAGCTTCCACGCTGTGACCATGGCAGGGAGGGAGAGACACAGGCTGCCCAGCACGGGCGGCACTCCCTTTGGTTGTTAACACATGCTTCCTGAGAACAGGTTTTCACCTTTTATATCGAAATAAATCTGGTTTTCGTGCACACGAGAGAAACTTTTAACCTTGCACTCCAGACGTGCAGTTTCATGGGGGTTTTGAGCGCGTGGAGGTGAAGAAAACATCATCGAGGTGCAGGCTCTGGCAAAGACGTAAACTACCAAGGCGAAGTTGAGCTTGGCCGGTGAGTCGGTGGCTGTGGGGACACGACCGTGGACCTGCCGGTGGGCTCTGCTTTGGGGCCGGGAGCGCTTGTACCGACGCTGCTCTCCTGCACCCTCCTGGTAGCCATCTCCAGACCCCGGTGGGAAGTGGCCGGTCCCAGCGTTTTGCCTGAAGGAGGAGGAATTTTGGGGCCCGGTGGCATCGGCCAAGTGCCCGTCCAGGTCGGAAGGCTGTGTCCTGTGAGCTGTGTCCCTCAGCCCGGTTTCCCCCGTACCGTGCCTTGGGCTGTTTGTCCCGAAAGGCGCTTTTAAACATGGTCCTTGTACCGTATTGTGCGGCCCCGGTGTCTGACACCGGATTAAACAAAGTGTCGCGCATGCGAGGTGTACGGTACAATTATTTTAACCCATTTTGCTTTCTAGTGTGGAAAATCTGCTTAAAATAGGACTTGCTAAAGTCATTGTACCATATACAAAGGGGTTATTAAAATGCACTCTAGAAATAGAAAATAGGATTAGAAGAGACACTTTGGCTTTGAGGCCTTCTCCAGCCGAAAGAAGGCCTCATGGCCAAAATGTCTCCTTTAATCTCATTTTCTGTTTTCTGGTAGGAATTTTCTTAACTCTCCTCGCCCCCTCCCAGCCCCCCCGTCTCTCTCTGCCCGCATGCTGGTATCGCGCCGCTCGGTTTCTTCCCACAATTGGGGGCTCATAAGACAAAAGGATATTTTTCTCGTGTCGTAATGGCAAGACCTTTTATTTGTAGTCCAAAAAAAATCCCCCCCCAAACCCGCGACCTGTTTCTATCAACCGACTTCTGGTTATTTGTAATGTGGCTCCCATCTATCAGGATCCTCTGCTCTTGAGTCCTGGCGAAGGCTTATTGTGCTTCTGTGTCCTTGGTACAAAAAACACCTGGAAATCCTAATTATTTAAATGTGAGATGCTGCATTTTCTGTCTCTGAAGGTAATTCACTAGTGGACACCTATATACCTATATGTAGTATTAGTTGGAAATGCAAAAACTGCATGAGGATATACCAGCAACTTAATGTTTTAAACATGTCCTGTAATTTAAGTTTGACCTTTCCTGGATGACATTGAGCTGATACCTAGTTGCTTCACAGCCTTCTAACGTTTCAGTTCCTAAACGAAGTTTTTAATTTAACGTGTAAAAATTTATGCCCCAGATTAGGGGAAAAAAAACCCCAAATCTTGCTGTAACTCTTAATTACAGTTAATTACTGTATTTCTTAATTAGAGTCTTAATTTCCAACTATGTAGCTTCAGTGAAACAAACTGAAAAGAAGCAGTCTACAGAGAACCCATCTAAAAGAAGCAGTCATGCTGTTTTCCTATTTTTGGATTTTGAGGGAATCCTGAACGCACTGAATTTGATTTCTGTAACTGGGAAGGGCAGCAAACTTTGGCTGTAATTGCAGCAGGAAAATTCCGGGGGGAAAAAATACTCTGTTGGGAAGGATTTGCATCCAGTTTGCAGGTTGGTGGAGGGAGAGAGGCGCCCAGAACCGAAAGCTGGGAAATGGTTGCAGAGGGTGAACCTGCGGCATCTCCAGTAGGTTACTCACCCGTTGGAGTAATAAATATTTGAAGAACTTGCCGGTGACCAGATTTTTAAATGCGAAAACCTTTTGGGTATTTACAGTTGGAGCCTCAAAATCCTTCTCAGCTAGTAACGTCACCGTGTACCCACCTGAGCGCTGCCGTGAAGGTCCAGCTGTGGCATTTGGGTTTCCTCTGAAGATGCCTGCTTCAGAAATGTCACCTGCCCAGCCTCCCTAAGTCACAGCCTCCCTGCTCCCCCGAGTGCCCTGGCTCATGATTTTTAGTTTTTTCCTCCCAAAACAAAAGTAAATGTGGGGGGAAAAAAAAAAAAAAAGGGACGCTTGCTGGAAATGCAATACCAGACGTGAGCGCATTTGTGCTTCAGAAAGGCTGATCCTCCCTCGGAGAAGGATACAAATGGTCAGCTTTAAACCTTATAACAAAAGGTTAATTTTTCTTCCTTGACGTCTTGCTGACTAAGTCAAACCCCGAACATGAGGTCGTTCGCTGTTTCATACGTTTCCAAAGACGGCTTTATACACCCGTGATATCAGTTTTGTGTCTCTTGGCAACAGATTGGTTCTGGCACCCCGAGGACAGGGCGCGTTGGCATTCTTGAACTGCCAAGAGACACAAAGCAGATACTGGGGGTATTTGATGCCTTGCTGAAAATACATTAAAATACGTTTGGTGCGATAATAACGTGTTTTGAAAAATGAGCTTTTTTTGTTTGTTTTGTTTTTTTTTTTTCCTTCCCCGAGCCAGTCCTCCCCCTTCCCCATTCATCGGTATGTTTTTAATGCCTTGGCTCCCGCCGCCCTTTGTGGATGGACGCGTCTATCTGGAACGCCGCTCGCCCTCGCCCAGGGGTGATGCCTCCGTCGCAGAGCTGTTTTCTTTCCCTTTTCCCTTTGCGCAGAAGGAGAAAACTGCTAGAACCACAAGATGAAAACATTCTTTTTTTTTTTTTTTTTCCTTCAGGGAAACTGTCCACCTTAGAAAGAGCTGGCAATCCAGCATTTTGTTGAGGTGTTTTCCTCAAAAAAGAAAAAAATAAATGTATAAAAAGAGGTGATTCTTTATATTGTAGGGCTGATTGTGATGTATCTATTAGATGATCTTGGCAAAGTCTTAAGTGCCTTATGTGCATAACCAGGGCAAGTGCTGAAACCACGTAGAATAATTTATAATGCACGGCACAGCCAAAAATCTGCTGTCATTCAATCAGTGAATTAAATAAGCGTCATCCTACCTAGCTTTGAAATCCCCCCGTTTTGTTATCAGAAATTACGTGTACAGGGGTGAGGAACGCTGGCAGCCGGGGAGGTGCGGCACAGGTATCTGCTTGGGATGGGAGGGATGAAGATGCACCTGGAGATTTCTGCAGTTCCTCTTGCCCGAGAGCAATTGCCAAGCAGACGCGGGCAGAGGAGGCGATGACTGGAGAGCAGATTCCCGCTTTCGTTTGCGTGCGCGGGCGCTGTGCCGTTGGCTTCAGCAGGACCGGGCTGAGGTTTTGCACGAGGGCAAGGTGTGGAAGACCCAGCTCGGGAGAGGCAGGCATGGGAAAGAGGAGCCGGAGGGAAGGGGCAAAATGTGAAAGTTTGAGGTTTCGAAGGCGGTGTGGACACGCTTGAGAAAACTGGAGGGGAAGAGCCAGGCGGCAAAGCAGAGGTTTTGGGTGGTTTGCATGTGTGTGGCTCTGCTTGGAGGGGCTTGGGCTGGCGCAGTCGCAGCCGCTCTGCCGCTGCCCTGGGCTGTGCAGAGCTGTTTGGGGCACGTCTGGTGCTCGCCTTAGGGCTGCAACAACGCATCTCTGCTTTATTCAGAAAGGTGGATTCTCATTTCCTCGGTGCTTGTGCCACTGAAGACCTCTTACCTGTTGTTAAGGAGGTGCTCGCCGGGGTGTGCAGATAGCGGTGAGAGATGTCCGAGTTCTGTGTTGGTCTTCAGCTAAATCCTGATTTCTTACAGACTCAGAACAAGTGATTTTCTTTGCGTTGCTTCCTTTCATGTTAAATTACACCGTCCTCTTTTTGTTACATTCACAAATCGTGAGACTTGATTGTCGTCTTCCAGTTTTAAATAGAGCACGTGGGAAGATCTAAGCAGGCAACTCACTCCGTGTCTAGTGGGGACTTGATACACTTGCCAGCGCGTACTCTTGTATTTATTCCTCTCCATTAAATTATATGCTCAAGACCATTTTAAAATGTGTACGTATCCAATGTTAATTTCAAGGAGCCAGATTTTTAAGAATACATATACTTAAATGGTGATGGAACGCATAAAAAAAAATCTATTTAAAATCAATTGTGTGCGAGAAGAAGTCAACAAACAAAAGGGCAGAGACAAGCATATCAGCTTTAATTTAGTACTGGATTCTCTTTGACAGGAGGCATTTAGATAGAGGGCAAAAAATTATCTCAGTGAAAAAGGCAGTGATTGATCACATGTTGGTAAGTGAATCAAGTCTGCAAAAAACAGAGGCGATTAAGGGACAAAGAGGAATTATCATATTACAATGTTGCTGCCTGTCAAACCTTCCTTGTGTTGTGCATTCATGTGTCACGTTGTGACATTCGATCAGCGCTTAACTCCCTGGGACAAAGGGATGGTCGTTAAAAATCTTTAAATGCTGCTAGGAATTGTGCTGGGAGTGTAAATCCGTGTTTCGGCTGCTGACAGAGATCTTTATGCCCGCAAGAATAGATACGCAGGACCTCGCTGACAACTTATTAAGTAGATCTTAATGCCAGGGCGTTTCCAGCTCTTGCTCGACTTTGTTGTTGCTTTGCTGGCCAAAACGGGATGGGTCAGGAGGTGCCGGGGAGAGCGGGCTGGCGCTGCTCGTGGGAGAGGTAAAAGGAGCTGAAAATGGGTGAAACCAAGCAGGTTATTCTCCAGAAAATGGAAAATGGCCCAGGTGAAGCCAGGAGATGGGCTGGTAAAATCTGCTATGAACAGCAGGGAGCTGAAGATGAGGTGGAAGAGGGTTTGTAGGAAGATGTGGGAAAAGGAAAGAAAACCCGTGAGCGGCAAAGCTGTAGGGAGAGGCTGTCCGCTCAGATGGACTTCTGGGGGTTAAAAGCAGACGTTAATGAGGCTGGAGACAGAGGAGAGAAGACGTGCAATTTCTGCATCAGCGTTTCCCACAGGCTAGACCCAGTTAAAATCTAGACCAGATCAGCTTCTTTCGGGTGGCGGTGCCGGACGTGAGCAGGCGGGACACGGGCAGCGGGCGCACGCCGATGGGGAGTGACAGGTCCGGGGAGCAGCAGGCTGGAGAGGCTGGAGCAGGCAACCTCGTTCCGCAGGCGCTGGGCCAGCACCACCAGCGTGTCTGCACCTCCGGGCTTGACGGCGTCTCCTACAGCTTGGCTTGTGCTGTGGTGAGGTGCTGGTGTCCTGCTCCCGGGGGGCAGGAGGGGAGCAGAAGCTCGTGGAGACCATGGCATGTTCATAAACCTTCTCTAGAAACCTGACAAAAAATGTGCCATATCATTAAAATTCTGTACTACACTTAGGAAGAGTAACAAATCTTTAGTTTTTGCATTTTCTGGCTGCAGGAGATGCCCCCAGGGTACCACTGGTGTGGCTCTGTCCTTTCCCACCCACGTGGCCTCTCCTCTGGAGGCAGCAGGACGCTTGGATGTCCCCCAGCTTGCCAGTGCAGGAGCTCCATCGGAGAAGCCCCCTTGCTCTGCTGTTCTTCAGAGTCGTGCTCACATCTGCTTCTCTTGGTGTTTCTGCCTCTGTCTTGCCTGCCTGGGTCTGCACAACGTGTGTGGCTCCACGTGGTTTACCTGCTTGGGGTTTTTTACGGAAAAAAAGAGGGGAAGACAGTTGTGTGCCTCATCTGAGTACCAACTCTTCCAAAAGAACACAGTTACAGATATCTACATGACAAGGATGTGATAAGAGAAAAGCAGAAAAATCACATATCTCTATCTTTTTGTAAATAGTACATCAGCGTAGTGGTAGAGCTCAGAGAACCAGCAGACACAGCTTGTGATTTTTGAAAGAGCCTCTGTTTAAGCAAGTATTGCAGGGTAAAGAAGCTTGCTCTGGATTAGAATCAGAAAACAAGTAAAGCATCAGCGTTATTTCATGGAAAAAGTTGGTGCTGAACTGCTCCAAGTATCTGCCTCATGACTGAATGTCTGAATATTTTCATTAATAACCTGGAAAAAAGAGGCGGACAGGAGAGGCACGAGGCAGCGGGAAATGGCACGGCATCACTGGTGGGAGGCAGCCCCGTGAAGAAGGTGGCAAAGCTGAAGTTAAGCAAAGGAGGACCACAGGGGCAGATGAAAGTCACCACTGCCAAACGCAAGGTTAGGCGCCCGGGAAGGAGCAGTCCGAGCTCCTTGTATACATTGCTGCGCTTTAAATGAACTGTAACCACTGGGGAAAAAGACCCGAGGGTCGCTGCGGACAGCTCGATGAAGACATCTGCTCAGTGTGCAGCCGCGGTCACAAAAGATCAAACAAGACGTTAGGCCATAGGAAGAATGGGTGAGAAAATATGGAAAATATGATAATGCTCTTATGCGGGTGTCCGTAGTGTCCTGATCTGGGTATTGTGTGGAGATCGGCCCCTCGCCTCCGTAGGCACGGGAACCCGGCTAATAGTGTCACTTCTGCGTAGCTGAAAGATCATGTGAGTAAGAGGATTCGTTGGGGAGGTTTTGTAAACTAGTGCTTGGCGTATTTAACCTTTCTCAAAATACGAGAGCAAAAGAAAATCCAGTAAAACCAGAGGCGTGCATCGGGCACTCTGCAAGGCGACGTTTCTCTCCCAGTGCTCGCTGAAACGCCGGGGCCGTTGGCTGCGAAATGCCCTGGCTGCGGCCGCGGCCGACCGGCTCCCTCCTCCCTGCTCCTGCCATCGGAAGCGTCATCTGCTTATCTATCGACAAGCATATTTTAGCCTGTTTGACACTTTTCGGCAGCGTGTACTGAAACTGCTTTTCATACCGTGTTAGAAACACGGTCCGTCACAGCGTGTTCTCCTCTGCTACCAAATCCTTGCTGAGAATCTGAAATATTTTGAAGTCACATTCAATTAACGTGACTTCTTCTGGAGCGCAGGGCTTCACTCAGCAGTGTTTTCACCAGCTTCACGGTTTCCCTTTGTCGTGCAGAAATGCTTCTTGCAGTCCAGGCTTGGTGCAGGCGATAGGGAAGCCTCATACAGCCGGTGGAGGACCCCTGGTTGGGGACGGGGTACGCGGTGAGAGCGCGTAAGGCCACACGGCCAGGTCAGGCTGCAGCTTTTTTGGAGGGGAGTATGTTGCACACGCATTCCTCTTCCTTACACTTTTTTCTTTGAACTCGAAAAGAGTTCTTGAAATGGGAGGGATGATTAATGCGCAGATACTGAAAAGCGTAGTCGGCTTTTTAAAATTTTAGTTACTTGGAAATATGGGCTGGCTGCCATGGAAGAGGGTGCTGTAGGAGTTTATCTGAATACAAAATACTGGAAAGTCAAATTTTACAGTCATTTAATTTGTCCAGTGTTTTCAAATAAGGATACTAAATGGATATATTTAAAACAGTATTACCTCAGGAAAAATATTTATTTGACAGGGTCACTGTGAGTTCACCGATACAATACTGGAACAGCACAATATTGTTAAAAGCGAAGATGGAGAGAAACGCCTGCTCAGTTTAAAGCCCTGGTAATGCTGCCCCAAATGCGAGCGTGGCGGCGGCGGCAAGCAGTCCTGCGTACCTGCGGGGTGTGCTCCATCGAAGGTGGCTTTCTCTGCAGAGACAGCTTCAGTAGCTGCGTTTTGCATCTGCGTTGGAGAAATTTGTCTGCCTTTTTTTTTTTTTTTAATAGTTGCAAAGATTTAAGAAGAAGTGTAGCAGCGTGCCCCCGTAACAGAGCGGCTGGGGCTCGTTTTCTGGCATCACCCCAGTACGTCAGCGGCGTGAGTGGGAGATGTGGTCTGGGAGTTGTCAAAGAGAGGGCAGATGTTGATATACTGGCTATATAATTACATCTGAGCCTTAATCAGTAGAAGATTAATTAAAGTCATCTAATCCGTATAAAACCTGTGGAAGCAGAGCTCTCCGCTGGACTGGAGGGCTTCGTTTGGGACACTGGTGATGGGGCAAGGGTGAGAGTTATCCCAGGTAGGTCACGTCTCGTGGCCCGCGTACACGTGTCACCTCTTTGCTGCGGTCTGCTCTGGTGAGCGCACGTCTGGCCAGAAGACACAAAGAAGGGTCTCCATCCCCTTGGGTGCTAATTGCGTGTTCGCGAGCCGTCACCACGAAGCGGGACGCTGCTCTGTACTTTGTGTGTAGCGGGTGAGATGGTGGAGGGCTCTTGGGGGGCGAAGGCTGCCGGTCTCCAACGGGACTGGGTGAGCGTCCGATGGACAGCAGCTCCAAGGCCATCGCAAGGATTTAGAAATGTTTAAAAAACCCCTACTTCTCCAAAGAGTCAGCAGCGGCTCCAGCCAAACCAGCCCAGTGCCAGGAAACAGCTCGGATGGTGGAGTCTCCTGCCGGCATTGCCGCTCTGCCAAGAGCTAATCCCCTGCGAGAGCACGGGAACAAAACTGTGCCGCTCGCACAGCTCCTCCTCAAGCACAGTCTAATTAATATTAACCCCGTATCGCTGCAAAATTCACACTATATTTTTCATCGCTTACGCGCTAAGCGTACCGCTCTGCCAAGGATCATGCACCAAAACACGGAGCGCAGAAGTATGACACTTGGCCCGCGTCGCCAGGTTTGCTGGGAGGTAAACAAAACCCTGGCACCTCTGCAGATGACAGCCTACTTTGTTTTCTGCTCCTTCGAAAGCACTGCTTCTCCTTGGGAGCGGGCTGGCGAGCCTGCGGAGGTGTGGGGACCCACGCCGTAGCTCACGGTACGTGCGCAGAGCCAAGCTTCAGAGCCCCAGCCTTAATTTCGGTGCCAAGCCCCATGCTTTTGTGCCCAGGAGCTGGAGGCGTTGCTTGCTTTGTAAAGTGGGTTAATGCCTCGCTGGACTCCGACACGCCAGCGGCTCGGTCAGTTCAAAACAAACAAAATTCCAGTTTGGACTGAGCTGGCCCAAAATGAAATGCCTTGTTTTGTTTTTCCTCCTGGAGTTTTGGGCACATTTTCCCCACATGAAGTTTTATAGTTGGCTGGAGCTGCGTGTTGGTGATGTGAAAGAGCTCCAGAGGAAGAGTGGATAAACATTTTGATGTCAAGGTGTCTAGGGAGGGAAAGTTTGCATTTAGGCTGCCTTCAAATTAGGGGGTTTGGTGGATGCTTCATCTCTGTCCAGGAATTTTTCACATTTCCATCTCGTAATCTGTGGACCAATACAGCCAGGTTTATAGGAGCTTTTGGAAATGAATCCGTTCCAAAAATGAAAGTCAGAGGGCAGCTGAAGGCAGGTCTCTGCTGCCTCAGGCAGTGAATTTGGCTCACGTTTCCAATGTTGAGGCTCACTCAGTTCTCATAGGAAGGATTTGAAAAGGAGGAGAAAAAAAACCACAACAGAGGAATTGCTGCAGGTGGTTCAGAGGGGGATGCTGCTGTTCCGTCACTTCGGTTGCTCCCCTGTCACGGTGGCAGCCTGCATTCTCGCCCGTGGACACCGCTCCTCCATTTGTTCTCATCATCAGTAAAGATGCTACAACATTTTCTCGAGAGCGGGAAGACATGAAGTCATCCTTTGTGCTGTCTGTAGCGGCATTTTGATTCCTCAGAGGTCCCTGTTTTCCAGTGATTGGCGAAGGGAGGTGTTATGTGTGCATTCTTGGGGTCCTTTAGGATGAAAATAGGAAAACTGTATGCACCTTTTGCTGTAGTTATTTAAAAGATGCTTTTTAAGTATAGCTGCCTTTAGGTATAAAAAGCAGATGTTGAAATGAAGGCTATGGGAATTTGAAATGGTGAGCAGGGAAATTTAGCCAGTGCCTTCTTCCTTCATAACTGGTAAACCCTTGGAGCCATTTTAAGGAGACCCAGGGTGAAGGCGTTGGAGGTGATGATCTTTGAAAACAACCACAGAAAAGTTTGCACTGAAGAAAAACCTACAACATGAGGCATCCAATGGGCAAAGGTAGCTTTAAAATGTCCCGGTTCTGGACAAGCTTTGGTCAGCATTTGTGTGGTCCCGAAGACGTGGGAAACCAGGTTTCATGAGCTCCTCTGCTTAAAGAAGTGGTTGGTGTTGATCATAGCTCCCATTGTTCGTCTTTTGGGGTTCCTTGGGTAGCTGTTGCTGTAGTGGGTGTTACTCTTAGGTGATGTGTAGATGGACAGCCTGCTCCCAGGAGCAGTGCATGTGCCTGAAGCGTGCCTCACACCCCGCAGCCTGTTTGCTCCTGTGCGTTTGTAGCCACGGGGAGAAAATTCCCACTAGCATTGTTCTGTGAAATGCTTTTTATTTAAGTCTCCTAAGTTTTCTAACCACTTTGCCCCTTCGTTCTCAAGTCAGTAGCTTTTATTATGAAAGCCCTGGTGTATTGATAACTATTGGGGAAATTCCCTGAGGCTGCTGAGCAGGAATCTGCCTTGATGACAGGGATGCTTCCAATTTTTAAGCAAAACAGCCTGTAAACTGTGCCATCAACTAACAAGTACGGGATCCCTGCTGTGTAATGTGTGGGATCCTGTAGTATTTTTATTTCCAGGGTGATACCCTCATGGTAGCATGTGGAGCTACAGCTGGGCCGCCAAGGAGCATCCTGCTTTGGGAAGATGAACGGAGAATATGTTCCTCAGTATTGCCATGCCTAATTAGCCTCAAGTTCTGGTATTAGGAGATGTTAATGAGCTGGAGCGTATAAACTAACCACAGGAAAAAACCCTTTTAATGGCTACGCCAGCGGTAGGAAGAGTAGTGGTGCTGCGGGGGGAGCCGACTCACAGCTTGGGACCCGTGGTGCGGGGCAGGGGGTCGTGGTGGCCAGCCCGGCCGCAGGGACCTTGTGGCACACGTGGGCACAGCCCGTCTCGTCTCAGACATAAACCAGAGACGAGACTCTCTAAGCTTGGTGATTGCGAGGAGGTGTGGTCATTTTCTGTAAAACGGTCTAATTAGCACAAGTCTCTTCTTTATTATTTTGTTTTGGGCGTGCAGGCCTGGGTATGACCAGTATATCCAGTCTTGCAAGCTAACAGCATACAGCTTCGGGTAGCCCTGCCTGCTCGTATTTGTATGTTGTACTCCATTCACCTTTGTTTTTTCCCCTTTTTTTCCATAGTGAAGATAAAGGTTTAAAAAACAGAAGTAGGAGATTTAATTCATTTGCAATTCCGTATCAACATTCAGAGAGGTCAGAGAAGTTCATTCTTTCTACTTCATTTTGGCTCATTTGGCATCTTTCTTTAGGGGCAGGCGAGGAAGTTGCAATTCCATTCTCTCTCCTTTCCATGCACCTCCATCATGCACCGTTTTACCATACCAGCTGTTGTATCCATTATTTCAAAAAAGTGCCCTGTTTATGGGCAAGCTAAGCTGCCACAACGTAAGATTTTTATTCTTCACACTGGAAAAAATGTCTTTTTTTGTTGTTGTTTTTTCTCATTGCTTTGAAACTGTGTAAAACAGACATGGAAAAAAAAGAAACCATAAACCAGCTTGCCAGGCTCTTAAGTGAATTGATTGCATTGAAGAGCGGAGTTAGAGAGAAGCCAGCACAGAACCCCTGATCAGGCAAGAAGGGAAGGGATAACGCGGCCACGGCGAGGACGTGAGGATGGAGAAAAGCTCTGAGAGGAAGAAATAATTGAGGTGTGGAGGCAAACGAGAATTGTTGCATAAAAGGGTGTTGGTTAGCTACCAGCGTGGGGCAAGTCACGAAGAAAAGATGCGTGTGTCAGGCGGGGAATCGGCAGAGAGGGGTGTTAGTAATACCTCCGCAGAGCCGGGACACCCTGCCTGGGACGCTGTCTGTGCTGCTAGCCACCATATCGATAAATTTAGGCTGGAATTTTAAAGAAAGCTTATACTCAACTGAAGAGTGAAGTTTCTCAAACTTCACAGCCCAAAGGAGTCGGTTGGTGAGGTCCCTTCCAGCCGTGGAGCCCTGGGTTCCTGTGGGGCGTTTGTCTTGGGGGAGTGGGACCTTGGTAATATTTTAGCTATAAACTCGGTGTCTTTATGCTGGAGCTCCGGATTATCCTTTTGGACTTGGTGGAGCGCATCTGCGTGTGCTGCAGCAGCTAGCCTGTAGTCATGCAGCAAGTAGCCAGGGATAAAGTGCCCGTGTCATCGTCTGCCAGTGAGGGGGGCAGCTTCCACAGCTCCTGATGGTCGGTTGCTTCAGCACATGGCCACTCCAGATAGGCTTTAGATCAAAGTTGCTGCCAAAGCCTGAGAAATGCGTGCATTTTTTCCAGGATGGAGGACGAGCATCTGGGTACTCGCTTCTGACAGCAGCAAAATTGCCGCAGGAGTGCTCTGCTTGGCTGTTGTAAGGGCAACGCAACGAGGCTCTCGTTGGAAGATGCCTTGCAAGCCTGACGTTGCGCTCCGGTGCCACTGGAGATGGCATGGAGGAGGCCACGTGCAAATGGTATCTTACTATAAATGCTTCTTCTGGAGTCTGAGGTGGTGGTGGGACTCATCTGTGTGCCTTCAGCTGCCCACGGGAGGGGAAAGCGGTGGGACGTGTGGGGTGTTCTGCAGCAGCTGCTGTTGGAAAGAACAAATCCCAGAGCTGGAAGCTGGCGTGGAAGAAAGTAAATGAAGAAAAGTCATCCCCATTTCAGATTGTGGTATTTTGACTTAGTTAAAATGTTTGTCTAAGAAATCTAATGGGGAAATGTAAAAATGTAAGTTTATAAATGTTCCAACGAAGAGGAAGGAAAAAAGCCTGGGAGAAAATACCACAGTATTTTCATTCTTTTAATGATACCTGTCTGTTTTTTAAGTGCTTGGGGATGAAGGACTTATTGTATTGGTCTGATTACAAAGTACTCATAGAGCCCAAGTGTAACCGTTACAGGCAGTGCTCATTTTCTGACATCCCATATTCTTGAGCTCTGGAAGCGTAATACCAGCTATTCCCCATCCTATTTATTGTATCCAGCTTTTTAAGTAATGGGCCAAATAATGATTGCAGATGCTATAATCAACATTTTTTGTTAATGATTTAGAGCTCTATTTGCAAAATAATTAGTTCTGCAGAGCTGCATGGTACAATACAAGAGGAATGCTCTCCTGACTTTTTATAGCCACAAGTTAATTGAAACTACAGAGCCCGGAGAGTTCAAGGCAGTCCAAGGGCGAGCCCAGGAGCCTCAGCCCCAGGTTTATTGTAGCCTGGTGGGTGTGAAATGAGCTTAAATGTCGGCTGTGGACCTGCACTGCTACTCACCTGGATGCTTGGAAGAACCCGCTTGGTTCCCGATGGCAGCATGAGTGGGTTGTAGCTGCTGCCTGTTAGTTGGGCTGTGGCCTTCAATCATGTTCCTTGCAATTTTCTCTAGGTTCCTTGCAGCTTTTCTGTAGGTTCACAGAATACCTGTTCCATGGACCCACCCCCAGTAATAACCGAGCTCTTGGGAACGGGGACCACAGGGAAACCATCCTGGTTTCTTACAGCAGCAAATGCAGAGATGGTGCCTGACAAACCCAAACACCTGACCCGTCCTTACTGAGGGGCAGATGTATTCTGAGAGCTTTTAAAAACCACTTGAAAGAGTCTGCTCTTGCTATAGAAAAAAACAGATGTGCTCTGTGTCTTCCCTGCATGACCAGGGCAGCGGTTGGGTGCAAAGCGGACAGGTTTTGTTGCTGCCGCAGCTCCTGGCCACACCGGCCAGGACTGGTGAGGTCCCTTGCTCTGTTTTCCCTTTTGTCTCTTTGGATTTTCAGCTCATGAGCAGAAAGGTCTTGATTCACGCTTGGCACAACATGGCTCTCATCTCAGCGGCAGATGCCAGATGCTGCCGGAATACAAAGAAATAATGAAAGTAACCCAAAACGTGTGAGTCAGCAGTAGGTGTGATGGGGATGCCTCCTCTGCTTTGTCTGTCTTTCTCTGGCTTTTCTTACTCCATCCACTCTGCCTTCAGCTTTAGTCTCAGCTTCTCATTTCTCCTCCTGTTTTCTTCCTCTGGCTTCGTTCCCTTTTGTCTTTCTTTTCTGCCATCTTCTTGCTGCCCACCCGTGTGATGTGACCACGTGGAGGGGGAGTGACGTTCCCCCCAACGCTTAGGAGAACTTGACTTTCCTGGTAACTAGAAATCTGTTTCCATTCCGCTTCAGTTCCCTGGCACCCCCAGTACCATTAGTGCCGTCTCGGCAGCGGACATTTCATTTACGGAAATTCGGAGCGTTCCTTCCTTCTCTAAACACACTGCTGTGTGCCGGTGTCATTGCAGAAGTGCTAACTGCAGTCAGTACCTCTTGAAAAACGCTGAATTGCTTTAGTTCTTCGTTGTGAATCGCTAATTTTATTTCCTCCTAACACTATGTACAGTTTCTATAGTTCTGGAGGTCACTGGAGCTTTGTAAGTGCAGCCAAAAGTGTTTTAAATAGTCATTGTGCAGCATAGCGATACCATCAATCTCCCGTGCCATTATTATATCTAGAAAGTTGGATTTGATATCCATTTTCATATTTAAAGCGAAATTACTGGCAAGCTGCCATATCCTGTAAGGCACAGAGAGTGGTAACGTGTCCATAAAGGTTTATATGAGTGTAATGGTATTACCTGTTGGTTTGGGATATTTTTCAACAAATCAAGAACTGCTGGCAGCCAAATGGTTTCTGAAGAGGGTCTTTTCTCCTTAACTGGTCTTATTTTATTCTTTCATTTCCAAGCCTGTCTGTAGTCTAGCTTTAATAATGATTAGATCTTTTTAATTGGAATCTCATAAGCTTCGGTTACCAGCTTGCCCAGAAATACTTTGCTTTTTGGCTTATAGATATATATGAAAAAAAAAGGGGGGGAAGAAAAAACCCAGAAAATAATAGTGGAATGTAAGTCTGTGGCATATTGAATTAATTTCCTGTTCCACTTCTGCATCAGCTAAGCAGACAAATAACCAATTTGTTAAGGGCTCTGCTACTTCCTTCAATCACTTGCTCACAATACACTTTTTACATTTTGTTTCCTGGTTTTTCCATTTCAATTCCTTGCAACCCCTGCAGGTCTCTGTGTTTCGGTGCCAACAGCAACACACCCACTGAGGGAGCGCGGGGTGTGATCCTTCGCCTCCCAGCAACCCCCTCCGCCCTCTGCTAGACGGGTTTTCTGCAAGGTCCCCCACTCGAAGGACACCGAGCCCTTTGATGAGCATCCCTTTGCGTTCCCCTTGCCAATTCGCGGGGACCCAAACCGAGGATCCCGCTGGTGCCGCCTCCTTGTTGCTTGGCCTTGCCTTATCAGTGGCGGCAGGAATTACGGCTGTTTCAAGTGGGTTCCCAGTTTCTTGAGCTGTTTCTGAGAGCAGTGAAACAGGAATATCGCCACGGCACGGCGGAGGGGAGGAGGGTGTCAGCGGTCTGTATTGGGCAGCAGGATTAAGCAATCGTAATAGACAGAGCTTTTATTATTTTCTGCTCCTGCCGCATGATGGATTCTTTTGGAGACTGGTACAGCACTGGGTAACTAAGTGCAATGTGGCTTTTTGCTCCGTTCAGTGTATTTTGTGGGTTTATCTTTGTATTTAGGAAGTGGATTCTGAACACTCTGCCAGGGATGTCTGCCCAGAGAAATTAAGGCAACAGGGAGAAAAAACCAACCACCACTCTGCATTTCTGGGTAAACTGCCTTAGCTGCCAAATGGTTCCTTGCAGATACACAATCCTATAGGAAAATCTGTAAGAAAAATAAAAATGTGTAATCTGAGACTTCTCGAGTAGAAGTTAAAGAGGGCTTTCAGTGTACTCTGATGGATAGGGGAGGAAGTACATCAATTCAATTGCAGTATTGTGTAGAGCATAATAAATATTTTATTACCACAGACTATCATTTAGTTACTAAACAGCGTGGGGCAGATTCTGCTCTCGGATGGTGTTCACGCATTTGCAACTCCGTGAATATCACGTGAGTTCGTTTCTACGGTTGAGGACAGTATTTGGGACAGATACTGCAAAGTCTGCGCATAAAATATTCAAGCCCCACGTAAGAAAACTTTTTAGGCTGGCACCGTAGTAGTGTGTTAGGGCAGCAGTTGTTATGAATCTAATGGCATTTCTGGTTTGACCATAAAAATACTTTCGCCTAAGGCTGGAATTCGATAAATAAGATAAATTAGACTGATGATGAGGATTATATGTATTTTGAAATACAGTGCAGCCTTGGCTATCCAAATGAGAGGGGTGATAGCGAATGCTGTTTTGTAGGGTGAGCTGAATAGGCGCAGTTGATTAAAGAATCTTCAGTCTTTTAAAAGAATCTTCCAGAATCATAGGTATTTCTAGGTTTTGGGAATTTCTGCGGGTGTTTGCTGTGCAGCATGCATACATTTCTGTTGGAAGCAAAACTCAAGCAAATTCTGAACAAAAGGTCAGTGAGGAGGGATGGTCGGGAACCAACACTGGTGTGGATGGTACCACATTTGGTTGAAGCATTTTAATAGCAGATTTAGTAGGGGGAAAAAAATACCTTGGGCAACTTTTTACCATTTGAGTTTTTTCTTTGTGTTCAATGTGATGCGAGGAAGCCAGAAAGCCGGTGGGAAACTGGGGAGGGAACATGCATGAAAACCAGCAGCAGAAATCTCATCATTTTCTGGTAATATTTTTTTTTGTGAGCTTTCTGAGCAGCTACCACAGTAACTTTTACTTTCTGGTTTTCCTGCTGTCATACAGTAATGGTTTTAAATTTCTCATGCCAGAGGGAGATGCCGATATCAAACTGAGAATTAAGTAAATGGTTTTGATTGGAATTGAAAAGAAAGTGTTCCCTGCTTTAAGCTAAGTTTTAATTTAACCTAATTACACAATAAGGTAATCGGTGTTTAGTTAATCCTGACAGGTAAAAATTCAGAAGTAAGGCAAGAGGCACGTCCTCACCCAGACACACGTTAAGTGCTTTGCAGGTTGGCAAGATGTGAAATTCCTTGCTTTGCAGGTTTACATTCGAGTGACTCTTCGTGTCCCTTCATGTGCTTTTCCCTCTGGGACTGTTTCAGAGCTGTGTTTAATACAGAACCACGAGGACACACGTGAGTTATGGGATAATAATTCCGTGTCAGATACTGTGAGAATGAAGCTTATTTTACAAGAATTCCCTTTGATGGAAGTAGGGCCCCTAATTCAAACTTGAGTGCATTTTAAGAGACATATACATGCACACAATAAAATCCAGGGAGAACAATTTGCATAGAAAAGCCAGGAAACAGCTGGGCTTACAGACAGCTGAGATTTTAGGGGTTGTTTTCTGGGGGAATAAGGGTAGAGTCAAGCAAAAGATTTTTAAATCCAGGCCGCTTTTGAGAATTTTGCTTGATATTGTATATCTTGGAATAATTTTTAAAAACACAGCTGTGTGCTGGCTCCTGAGACCAGGTAATTTTACCTGACGTTAATATTGAGGTTGTTGTTCTTTGTTATTATCAGCTAACAGTAATGATAAGAGACACTTACTTGTCTGGGTCATATATTTATGTATTTGCTCTTACTTTAAATTCTTTCCCATAGATACAATTCAGCACAATCAATGCCAACAAAATTATTTTGAAAGCAGATTAGATTAAAAATCTCATCCCTTACTGAGCTTCCCATTGGCATATGAGACGATCCTTAGAGAATTAAGATTTGTGTCAGCAACAGAAATGCTCGCATGAGATTGCTCAGCCTCTTGCTGGCCATTTTTTCCTCAAATATTTGACAGAAGTGCCTGGCCAGGCTAAATTCAGTCGGTGTAGGATACTTCTGGAGGTTGATGACTAACACCAGAGCAGGAAAAAAGTATCTGAGAAGCAATTTTCTGTACAAGCATGTTTGTAAGTGTTTTTATTCGAGATCATGTTGCTGGTGACTTAGGGCTTTCCTAGAAGGAGGTCAGGACTGTTCCTGTTGGGAAGGTGTATCTGAGCTTGGGCTAAATCATTGCCAAACCCCAGCTGGCTGGGGTCCGCGTTGGGAGTATCTCGGCTTTGGTCTTGTTGGTTTTATGTAGAAATGTGATACCATTCGGTGATAATTTAAGCCTGATCCTTGCCCTCGCGGAGCCAGGAGGATGCTTTGCAGTAATGTGTTTTGAGTTGGGGGACAAGAGGGTGGTGCGGGCAGCCCTGGATCAGAGTGACGGGACTTGCGCCCTGTGCTGCTCCCCAAAACCGCGGTGCAGTGGGAACAACCTCACCCCCTCTTTCTTGCCCCATCTCCAGGACACCTTGAAACATCAACCCCATCGTTTAGAGGTGTGACTGTGGGTGTATGTGCACGCACACGCGCACATGTTGGTGAAACTGTAATAAAGCTAACAGGCTCGGCTCATGGCATCTATAAATGAGCCCTTTCTTCCCTGGATTTTGGTTGAACTCGCTGGTGCTCCTCCCACGTGCTGCTGGATGCCCGTGCTGCCGCGAGCAGCCTCTCTGCAGTGATGGAGCCCGGTCTGGTCATGCACAGCAGCATCCGCGGGACTTGGACCTCAAAGTCTTCGAGGCAGGACCCTACTTTCTCATTTCTATATTGCGTGAAAGCAGGTCGGTGCCGATTTGCGACTACTAAATGTGAAGACTCAGCCTCCCCCTGCTCTGCCCGTGACCAATCCATTTTTTTATAGTCAAGGGTAAGTCCCAAGAATGGAAAACCATTCGGCTGCCAGAACACCGTGGTTCCAGATGGTTTAGGATGATAATTTTGTAAAGGTATATTAGGGTCATTTGGTGTCCTTGCCACTTCATGTACCTATTGTAGCAAATAATTTAATGGAAAAATAAGCGAGGCTGTGACTTTGGAAATAAAGTTTGGGAGCCTCCCATTGTTACTGCTTTTGTTGGTTTTATTTAAAACAGGAGTCACTCTTTTTATAGATTTATTGCCCCAGCCTAGCTTGAAAGGAAAGGGGGATGGGACAATCAACAGTGATTTATTTCTTTAATGCATTTTAAATAAGTAGACCCCCAAGAACGAAGCAACGGTGCATAATTACATTACACTGGTCACAAAACTTGGGCTGTTCCTGCTGCAGGCTATTTATTTAACACCTGGTGAGCATAAGTGAATGCACTGCTCGGGTTGGAAGCTGTGACTTCGGTTTTTACAAAGTCTATTCTCTGGTAGCAATTTCTCTCTCAATTTCTGAAAGCTAACACACATTTTTGCCATGTCTGGTGAAGCAGATTATCATAATGTTATCTTCCAGTTAAGGCGCTGCGTAGAGAGGTTTCGCCGAGCGTTGTGTGAGGGTTGGCTCCCGTTGTCCTGCCTCCTTCTCCCAGCGTGAATGTGGGGACGGGAGGCTGGAGGAGGAGGGACCGAGGGGTTTCCCGGGCTCACCCTGCCCGTCAAGAGGTGCTGGGGCTGAGGGACCTTTCCCCCGTCGCTCACAGCCTGCTCTATTTGCAGGGGTGCAAGTCCTGGACCTCTGCTCCAGGGACTCCGATAGCTCCACTCCCACATCCATCCGCTGCCTCTCCTCTGTCCCTGTCCTCCTTCTCCTATACCCTGCGTGCCCTTCCTTCGGAGGAAAGGCTGCGTGGAGAGGCATGGAGCTCCTTTCCAGATTGCAATCTCCTAAATTAAAGCAAGCGAAATCGATTTGAATATTACATTTCCCTACAAGGACCTCCTGCTAATTTCTATGTTTTTTACAATTGCGTTTTCCTGTTTTTGTTTAGTTTTTTTCATCTTTATCACTTCCCTGCTGCTGACTAAAGGAGCTACACAACAGGGGAAAGTGTGACTAACTCACTGCCTGCACGGGGGAAAGAGTGAGACTGCTTCTACACATGCTGGTGATAAATGCACAGAGTAAACAGAATGGAAAAGTGGAGAAAAACATTTTTTTTCCTACAATCTCTTTTTTTTTTATAGCAATGTTAGTCATTTCTTCCAGCAGGTGTAGGTTAAAACAACTTCCATCATAAGATTTCTTTGCAGAAGCAGCATTATCAGCTTAAAATTTGTACTTTCTTCTGAAACTGTTTTTAACATCTCTCGTTGTAAGTTCTAAGAAAGACCGAAAAGTGTTTTTCCTCTTCTTTTCGGTGTCTCCTATGGTTTCACAGCAAGTCATATAGATGCCATTTTTCTCTTTCCCCCATGTGTTTAGGTCCTGTGTCAGCTTGGCAGGTATCTCCTAGATCAGTTGGGAGGGAAAATGGGAAAAGGGCAGGGGGATTCACCCAGGCATTGGTCCCGAAACTGGTTTTAACTTTGGTTGAAATGGAGTAGATTCCAGATGACGGCGTCCCTTTAATTAAGCAAGGTAACGTCGTTGATTTAAAGCCTGCTGAAATCAGTGGAAAGATGCCATGGACTGCAGAGGGCTCTGGAGCAGGTCCAGTCTCCTTCTGTGGTATAGAAATGATGCTTCAACAATTTAAGAGCCTGGGGAGGCTGAATCAGAAACACGGCGAGTGACCTGCTACGTGTTAGGGCAGCGGCAGGGAAGGATACAGGTTTGAGCTCAGCCCTCGCTGACTGGGATGCTAATGAACGGCCACGTTTTCCCTTCACGAAGTGTACGGCAGAGCGGCTTTCATATTTTCCCTCCGAGTATCCCAGCGTGGCTTTGGAGGGGAAAGGAAAATGTATTTTGTGTGTAAACACAGTATTGCGATGTTTGTTTAATGTCTTTGTTTACTTTGAAAGTTAGTCCCATACTAATGAATTTATAAAACCTACATTATCCATAAAACTGTCACTGGTGCAAAATTTAGTAATAACTCAGGTAATGTATTTAAACCACTAGTGAGTTTGCTCTATCCTTGAGTTGATAAATTGTATAGCTTCATTCGGTAGGAATCAGCAGTTTTATGTGGCAATTAATTTTAACGGCAATAGGGAGCCAAAGGACTAAATTTTTACCCTTGGTTTTCTGCGCATGTATGGGAATATCCTAATGTTTAATGTTCAGGCTGGGGACCTGGGAAGCAGCGTGCGTGCGGAGGGAACGTCGCTTTGCAGGCCTTACGGCCGTGCTGCTCCAGCTCACAATCCAACCTGCCAGTTAAACCATTTTGGGGATTTCTCATCTTTTAAAATAGATGTAAAAAAAAAAAAAATCTGTCCCCAGGATCTCTCTCGCTTTACCCCCTCGGTTCTGCACGAACCTGCTGGTTGCCTTTCTTATTGTGTAAGTCACCACCATCAGGGGTGATGCCAAAATCATGAACTTGGGGCCAGAGATGAGGAGATAAACGTTTCTGAAGTGATTCTGGTTGGTTGTTTTCCCCTTTCTGGTCTCTGATACCCAGCCTAGAAAGGTCCCATTTGTACAGTTGGCTGCAAGCCTATAATTGTGTAGGGTCCGATCTGGGAACTGAAATGCCTTAATTCTGATCTTAGCTCCTGCTACCAGATTTACATAGTGGTAGCAGGTCACTTAACTTCATAATTTATGTCTGTAACACTGACTGCATCCTCAGCAGTGTAAAAAAAGCAGCGTAATTCCCCTAAAGCTAAAATTTCTCTTGTAGCAATAAAAAATACCAAGGGAGGTAATTTGAAGGGGATTTATTTATGATGCTGTTAAGTAACATCCACATTTTGGTTTTTGCCGTTCGTGAAACTGCCTGAAGAGAGCTGGGCCACGGGGTGGGTTTGGTGTAGCCAGGCAAAACCCCACGGGTCCAACGATGCCCGTAGGGTAGATGAGGGTTTTGTTTTGAGGCGTCCTCCTTGCCGTTGCTGCAGCCGCCCAGAGGTCTCTAAGGTAAGCTCGGGACCGCAAAGGGTGAGCGAGGATGGTGCACGTAGCTCCTGAGCCTTGTATTTCAGGTGTTGGTCTCCCAAATATGACCTTGGAGCCATCGGTGGCTCCGTGAGCGCTGCCAGCTCGTGTCTGTAGGTGGGTCTGCGTTTCGAACATCATTTGTGTTACGACTGTGTCAGTTCCCAAAGTGGGGTGATGGCCCCGAAATGAGGTTCGGGGAAGTTATGAACGAGGTCGTGAGCCTGACAGAAATTTCATTTTGTCCGATATTTATTCTGCTCTTTGGGGTTGCACGGAGTTACTGGTCTGTAAAATGAGGTCGCAGCCGGGAAAGAAAGTTTGGGAGCTGCTGCTTTAGAGCTTGGGTTGAAATTAATTATTTGTATACCTTGGAGGGTTGCATTGGTTTTTAAACAAGACAGCTGGGTTAGAAAAACAGTCCGAATTCATTGTGAAACACGTTGTGTGATGGCCAGCTTTTGAACCTTGCACTCCCTTGGTGCTCTACCAACCAGAAATTTCAAATTGGCTGCTTAAAATTGGCCGTGTAGTCACCCAGATATTTCATCATGTTATTTCAAAAATCCCAGTGGCTCCAGATGCTCCAGGGCTGTGGAGGAGTTCATTGTAGCTGCAGTTAGAAAAGTTGGTCTGGTGTAGCTTGCATTATACCCACAGATATTTAGGCAGCAGAAATGCAGATGCGGAAAGGAAGGCTGGCCTGGCTAAAACCACCTTGAGAAGAAAAAGCCTAGCCGGTGTAGAATTGGATGTGAAAAATGCAATACCAAAGGTGTCAGCTTTGTGGCTTCAAAGGAAAATATTCTCTTAATTTTTCTAAGATTAAAATGCCTATTAAATAATACCCTTTAAAAAGGAGAGTACTCCTCAAACACCAATGCAAAATGCCAACAATTCTCAATTTGCAAAAAGAAAAATCTACAGCAAAATTACTGTGGTTTTGTGCACAAAACCTGTGGGCTGTCTGGAAAACAAAAAACTGATAAAACAGCAGAGCTAAGTGCTCACGTGTGCTTTTCAAGGGGAATTTATCTCTAGGATCTCCTTTCCTGATAGCTCCCTTGCTACCCGTTGCCTCTTCTTTCTACCAGTAACCTCTCTGATCTCCCTACCATCCTCTTTGCTGTTCTGATTCGGTATTGCACAGGGGATCATTTTCGAGGTGTATGTTTATATGCAGGCCGTGTTCATAAGAATGAGTCATTTATGTATTCTTTCAAGTTGCGGAGTGCTGACTCGACCTTTATTTGGTTTTCTACTTGTTGCTTCCTTTTTAAAAAGTCCCGAAAAAATATTTAAAGATGTTCTGCTTAGGCTTGAATTGCTAATTAATTTCCAAATTGCTGTGCTTTGAGGATATTTGGTCGGAGGAGCAGGCGCAGCCCTCCCTCGCAACCTGCCTGCCGTCCGTGCCCGAGGGATGCTGCGCAGGCAGCTGCCGGTTGCTAGTGCTCCTCTTTGCTAGTGCTCCTCCAGTTGCAAGCTCAGCACTTGGTGGAGAAATTTCTCTTTGCCTCATTATTACGGTTTGACTTGTGACTTTATTATTGCGTGTTCTGAGTTCCAAGGATGGGGGGAAAAAAGCAGCAAAGGAAAGTGGGGTTTCGGTACGCTTCCTGCGCCATGGGGAGCCATGCTCTGTGTTAGCTGCTGATAAGGAGATCTTTAAACCCACAGCTTTTTAAACCCAGCACATGGTTAAGCACCAGGGAAAATAGATGCCTTTTCTGTCTCTAAAGCAGCCATTCCCTGGCAGTCTGTGCCATTTTGGAGCAGTCCATACCAATACTGTTTGGCTCCAGGGAAGAAATACCCCCCTGCTCAGGGCTGACACACAGGTAGCAGAGCAGCTCCTGGGCCACCAGACTCCTGCCCCTGTGCAGACGAGAGGCGTGAAGAAGTGCCGAGGACTCACAAGCAGCAGACGCTGCTCTCCAGCATAGCTGTTGGCTTCCACGTTCCTGCAGCCGTCACTCCAAATAGCCAAGCAGGGCAGGACACTGCCATGCTGGTACGTATTAGATGGCTGAAATGAAATGGAGGCTGCATCACAAAATTTGGATGGGTTCCTTCAGCTGTTTTTCTCCGTTCGCCTCGCTGGAAATGGTGGAGCAATGCAAGAAGTTGTTGTCCATCCTATTAGATGTAGTGGAGGTGTGGATTCCCAGGCAGGTCCAGGTGGCTGCAGAGATACAGATTTACTTGTCCTATTAGGCCATGTATCTTAGGCCATGTATCTCTGTGTGCGTATGCAATGCTGCTGGCCAAACTTTGATTAAAACCACTTCATCCCTTGCTCTCTTCAGCCGACAAAGCACGTTTTGATTAGGAAAGACTTATGACCATCCTGTGCTCTGTCAGGCGCACCTTCCTGGTCCCCAGGAAGGAAAGCGTTCATAGCTCAGTCCCCACTCGGGGAATGATCCCTGGCTATATCTGATGCTGCATGCAGAGTCAGGGCGGACACTTCTCGGTACGAGGCACTCCCGAAGCCCTGCGATATGGCCGTGCCAGAAGCAAACCCCTTCAGCGGCCGCCGTAGCTGGCTGTGGTGATGATGGCTGGCCACTCCAGAGACGGCTTATCCCATCACGCGCTCTGTCCAGCCTGCAAGACGTGATGGCATGCGTGGTGGCCATGTCTGTACTTGGTTGGTCCTCTGTGCTTTGAAATGCTGAAGCTTCCTTATTGCTCCCTCCTCCTCTCCCTCTCTCTCCCCATCAGTCCCCAGTTTCACAGCCTGCTCTCGTGAGCTTTGCACTTTTAGGGAACTGAAGAAATCCGCCATCTCCCAGGTTCCTTGGGTGGCACCGTGAGAAGACCATGGGTGCAGGTGTTTATGTTCAGAAGTCACAGAGCTCCTGCATGCTTGCAGTAGGTCCACATTCACGACGATATTTTACAAACCCCAACCCATGAGACCATTCTTCCCTGCTAGCACTTAAGATGGTGTCTACGAGTGTTGGCAGACACGGCACCGACTCTGCTGCAGGCTGCCCCAAAGCGGTGATTGTATTTGCCTGCTTCCTAGCAACTTTGTGTGCTGGTTCAATTACAAAGGACTCGGAAAAACACGCTCCATCTGGTTTTCCAACCCCAGATGCGACCACCCCAAAGAGTGATCTAATTCTTCTGTATTTAGACTTGAAAACTTCTCACCAGTTGGTGGTGCGGGAAATCAAATAAGAGTCCTTAGGAGCAATAAGATCCACATGCTGGCCTAATTGCACATGGAGCTAGACTGCTGCTCTTACTCTAGTGTATTTGCAATGCTGCTGTCAAAGACGTATTGTTAGGCTAGGGGAAAACCCACAAATCTTAATTTGAGTAATAATTTAATATGGTCCAATAATTAGCTATTCACGATAGGGGCCCCTTCGCATCTGGTGTAGGGTGTTGCGTGGTGTGAGGAGAAGGCAGGCAGGCAGGACTCGCGGGCAGCCTTGGTCTATAGACCAAGGTTTGTGGAAAGGGATAGGATCTTGACCTGCTCTTCAGTACGGTTGTTTTAGTCTACATTAGATCACCTGAGAATGTTGTCCTTGTTTAAATGTGGGTTTTTTTTAAATTAAGGCAAAAAAAAGCTGCTGCTTTCCACCTCTGCAGAGTGAATCAGGAGGGCAGGGTGCATTGTGGGGAAGGAGAGGCAGAGCCCAAACTGGGGAGTTACTGAGCAATAGGAAAATGTCACACAACCTCGACGGAAAGCTGGAGCGTAAAATTGCCTCCCTCCTCTGTTCGGCAGAAGGTGCCGTCCTGTAATTTCTTGGTTGTGAACTTTTTGTCGCCATAGGGCTTGGGATCAGAGCCTTATCATTTTAAGCTTGTCCTTAGGCGTCGGTGGCTCGTCCTGCCTTGGCCAATGCTGCGCTTTCCTACGCATAAAGAGCCAGCTGGGGAGCCAGTGAGGGAAAGTTTGAAACCGGTTTCCTACGCACTTAAAACTTCAGAGTGAGTTTTAACAAGGGGGTACCAGCCTTAAATATTCCCTCTCTTTATTCGAGCAAGCCCTGATTCACACTGGTGGTTGTTTTCTGTCAGGGTTTCCTGTGGGAGCCCCCGCGCTGCTCACAGGAAGCGTGGCTGGGCCCGCCGCCATCGACCTTCTCCTGCCGGCCTGGCTCGGCCGGCGGAGCGGCGGTGGGGAGCAGCGCCAGCCTGCTGCCGGAGGGCAGGCGGGCCGCTGGGCAGCCATGGAGGTGAGCCTGGCTGTCCACGAAAAAAATAAAAAAAATATAAAAAGGCACGATCCCTTGGGACCCATGTTTTGTCAACAAATCAAGCCGGCACTATTTTAAGCTGCTATGTACCTAACACTTCCTGTTTTTCAGAAGAAACTTCTTGTTTTTTAGCTTTTATGTTGGCGGATTTATTTTAACGGCTTGTTCCTGAGGCGGTGCGAAGGATTTCCCCCCCCCCCCCCCGAAGCATGCGTGGTGGTGGCTGGTGAGGAGGGAGGGAGCCGGCGGGAGGCTCGCCGGGGGCTGCCTGCGGTGGCCCTGTGAGGGGAAGGCCACCCTCGGCCCTCTCCGGAGGATCGCTCAGGGGGTTCCTGGGTGCACCGAGGGGCCTCGAAGGTGGGCAGCTGATGGGACGGCCGCCGCGGGGCTTTCGTCGTTTCGTGAACGCTGCTAAGTTAAGCCATGTGTGGTTCTCTTTCGAGGAGCGGTGGCCTAACCAATAAGGACAAAGTAAATAGCATTCATTTCCTGCTGACCTTTTAACATGAACAGATGTTTTCTCTTACAAGTACCATAGGCCACTTCAGTCCCTGACCTCATCAAGTGGGCTGCTGCCGTTTTCATACTTGGCAGTCTATAAAACTGCTTTTTTAACCTGTTTTGCTGAGACCCGCCTGCAGAAGTGGGTCTCCTGCCTTGGTTAGGACCCATGTGCCTTTAATGTTTCTGTCTTTCTTTTCTCTGGATGGACCAACCACTTCCTCCTCATTTTTGTCCTCCGTGGAGGATGGCAGATGTTTCCTCTGATGGGCTCTATCAGGCCGCCCGGGGGAAATGAGTTTCCCTTTATAATATTTTCCCTAGCAGTCCTCGCACAGGTTGGACTTGCAACCCCACGGCTGGAGCAGTAAGTCCATCGCCCTTATCCCTGTTTGTGGTGGTTGAGCAGAATGAAAGGGGTCTTGGAGTCACCTCCAAGCTCAAACAGTAAAAAGGTGGCAGTGAGGTTGGAGCTGAGGTTGGAGCTGAGGAAACCATCAGTGTGGTTTCCCTTCAGCGCTCCCTGCGTCGCTGGAGCCATCCTGGCACCTGCTGGTGCCTCCTCCCCGCTGTCCCATGGGTCTTGGTCCTGCTCAACACAGTCAAAGTGCTCTCAGCTCTGTCCAGGCTGCTCTGCTTGGATATCACCTGGGTGTTGCTTTTTTGCCATGTGGTCTTCCCTGCCGCATCTCTAGATCTGCTGCTGCAGATGGTGCTGGGTGGGATCCATGAAGGAATTGAAGCAGTTTGGGAAGCAAATGTGGTGGGAATGAGCAGTAAATCTTTCTCATTCCTGCCATCTTTTAATTTGCTTTGGGCCAAGGGACGTGCAAGTCTGAGCATGACTTGCGTGTCTAAGAACATCAGAGATGCCTAGTTCATCCATGAGACAGCTGAAGGAAGTTTCTCTGCTGGCTCTCCTGGCCAGAGCCTGCTTTCTTCTGCCAGTCCTGAATGGAGACCATGGGAACAAGCTCTAGAGTGAGGTAATGGAGGAGATAAACGTGTAGGCAGGCTGGTGTGAATGTCATGAATTCATTTGAGACCTTTGGCATGTTGGTGAGGGGCCTTTTTCCAAAGTTGGCGTTGCAGTAATGTCTCGTGTGGTGGCATCAACAGGGCAAGGTGTCTCTGCGTCTGGGATGAAAAAAGCGCAACTGTGGTGCTTGAGGGCTAGTTGATTTGCTGTGCTGTGTGGTGCACAGCTTGTGTTCCTGGGTTAGTGGCATTCCGTTCGGAGAGTAAATCCTTCACTCTTCTTTTGGTTTCAGGTGGGGGACATTGGAGGTACGAATAAATACCAGTATGATTTTTAGTTATTGAGTTATGCCATCTGGAAAGGGATATATGTTAACTTAAAGTTAATGGAATAACCTTTATAGACTCTTTTTTAAATAGCATGCTGAACGTAGGTTGATAGAGATTCCCAGTTTGTCACTTGTTGCGTTTTTGGCCTTTCCCTAAAGAGATTTTTTCTTTTGTATTTGTTCTTTCTTTCTACTCTCCTTATGTATTTAGTGGACTATGTTTGGAAGTTTTACTCCATGAGTTGTGATTTCTATCCAGAGCAGTGGTTCTGTGTGGTACAAATAAGGGAAAAAAAGCTCTTTTTGTGGGTCAGGTTACCCTCCTTTTCCTGTTCAGTTAAAACGAGAAGTGTGCAAAATCTTAAAAATTCCTGAGTATTACCCAAACATTACCATTTTTATAGTTTCAAGTTTAGAGAAAATGACTCACGGGCATTTTTAATAAAGGATTGCGCAAAATAGAGTGGAGTGTGATTCACGTTAACAAATCAAGACACAAGAGACGCAACAAAGAAGCCTTTAACTTGATACTCACTCTTCCCCATGAGTATATTGCAAAGTGGATGGCTGAGATTTCCCCTCTGCCCGTGGCGCCTGGCAGCGGGGGGAGCAGCATGCAGGGAAGGAGCAGCAGTGGATCACAGAATCACAGAATCGTATAGGTTGGAAAAGACCTTTAAGATCATCGAGTCCAACCGTAAACCTAACACTACCAAGCCCACCACTACACCATGTCCCTAAGCACCTCATCCAAATGTCTTTTAAATACCTCCCGGGATGGCGACTCAACCGCTTCCCTGGGCAGCCTGTTCCAATGCTTGATAACCCTTTCAGAGAAGTAAAATTTCCTAATATCCAGTCTAAACCTCCCCTGGCGCAACCTGAGGCCATTTCCTCTCGTCCTATCACTTGTTACCTGGGAGAAGAGACCGACCCCACCTCTCTACACCCTCCTTTCAGGCAGTTGTAGAGAGCGATGAGGTCTCCCCTCAGCCTCCTTTTCTCCAGGCTAAACAACCCCAGGTCCCTCAGCTGCTCCTCATCAGACTTGTTGGTGGCAACATTCAGCAACTTAAGGATGTTGCTGAATGGTCACACCTCTGCTTCTGGGGCAGTTGCGGTGCGAGCAGTGCACGGTGTGACCTGCCCCTGCTCCGGTGGTGCATGTCTTCTGTCAGCCCCTGTTCAGTCCATCTTGCAAGTTATCTGCTGATGTCTTCCTGGGCAGGTTGGTTGGACAAAATGATTACGTCCTAAACATCTCTGTTGAGTGGTAGGAAACCTGCCCATCTTGTATATTGATTTTTATTGGTCAGTGTAATTAGGCAATGCCTAATTGTTGTAGGGAACCATGCAGATCAAACCTTTGAGGCTGAAGTGAGAGAAGGCCTGTAGTTGGGCGCCTTTTGCAAACACTCCTGGCTTTCACTCACCGGCACTCAGACCTGAGCATGTGTCCAGCACTGCTCTGAGCTATTCTGAATTTTGAGGTCAGCATGGCGAGAGAGATGTTGCACCTACAGCAGTGTGCTGCTTGTAGGGACTTTGAGCGAGGAGCCAGCTTCTTTGGCTCTACCTGAAAGCAAGGAGCGTTCACAAAGCATGCTTGTAACACAATGCTTGTGAGAAGAATTGTTTAACAAATAGCCAGATAATCTAGTTTGCCTTTTCCGCGGTGTTTTAGTTTGCTCTGCGCTGGCAGTCAGCCTTTCCCAGGTTTAACCTTGCATAGAAGATTTTATCTTGCGAGTCTGCAGAGGCGGCTGCTAGTGTGGAAAACATCACTGACTTACCAAGTGGATTACTGGGCAAAATTGATTTTACTTGGTACATTCATATGCTGAAAAGCAACATAATAGTGTCGGCTTTGCTTCCACACCAGCGAGACGTAAGTGCCCCAACATGTGTTGGAGACCCTACAGGAGTCTGAGAGGCGACTGAGTGTTTTGGACCATATTCATCACCGGCGTAATTCTGATGGCATCGTTTTGGCTGACCGACCAGGGCCTGCAGAAATGCCTTAGGTATACATGCTGATGTATATTTCGCGGCTGTCTTTACTTAAGTGTTAAACATTCCTTGTGAGCAAGGAGAGCGGAGACCTTCCCTGTACTCCATGCGGCTTCTTTGGTTGATATATGGTGTTTTCCCTCCTTTTTGTCAAAGTGTCCTCTGTTCCACAGATAATGCAATTGCTATGCAGTGCCGTGCAAATACTCTTCTGTATTTGTATCTCTTTTCTATTTAATTATACTGTATAAATGTCCTCGGTAAATTTGATAAGTTGGGTGAAGGATATTGATTTTCGAGTCTCTCTTGTGCACGGCTCCTTGTAGTAGCAGCAGCCGTTCACCAGACCTATTTCCCGAGGAGGTTTTGAAGGTTCAGCGTTTAAGTAGCTACAGGATAACAAAGGAATTTCTTTCTCTACGCTCCTGGTTGAGCTGCTGGTTGCAGGGTTTAAGGCCACAGAGAAAACATCCGTGTTGCGTGCGGTTTTTTAAAGCATTAGGCTCGTGTCATCTGCAAAAGCAGGTGGGAAGGGAAATCAAGATACAGAATAGACCCATTGCCTTCACTCCTGCAAATAAAGCCTGCTGCCAGCTTTGGGAAGAAATGAGAGAGGGATGCTCCCGGGGTCGGGTGAGGGGACCCCGAGTGGGGACCCCAGGCTTGTGGCCAGGCAGCTCCCCCTCCCCCCCATTCCTCCATCACCCCACGGCTGATGGCAGGGCAGGAGGAGCGGGACGGAGACCAGCAGGCCTGTGAGGAGGCGGAAAAGAGGAGAGGGAATTTGCAGGGTTAAAACGGGAGGACCAACAAGTCTATTTTTAACTGCAGTTTTGAATGTGAAGTGTCACCAATGTTAAAAAAAGCTCCTGGTAAATAGTGGGGAAGATGCACGCAGTAGTGGAAAGCCAGCTGCAGCTTTTTGAACTGTTCACTGCTGTTTGTGAGGAGGCTGTGAACACTTGGTTAGTGTTAATGTTTTAATTTTCCTTTGCTCAGCCTGAGGTCTCCCTACACAAGGGACTTTCTTTAAACCATGCTTAGCTTTCAGCCTCTTAAGATTATTTTTGTTCTTCAAGAGGAAAAGAAGGAAAAAATGTAGATATCTGTGCACTTTCCTATTGCTCTCGCTTTCTTTGCGTTCTTTTGGAACATAAAATGTTTTCTTTTCCTTTTTTTATGCTGAAAATTGGACCCTAATTTTTTCTGGCTAATTTCCATATATTTCTCATACAGGATTTTAGCCTTGATCTATAATGCAGGCCTGTGGCTGTTCTTGCTAAAAGTTTGGTCCCACCGGGGCTTTCATTATAAATCCTTATTTTCAGTAGCAAATTGCTTTCTGCAAATGTCACCTCTCGGAGCCGGCCGGTTTGGGTGGGTAGGGGGGCAGCGTCCCCGCACCACCGGGCCCCGCACCTCTCGGCCGTCCACCCGCAGCTCCCCAGGATTTGGGAACCTGCTCACTGCATTTAGGCAGGAAGCTGGAGCCATTGCAGTCTGTCATGTCAGTGATCCGTGGGATAATGCATCCCCAAGTAGTGGCCGTTTCTGTCTATTGTGTCACCGATCTGCGCATTAAAGGGACCCCGAGTAGGTGTTGCTACAATAAACCATAACAGCTCTATAGGAGCCGTCACAGTTCATTGCATCAATAATCTGTGTATTAAGGCGTCCCGAGCAGGCCTCGGCACACAATGGACCATTATGGCTCCAGATGAGCCTGTATAAATTTAGGTCAATAACCTGAGTGTTGTTAAATCCCAAAACAGCCTTGCTACAGCGAGCTGGCAAAGCTTATAAGAAAGATGTGTAGATTATGCAAACCTGTGGTGGTTGCAGAGGATACTCTGACTTACCGCTAAAGGTTAGTGGCGGGAGAATTATTTCATCTTATTTATTACTGTTATCTAAACCTCTCTCTGCTCACTTGGCTCCCTCCTTCCCTCTCCTTTCACTCCTCTGGAAATTAAACCGCGTGAGCGATGCTGCAAGAGCAGCGAAGGCGAGATGCAGTGGGAGAGACGGGGATGGAGGGATGGGAGGAGTGGGGAGGAGGCAGCGTTTCGCAGGTGAGCCGTCCAGAGCCGCCCCACGTCCCTCCGAGCTCCTTCCCGCAGGATTTCATGGGAACACTCACACATTTCCATCCTGACTGCACTTATGCCTGACCCCCTGGGGCTTGGTGTTGTCTGGAGCATGAGTTTTGCATGAGGGGAGCCCCAAGGGCAGGAGGGTCCCCTGGGGCTCCCCAGACCCTTGCTCACTCCGAAAGCCACCCTCCATCCTCATCCCTGACCTGTTTCTTGATCCAAGCCCTCCTTGGTCCTTGATGCCCCGACACCTGGCTGGGCTCTTCTCCTCTCCACCGTTCTTAGCATCCAGCTCCTTCCTTCATTTCTCATTTCCCTCAGACAAGGCCCTTTTGTAGGTAGGTGGTGGGGAGAGGAATGCCTTCAGCACAGGACGGAGAGGCCGGTTTGCATTGTGGGTGTACGCCTGAATGGAGAAGTAGCCTTGAACTCTTGAACTCTTTTTTTTTTTTTTTTTTTTTTTTTTTGTAGAGTAAAGCTGCTATGTGCTGAAAACAAACAGGACTCACTCCGATGGAAAGAGGTTGTATAGTGGGAACAGATCTTGGACCACAAGAAACGGGGTTTTCCACATTTCCATTCTGAGACTTTCCATTTGAGACTTCGCCAGCAGTCGGGCAGCAAAAGATGAATTAGCTGAGCTGTTAAAGGTATTACATGTGTTTCCCCCTTCGGAGACTTGTTAGAATATATTTTCTTTGGTGATAGTAATAAGTGTTACAAACAAAACACAGTTTTCCCCTTTGAATATTCCTTTACACAGAGCATCATCTACATTAAAAAAAAAGTATGTTAAGCAACATGAATAGCTTCAGGCTATTTTATTTCATGTTGCTAAGTAAGTCAATGCAGATGAGGACTTTTTATGTAAGAATGGCTTGTAAATATAAGCAATGAGATAAGGGCGAATTATAACTCCAAAGATTTCTTGGAGATAGAAGAGTGTCACTGCTCCTTTTTGCTGTTCCCAGTCCAGGTAGAGCTCCCAGGACAGGCTCTGGGAGATTTGACAGAAAAAAAACTTGAGATATCTGTGATACAATGAGAAACACAGGGAGTTTGTTCCGTATGGGAGAATTTGATGTGCTAGTGGGGGGCCGAGTCTCCTGGTCTGCTGGACCATGGTGCAGCTGGGGCATCAGGGGCTTCACCTCTGCTCTTCGGGTGAGCTAGGTCCATCCAGAGTGAATGGTGGAGTCTCCTGCCAGGCAGTGCTTATGGTTCCTCCTTTGGCTCTCAACTGAGGCATGAAGGTGTGGGCCGATGTACACCGCTGTGATCTTCCCTGGGATATGGGCATGCGTCCCCTAAGGAGCTGGGCTGAGACCACCAAGGTACCTTACACAATACGTAGCCATTGTCCTGCAGTAGCATTTGGTCACTGTGGGACAGCGTCCAAGGAGAACGTCCTGTGTCACTGCTCATCGCTGGAGCCACCTGGGTCTTCATGTAAGATACAATTGTCTGATCCTGATTATGGAAGAATTAATAAATTAGCAGTGAAGGGTAGTATTCCAGACTTGGAGACACTTCAGTTGTATGGCCTGTAGGTCTGTAGGTGGGCTGTGCTGGCAGGGATGAGGGTGCTGTCGTGTTCTTATCTTACGTCAACCCGCTGATGCAGCGAGTTGCTTACCGCTCAGGATATGAGGTGGGTGCCGCTGCAGGAGTGGGGTGCCTTTGCGGACAGACTGCCAGGCGGAGGTGGCGCAGAGGAAGGAAGCACTGTACTCCCTGAGTATCCCATGTGTTTGCTTGTAAGGACGCACTCATCTAGTTGCTTCTTTTATTATTTCTTTTATTTAGGAGCGATGCAGAGCCAAGGACTTGCAAGAGTTGCAAAGGCAGGTGGTCTTGGTTTTAGTGTTGATCTTCTAGTGTGGGCACCCGAAGGAAAGCGTTGACATCCAGGGTCTTTTTGGTAGTCTTGCTATTGCTGTGCTTGCTGTTTTGATCTTTCTGTTAAGGAGGAATTCAGGAGTATGTTGTGAGTATTGTGGCAGTATATACTACGTACAGATGTTTAATCAAATCTTACAAGGCAGGAGTGCTGGGTGTTAATGTAGCGCACCGCAAAATGCAGCCACTGCCTCTGCCAGCCCTGTGCTTTCGGACAGAGACCAGCGAGGGATGTGGGCTTGGCAGATCGGCAGCACAGCATTGTGGGGACGGGAGAAACTTGAGGCTTTAGAGGGGGGCACGGGGTGCGTGTGTGGCGGGAGGGGGTTGCGGAGGTTGGGAGGATGTGGCTCTCGGCCACATGAAGATTTTGGTATGCAGCTCGTACTCAGGAAGTTTGGCCACCCTGATTACAAACATACGTATATTTGGAGATGTATAGCGAGATATCTGTCTCTTTCCTAATTTGATGTGTGTTTAGATGGAGAGAGGAAAACTACCGAAGCAGGGAAGTGGGTGGCTTTGCGTGGTTTCCTAGCCAGCAGAAGCTGAAAACGGTTTAAAGTTCACATTTAGCAGTATAGTAGTAGCTAGAAGGAGACGTCTGAAGGTAAGTGGCCATGTCCTACCTCTTGGCAGTGAGGAAACTGAATTTGCCTTTGTTCAGCTCCGGAGACGGATGAGCTCTCCCCTCTAGCTCCGGAGATGGGTAGTGGTGCCATGGCACAATTTACAGTTTTTCTCGGTTAATCATTTTCAGAACTTAAAACGTAAACTGCTGTTTGTGAGAGTAAAAAGGATGAAGTTTGCTGTGGTGGAGTTAGCCCCGGGGGGAAGAAGTGAACTGAACAAAACCAAACCTTGGAAGCAACAATAGCTGCGCACCAAAGTGTTTATTTAACCAGAACTTTTTTCATAGCTATTTCATCTTCTTTTCCTCTTGTCCTTGTCCTTGCTCATCTATATACAGCATATGGAAAGGTTGAAAAGTGGCAATTACTAAATGAGAGTAGACAGAAACTGTTCTCCAGCAGCTCCAGATGGGGGTTAGTGATGGTGTTCACAAGCTGCGTGCCGGCACTTCACTCTGCAGTATAAAATGCCCTCTAATGGCCAAGTAACTGCATAGCTCATCCGACAAACCAGCAAATAGTCATTTTTCTCGGGGTTTTTAATTTGGCTGTGCTGATTTTGGTACAGGAGCAACTACTGGCTTGAGTAGAGGAGAGCTTTTGGTTATCCAGATGTCCAAACAGTGAAGGTTCACCTCGCTCCAGCATTAGTCTTTGCGATTAGTGAAAATAAATAACAAGTAATTTAAGTAACTCTGGTAAAATGTAGAATGAGATTTTCAGTATGGCAGGCACCTTTGGAGACTGGAAGATTATTTATGTATCATTTCTTCTTGTTTTATTTGAAAAGTTAAGGGTAGTTTCCCAGCCAGTTATGTGCTGTAGCAATATCAGTGTGCACATTATCAGCATCAGATACGTAGAAAAACAAAATAAGAGAGGCTGAAGGAGGCCCATGATTAATTAGCAGATGGATTAGGCGCTCTCGAAGCTAAGTGGATAATTTGGGTTCAGGTCCTGGTTCTTGTTTTGCCCACCACTGGGCCCCTGAAGGCTGTCGATGCAGGGTAAGCAGAGCATCAACCAGCTTCACTTCTGATGCCAGAAAGAGAGATGACAGTTATTTTCTTTAAAGCAATTTTCTTGCTGTCTGTTTGGGTTGCTTGTTTGTATTTTAGCTTTAGGAATGAAAGGAGTGCCAGTTCTGGTATTTCCCAGTTTTAGTTGAAAACTCACAGAGGATCTGTGGAGGGCTGTTACTACATGTCAAGGGAGCATGCCTGGATCTTCTTTCCTCAAAGCCAAGAACTAGTCACTAATGTTGGAAAATAAAATCGGAAAAAAAAAAAGTTGAAAAATAACATAAGTATCTCACTCCTCTTCTCTTTTGTATCATAGCTATTGTGGCAACTTGAATATTGTCATTTCAGTAGGTCTTCATAACATCTTTCTGGCTACTGAGAACCCAATCTGGAGCACAGTTTGTAACCTGAAATATGATTCTTAACGAAACTTTAAAAAAAAAAATACAGATCCAAACAAAAAACCTCTCTCATGCTTTGTGCATCATTAAGATGGAGAGGAAGGAAAATGCTACAAACCCATATGTCTTTTTTTCCTTTGCAGCACATATATATATATATATATATATATATATATATATATATATATAAAATTGTGATTCTTCTTTTACTGAGTCAACAAGTAGCTTTGATGGAGTAGAATTGATGAGGGATACTCGCCGTGACTTTCAAGGGCTGAAAGGAATGCAGGATCAGGCCCTCTGTGTCGTCTTTGAAGCCTTATTATTTTAGCACAGTCTGTATCTTATTGCATAATGTTTTAAGATGTGGTCTGCATCATTATGTAGCGTGTTTAATTTAGCAACAGATGTGCAGGCTCATATGCTGTTATGGTACATTTTGTTCACTCATATAATAGCAAGTTCCTCAAAATTGTTACCAGTTCTTCAGCGCAAGACTCCTACAGCATGTTATTCTCCTTTTCTGTATGGTGAAGAGCAGAAGAGCTCTTTATTTGCCATCAGCAGGTGCTAACGTGGGAGTGCCGGCTCTCCGTGAGGCACGTTTAACCTGCTGCGTTACTGCTTTCTCTCCCAGGCTGTGGCACCCAGTGAGTGCAGTTTCCCCAGCAGTTTTCGGGGGGAAGGCACCAGGTAGGCAGTGGAGGGGCAAGACTTTGGTCGTTAAGTTTGTGGGCAGAAAACAAGTGAGTCACTTAGACAAAAAAAACTTATTGCCACCCGCGGCGTCATCCAGTCATTCCCGCGGAGAGGCCTTCATGCAAAACATCACTGAACGCTCTGCAGCAGCAAAATCATACTAATAACTAGTAAAAGCATTAAACCTAATTAACAATGGTTTTGTAGCAAGAGTCCTACCCTCACTGTTTTGAGGGTGCTGAGGGTCCATGGGGGGGATGCAGGCTGTTGGGAGCCTGGCACTGAGGTTTGATTTACAGCCAAGGTAGTTCTTCCAGAAATTGGGAAAAAGCCTTTTTTTTCCCCCAGCACCCTACTTCCCATGCAATGACTGAGAGCGTTTAATGGAGCAGGAGAAGTCCAAACCCTGGCCACACAGAAGCTGTGTGATTCCTCTTCCCAAGTGTGAGGGTTTACATCCCTCAGGCATTTAAAAAAAAAAATTACCCTATTTTTTATTTTGGCTAATGAAAATCTATGTTTGTTCTCACTACCCGTATAAATGTTTAATCCATTTTTGGTTCCTGCTGGGCTGTCGGCTTAATGGTGTCTTGACACTGTGAGTTCCCCATGTTGGTTTATTGTTGTTTAAAAGAAAACATCCAAAAACAGGATCTCAAGAAGGATCGTGTTGTCTGTCCCTTCCCTTCCATGTGCTCCCCTCCTTCCCTGTAGTTGTGCCAGGGTTTTAGAGAGAGAAAACGGTGATGGGGGCTGAGCAGGGCGTCCCACTTAAGGACGTGCCGCCAGCCTAGGGAGGAAGGATGACACAGTGTTCGCAAAGTGTTCCTCCTGCATTGTACCGTCTCCTTTGTCCGCTTCCCTCCCCTGTCATTATCTCTGTGTGTCTCCTTCTTTCTTTTCTCTGCGTTTCCTTTCTTGCGCTGAACTCCGCTTCTCAGCCCTTCCTGCCCTCCCCACGGCAGCTGCCGACATCTGAAATGGTCAGCCATGGAAATGGCCAGCTAGTTCAGAATAGTTAACACCTGGTGATGCTAACGCAGGGTTTAACCAGTTCACGGCTCTGAGGGCTGTTCTTGCATTGAAATCTCAATTCAAGTGCGGTCGAGCTTTGGAAAACTGGACCTTAACACAAAGGAGGCTGCAGGGAGAGTTGCCGTTGGCATTGGTAGATGCTAACTTCACGATTACGGACTGCGTGGGCATCCTGGTCTGCTTCCAGCTGAGAGGACTGATGTCCTGCAGTAATCATGACTACAAAACCTTCTCCGGGAACCTCTCCTTTCCCTGGAGCCTAGGAAATGTCTGACAGTATCGTCAAAACATTTGCAGTGGATTTTCCCGTGTTTAAGTAAGGCGTTGTACATGTGGAAACCCAGTTTAGATGTGAGGAAGGACAGAAATTTTCCTTTGCTTTTTGGAAATGGGAGCTTTTGCAGTTCGTGGAGCTAGGAGTTTTCTGTAGGAGGGAGTCTCCATTTTGTTGATGCCATATTTCGTAGAGGGTAGAAAATGTAGTCAGAAATTGTGAGCAACAGGTTTCTGTCTGACTCCACTAAGGGTCTGGGAGTGCGTGCATGCTTTTTTTGATTGTTTAGAAAGATGCTTGTATTTGAAGTTAAGGAGGAATCCCACTTAACCTACAACCGTGAATTCATCGGCAGAAGTGGTGCATTCGTACCACTTGTTCATTCACACCTCGAAAGGCAGCAGTCGCGGTTTTATTGCATCTTAGCCGATGAGCAGCGTTTCGGGCAGGACTCAAAGGTGCGGTTTCATGATTGCTTACCAAAGCCTGCGGCGCTGCAGTGGGGCTGTGCGCTTGCATCGGCTTCGGCTCGTCGCAAAACAGGGTGTAGGAAACACCATTCCACTTTCCTGGGGCTGTGCACAGAGCGGGAATGTGTGAGGCACGGTTTTGTACAGAGCGATGGCTCTTAGTCACCTGCTGGGTGCCGCCGTGATTTGATGGTGACACTGGCGATGGATGCTCTAAAATAGATGTTGCCCATGTTTGTGCTCCTGTGCTACCTACATGTGCTGTGAAAAGACGATATAACAGTGCTAGCTGAGAGAGAGCTCAGGAGACAACACGTTCTTCATAAAGTCACCTTTCTCTCATTTTTGTCTAACAGTACATTTTATTTTGGAAAAGCACCTTTTCTTTCTTCTTGTTTTCCATTGAAAGCAGGAAAAATAAGCCCTGATACAGCTTTCTCTGCTCTCATTTTCTGGCTCGTAGATTGTGGTATTTAATGGGCAGTATTAAGAAGCCATTTAAATGGGTTACGTCAGGATTGTTTTTTTCCTAAAACATTGTATTTGAGTACGTTCCTTCTTCAAATAAATAAATAACTGCTGGGCTATCATCATGTCCGAGGGTTTTCAAGAAAATTTACATTTTGAAAGACACTGTTGGAGGCCAGCATGGCCATGCAATTACTGTATGTAAATCACTTCACTTGTTTCCTAATCTTGCTGAAGATGAAGTACAATTTTTGTGCATGCGCCTCTGTCTCTCAAATTTCCTTATACAATGAGGTTTTCTTGTATTTTAATTGCTGAGCGTGATTTTTGTTCTGCCTAGCCTGATTGTATTTATTTTATTGTGGGGGACGTTTAGCCTTGCGATTGTTTTGAGATTGGGCTGGATGTAGAAATCATTGAGGATAGGTTGAAGTTGGGTGCGCAACTAATTGCGTCCACCATGGCACAAATGGAAGAACTGCTTTCTTAATTACAGCTTCATAGGAAGGCTGGGGAGTATCTGCTTGTTTCTGTGTCCCGCACATCTGCTTTTCTCCATTTTATCCATCCCTGCCAAATCCTGCTCGGCAGCTCCTGCCACATTTTTAATAAGTCTTCTGAGTTGGGCTTTTATTGCTGGTTGATATCATCATGGACACCTGTCAAACAAAGATGGAATAGTTAACATCATTAGGAAGGAGTTCATTCACGGGCATTACATTAAGCTGTGCGGGATTCTGATAATATGAGCAGTAATTTCTCATTAGTTTCTTTTGTAGAAAGTTTTCCTCCAGGGAGTAATACAGGGAATTGAGATGGCAGGAGAAAAGAACTTTAATGGAAGCATTCGTCCATCAGAAAATGCACTCTGTCAAAATTAAATACACTTTGCATATTGATTTTGTTTGGGGAAAAAAAGGGGAAAAGAGTTGCAGCCCCAACATAATGAACCATTTGAGCATTTTCAGAACAAAATGCTAACTTTTTCTTTCCTGACATGACTTTTTTATAACCTGGTATTTCTCCCTGAAAGTGGAGTGGGATGTAATAGAGGTAAAAATTCATGCATTACTTTTAAATGTTGATCATGGAAATGCTGCTAGCTACTCTGGCTTTAGCTACACTAACAGTTTAATTTTTGTTGTAAGAAATATTTTGACTGTAGCAAGCTTCTGCCTCTGGAATGGAAGTTTTCTACTTCTTTTAGAATGGTGCATTAATTATTAATGTGAGTGGGAATCGTGCTCTTTAGCATCCCTATGTTTAAAAAAAATCAATTAATTATTGCTATAAATCTCAGAGATTATGCTGCAGTTGCGCTGCTGGGAAATTGGCCATTAACTACCAGGAAATCGCCTATCTTCCCTTAGTCAGAATTCAGTTGTACCAACACAACCCTTTTCCTTTTATAAATTAACTATCAATGTGATGCATAATTGATAACCATTTATAATAATAACAATAATCTCCATGAAATTGTCATCTCGGTATGCAGCGGCTTTGTTAGAGCCTTTACCCCTCGCGTGCTCAGCCTCGCCTATTGCGTTTGTTAACTGTGTTTTCTGGGAATTTATTGCTTCACTGGCGTGGTTTTAGGAGAGCCGTAAGCTGTTGCAGAGAAATAAAATGCAAGGTAGAAATGCCTGACTGGACTATGTGAATATGAAGAACCTGAAGTGTTTCGAGAGGACGGGTTAAGTGTTGCTATCGCTGCTCTGCAGAAGGGGAAGCAGAAGTCGAGGTTACCGACGTCGTCCAAGGTCAACTTTTGGACATCACTCTGGATTTTCCTGGTTCGCGGTGTCTTCTTGTCATGTGTCCTGTATTATGTGAACCCAGCGGTTTTCTTAGTTTGACGTGAAAATTTTGTTTGCAAATAACGCAGTGTGAGAATCCACCTGCCACAGAGGAGCTGTTTTTGTTGTTTGGGGGTGAATTTGATGGAGTGGTACTGAGTTTGTGATTATTACTGGCTCTTCAGAATTTATTTTTTAACCCTTTCTAGTACTTTGTATGCAGAGTGGTTGAGACTTTGCAGTACAATACAGATGGCCACTCAGGAGAGGATTTCTTGCTGTGCTTGCGCTCGTGCCTGTCTCCCTCTTCCCCTTCTCTCCTTGCAAGGCCTCCAAAAATGTGATGGTGTTTTGCTTTGTTTCTGGAAATCACAGCTTTCCACTAATTTTGCTCTTTTGGCACCTTTAACTAGGCTTAAAAGGGTTGTGGATGGCTGAGCGGGGCAGGAACTTTTTGAGCAGGATGCGTCTGTGGAGGTTTTGTAGCTTGTACCAGGGTCATCTGTCTTCACCTTAAAATATAAAAGAGGATATTGAATCACTGGTAGTACAGCAGAACTCGGTAAAAAATGTGTAGCACTAGTGTTGAATTGTTTGAATTCAGTTTTCAGCATGAGATCTCTTTTTGTATGTCTTGATTCATGAATACTGTTGTGGAACTTGCTTTGAAAAACTCATACCTGGATTCTACAATGAAGTTGTTGGGTAAAAGTGCCACAATGGCACGTTCAGGGTCTGCAGCCTGAGCTCAGGTCGGAGCATGCAGGGATTAAACGAACCATTGGTGCTCTGTAGGAACAAAAGCATCAGACCTGAGAGGATCCACCAAAATGCAGAAAGCCTGCAGCTGTTGTCCCGTTGTAGAGCATTTCTTATAAATCAGCCACACATACCGCTTTATGGATTGCTTTATTTCATCGGCATTTAAAAGTGCGCATGCTAGAAACAACAGCTCTGGCACCGAAAGTTTAATGTTAGCTCTTCAAGTATGAAGGTAAGGACAGGCTACGGTGACAGCTGGAATATGTATCAAGGTCTAGTTGCAAATTCAAGGTCCACTGATGACTTTTACAGGGCAAGGCTTAAATAAGACCTGAAAGTGGTTTGTGTGTGTGTATGTGTGTGAAAGTACTGGAAGAGCAAAAGCTACTTTCCCTTTTTTATATACTCTCTAATAATCTTTCAGTGTCTGTGAGCCTACAAAATAGCTTAATGGATTTTATCTGCTAGGAATAGATTTTTAAGACAGAAATAAAACTGGGAAGGCCATACAGCGCTTTGGCAGCTCTTGTGTACAATGCTGTTTTTTCTGATCGCAGGGAAGACAAAGGGGCTGTAAGCTTGATTTGCAGTATAAGATGTGTGACCGGTGGGACGCTGAGGTTGGAAGCACTAAACTCACATCTGTCCTTCTAGAAACCTGCTCTGCTGTTGGGGACGGGCAAGTCTCACCTGGTGTGCTGGAAATCCTAATGAATCCTTTCGTTTCTCTGCAGGATCGACAGTGGCGGTATGCACGCCGATTCCTGTGAATTTTCCTAAGCTCCTGGGGGACTGCTTTGCTTTTTGAATCAGAAAGTGACAAAATACTGTCAAGAATGGCACTTGTGGATAAACACAAAGTCAAGCGGCAGCGACTGGACAGAATTTGTGAAGGTAGGAGTATGCTCCACTTTTTCTGTAAAAGCCAACAGATGGTTAAAGAAGAATATCTAATTTTTACTTAGACATAAAGAGATCCAGATCCAGGACCAGATCCCCTGTCCTCTGTGTTGGCTCAAAATACAGTCATACCAATGTATGGACATGGTATGTCCATGGACATGAGCCCTTACCACCACTGTCCTGGGGCGGCTGCAGGGCTGCGAGCACGCCGTGCAAGGTGTATGGATAAAGCTCAGCACCCTCCACTTCCATGCAGCTGCTCCCATCCTTCCCCAGTTCAGGCTTTGGCTTGCTTGTCGGAGAAAGGCAGAAATGTGGCTGTCTCAGAGTTGATTTCTTCACTCAGGGGGCATGGAAGTGGGTAATCTCCCATAATATTGACTATCATCCTATGGAAAATTTAAGTCGTTGTTGGAGTATTTCTTTTGGTCTTGGGAAAATTGTTAGAACAGCTTGTGTTTCATAGGGCAGATTTGCTGAAAATTGGTCTTTATTAATAGTATGTTACAGTGTCACAGCACAGGTGACTTTTTCCCTTCTGTTTATTTTCGTTTTCCAGCAGAAAAAGTCTGTAGGTAACATTTTCTATTGCAGCTCACCTAGTGTAAGTTGCTTATGATAGAAATCAAGTGATGGCAATCAAGCTCTGACTTTTTTGGTGCACACTCTGATGATTCTCTTATGCAAACCAACACTCGTGAAAGTTTTACCATCAGCAGCAAAAGCAGAACAGAGTGTTATTTTAGGAAGAGTATCTCAAGTCATATCTCTTAAAGAGTTCCGGTGTTTATCTGCTCTTAAGGAGATGGATAGTGGCCTGCAGGGTAACAGTTTGCAGTATTACTTGAACGCAAACGAGGTGAAATAGGTTTTGCTCATGGATGAAAGCGCAGAGCTCACGGGGGAGTTGTACTGCGTCCACCTGAGCAAAAAGCATGGGGCTTTTTGGAGTTTCTAGTGAGTGTAAAATGTTGTCAGCGGGACAGGGTGGTTTTTGCCTTGAGTTTTGTGTATTATATATTGCTTACTTTAGCACGTCAAAGTAAAACTCCTTTGCTGTTGCTTTAAACTTGTCATGAGTTACTTAGCTCTATTAATTTTGCTCTGTTAATTTCAGAGGGGGGAGGCAAAGCAGAGAAGATGGGAGTGAGGAAGGAATATCCAGGGTACACTGCAGTGTGGAGCTGCATATTTCTCCTATTGAATGTCATAAACACTCAGGTGTAGTACACTATCTCATCTTCAAAATTTACTTTGAACTTGACTTAAAAGAGTTGTACCAGCTGAGTCTGGATTTTCAAAAGCTGCCTTCCCAGTTTGATGTTTACTATCAGATCTAGTTGCTGAGTGTACAAGAAATTCAAAAGGATCATACGACAAACCTGCTAACGGAGCTTTAGATGTGATTGAAGTTTAGATTATTTTACTCTGATATATGAGCTTTTTTCTTCTTTCTTGGTCAAAAGATATTCTTCTCTAATCTGTAAATGTGCAGAAGACATAACTTTTCTAAGTATACTTTGTCATTTGCCACGTTTTGTGATTTGATTGAAAGGATGGGATTCACCGTTGTAAGACACTGTGGTGTATTTATAAGCAACAGATTAGGACTGAGTGTAAGCAACATTGTAAAAATTACCTTGAAAAATGCAAAAAGCTTAGGATTTTCCAAAATACTAGACTTGTAGGCCAGCGGTATACTATACTGGCATCTCTGATGGCTGTTTTTTATTACAGTCTCCTAATCTTGGACTATAGCATAGTAAAGCACTGAAGAGGGGCCATTCCAGCTGCGGTGAAAACACATTTTGAAAAAAACGAGCATTTCTCTTGGTTTTGGCATGAAAGGTATGTGGAATAATTGGCGAGAGGTGGTGAAAAATTAGGGAACTACTTCAGCAGACTGATGAGAGGTGTCTTTGCTAACAGAATGGTGTTCAGTGAGAAGAATCTCTACCACTCCATCAAGCCGAGTGCAACGTGGTCCAAAGAAGTTGCTTTTAAGGAGTTCCTGTTCTGTGGATGCACTTGTGCAGCTTTTTTCTTTAAACAAGTTGATGGGATACAAAGCTATATTTACGTGATGAAAAGCTAAATGTTTTGTAGCGCGTAGGTGGATTTCTGTGCTTTTTACGAAGTTGGGTATACTGTACCATCCCTTTTACTATTCACAACACAAACCCTTGGAGCGTTTGCTAGGAACAGACTTTATTCCACACAGCAGGATGGTGGCAGGTCTGGAGGTGAAATATCCTTGGGCTTCATGTTGTAATCACTATCCATACTGCCAAACTATACTACTTAACGCTTCAATTCTTCATTGTACTGTACGAACTGCCACCGAAGGATTCTTCTTCATGCAGGCTTACTGAAAACATAACTAGTCACGTGTTGAGGGAAATAGCTTACAGACTGCCACAGTATTAAAAGAGTATATTAAGAAGCTGCAGTGTTTGTATTACTCTGTTAAACGTGCATCTGGCATGGAAAAATAATCCAAGCCATTCAAGGGGGTGGTATCTTTGAAAACACCGGTTCGTAGCCTTTACGGGAAGGTTTATGAGTCTTCCAGGAAGAAAAGCAGTTCAATCGCATTGCGTTGCTCAGCTTGACCAGTTCCTCTGTTTTTTTTAATATATAGTTATGACATCTTTGTATGACAGTGTGACTTTTTCCTCTAAGCAGGCTGTTTTGAAGAGGTGAGCTGTTTGCACGAGGTAACGGATTTTGCTCTGTAGAAAAATACGGGTGGGATAAAGGCTGAAGACTTGAGGGGATAAAGACATTTTATAAAGACATTTAGAGCAGTCTGTTAAGAATTAAGTGGGTTTGTGATGCCCGTCCGAATGAAGCTAAGTCGGAGTGTGCTCGCAGTGATCTTGGCTTACCCATTTATTTCTTTTCTGGTTGTCCCAGAGACTTTGGGTGCCGATTCTGTAATTGGATCCATGTGGGTGGCAAGATGTATCCAGTGAATGGCTGGGGCTTTTGAAAATAATATATGTGGAGTGGTTTACATAATTCCTGTTTGTGGAATTGTGTCTAATTACATAGCAGGTCAAAATATGCTTTAGAGGTGGAGCTGCTGGTGCTGTGTTTAGTGAGACTTGTCCAGCACCCCCTAGTTCAGATCCTGTTCCCATTAGCTTGTAATTTTGCCACATTTTAAATTTGTTTGAGCTGAAATTTTCCATTCCGTGATGAGTTTTTACCTCGGGGTGAATTAAAACAAAAAAAGTTCCAGCAAAAATTGTGGAGCCGTGTCCGAGTGGGAGATGGAGAGGGATGTTGTTTTTGCTATGTTTGAAACAAAGCAGAGCCACAATCCTGCAGCCACGCTACCCGCCTGCTCTGTTTCGGATAAAAAGCGTCTGAATTTTGCAGCAGAGTTGCTGTGGTGTCAGGAGTGTGCCTGTTATTGTTCCCGAATTTGGGGCAATTTCTCAGCCTTTGAAAGAAATGAAGTGAGCCCAGCTAACGCAGCAGACGGTCGTGTCGTGTGCTCTGCAACGCTCCCGCGGGCACAGGGGTGGTGGGTGCGAGGTGCGACCTCTGCCAGAGCGCAGGCGTGCAAAGGGGGAGCAGCAGGGTTAGGTGAAGATCAGCTCAGACAGCTGGCCCTCAGCCTTAGGCACTGCAAAGAAATAAGGTTACACTTCTATCCTTCACGGCCACCTTGATTTTAAGTCGTTAGGGCCATCTTGAATGGCATGATCCTACAGGTATGTGTTTACTTCTCCTAGTCCTGTAGGCCTGGCAGTTTCCTCCTGCTCTTCAGGGGCTCTCCGGGGTCAGTCTTGGCTCTTCTCAGCGTTCCCGCACGGCCTCCTCTGCCCCCCTCTGGGCAGCAGAAAGTGAGTGAAGCTCCAGGTTGAGGAGAAACCGTGGCAGGCCCTGCTAAGATGACAGAACGTAGGCAAGATGTGCAATATTGCTGATATGCTGTTTTCCTTGCTGTTTTGCTGAAGGGACGGTTCAGCCGCAGAATCCGGCCGCAGACGGTGGTGTCCCTGGCTGTGCAGTGCCCTGGTCAAGGTGGCTTGTTGCACTCACAGCAGGGATTTCAAACCATCAGCAGCAATAACCCTCAGGGCACAAGCTCACCTGCCTTTCATTTAGGAAACAACAGCAGAGAGAGATTAAGTGTAATTTTTTCTGTGCTACCTGTGGCAGAACAAGGTGTCCAGCAGTGCCTCCAGGAAACCCCAGGCTCAGAAAACCATGGCACTCCCATGGGGCTCCGGTGCTTGTACAAGGCATTCCCGCGCAAGGAAATAACTTGAAGCATCACTTCTGCTGCACAGCCTGCTGCTTGCTCAGCTGTTCTTTATGCTGTGCTTCTGTGAATATGGTTAAAAAAATATTAAATAATACCAGGAGCTAGACAGGGAATGAGGAGTAGCCCTCCGCAGTTGCTGGCAGTGGCTTTGGGAACAGTCTGGCTGGGAAGCCAGAGGAGAAGGTGCTATGGCAGTGTGCAAGGTTGCGTTGTCATTTCCTCATGAAATGTAGAAACTTAACGGGGACAAGGCAGTAGTGGTGGCACATCCAGGATACAGGATGGCAGCGTCTTGCCTGTGTGTAAAACAGGGGTTTCCCAACGCCACTGAATTCCTCTTTGATGATTCCAAGTGCTGCCTCTGCTCCATACCATTGCAACTGTGCTACCGTGCTGTCCTCAACACCAGTGCTGTGAAATTTTAATGCCTGGCTTTATAGGTTAAAGTTTGCACTGACATTTATGAGTCAGTTAAGCTTTCGACACACTCCCTGAAAGTGGCAGCCCTGGGATGAAAAAAAGCAAAGAAACAAAAATAATTGCAAGGCCAAGTGAGCCCAGACATTTTCTGATAGAGTTTTTGCTTCAGGATTTGTCAGTATCCAGTAGGAAATCATGTCCTCACGCGTCAGTTTGTGCCACCAAAGCTGTCTGTACTTTGCAAAATAGCAGAACTGTTTGCAGTGCCAAACAAGCCATTCATATTCTTTGTTTTCTTTCAGGTCCTTTGATATGTCTAATGGCCAATAAATGCCAGCACAGTCACATAATACTTTTCAGTGCTTAACGCATGAGTCTCTCGGCTTTTTGACTTACTGACTTATATTCAGAGTGGCACCCTAGTGTCCTCTTCAGATGAGGCTTCTCTGGTGCTACTCATAATTCATATTTCCTTTAGGAATTTCTCGAGTTCAGTATAGTATCTGTGTGTGGCCTTGACCCTCCACATCCCCTCCTTTATCAGTGGGAGTGGGGAACCGCCACAGATACTGATGGTTCTTGGGTAGGTCTGAGTCCTTTGATGTTATACTTAGTCTTGAAAAGCTTGAATAAGCACCTTCCCGTGATGCATCGGCCAGTTGGGATGGTGGTTTTCTCTCCGTTCTCATATTTCCCCATCAATTTGGTGGCCATTCAAGGGAAAAGAAACAGGAGCACTTGAACGACATACTTGCATTTTCAGGCTGAAGCAGGAAACTCAAGAAGAACTAGGAAACGCCTTTGTTCCTCCAGCAGCCAGTTCGCTTGATTGCTCGTTATTTGTTTGTTTGCGGTGGTGTCTGCTCTTTGCTGGATTTTGACCAAGCCCTCATTAAGGAGGGTGTCTGCTCTGAAGAGTTCACAGCATAGAGCACCTGATGGTTAAAACAAAGTACATATAATCTGAAAAGGAGTTGATGTCAGCAGCTGCTGCTTGGAGCAAAATCTACACGTCCTGCAGCAGTCGGGAGACGACGTGGCCCTAGTGCTGCACATCCATGTCATGTGTCTGGTCATGGTTCTGAATTACTGAGTTGGGGAACTCTCCCAGCTGCAGTTGCTGAATCATCCACAAACAACCCAACGACCAAAAATCCAGAGAATTTTCTGCTGGGTTAGTGGTCTGGGTTTCTTGCTGATGAGGTTTCATCCTTCTTGTCCAGGAGGATGCAGGGAGGGTGCTGGGGAGCACGATGTGAGCGGAGCGGGGACGGAGGAGATGGGAGAAGGGTGGTAGCACTGGTGGGAGCCTAGTGGCTCATTTTTTTCGGAGGTGGGAAGGGGTCTGTGAAATGGGGGAGGGAATTTGGGAAAGGAAAGGATAGTTTCATCATCAACAAAGTTATCTCGGCTGTGGCTGCATGAGGCTGGTTAAGTCATTTCAAGGGTGGACAGAAATTCTGTATTCCACATTTCCATCTGTGGTGGAAGTCAATGCAAACCATATCCAGTAATATTTGAATAAATATACTATGTAATGCCAGGTACTCTGGTAAATACAAACCTGTATCTATAGCAGGGGTGCTTTTTACCTGCTCTTTATTTCAGTTTCTCATCCATAAAAGTGGACTTAATATTCACACTGTCAATTCTTGCTTGTGGTGCGCTTCCTTATCGTTAAAATCTTATTGTTAAAAAAAACAACCAAACAACCCTCAATAGAAGTGCCCCTGAAGACCCGTAATGGTTCTGGCTTTTCAGCAGTATTTGAACAGTGTGTCCTTGAAGTCTGGGCTCACACACCACTAACAGCAGAATACGGAACAGGTTCTCATTCAACAACTACAGTCCATTCGCGCTTAAAAAATAGAGGAAACTTGCTTGTGGAAGCAGATGGAAAAATGTACTTAAAAACTACAAGGCAGTCAAAATGAAAGTTGTACAAGTAACCTGAATTCTGGCATCCTCTCGTTTTCCAGGCCGTAGTGTTTTGTTAACATGGTATTGTGTAGGAGATATAATCAGTTATAAGACATTGTGGTACATGTAAGGCCAGAAAATGAATTGTTTCAATGCTCAGCATCTCTCTTCCAGACCATTGCATGTCTGAGGGTCTCAGGAGTGACTGGGCAACTCTGGAAAGTGGCTGCTCCTTTGTATAATGTAACAGTGGCTAAAATGAGTATGTTTGATATTTGGGTGGAGAAATTTTCTTCCATTCTTGCCAATTTGAATGCCAAGTAGCATCTGATAATACTTATTTTTACTGCTTCGAAATAGAATCTTATTATCTCAAGAAATTCTTATCACCGCTAGTCATTTGATGAGAAACAATGAGTTAAAGATGATATCAAGTGTGGCAGAAATTGCTTGTCCTGAGTAAGTGTGACTTATTTAGAATAAATATAGACCTTTTTTTTTCTAGTCGATTTGAGTTTGCTTGTTCCATGAATATTAAACACAGTACAAGGATTTCCCCCCCACAATAAAGCTTTTTATACTTTTAAGTTTCCACCTCAAAGCACACAAAATATCAGGCTTTTAAGGAAGGGTTGCTTACCACATTTTGCCTAGAGAAAAGGCAGACTTAGCTTGTCAGATCCTCTGCCGTTGCACCCTGGGCTGATTTATGCTAACTGAAGATCTGTCTGGCTGCTCCTGTTTTGCTCTTCTCAGAGTCCCTATGAAGTTCTTTGGTCTTTATGGAGGTTTCAAAAAATCACTTCAAATTCATACGAAAGCTGGATTACACCTCGTTTTACTAATTTGGGCAATGAAAAGTATGCCATCCAGCAGTGCTCTTAATTACCTGTTTGCTGATAAGAGGCATAGCAGGTTTGGGAATTACTTGTCATCAATAAGTCTCGTTAAAATTTCAAAATTTTTAAAAAATTGGACAGAATCCTATGGATGAAGAAAGTTCAAGCAACCTCAGTGGGTTCACAGACGTTATTCAAGCTTATTGACCTTATTCCATGATTTTCAACCCTTTTGCTGTGCTGAATCAAGAACTCTATGTATTTGTAAGTGGACATCTTCTGCTTTGTGACGGAGGTACTGTGTAGCTCCTGTCTACGGGTATGCTGTTGTCCTTACAGCACGGAGGCATAGGCTGCTCAAGTAGCCTTCAGTTCTGTGTAGATTTTTTTTCTCTACATTCGCTTACATGCAGTCTATCTCCTGTGACGTGCCATAGGGGATATGCATGACAAGATGTAGGACTTGAGCCAGATACGAAACCGGCCTGACAAAATCCCCCAGGCATCCGGTAAAGAGTAAGACATATTTAGATAAGGTTACAGACAAAAATTTCATTAGTTTGGTATGCAGCTTTTTGTAATAGATATGTAACTCGGGCTATTGCAAGGAGAGCTCCCTTTTCCCTGAGACTTGAGTGCTATATGCACAGAAATAGGAAAAAATACTTCTGTTGTGTTCTCCTTGCGTTTAAGCCCACATTTATGGTAACTTAATACGTGTCTAACTCTTAATTCTGCCTTGTATTTTTCCATTTTCCCCAGCCTTAAGACAAGGTTCCATGTAACACGCTTTATAACTTCATGTCATTAATTAAGAAACAATTACAGCTGATGACTTCAATACCATCAACTTAATTTTCATCCTTACCGCATTTCCCATTTAAATTAACCGATTTATGGATTAACATGTTGTCATCACATCTGGGTTTTTTTCTCCTTACTCTAAATCCTCCCTCACACTTAAAGATTACTCAGAAAAATGATAATATCCCCAGAATATGCAATGAGAAGCCGCGTTAAGGGTTGTTGGAGCGGTGGCCTCGGGGCAGCCCTGTCCCCTATTCCCGAGCTCCGGAGTTTGGGAGCGCTGCAGAAGCCGTCTCCAGCATCCAAGGGGTGGAAGCTGGCTGCTTTACCTCTTCCCGATATGTGATGGGAAATGATCAGTCCTCGGGGACAGATGAGAACAGGATGGATTTTCCTTCAAAATACCAGAAAAACCACGTATCTAACTCCTAAGTTAGAAACTTTCAAGGACTGACGACGTTTGGATCTGGACCAGACTTTGAGGTTTGATTCTGATTCTACTGAATATTTACTAGTAAATATTCTGACAGGAGTAGGACATCTGGCTATACTAAAATAAAGCTGCAGAGAAACACATTACACAACTTTTCTTTTATATTTTTTGGTATCCACAAACAGATGTAATGGATCGAAGTGCCAAAACAGCGAAGGTTTTAATTATGTCTTTTATATCTGAGAGCTTTCTTCAAAGAGCAAGTTTTCTAGAGTTGGTTGTGCATTTTTGTTGCCTTAAAATTAAACGGCATTGATCATTTCTTACTGACACTTTTATATAGCCCATTAGCTTAACACTATTAATTCGTTTTGGCTTTTTTTAGATTGTCTTTTAAATTTTTTTTTTAAACAAACACTCTCTGCTGCCATCTAGCACCTCAAAACTTACTAATAAGCAGCTTCAGTTCACAAAATAGCCTATAGTTCTAGATTGACACTCATTTTTGAGAGAAAATAGTACCGCTGCTGCTAATGATGACAGGTATTTGACTGAATCAGCAAATGAACCTAAGCAAGGGATGCGCGGCTGGCAGCTTCGGCCTCAGGGTCAGCCCCGCTGGGGAGCAGCCATCCCCCGTAGCCTTCCCATGGATGGTGAGGGACCACGGTAAGACACACCTGCAGGTGTGGTCCCTCCACATGTCATACTTTGATTTGATTTCTGCAATACAATGATACAACATATCGATCTGTTTAAAAAGCACTGCAAAAGTAATTTTTAGCTAACATAGTATTTCCTCCTGTTTTGTTTTTGGGTTTGGGTTTTATCTGTGTTGGGTCTGCAAGGGAAGTACATGTTTCAAGCTCTTGGCATCGTCAGGGGAAGTAAGGCAGAGAGACACCCTGAACCCCAGCCTGTTTATCTCCTCAGGACCGTGTTACAGTCTAGTAATTAATTATTTTTTATGCAAAGCCCAGACATGCATGGCAGAGTTCAGAATTACAATATATATTCATTTACCAATGGATTTCTGTACTGCTTTCTGGGACAGATATAATTCCCATGCTTTTCATTACATGTGCTATTTAAATCTTGATCCTGAATTCTTATTAAAAATGATGAGATTTGACCTCAAGGTCTAATACCAGTTTTGGAGACAAGGTGCTTGATGTGATTTCTAAAGGATTATTTTTAAGAGCATTCATAGATTAGATCTTTGCGAATAGTTGAGGGATGTGCCCAATGAACTTTGTCTACTGGCTTTTAGACTGCCGTTCAGCATCCAGATTGATTTTTATTTTGTAGTCCTTGGAAGTGCGTAGTTTTGTGGTGTAGGAATACATCTGATATTTTTATTATCCCTTTGTTGATGCAGGAATGTGACAATGCTGTTTCTGCTAACTTTTACTGGAGTCTCCCCATACTTGAAGGCAAAATTGTTTCTGATTGAAGTTTCAAGAGCTTGTAGGGCTCATTCCAATGGCTCAAAGTGTGTTTTACAGCTGGGGGTTCTTGTTTTTTAACTGCGAGTATATTTTAGATGATTGCTAGCTTCCTGCGTTTGTTACCTGCAAATCGATTTTCATCCCGGACGGCAAATTACCAGGGCTTTGCCAGGGGAGCAGGATAACATGAGGTGACAAGTTACCACGTGCTCATCGGGGTGCTTCTGTGCATACCCTTACTCTGCGATAAATACAAGGTAATTGGAGGTAGGGTACCCTTCAACGAAAGACGGGTGAAATGCCTCCAGCCGGAGAGTTGTTGGGATGCGGCAGTGGTTTGAGACACGGCACTGGCTGGCCAGGAGGGTAGGAAGGAGCCTGCCTCCTACACCAAACGGCTTCCGAGCAGAGATGGGCACAGAAAAGCAGCAGAGAGGCAAGCGGTCAGGTCCGCAGTGATCATGTAAAAGGTCACTGTAGTTTCACTACGTGAAATGCCGCCGTGCACCTTCTCAGCACGATGCCAGCTGGTGTGAGTGGAAGAGGCTTCGCATCTTCTCTCGTCATGTTGACGTGTGGGGTTTGGGGGGGTTCTTGGGAAATTACTCAGAACGGCACTGCAATACTGCGTCATCAGTTTTGAGAGTAAACGTCTGTTTTATTTGGTGGGGGAGGTAGGCTCCTTTGCTGTGCCTCCCCATTTATTTAGGTACGATATTGACCTTTGATTTTCCACATGCATGGGCCCATTTGTATGGAGCCAGTGGGAACGGCAACTGAACCCAGTTACAGATTCCAGTTTGTGCGTAACATTTAGAGGCAGCGTCTGCTAGTGCATTCCTGTAACTTGTAATGCATGTGAGCCAATGGTTACAGCACGTTTCTATCCCAGCGTAAGCTGGGACGTAAGCTTTTGGGTTTTGCTTTAAAGTCATCAAAATACAGAATTACATGAGGCAACGATTGTTTAATAATCGGCTGATCTTAAGAGTGTTTTGTTGTAACGCACCAAGTTGGTATTTGAGAGTGTTTTGTTGAAGTTACAAAGCATCTATGCTTTTGGTTTGGAAATTAGTAAAAGCATGTGGCATGGCTTCAAGCCCTGAGTGCTTTCAGATGCTGTTCTGTTCCTTTGATTATTGAAAATTATTCCGGCACAATCCTGCTAATTTTCTCTTTGTACTCCTCTAATTTCAGGAGACTGTTAGAAAGTCCATCTAGGCACAGTGCTTATTGCCACTGTCAGAGAGATTTTTTGCAGAGCCAAATTTTAGCAAATGCAGTAATTTCCAAGAATTTGGAACATTTTCTTCCTGCTTTTCTTCTCCCAATTTTTTTTTTAATCTGTGTGCACGCATGTGTGTGTGTGTGTGTGTGTGTGTGTGCATTATTCATGGTGCATGCTATTCCTTTTCCTCTCCATAGCATCCATGGTATACCACGGTATAGTTTAGCACCAGCTCATTTCTGCTTCCCCAGCATCCTGCAAGCCTAACGTAGGAGGATGATGTTCAGAAAAGGCTTCCCGAGTTTTGGGGGTCATTAGGCACAATCATGCGTGGTCCTTGAAAACCCAGGCAGTGAGGGCAGAAGCGTTTATCCTACCAGTAGCTTTGTACCTTGTCACCTGCAAACATACGACAAAGACTGATTAATCTTAACACCATCTGAATGTGATAGGTGTATATTATTATATCCCTCTTGATGGAAGGGGAATCTGCGAGTAAGAAATTAAGCAATTTACTCACTGACAGTGGCAGAGCGAAGTATGAAGGCTGGGTGTCCTGATATCTGCTCTCTACATTAACACGAGATATATTTGTTCTCTAGAGGATTTTTCATTAGCGGGGCAGGATTCCTTTGCCTTTAAAAGAGAAATAGCCTTTCCAATACTGATGCACCTTACAGTTTTTACCAGAAATAACATTTGGCATATTCACTACATTGTTTCAGTTCCGCTCTCTCCCAGAAGGAAATAATTTGGGAGAAAACATCAACATTTTGCTACATTAAAAATAATGTTCTATTTTTAGAAAATTAGAAAATAGAAGCAAGATTTAAACGTGTAGTTGAAAAGTATTTTATAATAATAAAAAGCAAAACTAAAAACAATCTGTAGTATTTTGTTGCACAGAGTAATTTCTCCAGCAACTTGCTTTTAAAATTTGAAATGAAATGTTTTAAATCAATGTGAATTAAATTTCACATCCAACCTCCCCCAAGTCAGTGCTACAGGCACCAAAAACGTTGTTTACACAGTTGTGTTGCAGCTTTAGTGTCCTGATTTCTTATCACAGGTTTTATGTGTAAACCAGGCTTTCTCCTCGTGGGAAGAAAACTGCACTTTCTAGCACTGTGTAAGATACTTGTTTCATATCCGCTGCGAGTTGTTTCCAGAACCAGATTTCATGCCATCCATTTTTGAAAGTGGTGTTTAACCCATGGCCCACCTTTCTTCTACTCTGTCGTTACCTTTTTTTCAGAGCAGACTTCTGCAGTTGCTGTATCATAGCAAAATTTACCGGGTATCAGAGCCACACTAAACTGAAACTCAGGGTATTAAGTCGAAACCGTGCATTTTTCACGTGATCTGAAATACCAGAGCATTTAATCTCTTGATCAGCTTTTTTTTTTTTTTTTATGCTTTTGTGTGTGCTTTTGTGTGTGCTTTTTTCCCCCAAATACCTTGAGAATTAAAAGATAAAGGGAGAATAAATTTTCTGCCTGTCCCGTAGTCCTTCGTCTCCCCCTCATGTCAGGAACACGGGTGCTGGTGCTTCCTCCGCTCCCGGGAAGCGCAGATGTGATCAGTTATGTTGGATTGTGCCCCGTTGCCTCCGTGTCCTCTCTTGGCCATTGCTGCCTGGGTCACAATTCAGAAATAGCTGCGGAGTTACAGGAATTTGCATAGGCGCTGCTTTTAAGAGCGCCAAAACCAGAAAAAATAAAAGGCCCCTACTGCCCATCCATAAATATTTCATTCCGATCATTTCTTATTAATTTCTTGATTCACTGGGAGTGTAACATTTCCGTTGCTGCCATGGTGGCATGGGAGGCTGCTCAGCTCCACGGCTCCTGGGCACATCTTCCCTGCCAGATGCAGGGCTGGCGGCAGCTCTAGGACAGCAAGAAGAGCCCTCCAAAGAGGACATCTACCCTATGGCTGCAGGGAAAAGTACAAGTCCTACAGCCCCAAGTACAAGTCCTACAGCGTTTACCTGTGCTTAGCTTGGAGCACAGGAGTAATTTGTTGCATTGAGGTCAGTGCGTATAGGATATATCATCCATATGCATGAGTGTTCCCAGCGGCAGGTCTGAAAGTCGAAGTTTCCTGGCTCCTGCGAAGCAGGCGCGAGAAGAGCACGTCCTTCTGCCTGAGGGCTGCAAGGTTGCGCCCGTGCAAGGGCAGGCTGATGCAATGGCGCATGGGTGGTTTTCAGAGCCCAGGCGTGCGGCTGCTCCTGCAGTTGGGCTGAAGGGAGTCTGGAGATGGGTCTTCTGGTCCTGCTGTCGCCCATGTGTGCACTGGAGCCGGGCAGGGCACAGCCACCACTTACAGATGGGTTGGTTTGGGCGAGGTCTCTTTTGTGTGTCCGTCATGCAACCCAAGAGCTTATTAAAGCTTTTGGTTTTTTTCAGAGGTAGTAAATGCTCAAAGCTCCCCTCTGACTTCCCTTGCAGTTGTTCGAGATCAGCATTTTTGAAATTTAGTTTCTCTGTGGTGTGTTTTTTTCCATTGTCAACCAGGGCTTAACATGGTGGCTATGTTCATTAGCGATTTCTTTGAAGACAGTGGTGGAAGATGCCCTTGATCTATAGACCAGGATTTTATTATTTTTTCATATACATTTTTGGTAGCTTTCTTCTGCTGCTTCAGAACAAACAAATGGCACAGATCTTACTGTATCCAGTTGGGAATGCATTTTATTCTTTAGCAAAATGTTGTTGTAATAAAATGTTTTTGTTTGTTAAAATGTTCTCTGCTTTATTTATAAGCCACAAATGTGTCTTCCCGTTTTGACTCTCACAAAAGAAGAAATTTTCCAGTGTGCCTTAAGTTTGTTAGTTAATTCAATATGATGCCAATCAGATATTCTCTGAGAATTGCATAAATAATCTTTTGGGGCCCATGTTTTGCATGTCTCTGTAATATCCAACATAATTTTAAAGACTGTGGTTCTTGGGGATGGAATTGGAGGAGAGAATGTTTGAAGAGGATTTATAATATTTACTGCAATAAAGAAATTTAGGGATTACTCAAAGATCCTGTCAGTATTTGGGTCAGAAATATAGCCCAGAGGTATTAGTATGATAGGCAAGTATAAGCATTAGACTGTATTAGTGATTTAGCTATCGTAATAGCACAATAGTCTATCATGTGATGGCTAGTGCACTAAACATTTATTGTGGATTAGCCGGGAAAAATGCGCAAGCTGTCTTGCAAACAGACCAGGGAAGGTGACTGTTATTCTTTTTACTGGGTCCGTCCTGGAAGGGGCATGTTGGAGGTGAAGAAATTTGTGATCACAGCAGAGAAAGGCAAAATCATTTCCGTCTGAATTTTTTTAATTAAAAAAGGAAAATGTTGCTTCACTAGCAGTGGTTAGCAAAATAAGTAACGGTTGACCTATTCTTCTTTGAAAAGGAATATTTGAGCATGAGCAGCATGTGATAATTTAGATACGTGTTTTGGGGAGCCATTTTACTATCTCCTCGGAAAACGGTGACTATATTTGGAAATTTTTATTACATTCCCAAATAACAATTTTCTGTGGTGTGATTCCATCTAAATCCTTTTGCCTACTCTAAGTGTAAAAAAAGCTTAATCCATATGAATATTGAAATACCGCTAGATACGAATTGAGTTTTGTCTGATGTTTCTGAGTGTTTTCCCATCTCATAAACGTCGTTTTTCCAAAGGAAGCCAGAGATAATAGGCAAAAGTCTACTATTCCTTTTTGCTTTGTAAGACCAGGCTTTAGATCCTTTGATCCTCCCCTCCTTTTCCGTGACCTCTGCTAGGGTCTTAAAATTATACATTCCAGATTACACCTCCACAATTTTCTGTCCTGGGATGATGAAAGGATTTGCGTATTATGATAATAATGTAAAGAATCCTTTTGGAGCCTAGTTAGTACGGCTAATTTGAAACTACAACAAAAAATGTAATTTCCAAAGCAAATTACAATATTCATAAAGTGTTAAACAGATACCTAACTAATTTCTAATCTCTCTTGTATTCTTGAGTATCTTGCATTGGCCTTTTTTTAGGCCTGCCTGCTTGCTCCCATTTAACTTGTCCTTAGCTGTGTGCAGTGGATTAGCATTTCATCAGGGTGGATTAAGATTGAGCTGACACTGAAGCTTTCCTTTTTATTTTTGCACCGCGCATGCGTGGGGACGAGCGGATACATGCACGTTTTGTTATCTTGCTGCCGATTCCTGGTGGGTGCTGGTGCGGACAGAAGCCCTGAGCTAACGAGGAAGGAGACAACTGAAACGGATGAAACACGTGTTAAAAAAAACCAACATGCAAAAAAAAAAAAAATATCATTCCCTGGGGAGAAATTGCATTGAGGTTGCTGGCTGGGTTGGCGCAGGAGATTTCATCGGGCTAAAATGATGTCACATGGAGCGAGGGCTTTAGCGGTTTTATTTAGCTCCTAATCCCCACACACTGCTCGGCCAGTTGTCCATGTGCGCGCGCCGTCCCCAGCAGCAGAGGATAAAGCATCTGGGCTGAGCACGGCCGCCCTCTTCTGCGGCTGCACTGCACGGGAAGGGTCTCTCCCTCCGCCGACCTGGAGCGAGAGCGGGTGGCAGCGGCCGCTGTATGCTTTGCCTACTAAGGTTTCAAAGAATTAATAATTCAGGCAACACTTTGAAAGGCAAAACCGCCGGTCGGTGGTTTCTGAAGTCCTGGGAGGGCTCAGGCGGAACACGGTCTGGTTTTGATGCGCGCTGGAGAAGCGCTGAGAAGGAAGGCACCTCCTCTTCTCCGTTTCGGCGGGAGCAAGCAGCCTCGTGACGATGCCCATCCCCAGCAAGCACCCCAACATCGGCCGCTCGCAGAGCTGGGACGCTGCCGGCTGGTATGAAGGCAACTGGGAGAGCGAGAATGCCTTCGAGTACCAAAGGCCACCGGGCCGGAGGAGCTCCCTGACCTACGGCGGCGAGGGTGGCTGGTATGAGCCGCAGCGAGCCAACGATATCATCTTGCAGGGCGGCATGGAGCTGAAACAAGACGCGTACCCGTACCAGGATGCCGCCTTCACCCCAGGGCCCCTCAGGAAGGGCTCCGTCCCTGACTTCGCCTACTGCGACCGGCAGGCAGCCATGGCAGGCCGGGGCTCCCTGCCACCCCAGGATTACTACAGCGACCCGTCCCTGGCGGCTAGGTCACCCAAGGACCCCCGCTGCTACCGCGACCACGTGGTGAGCAGGCCGCTGGCGAGCTACGGGGCGCCTGGCAGCCGGCTGTCCTGGGACCAGGCCCCGGGGCGCCCGCCTGCCCCGCCAGAGGCCACCCGCCTCTACAGGGACCCCAAGCTGGCCCTGGATGGGCAGCGGATGCGTGGCAGAGATGTCTCCCCAGCACGGTACGGCACAGAGCCCCCCGGCCCGCGGTACGCGGCAGAGCCGCCCGCCTTCCCCGGCAGGCAGGCCTACGGCGACGGGGCGGAGCGGCCCCCTGAGCCGGCGGGGGGCAGGCAGGCCGCCCCCACCTGCCTAGTGGTGGATCCCACCGGCAGTGCCAGCAGCGGCTATGGGCCAGGCCGGGAGAGTGCCGGTGCCAAGGGCCCCTACGACAGCTACGAGGCGGTGGTGGCAACCCCTTCCCACCCGCCGGTGTCCCCCGCCTTCCCTGGGCCAGAGGGGAAGAGGAGCTTCGACCCCGAGTTCGTGGCGCTTCTGCGTGCGGAGGGCGTCTCAGAGAGCACCTTCGCCGCCTTGCTGCAGCAGGGCTTCGACTCCCCGAACCTGCTGGCCATGATGGAGGAGAACGACATCAAGTCTGTGGCTCCAAACCTGGGGCAGGCTCGTGTGCTCTCCCGCATCGCCCACAACTACAAGGCAGAAATGCAGCTGCAGAGGCAGGAGCGGAGGAGCGGGGCGCTGCGCCCCAGGACCCGCTCCAACAGTTTCAGCCACCGCAGCGAGCTGCCAGGAGACTATGGGGCACCCCTCAGCTCGGGGCCCACCACAGATGGCCCTGCCGCCCCACAGCCCCCGCCTCCGCTGCAGCCGCTCTCCCCGAGAGGGGGGGAGATGCACCGCCGGCCGTCCAGCGCCCCGACCCAGCACCTGCTGGAGACCACTGCCTACCCTGCCTCCACGGGGACTGCTCAGGGGCCACACGTCCTCCCCAGTTCTGGATACAACACCCCCCTGCCTTGCAACACGCACCCGCGTCCAGCCTCCACCTACTCTGCTCCGGCCGGCATGCCCATGACCACGGCCAACCCGCACGCCAGCCCCAAAACGGCCTACCCCACCACCTACACCGTGCCTATGGAGCTGATGAAGAGGGAGCGGACAGCGGCAGCATCGCCGGCACCCAGCCCACACGGCAGCCCGCAGCTCCTCCGCCGGCCGGGAGCACCAGGGGACGGCAGCCTGGCACCCACCGGACCCGGTTTCCCTGCCCAGCTCTCCCCGTACCCGAAGCTCAGCAGGCGCACGGGGCCCCCAGTCATCGTCTCCACCATGGCCTCGCCTGAACCAAGTAATTTCCGAAGGGTCTTAGCCCATACGGTAGTTTAGAACTGCCTTGTTGTTGCTTACTTAACCCCCCCAGAAAAAACACAGTCAAATATATTGGGGTTTCATGCTTAAATATTAGACACTTTCCTATTTAGAAAAGGAGGCAAATGGGATTTCTTCGCAGGGCTGTGCTGGCTACGCAGAGCTAAAGATGCTGGTTCTTGCTCTGTGGTTAAATTCCAAATACTTTGTTTAGCCAACTGCAGTTAAAAGTGAGTGGTATCTCAGATAATGCTTCCAGGGTTAATCTTGCCGTTCCTGTTGTTTGGAGAGAACAGGAGATTAGATACCGCGCTGGCTGAGCAATTAGGACTACAGGGTTTGCTGCAGATTGACTTTTTACCGCTGTTATCAGGCACAAATGTGTTCCTCCGAGGAAATGGTTAGCATTGTTTTGACTAAATTCATCAGATAGCTAATGGTGTTATTTGAGAATTGACTTACCTTTGGCCATTACCTAAGTCTTTTCTTCTTATTATTAATTTGCTGTTTTATCAGGCATACAAAATAAAACCCTTGATTTCCTTCTAGAGATGCCTGTAAGTGAAGTGATAGAGCTGTTGAAGTAATAGGTCTGTGCTTAAAACTAAAAGCCTGTCATTAAGCACTAGAACAATAAAAATGAATGGTGGCTCCTCATCTTCCCTTCCCCTTCCAGAAGTGCTCAGGCCCTTGGCTGCTCAGATGTGAAGCTGGATAAGCTGAGCAGGCTCCGCTCCTCCACATCAGAGATGTACATTGATGATAACACTCAGAGCCTGACACAAACTAACCCGCAAACCCACATTGCTAAGTATGAGGAAATTTGGCAAATCCATTCATTTGTGGCTTGAGTTGTTTGAAAAACAGGGAAAGAAATCCCTTGAAATGATTTTTCTGGTAGTGACTCTGTGAGCAGGGGATTTTCTCCCTGTGCAGTTCAGCTGAACTCCCATGCAAACAAGTCTCGAACAATGTGCCGTACCAGTGTACGCGCACAAAGCTTTAATAAAAGGATACCATTTATAGGCATAGAGACGGTGCCAAACTGGTGATGCCATTCCACAGGAATCTAAATAAAGAATGATTTTGTGAGTGGAAATGATAAAGTTGTCAAAACGCAGACGCTTGGCGCACCCCTTTCCCTGGCTTACCATAATTACACAGCTAGGAAGTAGATGCTGTTTCTTTCACACTTATGCATCCTTTATGTAGCTGGTATAATGTATTGATTTCTAAAAAATGCTTAAATATTAAGCAACACGTTCTGTGTTGACATGGATCAGATGCAAAAGTAGTACATCCAGGCAGTATTTTTAAATAAACAATTTCCCAAAGCCTGAAAAAAAGGCGAACTGGCATAATGCGGGGAACACAAATATGTTCATTTATTTGTGGTACATCTGATTGAGCCGGTCGGTACCGATGCGGTGAAAGCCCTGGTGCGAGGGACCGCCAGAGCACATGCATTGGGAGCGGTCTCCTCCGCCACGAAAAACAGACCCCTCCTTCTGCGTGTTGCATATATAAACTGCAAACCCTATTCTCTAAAAATCTCGATACTATCCCTTCCCTTTAAAAGAATTACCGGTGCGCAACAAGAGGAAGCCAGCAGCGTTTCTGTGCCGCTGAGCTCCTTCTCGCTACTCAACCCCCTCTTTTTTTTTTTGCCTACGACCAACTCATTTGCATGAGGATGACATTTGTTGCTCCAGTAATTTCATCTGATAATGGCCAGCTTGCAAAGCGGATCTGAAAACATATTCCTTAATTATGTGTTGCTAAGCAACGAGAGGGTTTGGCCATAATCACAGAAAGATTATCTTCTCATTGAAGTCCCTGAAAGGTTTAGCTGAAGTAGGACCTGTAAAATTGTCTTCATTTTTATTTATTTCCCCTTTTTATTTTCCAAATAGCCTGAGAGGTTTTTCTTCCTGTTAAACTATATTTTAAAAGTAGAAGCCAAGGTAAGACACATGGCAAATGAAAGGATATGGATTAAAAATTGAAGGCGTGGCGGTTTGTAGATGTTTGAGCGGTGTTGAGGAATTACTCTTTAAGGAGCACCATTGCTAAGGTGTGTTCACACTTACATGCGAGGTGATAAGCGAGTATTACAAATATGTTAAGATGTTTTTAAAACATTGAGCAGATGACAGAAACCGGACTAAATCCAGGAAAATTGTATTTGCCAGCAGGAAGAGACAGGATGCGTTTTTAGGAGCGACGAGCCTTCTCCTGGCTGTAGCTTTGGCTGTGGATACTTGAGTTGCGAGGCGAAAGCAAGTTCAGTATTAAACTCTATCTCTAAACAGCTGCAAATATTTTCTGTCGGTATAGGTTAATGTCTTCTCAGTCGGTGGACGGTTATAAAATGTATGTTACAGTCCAGTGATATTTTGAAGCTTGTTGTATGGATAGGGGTTTAAAATAGATTGTTTTGGTTATTTTTGAAGTCTTGTTGGACTATATATTGTAGTCTTTCTACAGTGAGCTGTTTCTAGATACCCGATTTGTGATTTTGTGCTGAGCTTTGACACTCCATGTGGATTCTGCACATCTGCTGTTTACTTTGGAGTTTGGGCAGAGGGCTTGTGAGAGGGAGGCGTCTTCAGTATTTCTGATGGTAGAGACAGTGACCTGGGCAGGCATACAGGCACACGCCGCATGCTTGTGGGCCCCTTACTTCGGTACAGTTAGATAAGGGAAAATCAGCAACGAGATTTATTGCTGCAACTTCTTTGCATTTCATAAAATAATCATTAAGAAGAAGTTAGATAAATTGCCCTTCCAGGGAACTGCAGAGTTGCATGAAGAGAAGGTGGTAAATGAGCACCCTAAACCCATTGCTATGGTGGCAGTGCGAGTGGGGCACAGGAGCCGAGGGCGATGTCTCCAGAGCGGAGCTGGCTTCCCATGCCAGGAACTCCCCAACCACGGCTCTCGCAAAGCTGCTGCTCTCTGCGTCATTGAGACCTTGTGCATGAAGCTGTCAAGAATGGCTTCCCCGGGGAGAAACATCCTTGGAGCCAGCTGCTCCTGCAGCCTCGCCATCCGTAGCGTCACAGGTAGTGAACACACCAAGTCATCTCAGTGGCAAGCAGGAGGAATAAACCCGGCAAAGTCTGAGCGACTAAACCGTGTCGGCTGGCGGTCTGCTGCCAGAGCAGGTTTGTGGCCAGCCTCGTGCTGAAGTGGGTGGTAATGCAGGGGAATAAATAGTGTAGGTCAGCAAAGCTGGTAAGGGCAAACCACGTCTAACAGTCGCTGATCAGATTACGTGAGCTCCACCCCCAAAATGTTACATCTTCAAATTATTATGTTGGTTAGTATTTTTATTAGATGATTACTCAGTTTATATTTTTGTATCCAAATTTTCAGTCTTGAAGCAGTTGGCTGATAGGAAGTCTTGTATTTTTGTAGCTAGCCTAGACTTCTCCCAAACGAGGAGTCTGTCCAGATTTCTGTTTCTGATGATGGATTTAGGGAGCTCCAACAAGGAACGGTGATTCATTGCAAATAAGTGTCTTGGATGGTTTTTCAAACTCTAGTTTACATATGAAGATATGAAAGCAAATGATCACAGAGGGGGAGATGCTTCCCACAGGGATGAGGAACAGGGCTGCCCCATACAGGTTGGGTAGGTATCATAAGGAAGGAGGAGCAAAATTACTCAGCTGTAAGGTTTGGTTAAAAGCCTGACCTTTTCCTGAGCAGGGAAAGCCAGGCTGAGGGTAGCTGCCTTCCTTGGACAAGTAGGTCTCGCCAGTGTGAAGAGGACTCATCTTCTTTTATCAGCTTAGAGCCCAGCTAGAAATGCCTTTCACTGTGATTAGCTCAGCTCTGCTTATACTGTTTAACACTTGATTGTGATCCTTTTTACTGGTATTTTCCACCCTGTGATAGATAAAAATTGTGTTAACTGCACATCAGTTGCAGGCTGAAGCTCTTCATGTGGGCACCCCCCAAAGAGCAGAGGGCATAGTCAGGAGCAAGAGCCATGACGGTTGTTCAAGGGTGGTTAAAAGGGTGACATTTGCCCATTCTTTTAAGAGTACCGCATTGAAATTGTCATAGCTTTTTATGGGCAGAGAGAGTTTAGCGGTGATATTTCATAGACAGTATAAATTCCACAAGCATTTGTTGAGGTTGGTTTATTCTTTGCCCAATGTACCATATAGCGGACAGTTCAGAAATCAACTTCAGGTTTTCTTCACGATGTTTTCTGTACAGACTGTAGCATGTAATGACAATGTATACACGTAAGGCAGCTCAATTAACAATCCAGACTGAAACAGCACCAAAGGAAGCTCAGTGTACTGAATAAATCTGATTTAATTTGCACATTGACCTGACAGACCATAGCAAGTCCTTGGAGCCATTCCCAGCTAGTGTGTTACTCCAGGTAAAGTACATCTGCACTGCATTCACTGGCAAAACCACGGACTAATGATTTTAACTGGTGTTGTGACTTCTGTACAAAAATACTTGATTGAAATTAGCAGACCTGTCTTGCTAGTATCTGCTGTCCCGGTGGTCACAGCACCATTTGCAAGACATTGATATGCAATATGATAAAAGTATTAGTTGGAAATACAATGAGTTTGGGAAAGCCTTTGAAAGGCTCACAGAGACCCGGCTGAGTGTTACTTGCATGTGCATGCTCTCACCAGTCTCAGTTTGGTAGATGAGCCTGCAGATGTGTATCGTGTGTGGATCTTACAGTTGAAATCATCAGGACTGCTCACATTAGTAGGGTAAATGGCTGAAGTACAGAGAGCGCGAGAGATGTGCTGAAAACTACCTGGATAAAATATTGACTATCTTGGCCAATATGTGCACATGATTCACTGATTGCAGAGGATACGCTTTTCAAATTCTTTTTTAAAGGTTGAAATACACTTTTTATAATGGTTTTATCAAAAGCAATATAAAGTGTCAAACTCATTCCAGTTGCAATTCATTGACTTTAGTGCCATGGCAATAAAAATGAATTTGGCCTGTCGGAGGAGAACATGTTGTCAGATGCACAAGTGTTGTCATCTTCAATTTACACTTTCCTTTTACCCTGTGTCTGTAGTTCTCTATCATTGTTAGGACTTTCATATATCCAGATCATTCTCTGACTGTATTTGCTGACATTTTTTTAGCTTTCTCATAAGTAGTTTCCATAGCTACAAACTTAGTGTTCACAGAGGGAAACAATTTTAAAGGTTTCTGATCATTCTTGTATTAAACATTTTTTATATTTCTTCTCCTTGTCTTTCCCATAGCGTTACGCTACAGACCAGTTTAATGAAAATGCTGCACAACTGAATTGTCTGTTATTTTTAAAAGAAAGAGTAGGTGCTGAGCTGAATCCTTAAAAAGCAGAAGACCAAAATCATTAAGCCACTGATTAGAATAAATGTTGCCGACGTAAGACATATATTAATAAGGTTTATATATAGGAACTGGCAGATGAGCTTTTGACTTTTGCACCTAAATAAAACCTGACATGAACAGCATTCCGCTGGCTTCTGGTAAAGAAAGCTAATATTTAATCTCTTCTGTCTGCTGTTTCTAGTGTTTTGTTAAAGATGAAACGTTACTTGGGGGGGAGGCATCATGTATGTTATTTTTCCTAGGCAATATGAGTTCCACCTCTCCATTAGAGAGGTTCTGGGCAGCCATGCCCTGCCTCAGTGCAACCGGGTGCGTCCTTAGGAAAGGTTTGGCAGTGTGGTGGGGCCCTTGCCCCCTGCACTAAAGCACCGTTATTTAGTGAAATAGGAGGTTTCGGAGTGCCAGTGCCTGGCCGGCGTGACTGCCAGCGCCCCGTCCGGGGGCCTTGCTTCCTGCACTCCCAATCCAATTAGCTGCTCCGGAGCAGATGGAGCGGATTAGTGCCCAGCTTTCCTTCCTCCGCCCTCTCCCCCAGTGCAAAGGGTGTCGAGGCCAACAATCGGCTTAAACGTGGGTCCCATGGCACGACGTAACGTGGTGCCAGCCCTGCCTGCGCGGGGCCACCCTGTGCCCCTTTCCGTGTGACACAGCATCCCTGCGAGGCTGCTGCAGTTCAGTTCCCCCGTGTGATGTCTCCAGGTCTCAGGTAGTTTGGAAGACGTTGACCTAGCCTCATTTGCCAGGCATAAATATATAAATTTCATTTTTTGTTTGCAAAGAGTGTCCGCAGACCCCACTGCCACGTGCACGAGCAGCGTGCTCTGCGTTTGAACAGCCGATGCTGTCGCTGCCAGCAGCGGGGTCAGTGATGGAGGCTTGTGGTCCCTTCCCTCCTGCAGCGTTTGCTCCCGGGAGCACCCCAGGCCCTGGGGGTGCAACCACCAAACATAGGGTGGCCAATGGAAGTGGCCTCTCGCCACATCTTGCACATGGAAGAAGAGGCAGCCAAGGAGAGGCTGGGAGAAGAGCGAGAGGACAGTACTCTTCCCGCAGTTCCCGAAAGCGTCATAGTCCCCGGGAGGAGGGTGGTTTAGGCTCTGTAATCCAAGTGATAAGCACGTTGTCACTGTAAGAAGGAAACCAGCAGGGCTTACCTGAACGGCTGGAGCCAGTGGAGATCCTTGGTAAATACTGATATGAACAGCCAAGATGGCATTCTCATGTTTTATTTATATATGCAGATACATATACACATGAAAATGGGGAGAAAACTCAAAAATATGATCAGTGTATATCAGTCATTATCCATTTGGATCAGTACTTCTGAAGAGTCTTCATTGTTTGCCAGAAGTGACTTGTTTTGGTTATCAAGCAATTTATTATTTCCTAGGTTGTTGTACCTACTTGGCAAGTAAATAAGCAGAAGGAACTTTGCTTAGACAGCAAACACAACGATAAGTAATGATTTAGGATATACTTTCAATAAAAAAAGTCAGAAAAAGAAGATCAAAACTGAGGTCCCATTGAAACGTTTGGCGTGTATTTTCCAGATGTGAAGGTGGTATCTCCAGGTGGGTTACCTCCATGCCAGGGAGCTGCATCGGGAGTCGTAGGGTGGTGGGATGCAAGAACCTGACGATGCCCCCTTGAATTTCTTGCTCGTCTTCTTAACCCTAACACGTTTCCTGGTGCTTCTTCTAACAATGCAAATCCCTGAGCGGTTTCAAGTTGCCTCCTGTCAGTCCTTTACTGACTCTATAGATTGTCAGCCTTTTCTTATGATGGTCCAGTCTCTTATTGGAGTCTCCCACTGTAACTCACAGGGTGAAAAAACCCCAGGAATGGTAATGTCACACACAGTCATTTGTTGTGTCCTTTGCCTTCCTCTGAATGCCTTATTATAAAGTTTTAAATGAATATTCAAAAAGTACAGTAGTTCATGCAAGTGCATATGTTTTGCTTTGTCGATGAAAGGAATCTTGACTAGTATGTATTATGAAAGATAAAAGAGAGTATTCAGTGTGGACAGCAGAGAGCTTATCAGTATCTAAACTGTCCTGTTGGGACACTGAAGTAATCAGGAAAGCCGAAATGTAGCTTTAGTTATCCCACCTGGCCAGCAGTTCCAGTTCCTATGGATCTCAAGCTTTCCCTGTCTTTGAATTCTTGCTCATGTTGAGAGGACCTGCATAAGAGTGGAAGTTGTTATCTTACCAGCTGAAACATTTGGCTTAAGACTCTTAAATTTCCCTTTCATTCTTGTTTGCAGAGGTTGTGGTTCTGTTTCATCCGCAGTCAGGGCTAAAAGGTCCAGAAAGCAGAATTACTATAATAATACCGATGATTGCACTGTAATGCAATGCCGAGCAACCTGTCATGCTTATGGTTTTCCCCTTTGGTTCATATTTATTCAGAAGGGGAAAGTGTTCTCTGTACTTGCCGTTCGTCCTAAAAGCACGTGTTCCTGAGCAGCAGTGCGGCGTCTCCCGTGCCGTGTGCTGGCCAGAGCACGAGCCTGTGTATCATCTCGCTGGCCTATGATAAGCAAGATACAGAGAGATAGCGTGTGGACTAGCAGCCCCACACTCTGGCTCATCAGCTCTTTTTTACTCCAGTTTTCTGTTTCCCAAGCTTGCATGAGAAAGGCCAATGAAATTAATATTTCTAATTTTTGGAGAATTTCTTTCTGGACAAGCAGCTTCCAAAATAGGGCAGTGAGTGAAGTTGTGCTTCCATCTAAAAAATGGTAGGCTTGCCATTGATTTCAATAGAAGAATGATTTTACCCTCCCCTGCAAAAGCAACCAGCTCCACGTAACTTACTTTTATTGCATTTCTTAAAATTAGATCTACAAAACCAATGGTTTCTTTAAGCAAGAGAAGCTGTAAATTTCATGCATTGAATGCCTGTGCATTATTAAAAATAATAGGTTATATTTGTCAAATGGATAATGAGTAGGTTTCTTTCTCTGTTTTTCAGTATTTTAATGAGTACAGGAAATGTTTGCTATTTATTTGCTTTCAGATTTTACCAAGGAGCTCTGGAGATAATTGTCAAATTTCCAAGTGTGTATCAATATTTCATGAAGTGCTGTTTTTCCTCTGTACGTTCAGGAGTTAGGTCATTAGCACTGGAGCTGTTATTAACAGTCTGAAGCAAGGCATAAAAAGGAATTCCACTGAACACTTGCAAGTTTGCAATTGAAAATTTCTGAAACAAAATTCTAAGAGAGGGCTTACGGGTAAAATAAATATCGGTAATATTGCTTGGTTTCAAATGTTGCATGTTAAATCTCTTAGAGGATTTCTTGCTTGATCTCCATTTCTGTGGCTTGTGGGCCTGATCTGGAGGACGCGGAGGCTTTGTGTGCGTGTGTGTGTGTGTGTGTTTGTGTGTGTGTGTCTCTGTGTGTGTGAGTGTGTATGTGTGAGAGTGTGTGTGTGTGTGTGTGTCTCTGTGTGTGTGTGTCTCTGTGTGTGTGCGTGAGAGTGTGTATGTGTGTGAGTGTGTCTGGGTGTGTCTGGGTGTCTGTGTGACAGTGTCTGTGGGTGTCTGTGTGTCTATGTGTGTGTGTCTGTCTATGTGTGAGTGTGCGTGTGTCTGTGTGTGTGTGTATCTATGTGTGTGTCTTGGGTCTGTGTGTGTCTGTGTGTGAGTGTCTTGGTGTCTGGGTGTCTATGTGTGAGGGTGTCTATGTGTGAGTGTGTCTGTGTGTGTCTGTGTGTCTGTGCGTGTGTGTCTGTGTGTGTCTGTGTATGTGTGTGGGTGTCTGTGTGTGTGTGTGTGTGTGAGAGTGTGTGTGTGTGTGTCTGTGTCTGTGTGTCTGTGTGTGCGCCTGTGTGTGTGTGTGTGTGTGTCTATGTGTGTTTGGCCCCATGCCCGGCACTTGCTACAAATTGGGTGTGCCTTACAGAGATAGGATATCCATCCGTGTCATGCTTTGGAAAAAAAAAACTTCCACCTTTCTTACTACCAGCAAATTAAATTCTGTTGAATTATTAAAGCTCAAATTGCTTTTAAATTTAGTACCGATCAGCGCTGATGTTGACTATTTAGCTGTCGGTTCTTTTTGCGTGGTCAGCCGGACTTTGAGGTGCAGTACTGGCTGTGTGCTAAGAGCTATGGTTCTGGTTTGTCATTTTAAAGTGGTTTAGTTGTGCATATGGTTGAATGTTTCTATTTTCTTCATTTCTGATATTTCAGTTTTACAAGAAATCATAATATGCCACTGAAATTGTAATATTCCTGTTCTTGTTCTGATTAGGCAACTTACCACATTTTTGGTTTACTCAAGCCTAAATCTGCGGTGTGTCGGGCTGGCCTCTGCTCCTGTTGATGAACAGATAAGCCAGGCTGACTAGCTCACTGCAATGCTCTCAAGAAAAAAAAATAACTCCGAAAATGAAAATGATTCATAGATATGGACCCACTGTGCTCTGCTGTAGAGAGGGTGCTGTACAAAAAGAATTGATAAACTGTTGTGGCTTTTTGACCATTATAAATGGCTGGGTTGCCATACATGCTTCAGTGGGCACAGCTGAGTGGTAGCTGTGCAAAGAGCAACAACTGAGACTTTAAACTTGATTGAACTACACGAAGTCTGGAGCATTAGCGTGGAAATCTGAAAGTCTACAGAGAGCTGGAAGGTGGCTGGAAAGAGCATTCCGTTCTCCTGAAACAGAAAAAGTGCTTCAGAGTTAGAGGTAAATAAAGCAGAAAGGGGAAAAAACTGAGGCTTTTGTATCTCTGAGAACGAAGCAGGAGAGGACTTCTAGCTGGAAGCGGGTGGGAAGTCATGGGCGAGTCGTGGGAGGTCCCAAAACAGGCTGAGCCCCCCTGCTGCCCTGGAGAAAAGGATCCCAGGGGAGGGGATGGGACGCGCTACGGCAGCAGGAGGTGGGACATGATGTGACAGCAGCGGAGCGGAGATGGATTTGCAAGAGCTGTGGAGCAGGAGGCACAGAAGGAGCTTCCCTGGCTGCTCCACCGCCAAAGCATGAATAGTGGGCAGGGAGCAGTGGCTCTTCCCTGAGAAGGAGGAACGGGGTCCGTGGGAAGGGCAAAGCTGGCTGTTTTACAGAGGGGCTTGAAGAGTATCCTCAGACGGGGCAGAAGATGTCAGAAGTGGCATATCTGTCTATCTATATTTTGGGATAATTTTAAGATTAGTGATACTATGGGCTACAATAAACTGAGGGAGGTCACTTGTGAAAGCTGATGGCAATGTGAATCGTGGTGGCAGTTGAGGAGGAGAAAGGGAAATGGCAGTTGTGCAATATTGGCGTGACAGGAGTGTGTGGAGATAATGCGTTTGATCATGGCTCAATATTATAAAGTTCCAGACTGTAAACAGAGATATTTGTCAGAAGGAAGGTAGTGCTCAGGGTGCAAAACAGGTGCTTTGCTTTGTAAAAGCACCTTGTAAAGGATTTGCAGCTGCGAGAGGTGTGTAAGAGAAATCCAGAGCAGATCCGTTTGACTGTCTTGTTCTTCTAAGGTGGCACATGGAAAAGAGGGAGTTTGGGAAGTTGGTAGTAAATACGACTTTTGTAACTTGTGCTTAGTTCTGAAACGGAATTTTTCTCTCTTGGTAGTTGTTTCCTGGTGGTAGATGAGCTTTGTCCTGGGAAATGCAAAGGGAAGTCCCATCCTACTGTGGCTTCTGTCCCCGGTACAGCGGTGGGACTGCTCAAGCAGAGGTTGGAGACAACGTGTAGCCACACTGTTATGTCCTTAGTAGTGGTGGCGTTAGAGAGAAGAGTGGTGCCGAGAAAAGCGAACCCGACCATTTGGTACCCATCCGTGTGCATTCGTGCGCAGCCGGCAGGCGCGCTGAGGCAGGGAGGGGGGTAGGATCAGCAGAGAGGGAGACTGGTCTTTCGCAGTCGTGAAGAAGGCAAGCACATCGGCAGAGACATATGGAAAGCAGATCTCACAGAAGGATTGGGAGAAACAACATTGGCTCCTTCAAGGCTCGGTGCTCGCGAGGTTTTGCACAGTGCAGATCTGTGTTATGCAACCAGTTTACGGTACGGGAAGTTGCAGAGCACTTAATGAGAGCCAAAGGAGATGCTCCATCATTCTCCCAGGGGGACAGTGAGCCGCTTTTGCTCCAGGAAGGAAGAGGCATCAGATGCCAGAAGAGTGCTGCTTTAACTCCTTCTGAAAAGCCTCTCACACTCCTCCCAAAGCCCTCAGGCTCCAGAGCAGCAGCTGGACTCGAGGAGATAAGCAGTTTGCAATGCAATTCCTGTCTCGCTTTTGGTGGTTTTATGGTTCGGTCGTGGATTGCCTGCACCAGGTACCAAGACTACGTGATTCCTCTCCGCAATGCCCCTTGTAATGGGGAGAATCTGGCCATACTTTGCATACCAGAATAGTTTCCTGGGGAATCTCCAATTGCCTTTACTCCCACTCTGGGAAGTTATTAGGCATGTGGAGTTAATATGCCTCATACATATTTGTTCGTTTAATCAGTTCATAAGGCACGTAGTCAAAGCACCACAGTACTGAACAAGAAGTACATACTAAGAAATGCTGGACAGCCCAGGCAGCAGCCAGGCTGCAGGCACCGCTGAGCGTAGGCAAGGCTGGAAACTGCCCCCCAGAGTCAATGGGAGCAGCTTTCCTCCAGTGCAAACATATCTGGAGAAGTGAGAGAGGAAGGAAGAAGGTAGGAGAGCAGAAGAAAGGGAAAAATACCGGAATCAGCAACAGTAAGCCAAGCAAAATACTGCAGCAGGACAGCCGGTGCCCTAAAGGTAGCCAGTTTCTAGGAAAGTATTCCATGCTTGGGAACAACGCCGCCTTTAACATTCACAAAATGTTTGTGTTTCGAATTTTTCGTACACTCCTCCTCTCAAGTTGGCGTAGTTATGTACTTTGTTTGTTTGCCTCTAGCTTCTACCCTTCATGGTGTTAGAAGTACTCTGACTTGAGTCCATCCAAATACAGCAGTGCCATGTTTGGTAAGTGGGTTGTCAGCCTTTGGGGTCTGAGCAATGATTTTCAATCAGAATTTGGCAAAATAGCAAGTTAAAATTGTTTTTTAAAAAAATTGATTCCCAGATCCAAGATTTCACTCCACATCATTTAAGATTAATTTTCTCGTAAACAGAATATGTAACTTGTGCTTTGCTGCTTTGTATCAAGCCACGCGGAGCTCCTGGGTGTCAGACGTAAGGTAATTTTGCAGGTCTCCTGAGGTGATGGCCATATTCCTGCTGCAGAGGTGTTTGGGGCAGAGACCTTCCGAGGAGCTACACCTCTCCCTGTCCAGTTTGGGATGATTCTTTTTCATCTCCGGCATGGAAGAGGATCACGAGTGTGTCCTCTGAGATTTTCTTTTTGGAGCCACGCTCCAAAAACTCAGCCTTCCTGCTGCCATCGCTCTCCAGTCACCTGTCTGCAGACCTCAGCCTCCCTCATGTCAGACACTCGTGTTTCATTTCATTCTGGCGGCTGGTTTGAAGCAGAAAAACACAAACACCCCGCACTCAGTCACACAAGGTGGCAGCCCGCCATGGCAAGGAGTGTGCACAGCCCTGGGAGGCCACAGCTTCATGTTCAATTACATTAAGAGCATCTCCAGTGCACCCTTGGAAATGGTCCACGACCCACGTTTCTCCTTGGCCAGAGGCTTGTGCTTAGGAGAGGCATCAGTATGTTGTTTTCTGCTGCAGCCAAGAAGTGTTTTCTCGTTTTGCCTTCCCGGTCTCCCCAGATGCATGGCACAGCTGCCTCTTCCCCACCCCGGGAGCGCTGTTTTGGCACCGGCTGTTTGAATTTCCATAGCGGGATGCTCGATCGTCTCAGCGTGACAGGTATCAGCTTCTTTCTGATCGCAGGTGTCAGGTGCTGGTAGGATTGACAGACCCGCATGCGACCAGCACAAGGGAAAGCTGCAGTTTCTCTACCTGTGGTTTTCTACACTTTTCTGTATGGTTACTCTCTGTCGGGATGTACTCTGCACTGGCTTGAGAGATGAGCACAGTCTGAAATGTCTCTTTGTAGAGAGTTTATTGTGCTTTCAGCATGGCATCTGGTCTGCTGTTTAAAAAAGCACACAACCTTCCTGGTTAGTGTTTTCCATTTGCTACGCGGCTCTCTAGTTCTCCTGCAGCAGCACACTGGGTATCCACGAGGACAGCCAGGGAAACCTGGCCAGCAAGCGAGCAGCAAGGTCTGGGTTTCTCAGGCTTCCTTACAGTTGGTCGCACAGGGCAGGATGTCTCTGTACTCTCCTATTGCCCATCGCCAAGCACCAGAGCAGGGCAGAGGGCTGGGAAGAACACCACTGCCGCTGTATCGACAGGGATTCTCAGGCGCTGTTGAAGCTGGGTTGACTGATGCTCTGAGGATGTGCCAGTAGTCTCATGGACTACGTTGTGTGGTTGCAGCCCATGACGTGAAATGTTTAGCTGCAGTAGGGATGTCCGGGGGATAGAGTGACAGCTCATCAAAACTAGACAGCAGTTCTGTATTTGACATCTTGAGGTCAAAAACTGTCAGTTCCTTGATTTTTTACGGTGTCTTAAATCGTCTGGGGAGTGCTTTGAGCCTTGTCAAAATGTATTAATTAAGGATAAGTCATATTCACAAGCTTGTACTGCTCTGATTCAGCAGCAGGACCACGCTTGATTTTCAGCCTAATAATTACAAGTGGTTTTGGAGGATCTGGGGGGCTGATAGGGCCAGTTTCTGTTTCCTCCAGAGCTGCATGTGCTACAGTTTTTACTTGTTCTTTGCCTTGGCTGTCTGTAGCATTGTTTTCCTCCTCCTTACGAACGCAGCCAACTTTCTAATTAAGGAAACCACTCTGCAGCCATTGTGGCTGTTCATTTGAGTTCTTTGTCCATACTAGTTTCCAGCTCCCCAAAAGATTTTAAGTCGTACCTTACTATAGCTGAAGAAAGATAGGAGCTTTGGCTTAGGGCTTTTCCTAAAGGCTTTTCCTTTAACTCTGTTAAGAAGCAGGCGTGCTGCACCAAGCACTGCCTTACGCAGCACATTGACTTCGTCAGAGCTTCAAATCCACCTCTGGCTATGACAAATACTGCTGAGGTTATTTTTCTATTGGATTCTTATATGAAAAAAAAAGGTTATGAGAAATACACTTTGTGCTGGGCTTTACTGCTTACTGGGCTTTGAGCCTGAAAGGATTTAAAAGTCATCATGCTCTAAGGGAAAGTTGTAGCGAGAAAGAGGAGGTGGAGGGTTGCTCCAGCCAGCTGTTGTGATTTGGGAAAAGGCTTGTCCTGACCAATGGAAAGGAGACGGAGAGGCAGCCAGCGCTGGCGCGGCTATGCCCAGCCAGGTCTAATTTGGATTAAGACCAAATTAGAAACTTGGCTTGCAGGGGTTTATAATTTCCTTTCTATTGTGACATTTATAAATGCAAATCTTTTTTATCTGAGTTGTTATTCTCTCTTGTATCTTTTGTTAATGGGCATTGTCCTTACTTTATGCTGCACTGATAACTGTACGAAGAGGATGGAGACATATTCGCATGCGTTATTGTGCCGTGCAAAAGTACCTGGGTGTGTGAGGAAAGAATATGTGCCCTTCTTAATGCCTGTGTGCCAGCTCCTCTTGTCAGCCTTCAGTTGGGCGAGAGTCCTGAAGACAATGCCGTGTTAATGCATCACAGTTCAGTGCTTTTGATATTTCACAGCGAAGCACAATAACTTTTTTTTCTCATTTCGTTTCTGAAGTACACAAAATTCGGAACATATGCACTGAGTCAGGATTAATTGCTCTTGCCAGTCAACCCAGAGGAAACGCTCAGATCAGGCCTGGTTGCTCACCCAGAGGGAACTCTTCGTGTCTGCTACTCTACTTTTGTGACCCTAGCAACAGCAGCACCTTCTGCTTTTCAGATTCATTGTAGGTTAAAAATAAACCGCAAAGACCTAGCTATTCACACCTGGTCGCTGTGGCCGTTTACAGCTCTCTGAGAAAAGCAGCATTTGTTGCAATACTATCAGAACATCCTTGCGGTAAAACTGGATGCATGGAGGGACGGTGAGGGGTACGTACAACGTGGGGGAGGATTTGCCCACAGCCTGCTCTACACCATCAGTCCGGGGTGGGCCGGGAAGCTGGGACAGGAGAGCATACCCAGCAGATGCATGCATCGTGTAGGTACTGCACTGCATGGCCAGCGCGGGGGAATACTCCTGCACCCCTGCCTGGCCGCATGGCTCCGGGGAAAGGTTAGCAGCCGAGGAGCTGCCCGATTTGCACCCTTTGCCCAGGACTCCTGCACGACTTGGCTTCACCGTGGAGGGCCATGGTGGCCCGGTGCTCAGCTGGGGTTGGGCTCTCCATCCCAGTAGATCTACTTTCCGTCCTAGATAGGTCCCATATGGAAGGGAGCTCTCTACTAGCCAAAATAAAGACACTCAGCAATCTGCCAGAGCTGGTTAAAGCACGTAATCTGTTACAGGCAGAAAGAAATACAATTTGGGGTAGAGGATACAAAATACATTTGCAAGGCATCTGAGCCTGATGCTAAGGCATTCTTTCTTTCAGCGTTGTTGTTGCCAATAGCTTCTCTTGTGCTCAGACCAAAACTATTTTGGGTGGAACATTTGCTCCCTACTTTCTAGCAAGCCTGGTCGCCGGAATGAAGAATGGATTCTTTTCACTGGCCACAGCTGGTTTGAATGATCCCCACACTGAACCCATTGACTCCAGGCACTCCTCATGTGAATCGCAAGGAAGTAGCAACTGATTTTTTGTTTATGTGCCTGACAGGGGCAGAAACAGCGAAGCAGTCTAAAGTTGGCTGAATGCTTGACTCCAGGCACATGCCGGGGAGGAGTCCTGGTGTGCGCTCTGTACCTAATGCTGGCAGCAAGCGTGGTTCACCAGCTCAGTCTGAAGTAAGGAGGCAGAAGATGGTGAGACGTGTTTCTGTCGTGGGTGTCTGCGCAACGTCCTCTCCAACGCTTCCTGCGGGGCTGCTGGAGAGCACAGCAGCATGGCTGCGTTTGGTACAGAAGACCCATCATGCTCGTTCGATGAGAGCTTGAAAAGGAGTCCTTCAAGAATTGTGACCCTTGCCTTTCATATAAAGCAAAAAAAAAAATCTTGAAACCCATCAATGTCAGTTGGCTAGACCTTGAACAAGGCATTGAGAGGGATCTCCTTCAATACACCTCTCTCAGGGTCTGCTTCTTCTGAGGGGCAACAAAATAGCTTGTTTTAGAAAACTCACAAAATCATTTCCAGACCCTGTGACTGAGATCTGTGCATCTTCTTTTAGGTGATCCCTCTGTCGAGAGCAACTTCTAACACATTTCTGCAGAAGAATCAACTTTTTCCTTCTGATGGAAGAGGGTATCAGGGAAACAAATGGGCACAGAATTTGCTTGCAGAGAGAGAGCACAACAGGTCAAGGAAGGTGACCCATTTGTTGGGCTGAGAGCTAGGGAGAGGGGTGGGAAAACTCTTGCCGAAAGTAATGCCACTAAATGGAAAGGGGTTTGGGGGTAATTACGAAGCCACCTCCGTATTCTTAAGTGCTCTTAAGAAAGTCAGCTGGCCACGTGTTACAGATTTTTTCATGATATTGGGTTTTTCCTTGTACTACCAAAGGTATTAATTAGATGAATAGATTACGCTGAGTACTGTACAGTTTACCTCTTGGGTATTTGTGGAATGAACCATGAAAACAACAGACGTATTTGTGTCTAAGATTGTAAAATGCTCGTTTAGCTGGGTTTCTTGATGAGTACCATGTCTTACTTCACCTCTTTGCCACGTAGTCTGTACCTCTTGATTACAGCCAGCGGGGTGGTTTCATGTCAGTGGCAGCTCACGTGTGAGGGGCTTTGGGATCCCCTAGGACACAGGCAGTATGTAAGATCATTGTTGGAGCAGGAGCCTTCTTTTTCATGATCCCAGGGAGTTTTCTCAGCCCACTCGGTTCATTTGGTATGTTTTGTAGTCTGTATGATGTAATCAAGTGTACAGATTTGTAGGCAGGGGTGTGATGCATCAGCATCCATCTTTGCCAAGTGCTTTCTACTCCAAGGCAGGAAACTTTGTCAACTTTCTGAAACTTTGGTGCAGGACTCTTCCTTTGTTCCCCTCCCTTACCTCCTCCCCAAGAAAGAAATGAAATCTGATTAGTTCATTTTGCCATACCTCGCTCTTCCGGTGGGTTTGTGGCACAATTTTAAAATTAAAAAAATCAATTAATTGAGAATAACCATAGGTTGTATAACTACAGCTTTTAGGTTGATAGGTGATGGGTTTTATTGAACCGATAAAATATAGAAAACCGTTAGAGGAAAATGGCTTACTGCAGTGGTATCGTTCAGTGTGATTCACAGTTTTATAACTGTGGGCAGATTTGAAATATTTTTCACTATCTTCAGTATACATTATTAGATAAACCCATAGCCTGTGCTTACCTACATCAGCATTGACTTTCTTCTCTGTGATAGTGAAGAGACATAAAAATGAAGACGTTTTCAGCCCATTATAGTTTAACGTGGTTTCAAGAGCAGTCAGTTTCTCTACAGCTTTGGATTTCATTTGTCACTTAATGCACTGAGGATGTCTGTAGGAAATGCCTCCCAGCAGCTGCAGGAGTTGCAGTGCAGCTATCTTTTTTTGCATGTGCAAGAACATAAGACACCTTAAATATGAAGATTATTGACCCACATGTCAGCTCACAAAAAAAAGAGAGAAAATACAGATCCTTGCAGGAGTGCTTTATTCCAGCATCCTGATCTCTCTCTGTTAGCTCTTGTTGCATTGCTGAGGTTGCCTCCATGAGAAAAGCCGTGCATCAGAGCCGGAGAGGCAAGGGCAGGGCTGCCCCATGCTTCAATGAGCTCCTTCGTGCCCCACGCTGTGACCAAATGAGTGTGGTGAACGTCGGGGGCTGCTGGGACGCAGCCTGGAACTGGGACAAGCCCTGGGACAAGCCAGGGCTGCAGCGGTACAGCCCCATCCCAAGGTGGTGGGAGGGTAGGAAGGAGGAACCCATGGAGACCTCCATGGGGCCCCGCGTGGTTGAGGGTGGGTGTTGAACTACCGTACCACAGGAATAGCTCGTTGTTCTTGGAATCGAAAAATAAGAATCTGCCAGTGTGTTATCTAGATTAATGAAGATGAAACGTGCTGTATAAATACATCAGAAGCATGATTGTGCCGTTATCCCTTGGGCTACTCTGGCTCACAAGGAGAAAAGGTTGATTTGTATTTGTAGATTATTTTGCTTGCTCTGCCAATGTTCATTTTTCTTTTATTACGAAACCCAGGGAGCGTGTATTTCTTCTGCTCAAAGATGCAGCAGATTAGCAAAGATTTTTCTAGATTATCATATCTTAAATAGCTCTGTTTTAAGATAAATTTTTCATCTATCATTACTTGTGAGGGGTTTTGATACTATTTTAAACACTGATGATAAATTGGGGAGGTTGTAAGCTCTATTTTTCAAGGAGCTGTGCAGTATTTGGACATTCAACGTGGTTTCCATAAATCAGAAGACGCTTGCATGCAGCTGACTGGGCTCAGTGCGCTCTGGTTGGTGCGGGAGAGGTGGGGATGAAGTGGCTACAAGGGTAGGATTTGCAAAACAGTAAGAGTTTAACCTAGCCTTGACTCAAGCCCACCCTGGGCATGCAGGAAAACCCCATGCGGAAACCCTCAACGGGGTGATCATCACTCGTGCTGGCAGATGCAGTGTCTCAGGTTGAACAGGTACTGTCGGTATCAAAGTTAATGATGGTGTTTAGTAGACATTGCTTGGTCCACTGTCTTAATTTAAGATGTGAAATGTGTGGCCATGGGTTATAACTAATCAGAGGAGAACGTTTTTAGGGTCAGGGATGAGAAAAAATGTTAGGTATGTTCTCACCCGTTCCTAGTGCATGTTGCTCATCCAGGGCCCAAGAATAGCCCAGCTGGAAAGCTCTGGAGGGCTTTGTTTCAGCCTCCAAAAGTCTTGAGAGGACCAGGGAGGCGAGGTGGGGTGGCCGGAGACACCGCAGCTTCTGCCCCAGTGCTTACTTGGAGCTTCCTTCCACTGTAGCAAAAAAAAAATCACGTCTCCAATGTTACTTGAGATCTTTCTGGAACAGTTTTGGGTTGTTCCGGCCACATTCAGGTCCAGAGGCTGTCGATGGGGTGATGTATCAGGAGGAGGTGGTTGGAGGCTGGAGCTGAGGTTCCCATCTATGCCTGCAGGTGGGTGCATGCAGCCCCCAGACCTGCAGCCCGTGTTTTGCAGCAAGGCAGGAATGCTAGCGGCCAGGAAAAGCCTGATAAAGGTGGAAAATAGAGAACATGAAAGTTAATCATTAAACTTTTTCTGTTATCTTTATTCAGCCAGGAAAACTGAAGCTAGTCAAGGTTTGCAGGGAGAGATAATATCTTTTATTAGACCAACTTTTATAGTCAGAAAAACACACGTGCTTTTGGGACCACATGCTTTTCTTCAGATCTCCACAATTGCACATTACATTAAAAATAAAATTCATTTAATTTTCAAAAGGTTTAACGGATATTTGAAAGAACTGAATTTAAAAGCAACTCACAAAAAATACCTCATTTGGTTTAATTTGATTTGGACATTTAAAGAAAGATTTAATACCCCTGAATTACAAAAGACTTTTTTCTGGCTTGAAGTTTACTAGTAGAAACCCGACATCTGTATACATGGAGTCAAAATTTCTACATACAGTCTCAAAAGTGTGTTCTTTTGTGCTCCTGAGAAGTCTTCGTAAGTGTATGGACATGCTCTTATTTCTTTCTGAGATACTTACAATGCCCTTTTGCAACTTCAAGATGTGCTCAGCGTACAGCAATTGTTAGTGAGCAGCTAGTAAGGCTCTACAAGGGTGCAAAGCCAGAAGGTTTAAAATACAGAGAATTCTCTGTCCTCACCACTACTTTTTTCCCTCAGTCTAAAAAAACCATGATTAAATTATAATATTCTAAGATTTGGGAGTTTGTTGCTAATCAGTGTATTGTTAATCAGTGTACTTTCTATGTTACAGGAGATAAGATACTATTATTGATAACATTTCCAGTGAGAGGTTTTGTACGTTCACCCTGACCTCATGAAATCTTCAGCTTACAATCCAGTTTTGTGTTGAGTTTTTCCTTTTTTCTTTTTGGAGTGGGTTTTTTTTTTTTATAGCCTTCTACATCGTCCAATACATCAATTTAAAATTCCCTCAATCCAGCTTAGTTTCAGCTGTATTAATGCATGGCTCAAGGGCACAAATAGCTAAAAAGGACTGTATTGTGTGGCATCTCTAAAATGTTTTTCCACAGAAGTTTGATAAAGAGATTCAGGTTTCTTGGGGGTGTTTTATGGGTTGGGTTTTTTTCCAGCTGGGTGAGCAGCCTTGCAGGTGACTCAGAAGAAGACATCAGGGTGGGAGATGCTGCTGGGCTCTGCGTCACCCCATTCCTGTTGACCTGTCCGGCAGAGCTCCTCTGGGAAGGTGGCTGCAAACACAGTGTGGGATCCTTCTTCATTTTACTGATGTATCTGGTGCATCAGTATCAGATACTGATGTATCTGTATATTTAATAAAATATATTAGCTAAGGAACATGGGTCAAAGCAGGAGTGAGTTTCTTTGCCATACTTTTCCTAGGACATTACATACAGAGCTCCATCTTAATGCAGTCATGACCAGTAAATCCTGCCCAAGGTAGAACCGGTCTTTTCCAATATGTAGTAAAAAACCCCAGAACATACTGGGGTTCTGTAAGATTCAGAAAGTATAACCCCAGGGGAAGGTCAGAGCGAGCTGGTTGTTCCCCCAGCTCTGCTGTTGCCCGCAGGGCCGTGCCCACACGGAGCTGCTGGGCTGCAGGCAGAGCTGCTGATCTGCAGGCAGAGTTGCAGGCAGAGCTGCTGGGCTTGTCCTGGGGACGATGCTCCCAGATGAGCTGCTTCGCTTACCCTCCGTAGCTGGGAAGACCCACAAGGCGAACAGCCTCCCTCCGTAAGCTGTTCCTCCGAAGGATAAAATTAATTCTCATGTACATCTTTCCGGTGCTGTGTGGTGCAATCATCTTCTTTATCTCCCGTGACAGTGCGCCTTCTCGCCTGGCAAATATTTGATAATGCGCCTCGAGGGGATATCAGCCCGATCCAAGAAAGCGTTTCTGTTAAGGACAGCACGCGCTGAAATACATGCTGAGCTGAACTATCTACTTAAGGGTTGTCCTCCACCATGGTGGGTTTCCTGGCGGCCTCAGTGACTTCTTTGGGTGAGATTCTGCTCTCTGTTGTTCTCCGTTGCTCTCTGGGCCAGGAGCTGGGGAGCTTGGGGAAGGGCACCCAACCTCCCACCCGGGCTGGGGCCACGCTCGGGGCCGCAGAAGCAGTGGAGTGCAGATTTTGTTTGCTAACCCGTGGGGAGCAGGTGGGTTTTGGTGGTCACTGCCAAGCCCAAAGTTTTGTTTGCTGTGTTTTTATGGTTCTGGGCTGTTCTAAATGTCAACAAGAATTCAACACGTGCCCTTCTTTTTTCAGTGTAACTGCGATAAAATCCTATGATATACTTATAAAGCATTAGTTGTAAAAGTAAATCAACTTTAATAGCAAGTAGGTTGTAGCTAAGTGCTTTCGAATGTTAGTATTTAGGGTTCTTTCCTCGCTTAGTTATGATCCAGTGCTGCTAGGAAGTGAGGGTGTTTATCTTAGAGAAATGAGTGGGATTTGCAGGCATTCAGCACCTCCCAGGACCTTCCAGGGTTATTCCTTTGCTCATATATTTCCATTTTGCCACCCTTTCTGCACTAAGCAGAATTGGTCTCAAATTCCTCAAAGAGCGATGGGAGAGCACGAGGGGCTCTGGGTACAAAACGGGATGGGGAAAGAAACAGAAAAAAAGTCAAGCAAGAAACTGGGATGACAAAAGCAGGAGCCCTGTACGGGCTGTGAACGTGCTGCAGAAAACCTGGAAACGTGGCAGTTGTTGGGCTTCCTCTCTCCAGAGAGGTTTTCTTCGTTTGATCTTTGCTGGGGAGGAGAGGTCGTGATCTGAGAGCAGGGATGTGGACAGAGCAGCGATAGGAAGGGAGAAAGTTATCAGAGGTCCAGCACCCTTGGCAGAAACATTTCACATGTGTAGGTCGAAGAGTGGCTGCTTTCGGTCTCCAGAAGGGATGACCTTGCAACAGGGTCACTGAACAGACGGTTCCAGCTGGGCTTGTGCACTTGGCGAGTGCCCAGGAGCTATTTTAATAGGTCTTACAAGGGACAAGGCCTTGGCAAGACCTGTGGGTTTTGGAATGAGCTCACCGTCTTTTTTCCTTTAGTAGCTAGCAAGTGTCACTCAAGCTGTGGAAGAGCCCCCGGGAGCGTGCACAGTGTGTCTCACAGGGCTCAGGGACAACCCTCGTGCTTCTCTTTCTGCTGGTGTGTATCACTATGAAAGGCATCACTCGCTGCCCATGGCCTGAAAGTTTTGCACCATTTATCATTTCGAACGAAGACGCTGGAGATGTCCAGGTGGACTTAAAGGATTGATACCATCCCTCGCCCCAGGCCAGGGCTTTGGGTGCTCCCTGGGTGGTCACAGCTCCCGCTGCAGCCCACAGCCCATCTGCAGTGTTTGCAGGAGGAACCAAGGCAGCTGCCAGCCCTTTTTGGCACTTTGCACTTGGCCAACAGTTGCTTTGGGGAGGCTCTTTAAGTCAAGCTGGCCTCTCACTGAAGCCTCCCACATTGTCCTTGTGGAAAGGGCGTTAGGTAAAGCCTGGGCTGGATCCTCGGTGGGTTGTTCTCCTTTCTTGCTGCAAGCGAATGACTTGAGATGACAACAGCTACAGATGGATGTGGAGAGGAGGATTTATCTTCCCAAAGGCTCCCACCCCGGCAGCTTGCTCCTCTGTGTCGTAGGAGCATCACCGTAGAGGGAATGCTGTAAGCCAGCAGTGAACAGCAACTGCTGTCCTCCCCAGCACAGAAGCTCCTCCACCACCATCTTGACCCATCCTCTGGGATCTACAGAAAATCTCCAGCAGATCTCAGAAATGCCAGCAGCAAAGCAAAGCAGAATATAGAAAGCCCTATGTACATCTTGCTTAAAAGATTGACAGCACTTTCAGTCCAGCATAATGAGAAGGACTAATGTCAGTGGTTAACACCAGCATAATTTAATTCCTACAAGTATCTCACAACGTAGCGTTTTCTTTGTTTTCCACTCAGAATCAGTCATTATCAATGTGCAAATGCAAGTTTAAAAGGTGCTGGTGGCACATGGACAGCTAGTGTGATTGAACCCCTCTCGCTTCCCAAAAGCTGAATCCAAGTGCTTGCTTTGATGGATTGCCTTTTTTATTTTCATTTGAGGGAAATTTCCAGTCTATACCGTAGGGCTGTCAGTTGTCCATCTGTACCATGAAACTGAGTTTGCATCCCACAACGCTGGTACGTTGTCGGCAGCCCCGCTGCTGGTCTCGTGGTGGTCTCGGGCAGTAGTGTTTCAGGCTGTCCCCATGCCAGGGCTGGTGCTGCCTGGTCGGCAGGCTCGTCTTTAGCCTTGGTTTTTGCATTTCATCTTCCAAAATGTCTTTAAAGCCTCCGAATCCCTCGGGGTGATTTGAAGTCAAGGCAGCCTCCTGCCCATATGGCTATTATCAGCGGCTCTCCCCTGCGCCCTCGTGTAAAGCATCAGCATCGTTCTCCTTGGTTTTATTTATTTTATCTTTAAAAAAAAAGTAAAAAAAATGAAAGCTGTCCATTTCCTGGAGCAGCTCATTTGTTTTTTACTGCTGTAGTTTGTTTCCATTGGGATAGGAGGGAAAAGATAAATGGAGAAAGAGGATAGGAAGGGACCCGAAGGAGAGCTGGCGCGGGATATTATCCCTCCTGCGTGATGCTGTACGGCTGGAATGTGTGTCACAGGGGTGAACGTCACACGTATGAAATGTAAAGAATATATACTACAGCTGAAGTGGCAGCACTGCAGAGGAAGTATTTTCTCAGGTTTCTGGGTAATACCAAGCAAGCCATCCACCAAGCACTATGAATACAATTTGTTTTCAGCACTGGGCTTGGTAATGGAGCACATTTGAGGGGAATTTATTGGGGTTTTTGCTACCTTCTCCATACTCTTTTTAATAGGAGCTGCAAAGCTCAGCCCTGGGCAGTGGGATGGTTTGGGAGTCTGTATGGTGTCTGAATCATAGAATCATAGAATAATTTGGGTTGGAAGGGACCTTTAAAGGTCATCTAGTCCAACCCCCCTGCAATGAGCAGGGACAACATAACCACAACGCAAACCCTAACTGGGTTTTTCCCCTTTTTCTTCCCTTCCCTCTCTTAAAAAAAAAAAAAAAGAAGAATACAAGAAACTGAGCTCTGAGCAAGCATTTTTTCTTCCAGGTGCTTCTTTTAGCTTTCTTGGTAACATCCCTCACCGCCCCATATGGCCTCTCCCATCTGCTCTGCTGTCTCTCTCACGTGCCCTGGCAGCTCCCACTGCCTCCCCAGGGTCGCCGTCCCATCCGTCCATCCCCTGCTCCGCACTCCTGCTTCTCGGGGTCCCTGGGGCCAACGCATCCCCCGGACACCCCCCATCTCCCATCACCTTGCGTGGCCGTTAGGAGTTTCACCCTAAGACCTTGCTTAGCTCCTCTTGAAGTCGCTCCTGTTAACCCACATGTGAGCTGGGGCAGAAGGTCACACGTTGGTGTTCATAGACACAGATTTACCCACCTGGCAGCCTGGGAATAACCAAAACACCGACAATTTGATATGGAAGGTATACAGCAGAGGCTACATCTTACTATTATATTACTTTTTTATTGTATTACACCAGTTTATATGCTTGCAGCTGTATTTAGAGTGCTCCTGGATGAGATTTAGTTCAGTCCAGAGATTACTTCATAGAAGAAGAGGGCTCCAGAGTTTTGCAAGGCTTGTGCTTTGCTTTCCTGCCCCAAGACGGCATCCCTGTGGCATCGGCAGTGTGTTACGCGTATCTCGGTGCTTTAATGGGGGTATGCAAAAGGAGGTGAAGCGATGTATCTGTTTCTGGTATGTATATCTACAGGAATTCAAATAAGAGTAAGAAGATACCGTGTATATATACTCCCTGTATTTTTACTGAGCATTTCTTTGTGGTTGCTGTCTGCTTCTGTAGTTCAGCTGGGGACTGTAATCATGGTGTTCGTATCGGCTAATAAGGATATCGTTTTATATGGGAATTTCCTATGAATTTGTAAAAATACATTCTTAAAGGAAGCCCTGAAAAGTTATGTGAAAAGGGAACTGGCAAAAAGCCAGCTGTTTGGTGCTGACAGGAGGAAATGTGCTGGAGAGGTCAGGAGTTTGCACAGGCTCTTCCCGATGGCAGGGACGAGTTTTTTCCTTTCCAGCCGGGACCCTGCACCTCCAGGGGCAGGGTGGGCCTTGCTGCCTCTTTGGCCGTCTTTCTGGAGCTCGGGACTTAGTCTCTGAAGCGTGATTTCCCTCGCCGGAGGGGACTGCTGTGAACCTGTGGGTTTTCCCAGCGGGCTGGAAGTCATCCCCCTTTGCCATCATCCCCCTTCCCCGCGGCAACTCTGGCTGCGAGCACGGAGGCTGTCAGCTCCGGCTGCGTTACAGACATCGGCTCAAACACCCAGGTCTCCTCCGAACGAAAAGATTTCACAGTGTTTTCCCAGTAGGGTCCTGGCAGTCTCAAAGATGCTTTGCTTTAAAAAAAACACACCATGATTATTTATAAAAAAGAGATTTGATGTCACTTTCTAAACTGGCTGTGTATTTGTGTGGCTTCTGTCTGTACAATACCGAGTGCCTCCAGAGTATTTACAATTAGAAATAACAGTAAATATCTGTTTTCCCCTGACTGGGAGATAAAGGCTGTGTCTTATTTCATTTTTTCATATGCATTTATTATGAGAAGCATATATTAACAGGAAAAATTAAGTGAAAGAAAGAGGATCACTTGTGAGTACGCTGCGGTAGAGGAGGGTGGTCCTCTCGGTCCTGCAGCATCTGCAGTGCTTTCCAAAAACATCCCCATCCTCACAGAAACCTTCCTTCAGCACTTGTTCGATGGCACCTTCGCAACTCGCTTACGCCTTTCTGCTTGCAAGTGATACTGCTAAAGTTTGAAACCACTGTACTATGTGCTATCTGTGACCCACAGAGGTGGCTTCCCAGAGGTTTCCCCTCCATGCACCCCTCAAGCAGGATCAGTGCCAGTTTACAGCCCGCAGAGAGGGTGGCCCAGGGCCGCCAAGGAGTGGGGACCCCTGAGCCCCTTCAGAAAGGCACTGCAGGACCCCGGCTTTCTGGCTTGTAAAGCAGGGGTGATGGCTGGGACAGTAAATCTGTGGAAAATTTGAAGTGCTCAAGTAATGTAAGTTCAAGAGAAGGATTGTCTTGTACTCAGAGGCTGGATTTTAGGGAGGCTGACAGGTCTTTTCATGTTTATGTTACAAGTCAGTACCAGCTTCAGGTAATAAACCTTTGTTCTCCTTATTCTTGACCTCATCCTCTGACTCCAGGACTCCCCTGGGCATCCAGAAGCATCCAACAGGGTCAGCAGGACCCTTGCCTGGTAGAGGGCTGCGTGGGCTGATGAATTGCTGCCGACTTCTCTTGGGTGTTTCCCTCGGACTGGCCCTGGATGGTTCAGACTTTCCCCGGTCTGCGGAGGGGAGGGATGATGCTGTTTGAACCAGCGGGATGGTGATGAAACGGTGATGGAGATAACAGGTCTGTGCAGGCTAACCTTGTCGATGACAGATCCTCACGTACTGCTTTTGTCCTGGGTAAAGCGTAGTAGCCAGTACCGCCGGTGCACCAGCAGTGCTCTGGTTTGGTTTTGGCTTCCATGGCAGAAAATCAGTTTGCCAGATTCAAGGTATTTTGCACAAAGGCCACCTAGATCCCTCTGTTAACTAACTTGCACCGCTCTTTAGCCAGGGAATGACAAATAGTAAGATGCAGCACTAACAGTATTAAACTGGGAATGAGATGCAGATTTTTTTTCCTTATTTCTTGGATGAGGATTGTCTCTAGCTGTTGCTACTGCTGGCCATGACGATGGCAACTGGAAAGAGAAAAAAACAACTGCTCCAAGCCATGGGCCACTACATGCTCCGGAGATGGGGCATTGCACGGGTACGACCTGCCCTGCTTCACCATGTCCCACAGCAGCACTTCCCCGTGCTCTGCAGGAGTCTGGGATGGGGACGATGATGATACGGGGCTGCTTTTACCTATTTGGGACAAACTGGGCAGGAGCAGGAGGTGGGCATCTCCAAGAAGGTGTGAATCCTTCCAGCAAGCGAGTGTCGTGATGCTGAAAACCGGTTGATTTACACATCAAGAAAGAATTTGGCCCTTCGTTTCTGGGTGCTAGATGAGACCAGTGCAGCCTTGCTTTCCCCCAGTGCTTTGTGTTTGTTTTTGTGGTGCTGCCGCTGCTAAAGGCTATCAGCCTGTTTCTGGAGCCTCGTTCAATATACTCCGCATGGAAAGGCATGTTTCATTTTTAAGTTTAAAAAAAAACCCCCCACACACAAAAAACCAAACAAACATAAAACGCAGCGTGGCACAGATTAAATCCATTTGAGACAACTCAAAAAAAAAACGCCGTATGTGCAAGTCAATAGGAGGAGGGGAGTGGAAGGGGGAAAAAAGCAACTGTGACATACACAAACCCTTTAGTGTGCATAGCATAAGATTTTTTGGCTGGCACTCACATGATTTTATTCAAGGGCTGGGAAAGAACTACGATTAGTTAAAAGCTTCGGCAAAGTCTGGAGGGAGTGCTCTGAAGAGTTGGGAGCCGCGCAGAGGTGACTGTAACTCCTCTCGCAATTTCAGACTATTCTTCTGTGGCTCAGGACAAAAGCCTTTTCTTTTCCCTCCGTGTTCAAAGAGACATTTGTCTTGAGATGTTGCAGCTGTGGGCCGCGGGATTGCTTGTTTGAAGATACCCCCTCGTAGACGAAAGGAGAGGCAACGCACTGAAAAGTGGTAGTATTTTATCGTGTGTGGGTTCCCCCCCTCCTCCTCCCTCCCTCCTCCTCCACTGCCATGTGTGGTTTTTAATAAGAAGAAGAATGTGGAGGCAACATTTTCCAGGCAAGGGGAAATTTCCTGTTTCTTTTCTGTTTGTTTAATAAAGTGTGTAGTTGACTGTAAAACTGTAGCTACTTTGTTGTGAACGGGTAATTCAGGCGAGTGTCAGGATCGCTTCTTGATGCACTTTTATGTACTGCGAGTGAACATGTTTAAAGCCTTTTTTTCTTCTTTTTTTTTTTTTAATGCTGCGTGGCGTAGGCAACTGAGATTAGTAAGAATTAGGCAAATGGCTTCTGCTTTTGTTTCTGTGAGATAGTACCAGCCGTCTTGCGGTCACACAAAGGCTGCCATTTAGCAGGGAGCATTCCCTAATTCTCTTGGCAGGGGTGCCATTGGGATCGGATACAAGTGGGTGGCAAGGGGAGGAGCGGCAGGAGAGGACAAGCAGGCTTTGTGTATTAAAAATGAAACAAAAGCACTTTATACGCGGGGCTGCGTGCAACAAGCGGCGCTGCCTGTGAGCCGGGGTGGAGTTTGAGTTCTCACTGTGACTGCAAAACCTTTCTTTTTTTTCTATTTTTTTCTTTTCCATAAACGCTTCCTCCTCTCCCTCTTCCTTACCGAGCTCTCCCCGCAATGCTGGCGAGGGTCTGCGGGCAGCCGAAAACGCCTAAAAAACCCACATATCGAACAATATTTGCCACAACTTTGCAGGAACGGCTGGGGCTTTATTGGCAAAATCAGCTTCAGATGGCGGGGGAGGCACTGGATTTGTGAGGCTGTTGGGAGGGAGAGTTGATCCCACCCCATCGCCAAGGAGAGCTGGTCCGCTGCCTCCTGCCCGTACCACCCTGGCTTGCTCTGCTGCCTGTACCACCCTGGCTCGCTCTGCTGCCTGTACCATCCCGGCTCCCTCTGCTGCCCATACCATCCTGGCTTGCTCTGCTGCCTGTACCATCCTGGCTCGCTCTGCTGCCTGCTGCCCGTACCACCCCGGCTCGCTCTGCTGCCTGCTGCCCGTACCATCCCAGCTCGCTCTGCTGCCTGCTGCCCGCGCGCGGGGAGGCAGCGATGGACTCGGTTTACACAGCATCGTGCCCTCGGTGGAGTGAGCCCGGTGGTTTTGGCAGAGCGAAAGGGTTAATGGCTGAGATGTTTGATCAGAATTTAGGGGGGGAGTGTCTAGCTGTTTAATTACTTTCTGATCCATGGCATACCTCGTTCTTAATGAAGCAGTTGCACGCAGAACAAACGTGCTGTATGAGCTTGGGTAAAAAGAAAAGCATACCAAGTTTAGCTTGGTTTTGTCTGCCCAAATGTTTTGGTTTGAATGTGTTTGTGCGGGTAGTAGGAACCAGGACGGTGAAAAGGCAGTGGTGGAAAGGCAGCAAGAGAGGCAGGCGAGGAAAATATACCACGGTTTAAGTTGCAAACTTGCCAATGGTTTTTATTAAAATGTAATTTCTATATATTATGCACTTCATCTCATATTGATATGCTTCAAAACTTCCCTTGTCAAGCTGAAGTAAATTCCCTCATTGAAGCAGGAGAAATGAGAGACAGTCCTCTGGCTACCTCGCAGTTCCCAGCCAGCGTTCAGTCTCCGCAACTGCACTTTTGTGTGCGGGCGAGGGTGACGTGCCTAAGAAGCCTGTGTCATCATGCACAATTACATCCCTAATCCTGAGCAAAGACACAGATGCCGTTTTTAAAAAAAAAAAAGCTGTGTTTCGTTTGAGTTTCAAAGAAGCTTATGTAATGGCAGCATAATAAAACTGTTATTTTGGGCCTCGGATTAAATGTCAAGGTTTTGGATAACCCGTGGTTTTGTCTTCCATGTGCCATGCTCGCAGGAAGCCACCACCAGCCTCTCTTTGCCCACTGCCGTGCCTGAGGATGGTCCTGATCCCCAGTGGGCACCGAGCTCTGAGCTCAGCTTGCCCAGGCAGAGGCGTACGGCTGCACAGCGAGGGGACGGTGCCGGTGGCCACCGGGGCTGGGACCACCACAGCCACCTTGCTCCTGCATCAGATTCCTTTTTATTTACAGTCGCGGTGTGAGGCTGATAGGTGATGCTGTAAGCCTTGGAGATCATACATGTTAGTAAGCGTTTAAGTCAGTGTTATAATTCACTCACTTGTTAACCTGAGAAAATAATCTAGCTGCGGTATAGTGCTTCACGTAAGGATTGTGTAAGCGCTCTGAGATTTGTACATGTTTTTATTCTTGCTTATCTGCTTATGGCAAGCTTCTTTGGGTTATCCAAATCGTCTCGGCACTCTACCCTGCCTACTGACAGTTGTACTTCCATCTGAATGAAATGCATGCAAACATAATGCGTTACTTCCAGTACGTGCTAATGGAGATCTCGGTAGGAAAGACGGAGAGAAGGACCTATTCCAAAAACGTTCATATGTAATGCTGAAAATCTTCAGTCAGATCTGCTGGATTGCTTGGTTCTTCATTTCTTAAAGCAGATTCAATAAAACAGGAATGGAGAGCCATTAAACCCCCTCCGTTAAACCTGCCTGTTTCCATGGGGTTAATTTTTCCCATGCAAAATAAATGTAACTACGTGCTATCCCGCGTTTCACACGCAGCAGCGAAGATCCCTCCCTGGGGCGATGCTCTTGGTGCCGGCACGGTCTGGGAGGCATCGCTTTGGCCCATAGTGCCCGTGCCTGTCACATACGCATCAGCTGGTGGAGATCTTGCTAATACTTTACCCGACAGCAATCTGGACAAAAAGGCACATTTAATTTTCCCTTAAAAAAAAAAAAAAGAAATCAGTGTGTTGCTCTTCTCATTAGTTTCTTTCCCTCATTGTCATTTTTCTGGCACGTGGGGCTGCAGTGACATGATTCCGGGTGTTGACCGCAGTCCAGAGGGCTGGAATGGTACCCAGTCCTGCGCGTGAGGGCCGGCGAAGGAGCCTCCCGCTCTCGGCTTTAGTCCGACTTACTCAGACGGTGCCACAGACAGTAGCGTGTGTTCTGTGATACTCCATGTGAGATGTTTGACCCCACAAAATACCCAAAACCAACTCCACGGAGTTCCCTCAGCCAAGCCCCATGATTGTCTGGCTCACCAGCATCAGCAATTTTACTGTGAGTAAGTAGCGATACCTGTGATGTAGGGTGGCAGGGAAAAACGCTCTTACCCAGTAGTGAGGGCATTTACTGTGTCTGTTAGCCCCTCAATAAAAGGATCACACACCCGCTATGCTTAAAGGCGATACAGGGGTTCGCTGGTAGCCCTGGAAGGTTCTTGTGCAGAGGTGGGTTTTGGTAAGGAGAGGGGCTTCTCTGAGGCTGCTTGTGAGGGGGTTTGAAGGTTCGAACCCAAACTCTCCAGGCCTGGCCATCTCATGGTGCAGCAACAGAAATAAAACACCACTTTGTGCCCAGAACACCCGCTCCCCCGCACCTACGCTTTTCCCAGAAACTGCCTGGGTAGCTGAAAAAGATAACCGAGCTACTTTGTACAGTCCTAATGTAATAAATGCCCTTACTGAGTAGTAGAGGGAGGCGTAGAAATTTCTAAGTGACTTGTCCAAAAATGAACCAGTTAATCCCCAGCAGAGCAATAAATAGGATATAAAAACCAGCCTTCTGCGGCCTTGCTGGTGATCGTTCCTTTCCTCACCTCAGCCTGGAAAACATGTCGTTGTGAAATGAGAAAAACGCAGCACAGCTGAACAGACCCCTGAATACAAACCGTTTCAAGGGAGCAGCCCATGGCGAGGTGTGTGTACGCGTGAGTAGAGCAGTGTCCTGCACTGGCACGAGTGCGCTCGCTGCCGCGGCGGAGCGGGGGCTGCAGCCATTTCATCCTCTATATGCAGTCCTTCACACTGGCTCCAGCAGCACACCCCAGAGCATCCTGCGGGACGCGGGGATAGACCAGGTTTGGTTTTACAAAGTAAGCTGAGCTTTGCCGTTCCTACCTTGAAGCCTTTTGTTAGTTGGTGATATAACAGAATATATGCCTGTATGCTAAAGAGGTCTTCGGTGTCCTGCTCTTTCTGTGATTTTCCAGTAATCCTTTTTTTTTTGTGTGGATGTCTGTTTGGGCTTGTCTTTCTGAGGTGGTCAAAATGGTAAAGTAATTCCTTAAAAAAAACAGACCAAGTGCCAGCGTACGTCTGTGGAATGAAATCCCAGCCCTTCTGCAGGCAGGGGAAAAAAATTAATGCTGGCTTGGGTTTCGCTCCTAAGATGCTAAATAAAATGGTTGAAGAGGCCGGCAGCCCTGGCTTGGGCAGTTTGGTTGAAACGTGGCCTGTGTCGGTGAGGATCAGCACAGTGGAGATACATCCCCATAAAGTCACCGGTGGCTGAAATGGGGTTGTCCATCCCTGTCCTGGAGCAAGTCTCGCTGCATTTTTCTCTCCCTCCGGGGCAAAACTGCAGCCGTACTCCCAGAGGGAAAACTGGACCTTGTGCTAAACTTTGCATTGCATTGCCATCATCCCTCGAAATTTGTTGTGCAAGCTGAAACCGTGTGCCACTGCTCCTCACCTGACACAGGAACCGTGTGCAGGTACTGCCGCTGCCGGGGGCACCTTCCCACTGCCGCTGGTGTAAAATCCACACTACTTCTGCTTGCAGGTATTCGCCCTCAAATCATGAACGGCCCCATGCACCCCCGGCCCCTGGTGGCACTGCTGGACGGGAGGGACTGTACGGTGGAGATGCCCATTTTGAAGGACTTGGCGACAGTTGCATTCTGTGACGCACAATCAACTCAGGAGATTCATGAGAAGGTAATGTGAGCTGCGAGGGTGCGGGCGGGCCGGGCTGGGGGACGGTGTGCTCTGGCCTTCCTCTTCCAATTCTTCTTGATAAAAGAGCATACAAAGCTGCACTCGGAGACCATCAGCAGATAACATCAACAGAAGTCGCTGTAAATTAAAATTCAGCGAGGCTGTTTTAAAAGCCAGATGTTATTTTGGAATAAAAAGTCACCTTATCTCTTAGCATCAGGTTTTTTACATCAATATTACTAACGTTTCTCATTTTTTTGAAGTCCGCTTGCTCGGTGCAGCAGTAACAGCACTCTGCACCTCCCTGGGGTGCGGTGCGGTTGCTCTGGCTTTGCCAACACCATCCCGTGCTGCAGCCGATGGGTCTCCTTGGGTGCTGGCTGCACCTCGGCAGCTCACTTCTCCCCAGCAGTGAGCGGGTGAGGTTTGGGCACCGTGCAGGCAGATCCGTGCAGTGTGGATGGGTGTTTGTGCTTGGAAGCTCAACTAATTGTAAATACTTGTTTTAAAAGTATTCTTTGTGCACGTGTAGATAACTCAAATGAGGTTTGAAGGGATCAGAAATCACTTCCAGGATCTGGGAAAGAGAACTAGAAATAGCATCAGTGCTGATCTGTGCAGTGCTTCAAATATTAAATGCGGGGGAAGGAGGATGGAGTTTTTTTATGAGACATTGATAGATGATAGATGAGCTTGTGTTGGAGAATTTGGGTAAGTCTTGGGTTTGCAGAGCACCAAAGGTAGCTTATGGTGAGCACCAGTGAAGGTTTGAATCTCCATTGAAGGGGACGGAGTACAGCCTTACATGACTGTACAGCCTAAAAAACAGATGTTTTTTAGGTACTCTTGAAAACATACAGGGAAGGTTAATGATGTGAACAGTGTGACAGGTATTTGTACTTCCAACATACAAAAGAAGGTCGAGGAGTTTGAACACAGTTGTGTTCAAAAACAATAGATACTGCTGTAAAACCTAATTCCTTTTAAAAAGAATTACTGCTGGTTGGAAGCAGAGGGATTAGCAGATAACCACCTGGAAAAGGGTCTGGGTGAGCAACAGGCTCAGTTTTCCTCTGCCTTGTCCCCACAGATGTAACATCATAATTTTCAGATATCCATCCAGTGTGTTCCCAAAGGGAATGGCCTCGGTGTCGGTGGGTCACACCCCTAATAGCTTTGGTGACACCTGGAAGTGTCGGCTTGCACCGTGCCTGGGTCAGACAGTAGGTCAGCGGTAAAAATGTACCATTTACTGTGTATTATTCCTGATTCAGGAGCTGCAGGTGTCCCTTCCAGGTGTCCTGGTGGCTCCTGACATCTCTGTTCTGTTCCAGGTATTAAATGAAGCTGTTGGGGCGATGATGTACCACACCATCACACTGACTCGAGAAGATCTAGAGAAGTTCAAGGCCTTACGGGTCATTGTTCGAATAGGCAGTGGCTACGACAACATTGACATCAAAGCCGCGGGGGAGCTTGGTAGGTCTCAGCTCTGCACCCCGATTCCCTCCCACATCCCTCCGAGTATTTAAAATCAGCACAAGTACGCGCTGGTTCCCAGGGGAGCATGCTGGCAAAGTGGAGTTCCAGGCAGGACCTCCCAAAGGGTTGATTCAGCCCTTCAAATTACAGGTGCGGTTTACATTTTTTGCATGTAGAGAATATTATGACGAGAAGACTTGACCATGATGAAAACAAAATGATGCAGTTTTAGAAGGCCGCTTTTAGGCTCATACTATGTTAAAACTGCCCCATCTGAGTCCCTTGTTCCCATGCTGTCCCTAGTTCCAGGTGCCCCCTTGTACTGACGGATATTGGTATGGCTGTTCTATTTCTGGCACAGGAGAGTTGATCTAGCTTTAGAAAAAATTGGAGGAAGGGTGTTTTATTACATTTCGTTAAGCAAGATTAGTCTCTTGATCTGACCTGGTTCTTGGAGTCAAACCCACGCCGCTGGGAGGGTGACATGTCGGACGGTGGAGCAGGAATTGTGCGTTGAGTTGTTTCTGCCTCCTTTGCCATCTCATCAAAGGTGCTTCAGGAACTTGAAAAAGAGATTTACTGTAGGGTCATGTTATGTGGACGGCCAAAATACGGAGGGCCACATGTTCAGAAAGGAGCCCCTATGTCCAGCTGTGGGATTTTTCTGCATGCCCAGGTTCAGGGGGGTGTGTGTAGGCTGTGTTGTGTGGCTGTCAGACAGTGCTGGGGCCACCCGATATCCGTACTGGTTTGGATGGTCACAGAGACCTTTGGCAATCTGCACACCCCCAACTGTGAGAGCTCAATTGTATCCGTGATTTTAGCAGCTGAGTTACAACCATTTTTGATCAGCTGATGCTAAGATTCAGTCTATCAAGCAGTCCTACAATAGTGTTTAGGATATCTTGTATTAAAGGTTATCTCTGGGGAAGTGAAGAATAACAGCCACTTCACGTGAGCCATTTTACAAGGATAATTGCGATAAGAGAGTTTCAAATAGTCATTCCTAAAAAAGCAATTCTCAATATAGTGAATTATTTTTTTCGAGAGGAGAACAGTGTCTTCTCAATGTAATGGTTTCTTCATGTTTTTAACTCTTATTGTTATTATCCATTATAACAATGTTCTGAGGCTTTGAACATCAAGAAAGGAAAAATATAACGAATAAAGTAATGGGATACTGCAGTATAATCTTTCTTTTTATACTTGGCAAATTGGGTGGCCAAATGATGTGGTTTCGAGTAGAAAATGTAATGACTACCCACAAATGTAGCGTAAAGTTTAATTGGTATTGCTTTCCATAAGGTAGTTTTTAAACTGTGCAGTCAATAAATGACCAGTGTCTAAACACAGTGCCTGGCCACGCGATATCAGCCGCCTGCGCCTTGCTGGCCAGCCTGGCTGGACCAGTTTTGACCCGCCAGAAGACACCCCAGAACAAAATGCTAGTGTTGAACCATCCGCCATGGGTATTTAACGCCCAGTGCCGGCAGCTCCTGTTCCTGGGGGCACGACAATAAATAACAGCATAAGAAGCTCATGGGAAAGGCGGCCCGGTTTCCTCCAGCTCTATAAGCAAGCGGTCCATCAGAAAAGGGACAAGTGCTGGCTTGGTGATGGGTTGGTGATGGGGACCCTCAGCGGAGCTGCAGGTGGATGGGGAGCGCTGCCAGAGCTGCCCATCGCCTTCCAGCCTTCTTGTCTCTTCTCTTCCCCCGTGAGCAACCACGGCCTCTGCCTACAAATGGGCAGGAGCAGTTGTCTGATACTTAAACATGTCATCTTCTTGGGAAACCCTCCCTTCCCCTTCACTGGGGGCTTGGGCAGGCGGTCAGCATGGTTTCTGGGCTGTACCCGAGTCCCTGAGGTAAATCAGAATCTGTGGAAGAGATGGGGAACATAAAATGAGACAACATCAGCTTTAGGAGCTCACGGGGACCAGAGCATCGTGTCCCTGTCACCTGAAAGGGAGAGGAGGTGGACAGTGTTTTCAGGGGTTGGTTGGCGGTGGGTTTTTTCTCTCCGTAGGGTCAGTCAGTTTTCTCCCAGTTTCTGTAGGTCTTTCAAACAGCCACAGGGTGGAAACAGTTTTAAAACCAGAAAAGCAAGTTCCTGGGAGCAAGGAGGTTGGCAGGGGCATGGGAAACAGATTTTCGGGTTTGAATCAGTGCCCCTCACAGTGGAAGGGGATTTTTCTGAATATCTTATTCTGTCTTTATCTCCTTTTTCATGGTTTCTACTCAAAGGCCCCAGTCCAATAAAGTGCTTAAATACACATCCATCTTTAAATGTGTGTTTAAATCGCATTGAATCCGGTGGGATATAAGTATGGCCTTAACTGCTCTGCTGAATAGACGTGAAATGAAGCACACCCTTACACGCGTTACTGAGCCAGAGCCTGGATGGGGCAATGATTGGGGAGGCATTTTCTGTGAACTTAATACTTGCAGCTCCGAGCAAGGACGCAGCGGGTTAAAATGATCCTTTTGTGGCAAAGGAACAAAAGGTCCGTTACCGAGACCCGCACCGGGGCGGGCAGGGGTGTGCAGCTGTGGTGGTGCCGGGGTAGAAGAGCTGTTCCAGCGCAGCCGTGCCCCCTGCCCTTCCAAAATTTTGGGAAAGCCTCCTAATTTTGTGGCAGGAGCAATCGGTTCCTCCTGCAGGAGCGTGGGTGAGTGTCTGTGGCAGGTAGAGGCTTACCAAGGGGTGTTCTGAGTCGACTGTTTTGGCACTTGTTGGTGGAAGGAGAAGCTGACCCTGCCACGCCGACCTGGTGCACCATCCTGCTCGAGTGCACCAAATTATTGGTCCCTAAATGATTTAATGGTTGAACAGCCTTATTGGGGAAAAGGAGTGACTTCTGGCAGTGCGATTTAAGTCGCTGTTAAGGTAGATTAAACTAAACAAGAATAAGCCTTTCTATTGCAAACCAAACCTTTGCTGCTGGAGTTACTGCTGCGTAGCTATCGCACTTGAAGTCTGCACTTGTCCTTACTCCAGAGAGATGCCGAGGCGTAGGGGACCCCTGAGCATTACTAGTCACGGTAATGAGATTTTTGCAGAGATTTCAGGCTGCTGTACATAAACCGTGCACGTCCTGGGAAAACATTACTCCAAATGCTTAAAAAATGATGGGCTGGGTGGGAGATGTGAGGGTGAAGGGCCAGGAGCACCTCTGCTTTGTTGTGGTGTGGGCGGCCGGGGCTGCCCCCCCCTGAGCCACGGTTGTGCTTTGTGGTGTTGCCTCTGCAGGGATTGCCGTCTGCAACATCCCTTCAGCCGCCGTGGAGGAGACGGCCGACTCCACCGTCTGCCACGTCCTCAACCTTTACCGGCGAAACACGTGGCTCTACCAGGCGCTGCGGGAAGGCACACGGGTGCAGAGTGTGGAGCAGATCCGGGAGGTGGCCTCCGGTGCTGCCCGCATCCGGGGGGAGACGCTCGGCCTCATCGGCTTTGGTAAGTTGGCGAACGGCAGGCAGCCTGCAAATGGTGCATGGAGTGCTGCCGGCCCCACGTTCAGCCTTTGAAGAAGACTTAGTGCCATTTCACTGCCCTAGGAAGGACCTAAAATGAGCATTTTCAAACCCAGAACCACCACAGTGGACTGGTGTGAATGTTACGCTGATTTTTTGGGGAAGGAGCTGTATTTTGTGAGCCTTGGCTGAGCCCTCGGAGGAGTGCTGGTGAAACCTGGCAGTGCCCCAGGAGGGACCTGGTAGTGCTGTCATCCTCTCCCAAAAAACTCCATCCCTGAGCCACAGCTACACCAACCCAACTCTTTCTGAGCCATTCTGTCCTGCGCGGTGGCAGGGCCGTGTAAAACAAAGTTTGTCTTCAGTTCACCCGTAGGTACGGAGAGTTTCAGTATCAGAGGTAGCATCAGCACCTCTGCTGACAGCCCTCTGGGATACCCCTTTTGGGAGCAAAGTCCAGCTATCACAGATGGTTCAGGAGGTGCCTTCAGGCAGCAGAAGCTCACCCGGCACTTGGTGGCCAGACATGTGCAAAGTGACAGAAGCGTGAGCAGAAGAGATTTGGTGAGGTGCCAGTTTAGAGGGCAGTTCTGGCTGCTGGAGGGTGGCTGCCGGCAAGAGAGTGCCGTCCGGGAGCCGGACCACAAATGTTGCAGCAGTATTTCCACTCACTTTCTGTGCAGCAGCCATTTTCCCCACTTGCTTCATGCTGTTGTCTTGCAAAGCCCTAGGCTAATTAGTGCAAAAAGCTGGCATATAAGCATGTTTAAATGGGGAAACTGAGGCAAGGAGGGTGGGTGAGGTTAGAGTAGGAGACCGGGTTAGCCCAGGTCTGTCTGGCAGGGTCAGGGCGAGGGCAGCAGCACGTTGCCCGGCTGTGTGCTCACAGCTGGACGTCCATGCAGGCACCCAGCTGATGTCCCCCAGTCAACCATGCATCTCTGGTGCATCGGGACGGCGTCAGGTTGCGCACGCACAGGAGAACGTTGCTGTGCATCGCTAACCAGGGATGTGCTGGGCTGCCACGCTGCTGCTAGCTGGAAAAATTAACAGATAAATAAATAATTGAGGCTTGGCACACAGGGCACATGGAGCCTGCGCAGCCCGTGGCAGGGACAGGCAGGGGGGTCTCCAGCAACGCCACAGACATCCTTCCCCAGCACAGCGGCTGCAGTAGTGCTTTGCTTCCGAGCCACGACAGTTGTCTTCGTCATGCCCAATTAACCAGCCGTTAAGCGAGAGGCTGAAAAACCTATCGCAAACAAGTTGCCTAAAAAAGGCGGTGCTTTTTTCTTTCCTTTTTTGGCTTTTCTTGGTAGACACAGCGCCGCAGAGGATTGTTTCTCTGCGATGTCCAGAGCTGCACATCGGTGGGGCTGAGCCACACATTGGGCCTTCCCTGCCAGACCTGCATGGCCATGGATGGTGCCACGTGTTCGAATGGCCGTGAGCCAGAAGGTGCCTAATGGCCTCACGCTTCATTTTGTTCGGGTTTTGGTGGGGTTTTTTTTTTAATTTTAACACAAGCATCTTACATTTGCTAGAGCCAAGCACAGCCCTCCCTGTGCAAGGTGGCCTGGGTTTGCCCTCCAGCCAGCGTCCCTTCAGGGGGAGCCCAGGAGATCCCAGAGGACCCCCATGGCAGTCCCCGGGCCAGGCTGGGGTGTCAGGCCACAGAGCAGCTCAGCCGCGTGGAGCCGGGGTGGTGGGAATCAGTTAAGTGAACCCCTCTTTCCTTCGCACACAGGTCGCACTGCGCAGGCGGTTGCGGTCCGAGCCAAGGCATTCGGCTTCAACGTGATATTTTATGACCCGTACCTGCAGGATGGGATAGAGAGGTCCCTGGGAGTCCAGCGGGTCTACACGCTCCAGGACCTGCTCTATCAGAGCGACTGTGTCTCGTTGCACTGTAACCTTAACGAACATAACCACCACCTTATCAACGACTTCACGATTAAGCAGGTAATCTGCCTCGTGCACACAACCGAGGAGAGTGCTCTGCTCTTTGGTGGGCAACCACCAAGCATCGGTGCTGGCCGTGGGTCCCTCTGTGGTCATGGCCACAGCGAGCCAGTGCCTTAGTGCCTATGGGCTACCTCTGAAATTGGTGGCACCCAACAGCCCATCTGTCTCCCCATGGTGTTTACCGGGGGGTGGCGTGCTACCAGGGAAGCAAGCCCTATGCCTGTGGTGTGGAGGTGACGGCGGGAGCGGGTTTTGTTTGCCGATACCAGCCAGAGCTGGGCTTTCTATAGAAAACCCGCGCGCACCGGGATGGGGGTTGCTCTGGGGCAGGAGCACAGCCACTCAGCATGAAAAACGGGGTGCAGTCCCGGCCGGCGGCGCCCCGGGGCACCTGCTGCTGTGTCAGGGCAGGAGTAGGACCCAGTCACTGCTCCGAGCTCACTCTCATCTCTCTCTCCCCGGCTGCTGCCAGATGAGGCAAGGAGCATTCCTGGTGAACACGGCGCGCGGGGGGCTAGTGGACGAGAAGGCCTTAACTCAAGCCCTGAAGGAGGGACGGATACGAGGGGCTGCGCTTGACGTGCACGAGTCTGAACCGTTTAGGTAAAGCTCTGGCTTTTTCTTGGGTTGCCATCTGTAGCAGCGTGGCTGGGGGGAGTACACAGCACCCACACACCTTGTCGCACAACCCCAGCGCTGGGGGACAGTCCTGCTGGTTTGAGAAAAGGCCCGGCACCGGCACCTTGCAGCGTCCATCGGGTATGGGCTGGCACCGGGGTTACAGGTATCTGAAGGGGCACTGGGGGCTTAGAACAGCCTGTGTTTAAAAAAAAAAAAAAAAAAAAAGGCACTCACTAGTCCACAAGAACAAATTTACTGCATTGAGTGTTGGGCATTTTTGCTCGCAGGCTGCTGCTGCTAGCTGGGAAGGGGTTGGTTATAAGTGGGAGTGCAGCTCCTCTCACCGCAGATTGGGGATGAGGGTAGCACTAGTAGGTTGCTTGTGTTTTCAGAAACAATTTTTAAAAAAAAGAAAGTGTGCTCCTACAAAGGGGGAACCCCCATGTCCACCCCTTCCCACCTTGCGCTGGGTGACCTGCAACCTGTCCCCACATCTCCACACTGCTGCAGAGCCACCCCAGGCGTTTATTCCTGTGGGAACATTATGAGCAACCACCCAGTAGGTTGGTTTTGCAGCCCTGTTGGCTCGTTTTTTGGTGCATTTTCAGTTTGCGCCCTGCACTGGAGCCGTGCTTCCTCCCCAGTGTTTCCGTGGCCATTGTTCCTATATGTTGGGCTCCTTCCAGCCCAGGTGCCACAGGTGAGGGGCTGGGGACCGAGGCTTGCATATGCAGAGGGCAGGCCACTAGCCTTTTGCCATTTGTAACATATATTATTCTCTTTTTAAACATTCATTAATCTTTCTTTCTTTTTCTCCCTGCTCCAAGTTTTGCTCAAGGCCCGTTGAAAGATGCTCCTAATTTAATCTGTACTCCACACACCGCTTGGTACAGCGAGCAGGCGTCACTAGAGATGCGAGAAGCTGCTGCTACTGAAATACGGCGTGCGATCACAGGTACCCAGCCCTGCGAAGAAGCTGGGGTTAGCTCACGTGTGCGCCTGGAATGTGAGCCAGGAGGGGCAGAGACAGGGCTTTGCCCTACCCATGTCTCAGCAGGAGACTGGGAAAGGGGTCTGACCCTGATTTTCTTCCCAGCGAAAGAGCTGAGAAACCAAACTTTACTTTTCTGTCATTTGGGCATGTTTGTGGTTGGGAGGGGATTTTCTGTGGGTTTTGGGTGTGGTTTTTTTTTTAAATCAATGGGGCACTTGTGCAGCATGGCAAAGACTAGTGTCCACAACTGGGAAGAAAAGAACAGTGAAGCAATAGTCACTGCCCCTTTTAATGGTGCTAACCCAAAAGATGGTGCAGACTGTAGCTGACTGCACACCAAAACCAAATCCCAAAGCTGTGAAGCCACCTCTGTCCAACTCTTGCTGTAACTGAGCTTGCTCCAAGGCGGTGGGCAAGATACTCCAGCAAACGGGTGGTTCTCTTGTCCTAAAAATTGCCCCCCTAGTTAACGTGGAAGGCATAGTTCCATGCCTGGCTAGCCCCTGCTTTGAAAGCAGTGGGCTCAAGGGAGCAGCTTTCCTGAAAGCAGAGAGTTGGGACAGAGCAGGAAGCTGGTCTCCAGCCCTGCACCTTGGCACAGCCAAAACGTTCTCCTGGGGGAATGGGATATGGGATTTTTTTCCCCATCCTTTACACTAACAAATATAGTGAAATGGAAAAATTGTAGTTTATTAGAGGGTCATAAAGCTAGGACTCAGCTGACGCACACTTACCTTTATTACCAACTCCAGGGCGCATCCCAGAAAGCCTAAGAAACTGCGTGAATAAGGAATTCTTTGTCACAACAGCTCCGTGGTCAGTAATAGATCAGCAAGCAATTCATCCAGAGCTCAATGGTGCCACGTACAGGTAAGCCAGAGAACAGGACCGCCGCAGCCAGCTCCCCTGCAGACGTATGGGTTGGGATGCCAGCTCTAAAGTGAGCGTGAAAGCCCACGCAACAAGTTCTGCATTGGCTCAGCCGGTGACTGTGAAGTCCCCTTCCTTGGGGACTAGTAGTCACACCGCTGGGATTACTAACGCTGCTTGATTTATGCATGGGTTTATAAAGCCTCCCATTTGGAAAGCCTTCATTCTGGTGGGCCAGCACTCACTTGCGTGGCATCTCCGTAAGTGCCAGGACCCCAGACCCGTATACAAGCAGGACGTAACTTCGAAACTGAAGAAGTGATTGCAGATTTGCGCTGCACTTCTGTCTGTGCACTGCCTGCTTGGGCTGTGAGCCTGGCCCAGCTTGTGGGTTAATGAGCCAGTATAAAACCTCCACCTATAGGTCCATAGTCAGGTGGCCTAATTTCCACCTAAATCCCTGAGATTAGGGTTCCTTATTGCTCCACTTTGGACGGCTCCAAGCGCACTGATAGGAGACAGTAGGCATGGGCAGCCTTCAGCATATCACCATTGCCAAAAATACTCCAAGATACAAAAAAAACCTGTGGGGCACATCAGGTCATGTTCCAGGGCAGCAGCGGGCAGGAGCGCATCCGGCAGCAGAGCCCATGAGAGGGCAGGGCCCTGAGCAACGCATGTGCCATGGCCCTGCATGCTCCCAACTGCCTGCAGCTCACAGGCAGCGATTGCTCACTTTGACTGGCAGAATGCGTAGACGGAAACATCCAAACCTGGTGAAAGCATCCCCCTTGGTCCTGCTCCTGACTGCTCCGAAGCACGTGAGCAACGCCATTACTCTGGGGACAAGCCTTGGCTGCCAGGCTTAACCTCTGCCTCTGCAGGTGCTTCATCCTTGCTAAGCTGGTGCCCCTGTAAGCTGGCAGCCGGGCTCAGCTCACCACCTTCACAGGCAGGTAAAATCTCCCTTCCCCTCCTGGCTTCCCCCTCCGCCTTTCCCTAAGGCGGTGGCAGCAGCAGGGAGGTGCGCGTGGCTGGGTCCCTCAGTCCCCACACATCCAACAGATGGAGAGGTTTGGTCTCATTGCCCCCCCCATCACACCGTCCCTGTGGGCAGCTCAAGAAATTCTCATCTCATCTCCTTTCTCAAACTCAGTGTCATTTCTTGGAATACATATCACTCACCCTGCTCTTAGAAAGGAAGACGGACTAGTTCCAACCCCATTTTTTAGCTGTGCTCTCTGGTTACATGAGGAAGATGCAGCTCACCAGCTCACCTTCCAACTTACAAACCAGGTGTAGGTGTTCAAAGGTATGCACACGCAGGGATGATTTCAGTCAGCATGCTAGCATTTGGCGTTTCAGAGAGCATTCAAAATGATTCCTTAACCAATTCAAGAAATTCTTTTCAAAAGAGAAAGGTTGTCTCATGGTTCAACAAGCAGTTAGAAGATACAGAACAAGACGCAGCCCCGGTATCATAGTGGACGCTTACCCAAGACCTGCGTCCAACCTGTACACCTCACCACGGTCGTGCGGGAATGTCTATAGCCGATACAGATTTACCCAGCAAAGGCCAGTCTAGAGCTCTGTAGGAAGAGCTGCAAGGAAAAGACCTGACAATAAAAAGGAGCAGGGAAAGAAACAGAAGAGCAGATAGACATCGGTGTCACAAAGGCAAAGCAGCGTTACGGGCGCAGGGATGACAAGCCACCACCCTTCTGTGCGCATCGAATGCTGCACTAGGGTTTACAGAAACAAAACACAAATGGGTGCAGAAAGGGAGCGGATGGGTTCCCGAGAGCGCCGCTCGGTAACTGCTCTTCGGCACGTCAGCTCAGATGCTGCTGCTGCTGTCCTGGTGTCCAGTGAATGAGCTGCAAAAAAAGCAAAACTCGCTCTTGGAGAGGATTACTCACTCTCGTCTGTACTTTACCTGTCCCTTGTACTTAGCTTCTAGTCTGACGTGGTTCCTTTGGTCAAGGGCATTTGGTTTATGCTAAAGGAAATTAATTTGTGCCCATCTATTAATGGGATACTAGGAGTCTGCCGCAGCTTACAGGCATCAAGCACAGCTTTTTTGGAAAAGCACTCAAAGCAAGTGATTTCTGCTCAAAGAAAAGAAAGATTTTCTTTTAAAGAAAGCCGAGGGGTTAGGTATTGCTGACAAGAAACTTCAGCGTCAGGCATAAAGGTTTCCATTAACTCAAATCTTCTAGGAAATACTGGCTCCGACCCAGGGGGTTTATGCTCAGCTTTCCCCACTGCAGGATCAGGGCCTGCAGAACAGAAAAGCGACATTCTCCTGCCGAGAAGAGTCCCTGTAGCTGGCTGCTGTATTTATACCTGTGGTTTTCTTCTCTCTCAGCTGATTGGCAAAATTATTTGTCTCCTTATGCAGTTGAGCACCAGGAAATTGTTCCTATAGGTCATGGTATCACATCTCTAGTATGTGCTTTTAGTATTAAAAGCATCAAGTTCAGGCAAACAATGCAAAAAAGGTTTAGAACAATCTGACTCTATCATCATCTTCCTCATCTCTATCACTGGAGTGTTTGGGGTTTTTACATGTATGAGAAAGTACTCTGTATAAATAAAACCTATTTCCTCCCCTTTCAAAGCATAAACTGTACTGGCTCAAGTAGTGCCAGCACTCAAATACTCTGTTAGTCACAGCTTGCTCGAGGGTTAAAACCAAAGTAAAACAAAAAACAAAAAAACGAAAAACCTTATGTACGCAAGTTTTGGTTGCAAAGTTTGTGTGATGCCGTTGCTTGCAAATCTCTGCTTTGAGCTTGGGCATTAAGGCTACACCAGTGCTAGTTTCACATAATTCTGACTGTAACAAGTTAAGCTCATGAGGCGACAGCGTCAGCGTTTATTGCCACGACTGTCAGTGCTTCCACACAAGTGGAAAGATGAAGCTGCCAGAAGGGAAGGCAGGGAGGAGGGGTTACGCACATTAAACGAAAAATCGCAATTTTGACCCACAGAAGCATTGGTTTATCCCTTGTAATTTAAAAGAAAAACTGAACTCGGCTCTAGTAGAGAAGTGGAATCTCTTTGCCGTGCCTTTTCTCCAGAGCCTCTGCAACGGTGGTTGGGCGATTGGCGCTGCCTGTGGTGAGCTCTGACCTGACGAACCTGCCTCTCTCTGTCCCCTCTCCCAGGTATCCACCTGGGATGGTCAGCGTCGCACCGGGAGGAATACCGGCAGCTATGGAGGGCATCATTCCTGGAGGCATCCCTGTTACTCACAATCTTCCCACAGTAGCACATCCTTCTCAAGCTCCATCTCCTAACCAGCCCACAAAACACGGGGACAACAGGGAACATCCCAACGAGCAATAGCAGATAATTTAAAAAAATCATTCAATAAACTTGGGACCAAGAGACATTGGAAAAGAAGTTGTACATGAACTAAAAAAGAATTTGATACGAAATTTGTAATGTTGATTTTGGACAGACGCATCATTGATGTTCCAGTGTTAACGACAAAGTGATAGCAGTCAAGACTGGGGAGAAGCCCTGAAGAAGTCACCTGCTTACTGAAGCGCTGAAAACTAGGATGTGATACATTAATGATCAACTTCTGTTATTGTGTGTTAAGTTTCCTTCATCTGTGCATCAATCACATGAATAAAAATAGATTCCCCCCCCCCCCCTCAATTCCTTGGGAGGAACAGGGCTTTGTACCTGTTTTCAAACCACTGCATTAAGCAATCCTTACAGAGTTAACATAGAAATGTAAGAGGAAACCATTATGTGGCTTCAGCCCTTTCCTTACTCTTGTATCTGGTTACCTCTTCTAACGGGAGGCATCAGTACTGGCTTAGAAATGGAAGAAAAAAAAAATAATAATAAGAATAATCCTTTTTGCAGTCTCACAGGGCCAGTGACGGGTAACAGAAGTTCTCCTGCCAGGTTTAAGTTCTAGCCATTCCAGCCGGGATCCGTGGGATGGGGAGGGCAGAAAGGGCTCCTGGCAACAGCCGCTGCCCTCCCCGGCTGATGAAAAAAACCAGTCTCTTCTCTGCCCAACACACTGAATAAAGTAGCTGTGCATTCACCTACGCCCCGCAATGATGCAAGGAAAAAAAAAAAAAAAAAAAGAAAAAAAAAGAAGAAAGTATTAAGTTTCACACACTATTTGTACTCAAATATATTTTCTCAGTTTTAAATCTGCAGCTATTTTATCAAGTGGAAAAAGTCTTGAGCTGGAAAGGGTTCAAGAATAATGTTGCATTTCCTTATGTCTCAGGAAACACTTTTTATGGTAACTTGTCAGACTGTCTATGAACAAAACCCACTTTTTTAGACATTGATAAAAGTCTTCTTTTCTTCACGTGATATTTTATACAAGAACACTTCAAAACGTGTTATTAGATGTGACTGATTTTAACAAATCCTATTAGATTTGTATCAACTAGTTACATGTTATATTCATAGTCTTTTGTGAATCATCGCCTTTTTGTTTTTTAAAAGATGGCCTATTTTGAGCCTTTGTATGGGTACATTCCTGTTTCTGTGACAAAAAAAATCTTAAGCTGTCCCAAACAGAAAAAAAAAAAACCAATGGCTATCAGAAGTATGTTTTGTTTTAGTGTGTTACCGTTATTGTATTTGTTTATTGTAAAGGTGGACATTTAGCGTTCAGTGCAGTTTTCAATAAAAAGTGATAAAATTTCTATAATTTCTGAAAGGTAAGAGCTCTCGCTGCAATCTGACTACCGCTTTAAGTTGAAGACATGGAGAATGCACAGTAAGGTATAGAAACGCAACTCTGCTCGCACTGTGCCCTCCTCCGAAACAGAGTACGATTTCACAGCGGAGAGCAGGTAAGTTCCCCTCGAGTCCGACTTCGGTACCTCTGGCACTGGAGCAGCAGCTGGGACCCGCTCGTGTCACGGTCAGCGGAAGGATGACACTTAGAGAGCGCCGTGATTTGCAGCGGCCGAGGATCCGTCCTTGGCTTCCTGCAACAGCCTTTGAGAAACCCTGTAGAAACTTGGTTCAAGCTTGCTGCGTGCAGGGCAGTTTTAAAATTGCACTGCTGGGGAAACGCTTGCTGAATTTTGTTTCCTAACCAGACTTTCAGGCAGTGCTGTTAACTTAATTCATGATTTGTGAAGATTTAAAATCAAGTGGGACATTATATGCAGCCTAGGTGGAAAAAGATCACTATGGTTTCTGTTAAGCTACGAAGGCAGCTATGCCTCAAACAACATTTTTTGTACCTACTCGAGAAATGAAGCATTAACAAACCACTAGGGAACAAAGCTGAAAACATGCTGGAGAAGTTCTAGCGGCTTCGAGCCTCGCTCAACAAAAGGCCCCTTCTTTCCTTTCCACTCTGTCTTTCACGTTGCGGCAAAGAGCACCAGCACACGCGGCATTAGATGGGGCAAAGAGCTTGGTCTGGAAAGGGACTAAAAAAAAAAGCTGAAACCAAAAAGTGTCTAGGTTACAAAATTCTGTATTTTGTTTGCTTTAAATTAAACTGAAAACTAGTTAACCAGCTTCAAATGTGTTAAAAAAGAGGTCACTTTTCATAGATGAGTGACCACGGTCAGTGATCAACAGCTTACCAGTGATTCTCCATGAACGCCGTGAGAAACCAGGAGGATAAAACAGGTTAGTTACAGAGAAGGTGTTTGGGAAACACTGAAATGACAGTAAAAACCAAGAGGAAAACATTTAATTGATGTTACGGTTTAGAGTTGTTTTAAAAATCAGTTTTAAATAAGCAGTTGCATCCCAGATGGGTGCAAGCGCTTCCCTGCGCCGCAGGATCTCGTGTGCCGGCGGTTCCTCGGGCATCCGCTGCCAGCAGCGGGCTCCGCACCAGGACAGCGAGAGGCTTCGCTCAAGACCCCACAGAGAACGGCAAACGCCGTATTTTTCATCCAACACCCGACCTCCCTCTCAACCAAAACCAAGGACGGATGCACATGTCAGCAGACAGCTTGAAGCGCTACAAGCCCGACGAGCAGAAATTAAGAGATCCCAAGGGTTACAAGCTAACGGACACGTTTCAGTAACAGACTGCAGTTTCGGTGCTCCCCTCCGCTGTTGGGTTTTGAGCGCCCGCAGTACAAACGCTGGCAAAACGCGCCAAGAGAAGATCCACGGAAGCGGAAAGGGAGGAGGATCATCGCAATCAAGATATGCGGAAGCACCGGGAAGCGGCACGCTGCAACTCGCAAATGGAAAATTATGGGGCAAAGAAACGGGAGATGAGCAGTTGCTGCTGAAGATTTGTGCCGTTACTTTGCCGACAGCGCCGTACTGCTGCTGTCACGCTCAAGGCAGGCAGGGAGGCTCTCCATTGATGACGGATGTCAGAGTAGCTTAAAAAAGCAGCTTGAAGGTGACAGACACTTAAAAAAACCCCCAAAACCTAAAAAAAAGGGGATAAGGGAAGTTACTGAACAAAAGGGGGGGGGAGCGGCAATTAAGTAAGGGTCTCTAAGCGCACACAAACCAATTTTGTTAATGCAGTAAACACAATCTAGTAATATTTGCCATAAGCCATGCAGCAGGACTTTGGAAGAATCCAGAATTACTAAATTTTAATATATTAAAACCAAAAGAAATACAGGGATTTTCACTGAGGAATTCATAAATAAAACCAGAAAAAAAACGACCAGATGTGAAGGAGGTAGCAATGAAAAGCCAAGTTCTGTGCTAGGAAAGCGTGTGCTACTGCGAGCAATAATATGAGGAAAATAACACTGAGAAACCCGATTTTATATATATACTTGGCTAAAAGAGCAGAACTTGCTGACAAGCTGCAAGGTAGCATTTGCAAATTAATCTCAGTATTTGTAAACTTTCAAGTCTGTCATTCAAGGAGAGTACCATTAACATACACTGACTACTGTGCTAGCACAAAGCAGGGGTTTGCATCTCTTTAATCTACAGGTACATGAGGTTTGGATTACTTTGATTTTGAAAAAGATACTTCACCAGTTCCAAAATGACCTGTGAAGCGTGTTAACCTGAACATACCATTTTACAGCACATCAGAACAAAACAATAATGATCGAGAAAGCCAAGAGCTCTGAAGTACCAGGACTGTCCTCTCATACCAGAACGAGATAAATATCGGAGAGCACGGTGCATGCTTTTGAAAAACAGCTGAACTGACTGCATGGTGAGCTTCCACTTGCTATGGTGAAGGGCTGGCTGGGGACGGGGATCGTCAGGCCACAACGCAGGCTGCATACAGCAACGGGAGATGAGGAAAGGCGTGCTCGTTGAATTTGGCTCAAGGTAGACTTTCACATTGGTTATTCTCCCCATGTTACAAGGAAGCCTTACTTCCTTAAACGGAACAGTACTGCAGAACGCAAAGGGGGGGCTGTTAAAATGCTGCCCAGCGTTTCGCACACCCCTTGAAGTAGCCTACCGAAGGTAGGAGCTTATCCTTTCGTCCACTCAAACGGTGGTCTGCACAGGGAAGCTAATCCTGGGTAAGCTAGGATCTGAATTCACAGCGATCTGGTTCCTGAATGAGAACTTCTAAAGCTGGCACACTTAGTCCTGAACTAGAAAGACCTCCAGCAGCGTACTGGGTTACACCACGACAGATAAGCGATGCCACCAAGCACACGGTGCAAGCCAGCTCGGGCCATGGAAATTCTCATCCCAGCTTACTCTGCGTTCAGTTCCCCTGACAGAAAAGCTTAAAGTCCTCAGCTAGACAAGGTATGAAAGGATTTCACTGCAAGGTAAGAAAAGGGACCAAAAAAAAAAAAAAACCAAAAAACACCAAAACAATTTAGAAAGCAAACTTGAAACAGGACCGTATGCTTGTGAAGAACCTCTTTAGTATCTGCGGTTTGCCTGTTCGGTTCAGGTAAATCATACGTACATTGCAGATAAGCATGCATTCTTTTACCTGAAAATTTGCGCATGCACCAATCAGAGGAGATCTAACGGCCAAAAAAAGGTGAAGACATTCCATAATAAACCTGAATGGAATCTGTGATGGGAAAATGGCTAAGTTAATACAGTACTTCATTATTTCTATACTTTTGGTGTCGTCACCAAGTTTATGTAGGAGTTGTGCACATTTCAACACCATCTAAGCAGCATTTGGAAGAAAAAGCAGCAAGTTCCTCAGGGTTTCCATAGCTCTGAACTACATAAAAATATGTGCTATGGGGCTTCTTTCCAAATTCTAATTAAAACAGTTTCACCTACTGCAAAATTCCTTATTCAACCACCACACCATCAAAAGTGCTTTTCAAGACAACCTGAATTGCACTGTATATGTAAAAACTGGCATTAACCTTTAGTGTTTAAGTGAGATTTTTAGATAAACTTTATCCATTACAGGTTACATGGCTAAAGTTATCAAATATAATAAAATTTCTACTGGAGAATATACTCTGAACTTACAATCTTAGGAACTTACATAAGTTTAAGTATGGCCACATCAATCAACATGCAAGAAATTCCCAGGTTTACATACTGAGAAATATATAACAGTGCTTTTAAAAACAACTTTAGCATAGATTCTTCTTTTGAATTAGAACTGCCAAGTGTGTTCTCACTAGATTTGAAGACTGAGGAGTAACCCTTTAAAAAGGTGTTTTTTCATTTGCAGCAATGTTTAAGTTGATGAAAGAATAAATGATAAAATGATACATAGTTTGTATCACAGCAAGACGGAGTTCTGACAATATGGAATTCTCAATCACGTCTGAGTTCTCGAATTTCACACACTTTTGTTTAGTATATGCTCACTGGAATAAAATCCCTATATTTTAGGTCACTTTTCTGAATAAATATTCTTACGTATACTGAAAGGAATCTATTAACTATTAAAGAAAAAAAAAAAAGGAAAAAACCAAAAAACTTTCAGGAAACAAATCATTTCACTCAATGAAAAATTTAGCTTCTCTTCCAGTTTGTTCCGTAGGTTTAGATTTTATTATATGGGCACAGCAGTAACTAAAATAATGAATGTATTTTTGCTTATGACTTGCTGTGGGTATTTTGTGCAAACAAAAAAACCTCACAATCTGACCTGGGCACTAGTGAGATTTCACATAAAAGGGCCTTTCACGGAAATGTGTCAGAGTATCTAAAGGGTGATGCAGAATACCAAGTTCTACTGTCGTAGGATCTCGGAGGGAAGAGATATCCATCTAACATGTGCTTTCATAAGTGCCCTTATTTGAAAAATTTCTTTGCAATAATTAAGATGCTGGTATACTTTTCTATTACACAACCTCTTACACAACCACATGCGGTACATTTATAGACAGATTTACAATCAGAAAGAAAAATGGTTTTTTTCTGTCTTGATAATAAAATTAGCTGTTTTTCATTTCTTTTTCTTTGTTTTTATACAAACTGTAGTCCAGCCCATTTCGCTCTCTTCACGCCACAGATGAGCTTCTAGACTCTCTCTCCATGCTGGTTAGAAAAGTCCTTTACAGCATGTTTCCCCTAGAATCGGGTCGTTCCACAACGAACTGCTAGAGCACAACGCTAACTCTGGGTCAGACACTCTGCGCTGGTCATTTTCTTTTCAATTTCTTCATCATCATTCATCATCATCATCCTCGTCTTCCTCGCCATCGGAAAGGGATGTACAAGGGCGGATCTGTCGGTAGCGATCGAGCCACTTCTCTACCATCTGGGTGACCAGCGGATGATTGCGCCTACGAGAGCTTTTCTGCATCGCAACGAGAACCCCTCCTTCTGTCACACAGCAGTCCAGCCATTCCCGAAGCAGCTTTTCTTGCTGCTCCTCATTACCTATCTTTGGGGGAGAGAAAACGGATTGAGAATGAGGCTTGAAACACTACCAGCAACTTTAAGCAAGCCACCGGTGATATTCTGAAACACCCAGGCCAGGGGAGCAACGCAGTTCCTTTTTGAAGCTAGACAGAGTTAGCATACTACTTCCCCGCAGCTGGGAGTCTCCGAAAGCCAAACTGATGCACACTGCAGTTTCAACCAAAATTTGAAGGCTCTGGCAGTATTCTCCAGCTATTCTTCCCTTTCAACTTTTTCAGACGTGTATTTCCAATATAGCCTTCCTATATTTCAATTATTTGTTGAGCACTAATTATTTATGGTAGGCACAACATATAAGGAGGATAAGTCCTCGAAGAGCCTTCTGGCTTTACAAAGCCATTTTTAGGAGTCTAGCAGTTCTTGACATGAAAGACTTCCTCTTGTAAGACATAACAAGTGTTGTGGCTTGCTGAAAAAATATTCCCCTCTAGACTTAAAGTCCATACTGTTTTCTCCTTTATCTACAGGATATCCACTTTTTGCAATAACTTCAGGTTGTCCAACCCTCCCTTCCCCATGCACACACTTTACTGAAGTGGTTCCCCATCTTTATCATAGTTATTAAAGAAGAAACATGTTGAGTTTCATTAGGAAAAAAACAGGTAGAGCATGCTGTAACTACTGGCCAATATTTATGTTGCATCCCTTAAAAAAAAAAAAGGCATATTTCAATCTCGCATTAGTATCAGAATCCTTATTTCTGGGTCCTTTTCAGGGTACACTTTTATTCACAGGCACAGTGAGGTTGCATTCAATTTACAGAGCTATAAATAAGCATCAAATCTGTGGGAAAGTATCTTTCACAATCACCTCAAATGATGGGGAAGGGAGCGGTATTAAACAAACAGAACAGCACACTCCCCATAATTCTCTGAACAGCAAGAACATACGGGGCTACAGCGATTGCCGAGGCCACAGCCTAGAAGCAGCTGTGACAAAGGCGACCGGCCGCACGACCATTCTTACCTCTTGAGCAGAAAGGAAGTGAATGTGCAATAATTTCCTCTCGCTATCCACCAACGGTAGAAAAGTAACAGTAACATCATCATCAGTGTTCAAGTTAGCACCAGCACCTCGATTGCCATAACCATCGTTCTCCATGGCAACCAGAGCAGAGAAATGGCCCCTTGTGTAGCCCAGAGCAATAGGACTTTTCCAACAAAAACTCTGTTCCCATAACAAAGGCAAATATACACCTACGACAAATGAAAAGCAAGGGTAAGACTCAGAACTACGATGTTCAACGATGAAGAATTTTGATACAAACCTTTTGCTTTTGACTAAACATAGTAACAGCAGCGCATTACAAGCATTTAAAGCATACTTGGTTTGGTCTACACTAATACAGGTCACACTTTTCAGTACAGCTAATTATTATTAGGTTAGCATGAGATTAGTCAAGTATCTCTGCAACTGTACAAGTTTAGACATAAAAGCCATTACAGTTACAAGCCATTACAATTACAACCAACACCACATTACCATTCCCCCTAAAAAATCTATGATCTATAGTACAGTGATGAACAAAAAAAAAAACCCAAGGTTAGAAAAGCAGTCTGTTTGGTGACTCTTCTTAAAAATAAAAAAGATTAAAGAAAATCAGATGCTGCATCACAGAAATAAAAGCTACAGTCAGATGTCTATTTTTATCAGAACAAAAATTCCACCATCTGCTTACAAAACTTATTATTAAAAGAACTTACTGCACTAAGTATTATTTAGTACCTAAATATGTAGCCTATCCCAGAGACAATGGGGCTTCTCATAAACATTGTACTAACAGATTAAATTAACCCACATCAATTACACTACCTAATCTCAAAAAAACCCCACCCAAAAGCTGATACTATTTTGCTCAGATACAACAAATTACTGGTGTCACAGATGCCAAGAGAAACTGCAGTTTTTCTCCCCACTGTTTTTAGCAATAAAGACAGTTAATTCGCTTGAGGTGCATGAAGCCTCAAAATAAAACTACAACTCTTTTCTTCTAGGAACATAAATAATTCCTGGTGTGTACTGCTGCAAGACAACTTAAGCAAAAGCATGCCTTACCTTGTGACAGTTTAAAAATAGCCACGCATAAACTTAAGTGCACATGTAGCATAGCAACCTGTCATAGTACAGCTGCTGCCAGTAAGTTCGGAATAGACGCTGCAGCAAAACAAGGCACTTCACTTCTCCTCCAACATCCGTGGAGATGGAAGGGCAACGCTAAAATGGAAATCTGAGGCAGGGGGTGGGTTTGGAGGTTTTACTTAAGTTTTGAACTCATCTTTCTCTGCTGCAACAGAAATTATAGGGGCTACCAGTAAATATTTGTCCCTTTTTTCCCCGTTCTTGAATTAACAATCAAGAAATACCTAGAAGTCTCTCAATTTCTTTTAGATTAAGATTCACACAGGTTTTTACAACATCTAGATCTAAGGACAAATCCATTTAACACCTCCTTGGCACTCCCTTCCTCCCATCCCTGCTACAATGAAGTCTCACTATAACTCAATGCTAAACACAAAAGATGCAGAAAAAGGGTTAAGTGTTAACCAAAAAGTTTCAAGCCTTTACGTTTAAGGAAAGAACCAAACATCTGGTCAAAATTCGAAGTTACATTGAAAATAACGTAAGAACAGTCAAATGTAGCGAAGACAGTCCCTCAATTCCTGGAAGTTCATTCTTCACACATACGCGAAGAAATAACTTCATAAACTTTTTTCCAAGCTTTACTTTGAAGCATCAGCAAAACCACCAAGCATCGAGGGTTGAAAACTAATTTATTAATATTGTATGCTTCATTTAGATATGACGGTGCTAGCTATATACACGTTGGTTAGGTCACCGAGGCCTTTCAGAACTGAAAGCATCAGCACCCTCAGGATGACTGCTTACCCCTTTTCTTCCACAAGTTATGATCATAGAGATATATCAAAAGGTCCCCTCCTTCCACTCACAAACTGTGTCGACTCCTCAGGATACTCACGCTAGTGCGAGGGGCTGACCTTGGCTAGCTGCTGGGTGCCCACCCAGCCGCTCTCTCACTCCCCCTCCTTCAGCAAGACAGGGAGAAAATGCAATGAAAAGCTCGGGGGTTAAGATAAAGACAGGGCGATCACTCACCACTGCACCATCACAGGCAAAACAGATTTGATTTGGGGAAGATTAATTTAATTTATCACCAATTAATACAGACAGTTAATTCACTGCTGTCCCAAACTGGTAGATTTTGGCCCCAAGCACTACTCAGTGTTGTCGGGGCTACAGAAATCACTGATAAGCAAAGGGTCTCATCTCTACAAACATCTCTCATCTCATCTAATGACACAGAACTCCTGCATCATGCATAGCTGCCTCACCTGTTCAGGAGTGGCACTAATCTGTGTACCTCAACATAATCTCTACATTGAAATTCAGCAACTTTTTGGAAAATGTTTTCACCGTTGTTTTATCTTAGTAAAAATGCCACACTAATAACTTCCCCAAGTCAGAAGGCTGTGTTACACTTTCCATTCCTCCTAAACACTACGTGATGAGCTGCACAAGAAGGGATTTTCAGGCGTTACCACGGAGAATATCTAGTGCTCGAAGATTTATAAAAGTCAATCTGATATAAATTGAGAAGGTAGCGTGACAATACTGATGACACGCACACGAGCCACAGAAAGTGAAGAGCATGGGCTAACATCTATCCTGAAAGCCATCCACATAAGATTTAGTTTCTCCAACCTGATCTGATGATAATTTCGGTCAGTCACCTTTTTTCCTGTTTAATTTTAAAAGCTGTATATTCATGCCACTAAAATACATGCAGCTAGACCAGGAGCATACTTAAGGCTGAGTAAATGGATCTTTCACTGTCGAAGCCTTAGTATTTAAAGAAGCATTAACAGGCAATTGCAATCTAGGAAACAAGGAGGCTGTCAGTTATGGGATTCACAGCAGTTACAGCAAGGATGCCAAACTGGAACAAGGAATCCCTGGCAGAGAAAATTCTGATCAGGGAGAAGTTTTCAGGGGCGGATAGGGGGTTTGCAGTACCTTCCAAGGTGCTACGAACTGAACCATGACATTAAATAAGCATTCAAAAAATTAATTTGTCCATCTCCATAACCCACAATCTTTCTTTCCTCTTTCTTTTTTGGTGAACGTGATCTTAAACACAGGCAGGGTGCTATACAGCAAGTCAGAGAAGCCCAAGCACTCCTCAAAGTTTCACTGAAGGGGCACGGGCTAAGCAAAGCTCCCACACCAGCCCAGAACAGCAAGTCTTGTACCATTTACAGGAGACTTGTCTTGGCAGCCCATACTACTGAGTCCGATGGCTGTTTGGTTTCAGGTGTGCTGCTAGCATTTAATGAGCACACACAAACCACAAAAATGTGGCTGGACAAGGATAGAAGTTGACTCCGGGTAATTTGACACAGGACTCCTAAATTCACCTGTTCACAGTGTTGCACATTTCTATGGATGGATGGATGCGGCTTGTGGCAAGCAAATCACAAGTCATAAATATTTGTCTGACTACAGTCCTGGAAATGCATGTCTAGCAAAAGGTTGTCCCAGACACCCGGTCACCTTCTGGTTCACAGAGCAAGAAAACAATTTCAGCATATTTAGACGACCTAACACTTGTCTGCCTCAGTGCCCAATCTATAAAACAACATTTTGCAAACCACTCAGCCTTTCAGTTAAAAGCAACACAAACCTGAAGCGTCAGATCTATATCACATGAATAACTGTTCTTTCCCAGTCTATCCTTTCATCATCTCAAATAAAAGATAACATGTAGCTATGAAGATATGAAGAGTACCAAATTTTTTATACCCTTCAAAAAAGTATTTCATTTCCTCACATAAGGAAGTTTTGTCACTGCCCTGAATTTACAAGCCAAACAGCTTCTCAGATTTTCTGAAGACTCTAAGTAGTTATAATAGGTTACACGTTTGACGTTAACTCCACATCCTGGAGTTCTTCTATATACGGTTTCCCACCTTCCAAAGTTAGTGTACTTTTTTTAAACATCACAGTAAGAGATGTTTCAGGAAGTCCTCTACTAAGTTATAAATAAATGGTGATGTATTGGTGAAAACAACCGTAGGGTAGTAGCCAAGCAGATATACTTGAGGCCAGGGAGATGAACCACGGGCAAAAGAAACGCCCTAACGCCCTGTAACACAGCCACAGTGCCTGATCAGTTCTTTCCACATCGGTTTTGTTTACTGCTGAGCACGTACAGATGCTCCCAATCCCCTCCTCTGTTTTTATTCCTGTAGACAGGCAAATATTAAAGGGTTAGCATCTAATACAGAGGAAAGTCACCCAAACACGCATTTGGCCTGCAAAACAGAATACACATCTTTAGAAATCTACAAACATACGTCTAAGCAAAACTGGACTGAGTCAGCTAAACATCTTCGTGTTTATCTTAAGGATAGCTAGGCTGTTTGCCCAGAAGACTAGAAGGAGAAACAGTCAGAAAGAACCTGATCAAGCGATGCAAAATTTTAGTACTGCTTGAGAAATAGGTCAGTATTTCCATCACACTTGCTGTAAAGTGTGAATTACTGAAACATACATTTTAAAAACTTCCTTTTAACTACATCATGAAATTCACTTTTACAGAAAGTGAGATCTACATTATCAGTCGCCCAATATTTTGTAATTGCAACTAAGTTACCTAATCTTATACCTCAAATAAGAACTGCTGGTAGAGTGTTTGTGAACAGAATTCCTTCCTTTTCAGCCTCTACGGTATACATTCCAGTTGCCACCTCTTTTACTTTAATCAGTTACCAAAAAAAAAAAAAAAAGCTCAACTTCATCATTCTCCACCCTACTTTAATTTCTCCACCCGTCTTTGTATACCCTTGCCTCTTGCTTTAGGGGTGACTCCTTTTCACTGCTCTTAAGGGCTGCTTCACAAATTGCCTCCTGGGGTGCTGCGGGGTGACAAGGCACGTCCCTTCGTCCCGAAAGAGCACCCGGCAGATACCACTGGCACTCTGGTGAGAAACTACGCCAACGCAAATACCTTCTGCCTGCTTCGCCCCCAACTTTACGAGCCTCCTTCAGGAAATGCTAAATACAGTTTAGTTTCTAAAATGAACATTTACAGCCATTAGTACCACAAGCAAACGGAATTTCAAATTCCATTAAACCTCCTGTGTCTTACAGCAGTACAAACCACACAACTTTTGGTAAGTTCTCACAACCAGAGTATTTTATATAAATTATAGACTGAAGGCATGTTGAGTGGAGGTCAAAACACATTTTTACTGTGGCTACAGGCAGCATGCCCACTATGCAATGAAAAACTGCAAGTTTGAGGGAATTGTTCTGTTCTTTTTAATAGCTAACGAAAATTTACCTACCACATAATTCCATCCTCTTCCAGCTAGGAGCTTAATGTCACTCTCCTTTCAACTTCCTCTATGTTTATGATTTACAGCTGAACCTTTTTTAAAACTAAATTTGAAAAACTAAAGGCTTACCTTGAAAGCGGGTATATCCTAATGTTTCTCCTCGGAAACTCTTATAATATTTTACTCCATAAACTATAATTGGTCTTCTAAGAATATGTGCAAGTACAAAAATGTGTGTCTGCTCCAAACTCGCTCCAGGCTGAACCAAACACAAAAGACAGACAACACTTGAAACAGAACTTATCATTCTCTACTTTGAAATTTGACATATAGTCTCCAAAAGGAGACAGAAAATCCTTTTAAGAGTGATCTAGCTTTGACAGGAAAAATGAAAGACTGGAAGACTTACATATCAGTTGGAAATAAGCAAAAACATTTCAGCTTGTACAATAACTTAATCTGTCAGTAATAATTCTTTGTCCTATTGCCCAGATTCAATCTAAGATATTTCATTCCCCAGTTAGAAGTGAAACTCTACATAATGTTTAGTTTAAAAATAATTCACTCATCTGAGGAAAGGTTAAATACCTTTTGATGATAGGAAAAGAGCACATCCAAAACAAATCACAAGAAAATAGCACCAAAATCGTGTTTTTACTTTAAAAGAGGAGTTTAAAATATTCCTATAGTTGGGAGTTTAAAATATTCCTATAGTTGGAAGCTTATAGGAATGTAAATCTCATTTTAGAGGGGAGTTATGAAATATCAGCTTGCTGAAGTTTTAGTAGTGTAAGCTTACAGATTTGTAGGTATGTTCTAGGAGGTAAGCTGCAGGAGCTAGGAGGCAGGACATTAAATAGACGACTGTGTATTAGTTAATTCTACAGACTTCACTCTAACACCAAAAGAAACAGACTTTTTTGTACTGTACTGCTTAATGGTAAGCTCAAAAATTAGAATTTTAAATTAACTTTTCCATCTTGGCAGCAAGAGTCTACCCAGTAATACTTTAAGATTGGTGGCTTAAGAGGAATGTTTTCCTTTATACATGAAAATTCTTATTCCTGAAGAACACTCCAAGTTTTTGAAATTTCTTTTCAGAAAGATTAAAATATCCTTTCTAAACAGCCATCTTATAAAGAAGCTTTCTTACCTGGCTCGCAAGAGAGAGTATGAATGCCCAATCTTCCTGCCACTGTTCCTCTCGCAATGAGAAATGTAAACCAAAGCTTTGGGAATACCACGATTCCCACTCTTTCCAGCGTGTATAGAACCTAAAATGTTAGAGAAAGTGTGGTAAAGACAAAAATATTTATTCAACCACCATACACCTGGTGGCAATATTCAACCCTTGTAATTCTTTATCCCAACTCTGTACAGAAGGGGGAAGAAAGAGAGCATACATCAATAAAACTGGTTTCTGGGGGTTTTGTTTGGTTTTTGGGGTTTTCGTTCTTTGTTTGGGTTTGGTTGGGGTTTTTTTGTTTGTTTGGTTGGTTTTTTTAATCTTCAGGAGACTTCATTTGCTAATCTCATTTAAGAAATCACTTGGGATCACAATGCCTACAGCCAACGTGCTGTAATAGATGCAAGTTCCTAACAGGCTCCTGGCTAGTTTGATACTTGTTGCAATAGGTTTTTTTGAAGCCTTATTTAGGCTTATTTATTTTTAAGTGTTGATGTACAGGGAACAAAACCAAGACATTCCATTTCACATAAGAGGAGCTGCTCATTATTCTCATTCAAACAATACAGGTGTTCTCTGTTGTTGACCATATCATGAGCCAGTGAAGTCCAAAGTACTCGTGTATCAACTTCAGGCAGACCATGGTTGAGAGGCAGAATCTGTTTTACATCACTTTTTGGAGCAAAGAGTATGGTAATTTCACATTATATGGAATAGTTATGAAGCAGCATGGGTAAGAATCAAATATAGAAAGTAGGATTAATCCCATTTACACTGAAAGTTTTAAAGTCACAGGATTCCTGTGACTATTCCTATTTTTCTTTTTAGATTAAAATTAGCATTTTTGTATGCTAGTTTAGTCCTAATGTTTTATCTTTTGTAATCAATTACAAAGAAAAGTGACCTACACATTAAAAAGCAGATGCTGGCTTTTTAAAATTTTAAACTCAGGCCAATCACCACACTATGGAAAGGCCACAACTTCATATAAGGAACACGGGTTTAGTGAAGAGTGCTAAGCCAACTTTTAAACAATGGCCTTTACTGTGAATACAAAGAAACCATTCTAATGTTCAGCTTATTAAAAAAGTCATTGAAATGAACTCATTTAATTAAAATCTGAGAAAATTAACAGAGAGTGAGTGTGTGTGGAAGAAACCTTTCCTATGCTTTCAGTAAGGATGTAATCATCCTAAAATCTTGGTGCCTAGAGCAGCTGTCACCAACCAGGCTGGCTTTCCCAAGTAGAGCTAAAACCTTTCCATGGCTTAAAACACCTATCAGTAAGACATTTTGGTAGGTCTATGTGCTCACTCACAGTAATACATCTCCAGGGAATCTTCTGGATCTATCTACATTCCAGTTTCCATCCAAATACATCAACTGCTTCCATCTTTGCAGCTGATAGATATTTTGCCCATTTTCCCCCAGAAATGTCTAACCAAACACCTTGTGCTAAATGAATTAATTGCTAGGTCTCCTGAAAGAAGTTTAATCAGATTCTGCTAAAAAAACCAACCAAATTAAAAAAAAAAACAAAACCAAAGAAACAAACAAAAAACCACCCATAAAAACCACACACAACTAAGAGGAAAAAAAACCTGCCCCACAAAAGCTCTACTGTGGAAGTGTTTTCCTAAAGAAGTTTCTTCTTTGAGTTAGCCAGACACAGTTATCTGTAGATGTTCACAGGAGGTAGCCTTGTAGACAGAAGTCAAGGCTCAAGATTTTGATCTCATTTAAAACAAAACTTTTCAGTTTAACACAAGAGAACTGAACGCATCCGTAAAAAAAAAAAATCTGAAAGCCAACTTAGGGCATATATGCCTGTTCTCCAACAAAAGCTAACGGTGGAATACAAAAAGGGACAAACTAGTAAACTAAATAAGTGCAGTAATTTAAAAGGCAACTCAAAAAGACTCCACAGGCCAGAGCCTCTGGGAACTTCACTACTGAGCTTTTTCCGAGTACCAGACACTAGCCTGTCTCTAGTAAATAGATTCTTCTTTGTTCAGCATCTAAACAAACATAACAAAATGAGGCCAAATGAGTTACATGAGTGTTCCATGTCTGACTATAAAAATACCCTCTGTAAGCGTCTTTGTGAAGGCTTTGAAGAACAATTCCATTAGGTAAAAGTTTAAGCATACTGTTGTTCAGACTAGTGATTGCATTTAACTGCCTATTCCTTCAGCAACTATCATTAGAGCCAGCGACATCGATGTCGCTTCCTATCTGCTACACGTCCTACCCCACAAAATTAAAAGTAAATGTATCTTGGCCAACACAGAATCTATACAGCAGGTATAGTATGTATAGGATGATCAATTTACAACAGAACTTAGCTGAAAGACTTCTACTAATTTTTCCAATGACAAACTAGCAAGTAAGATTATCCAGACTGAAGGTAGGCAACTGTATTCAAACAACTAAAGGAACACATGAATCAGTTAAAAAAAAAATCTGTGCTTTCAGTAAGGATAAAGATTAAGTAAATTCAGAGTAAAATGCAAATTCTGTCTAGAACATGAACTAAAAAGCTTAACCAGATTTAATACACTCTAAATAATGAGTGTTATGTTAGCTACAACAGTTAACACTAACATTTTGAAAGATTGGTTTAAACCTCAATAGTTTGCAGCATGTTTCTGGATACCATGCTTGGTTTTGTTACCATAAAGAACAAAACCTGATCTATCACACATTTCTGTTCTGGCCTCAGGGGAACTGCTTGTGATGCCAGGGACATTCCTGCGTGGTTGAGATGCACACTCCATGATAAACAACTCTAAAGTAGCGACAGATCCATTCGGAGACAGGTTCTCGGGAGAACTGTTACTGAAGCACCACTTGACTGAATCCAGCTCTGGATGCTAATTTTTGGGAGTTTTCTCCAAACAGCAGGCAGCTGGGGACAGTAATCACAAAAGCTACTTATAAGTAGCCCCAAAATTAACCTTTGCTGTTGACTTCCTGTACAGCACAGAGCAAGGGGACAGGCTCCTTCTCTAGTATGCCTGCTCATAGTGTTTCTCATCCTTGACTACAAGAACATAAGAAATCTAATCGCCTGTGTCCTACATGATTAGTCTTTATCAATCTCTTCCCTTAGTCCCATTACACACTTGAGAGCTGGTGGACACCACTGGGGTGTCTTACACAACTGTAAGAATCTTTCCTCTAGCAGAGGCAAACCACAGTTATTGGACTAAAGCAGGTTGCCAGTGTAAAACAACAAAAGTTGTTTTACAGAATGGTAAATTAGTTCTATGGCCAAATGACAGCACTAGTTAAATGTCAACGCTCTGCTTTACTGCCATTATTTTAGCAGGCAGAACAGGAACAAAAAGAGCAATACCGAATAAAGCTGTAACTAAGCAGATGGAATGAAAATACTGAAAAGTTTATACAGGAATGAAAGGCTATCTTCCATCAACGATCTTCTGCAAAGCTTCCACCAACAGCAGCAAGGCATGGCATGTGCATGATTTACATTGCAAGTAAATTCCAGTCTTAACTGTGGTTAGCGCACTCTTGACAAGCACACAGCATAAAACATTTTACTCTGTTTTAAGTGCTCTTTGCTGAATATCACATACCATCACTGAGTTCGGAATGTCCAAGTTTCCAGTGCTTGCATTTAAAATACACTAGATCTAGATTACTGCGTGAATCATGCTGTGACTCAACATCTTTGAGGCACACAATCCACAGCAAATTTGGGAGTGGTGGTTGTGTTTCTTTTTAATACTATACTACTATCAACTACTATGCTACATGGAAAGCTATCTTTAAAGTTGACATAAAAACTAACTTACCAATGTGAGCAGTCATGTAAACTGTCATGAAGAGCTTTCCGCAGCACTGAATCCTTGTCGTAAATGCCCCAAGTGGCTTGTAGTACTGAATCAAGCAGGCAGTCCCCTGCAGTCCGATTCCAAAGTGCATATAATCTGCTGTCCAAGCGCGTACCCAGTTCCAGTGACCAGTTAATAATGGGAGATTCCTCTTCTAGCTCTGCAACATGACAATAACCTCTTTTAAAACCTATATTCATCTGAAGTCTCAGAGAATCTGAACAGCACAGTAATGGCATAATCTCAACAATTTACCCATTTACATGAATAAAACTAAGTTTTCCTTCATACTACAAAAATAGGTGAACTACAATGGCTAAAGGCATTCTTTGGGAAAATACTGTCAATAAAAGAAGAAAAAAAACCAAAACAAAACAAACCATAGCCTTAAACAAAGCATCACATCATTTGTTTGAGGATTACTACTGAAGTGGAAAGATTTGTTCGGTTTTCTTTAAAGAGCTTGTGACTTAAAACTGTAAAGCTTTAAAAATCTTTAAAATTCAAAGATACTTTACAAACATAATTTCTACAGACTCCATTCTGTCTCTGCCTCATAAATGGACCGTAATAATTCCAGGGCAAAGATTAACTTGAAAGCATAAAATCTATATTTAAAACAAATTCAAGCAACAAAGCCACACATATGCACACACGCACTTTTTGTTTTTAATAACTTAAATATTCTCTAATGAAAAGCAAGGAGAGATTCTAGCCATTCTCAGAGCACTGAGGAACAGACTTTTTAGCACGGCCTGTACCAATAGGACAAGGGGTAACTGTTTTAAACTAAAAGGGGGTAGATTCAGACTAGATAAAAGGAAGATTTTTTTTTTTTTTTTTTTTTTTTTACACTGAAGGTGGTGAAACACTGGCCCAGGTTGCCCAGAGAGGTGGTAGATGCCCATCCCTGGTAACACTCAAGGTCAGGTTGGACGGGGCTCTGAGCAACCTGATCTGGTTGAAGATGTCCCTGCTTATGGCAGGGGGGTTGGACCAGATGACCTTTAAAGGTCCCTCCCAACCCAAACCATTCTGTGATTCATTTACCTTTCTGAACATCTCTATCAAGTACTTCGTCAAATAACTTTTCTTGGACTGTGGACGGTAAGTCTTCAATATCTGGAAAAATAGAAAGCAAATACAATGAAGTCACTTAATGTTACTGTGAAGAGACACATTACCAGCTGATGCTCAGGAGAACTTACGCAACAGCTTTTGCCCCATCAACCCTAATTGTCTCCTTGGAAAAGCTGCTATTATTTTCACATCTGTCATTTGTGGCTGCAGGCTTCATAGAGCACACTGAAGTACATCGGTATCTCAGACTGACTATCATACCTTTTATGCAGAAAGGATCATCACAGCACACGTAGGGTGAGAATGGCTATCTCTGAAGGAGAAAGTGAACTAGAGAATCGGGGGGGGGGGGGAGGGGGGGGGGTGTATTTTCAACTCTACTATATTTAGGACAGCTTCAATCCTAAGCAGTAGTCTTCCACCCATCTGAATGACTTCCCCTGCCCAGTCTCCCCCAATGGACAGGTACAGTTTGCCAAGAGACTTGTTCTTGTACAGAACATCCAATTTCTTAGTCTTTCATGCAGACTTCAACAAAATAGTTCAGAGAATCCCAATGGTCTGCAGAACACAGTTTGCAGGTTAGAAAACAAGAAATGGGAAAACTATTGACCTATGACACAGAAAATGCCACTACTGACAACTGTTCCAAGAGCTTTACAGACAAAATCTGCAACTGTGGATCTACCATTATTAAAAAAAAAAAGGGGGGGGGGGGGATTGCGTAATGGGCAAAACGCTTGTGACTCCTGTATCACGTAAAATAAACACGTTCGAAAACTCAAACATTTGCTACACCTTAAAGATCTGCTCATGGCCTGCATTTCAATACAGGATAAGTAGTGAAGGGTGGCTAGGCAGATCTGCAACTAGAGAAACTTTGCTAGCTTCAGCACAATTGTGAATCTTAAATAAGGGAGTAAATCGAACAGTTAAACAGAAACATCTAGTATCCCTTCAGGCGGATAATGACTGGGCTCTAAGTGGTATTTCAAGGGCACAAAGATCTCTTCTTAACTCCAGTGTCGGATCTGCCAGTCCTGCTCGGATGTCCAATAACCTCGGGCTTCTAGAAGTGAAGTCCACATTTAGGCACATGAGCTGCTACTGAAGCATACTATTGTTTGGTGCAGGCAGGGCGTTGTGGAGTGGTCTTTTTTTTTTTTTTTGTATGATTGTTCTTTTAAACTAAAATTGGATTACAGTGGCCAGCAATCAATTTAAAAGTTTTGCACTCTAATGTCTGTGCATTGGCTCTTTGGGAGGATCCTATCCATTTATTTGAAAGATTGAGTGGAAACTGGTTCCTAAACTACACCATACAGGTAGTATCTGAACAGGATTGTGTGATTTATACCACTACCCTTGGAAATGCTGTCTTGAGACCAACTGCTAACTGTTGGCTACAAAAGACATTCGGTTGACTAAGTGTGATGGAAGTGGAAATACCTTGACAGTCTTGATGTACAGAAGCTTTTGAACATTCTTATTACTTAATTATTTCATGGCTATTACGTATGTCAAAAAGCTGCACAGGGGTTTAAGATGTGTCTCTTGAAAATACTGAACAAATTCCTCAGTTCTGGCAAGAGCAATATTTCTCACGTGTGTTACAAAATCGTTCTGTTGCCCCTCTTTCCCTTCTCTCCCCCAAACAGCAATGAAGTGTTAGTCTCTAGACACTTTGTACACCCACGCCGTCTGCCTCTCATAGGTGACCCATGCCCAATAAGACTGAACACAACATCTCAAACAGATAGTTGTAGACAAGTGGTAAATATTATCCAGACTTTTTGAAGAGGAGGAGATGAAGCCACACTCAACCAAAGAGGTTCCAAATACAATTCTTACAATGCTTCTGCTTTATAAAAATGACAAACAGATCTGCTGATTAGTACAGTTTCCATCTACACATTTCCTTACCTCTGGTAGCATTTCTATTAAAGGAAACAGCTACTGAAAATTAAAAGTCTAATAGCTTTTTGTTAATAGACAAACATTCTCTTGATCACGGAGTACCTCAAAAGTATTCACAAAGTGCTATTGCTATAACCAGGTACAAATGCAAAGAATAGCTCTGGGCCTTAACAGAGAGGACTGAAAGCTAACACAGCTATGTGAAAAGTCTTATTAGAGCTCAGAAATGCCTGGGCTCCAATCTTAACTTTAAACACAGCTTTGCCTTACAGTACACCACTTTTCTTCAATTTCCTTGTGTCTGAAGAGGACAATAGATGTTCACTTCACAGGAACAACGTATGGGTTGAAGTGTGCAAAAACTGAGTGTTAATAAGCAAATTCAACTACTAGATCTGACCTAAGCTATTAAAACTTAATACATAAAACTGATCCACGCACACCACTACCATCAGAAAGTCAAAGCATACACCCCAAACAAGCAATTCTCAGCTAGGTTACCAAAAAAAAAAAAAAAAAAAAAAAAAAAAATCTTCCATCAGTAAGAAGAATTTTGTAACTACCTGCAGGTAACGTAAATGTTACAAGGTCAGTCAGAAAATAGCAAGCAAAGTCTCCCTTTCGTTGATGAAGAGATGCAGCAATTTCACGACGAATTTGTTCTGTGACCTCGGGACACACCATGGCAGGAATGCATTTCGCTGCATGTTGTGATACCTGTAACATAGCACAGTTACTGCACTCAGGATTATTTCTAGTTAAAAATGAAGACTTAGGAGCGATAACCACCAGCAGACAGTGTTTTGTTAGCAAGTAATGCAACAGAAGTATAAATACTGGTACCCTGAAAGATTAAATGTTTAGTGACTCTCAATGAATTAGTGTCTCATTTGTCATGTAGCTGATAACATAAAGCTGGTTAAAAACCTCTTTAAATCAAAGTAGTGAATTAACAGGTAACCAATTCCAGCAGGAAAAGGAAAGAAAAAAAAAATAGATAAGAGCCAGATAACAATAGGAAATATACCTCAAATCTTACGCATGAGCCCAAGTCTACATTTAACGAAGAACTTCATTACCACAGTACAAGACAGCTTCGTACAAAGAATCTTCCCAAAAACTAGTAAGCTAAGATACGTATATTTCTCCAGATTCTAACCATCACCGGCAGCAGGAACTTATTCAATGATACAGAGCAAGTAACACAGGGATGACACTGGATATATATATTAAAAAAAAAAAAAGGGGCAACAACTTTAAGACACATTTTCCCTAGTTAATATCCTAGCAAAGGAAAGTATCACTGTGGCTCAAACACTACTAAGCATTTTCACAAATGGTATGCTGAGTAAGTATTCCTAGAAACTGAAACAAAACCAAACAGGAAAAATCTAAGACAGTATTTCAGCAAATTAACTTGTTTTTAAATGTATAACTCCATCCACCCAGACAGCCATGTAAACAGTACAAAACTACTGATCTTAACCATATATACTATTCCCAAGGCTTTAGCCACATTTGTCTTGCTTCATCGACTCTTTTTAATTACTAAACCCTACACATTCCATCATCCTTATGCGCTTCTCAGGCACATTACTTTTCTCAGGAGCACACACTTTGAGAATTGCATTAAGCATCAAAAGCGGGAAGACTCAGAATAAAAATTTGGCTCTGATCAGGTGAGGAACCAGAAATCTCAGATGAAGAAAACAGACAAAAAAAACCCAAACACACAGAATTATTTATGGGCCTAGTAAGAGGGCAAAGACGGAGGAGGGCAAAGACCACCAGAAGTGAGGTGAACCGTACAATATACAAGGAAATGGAACATGCAAGAGCAAGGAGACCACAGAGAGGAACCAACCAGTCTATAAAATAGGCCAAGAGTGGAAAAAATGCAGCAATTTTGCAAAGCAAGAAATTTGCCTTAATCTAGAAAAGAAACTCCCAAGAAAACCAGGGAAGAAAGACTAGGTAGACTTACTCATTAACAAAACTCAGAAAAAACTACACTGTCATTGATCTCAGTGTTTTGCGTTCAGGGTATTTCCTCTCCCCCACCCAAAGCACAGGAAGTCTCACAATAGCTCACTTCCACCGCCACGAAGGTCAGAATGTGGCCAACACCACTCGTTAAGGAGAAAACTAAACGTCCTCAAGACCACCACATACATATTGTCTTAAAGTAAACTCGGTTCTTAAGTAGAAACATCAAAGGCACAAAGCAGCAATTCATGTATTCTAATAATATTAGCCTCTATCTTTTAGCAAATAAAGTTACATGTCACTGGCTGCAAACAATGGTACAGTTACATAAGGTTCCTATTCAACCCATGCAAGGGCCAAAGTAACTCACCTCCGTAAGCAAAATTGCTAGCATATCTTGTCTCTGAAAGCGTATCGCCAGATGTACAAGCGTGTACCCAACATCAAAAGCAGAAGGGCGATTTAGCAGGCGTACTTCATCTGCAGTAAGCTGGCGGGCAATATCTCCTCCTGATGACTTGTAAGCTTCAACAGCAGCTAAATCACCTTCTACAACTCCTGAAAAAAAAAAAAATACAACTCATTTTAGCTTGTCAATGAGCCGCTCTGGATCAAACCACCTTATTTAACACAGTTTACCTCTATCTATTCCGATACAGACCTAACATACAAGGATCAACTGCATACCAAGAAACTTGCAAATTTTTATTTCTTTTTTTAAACAGAAGACTACAAAATATTTACTTACCTCAGCTCCTGGACCATTTCCACCATCCAAACTAGTTGGAAGATACAGCAGATCAAAAGCCAGCTATGAAGCTATGAAGTGGTGCTGAGGACCCTTGATGAAATACCTAGCATAACGTATTCACTAGCCTTTCATTTGAGCAGCAGTACTGAGGGGAAAGTCGTTCATTCATAGTACAGAGATTAGTTTGATTATTATATCTTCCCTTTTAACTCATCTTAAAAACAAATTACTGGATCTAAGAAATAGATCTATTAAAAGGTTTTTGGAATAAAAGGGTTTTTTTTCCCCAAAAAAATATAGTTTAAAACTGTGTTGGAAGAGGCTACAGAGCACAAAGTTTCTCTTCAGCTCACCATCTCTGCTATTAATTGAATTTATGCAGTTATCATTCAGGGTAGTCTATTAAAACTGAATTAAATAGAAATTACACACACACACAGTGTGTACTTTCTAAAGCAAGATGGGGGAGGGGGGAACCCTAACGTCTTCTAGAGTCCCTGGGAATCTCTAACTTCTGTACCATGCTTCATTATCAAGATCATTTAATGCTGAACACATTCCTTAGCTGCAATTATCAGAATACACCATCAACAAGATGTTAACAGTATCAGTTCCAATATAAGACTTCCTAAATTTGGAAATTCCTTCAAATATAAAGATTCTATTTTAGATATATGCTTCATAAGAGAACAGTGTAATGCTGAATTGAGGAAACAGAAAAGTGATCTTAAAGCCATCTTTAATAGAGAGGTAAATATAATACTTCTAACTCACTATTGAGAAGCAGCCCTATCTGCAGCAGCTCGAGAACAGAAGAGTAAGAGCGCAGACCACAAATGAGAAAACCCTCTCCCCTGTTTTCTGTAGCTAGGCCTCCTTGCCAGCTCCTAAGAGTCAGCAGCTGAGCAGAGGCCAGAGGCTGGAAATTGAGACTTAAGTCTGTCCTTTACTCAATTTACTTACCAAGACTCAAAAATTGATCAGAAGGGAAAGAGGTAAGTCTCAATCAGGGCGCTCACTCCATTCAGGATGAAGATTCAAACAACAGACCAAAAACAAAACCACACACACACACCCCTGCCCCCCCCCCCCCCCCCCCAAAAAAGCCAAACCACCACAAAAACACCCCCAAACCACCAAAAAGCCCCACAAAACCAAAAAACCCGACGCAACAAGCTAACAAACTGTACTGCCTACTACCAGAGAAGCACACTAACCGCTGGGTCGCTGGTTAATCCAGGATTTAGGAAAGCATTCTTAGCTTGGCCAAAAAGTCTTATCATTTTCAACGCTGAGATTATAAAGCTTTCAGAAGAAACGCAGGGGGGGAAATGGATTATCGATGCAAGACATTTCTCTACAAAGTTATCAGCTCTGCTTAGTAAGCCTCTACAGATAGAAGTTAGATTATTCATTTCAACGGTGGTGTAAAGCAGAGAAGTTCCAGAATACAAACCCAACTGCAAATCTCAGTCATACAACATCTACCCATTCATCAAGGACTGAAAAGTCCTAACAGGCCAGAGCAGACTGAAAACAATACAGGATGACAATTTCTTAGCTTTCTGATGCATGTTTCTGGTCTGCCTGTACAGGAAGACATTCCCGTTCCACTCCAGCATTAACGTCTCATTCTGCTTGAGTGCCCACTTGTGTATTCACCCCAGATGAGTTAAAGAACTAGTTTGACAAGAGTTATTGTCTGTCCAATTTTAGTTCTTGTTCCATAAGAGTTAGAATTTTGCTGATGAAAAAATATTTTATATAAAGAAAGGAGCTGCTACTGATGGAGAAAAGCTACTTCAGTGAAGGGAAACGAACACTGAAAATTCATTGGTTTTCAAGACGTTCTCCAAAACATGCATCAAAGGAATGCAACATGGGATGTGCGACCAACATAGCTGTGCTCCTGTTGCAACACTTCTGCTTCTGGATGGAACTTAAAACGTACCAAAGCAAAAGGTACGGTTTTGTCAATATATGCTGTACCCGTAACAAGAATGCCAAGTGTGGCATTTTATTTCCATGCAGTCGCATTTATGCCACTGATAAGGCAATACCAAGGCTGCTTGTGGTATATCATTCCAACCAAATGTAGCAAACTGACTCGTTGGGGGGGTTTTTTGTGTAGATATGTATGTATACATAGACTCAAAGTCAGACAATTTCTCATGACCCACCCTCTTAAAACAAGCCGTACTACAGCTTTGGCACAAGGTCACCTGTTAGCAAACACCCAAGAATCCACAGGGAAAGAAGAATCTTGATAGAAGAGCAGATTCTCTGCTACCTTATGACACCTTTAATTTTTTATTATTATATTAATTTAGAAAAGACATCTTGTTAAAGACCAATAGCCACTTCATACCCTTTTATATTTTAACCACTTCTATTGACAGGGCAAAGATTCCAGCTACCATGTCTGCACCTTCCACCACACCACCCAATGACAAACATACCAAAGACCACCCAGGACTGGTAGGTAGCCACTCTGACAATCCAAATACCCCAGACTGATTTCAAAATTCAAATAAACATCCCCAAAATGGTCTTTCAATGACAATCAGCCCCAAATCATCCTAACAGTTCCAGTCAGCCAGCCTGTCAAGTACACACTACACAGTAGTAAAATGCTACTACAGCCTTAAGTCAGTGCCGGATCAATTCATATTTGTCATTATTCTTTTAAGCCCCCACCCTCAGCTGCTAAGGCAACTTATTACCATCCCACTCGTAACCAAGCCTCAGCAACAACTGAGGTCTAAGACTGATGCTGAGAAGCAGTCATGTGAGGTCTGGCAATGCCTTCAAGCACTAACTACTACAAGCTGCAACAAGGATCCAAATCAGTGACATGTGCTGCACGCAGCACTGCCAGTTCTTGCAGTTTATTCCCACGTCTTGCAATACTTGACATTCCTAAAAGCCCCATGTCCTAGAATTAATTACTAAAATTGTTATATAAGATGTCATTTAAAAAGTACATTTCTAAACCTCACTGATGAAGTTTAAGCTAAAGATCAATACATACATCAAAAACAGGCAAACTGTATATGCTTTCTAGGCCTTATTTTAAAAAAATGGAGACTGTAAGTGTGTTTTAGGTATAGGGTTGGCAATACTTTATCTAGAAGTGAAGAACAGTGGCGGCGTGCTAAATGACACATCAAACTAGCACAGTTACAGCTCATGAGGGATGGTGATGTGACCACGTGCATGCATCATATGTGGTCATCCTCTACTCCTTAATCCAAACAGCGAAGTGACTATTTATGGGAGAGAGAGAGAGAGGGGTGGGGGGAAGGAAAAAAAGGCATCAGGAAATTTTTAGATCAAGTCCAGACAAACTCCCTTCTGGATGCACTAATCGTTTTGTAACTCAGTCTCAACAGATAAACGTGACACACAAAATCAAACCATACAGAGCTCATGCTGCAGATTTTTTTTGCACAGAGCCCATTACAAGTCTGTTTCCTTATAAGAAGCTTCCTCTTGCAAACCTGCTGCATGCTCTAATGTCTGGTACTAACCTGCACTGAAATACTGTGACCCAAGGACCCAGAGCATCACTACTGCAAGGCCTATACTCCGTGGGGATTACAAACCTCTTTGGCCCCTCTTAGCCACAGCAAGAAAGTCCAAATTTCTCTTTACTCATTCTACCAAATATCTACTCCATTTTAGCCGCTTCAAAAGAACAGGGAAAATTCCTGACAGCTCGTCAGGTACCAGCCTGTTTACAGTGCCAGTCAGTACAATCCAAGGCTGCAGTGAACACTGAGCAAAAAATATAGTAGTAACAGGCAGAGTGCCAGAAATCTGAACCAGAAAACAAAAATCTTGCCCCAAAACTATGGGGTAAACATGCAACATTCATAAGAACTGCCTGCAATTCCTAAATTCAGTATCACCACTCCAAAATGAGGTCTTAATATGCTTTTATTGACAATAGAAGGCACGTTCCTACAATGGCTTTGATTTCTGTCAGATGAATGAGAGCCTCCAATTCATTAAGTTTATTTAAATAAAGCTTAACAAAACACTATTTACAAGAAATACGACAGAAATATTTACTAATGTTATAATTCGCTACATTTCATAACACACAAGTGCCTGATTACTTACACAAGCAGCCTTTGAATCGTCTTCTGATACAGTGCCATGCCAGTTGGATTATTCCCCACTGACACCCACTGCATTCCTCAGACTGTTAAAATGTCAAAAGGAAGAGTGGCATTTGCCTGAAGATTGTTCACACAGCACCCATGAGCGCTCCAGCAGCCAGACCTCTTGCGAGGGCATAGCTCTGATTAGTTACAAGAGCTACACAAATGCAAACAGATCCTTATGACCCAACAGCCACTTCTGATCCACAGCAAGAATAGCTTTTAAGTGGACTCCAGAAATGTTAGTTCGGTATTATTGCAACTGAAGACACCAGTCTGTGCCCCCCGCCCCCCAAAGCTGTGCTTTGCTTAATGCACAAACACATGACTATAGCCTGACATCCTAAGTGACAGGACAGAATGCCAAGTGCTGCACCCAAGTCACGAGAAAATACAAGTGCAAGTTAGTATTCTGCATTTACAGGTTCAACTGTGTTCCCATTTGCAATTCAGGCATTTCCTTTTATTGGAATATTCTTTCACAGCACCAGGAGCCAAGGCTTTTTCTAGTAAAGCCCCGACTCTTACAGACAGCACAGATTGGGAATATGCAGTCTCAGTATACATGAGAAGATACATGATAGAGATTAAGAAGGTTATTTAAAAAGACTAAATTTAAAAAAACATTCATCAGCCAATAACAGCTATTTGTGCCATCTTGATCCTGCATTTTTCCTGCTACAACCATTACAACCATCTTCTTTATTAGATATCAGATGCTACCTTTGCTCACATTAAATAAGCTCATAATTAGCCTAGCTGCTAAAACCAAACTACTTCAGCTAAGGTGCTATTAAATTTATTCTTTAGAATTTGTAAATATTTATAGGGTTTAGTGCAGTCAAGTAAACTTGGAAAATATGAAAGAGCTTACAAGCATATCTAGAAAAACTAAATCCTGTTTGCCCTAATTGCACAGTCCCAATGACTTTGAACAGCCGGATGTAAAAGTTTCCGGAGAAACTACTATTGCAGCAGCCTTTATTTATTTCACTATCTTTCTGATAGTTCTGGAGCACACTGGCTGGCACAACTTGCAAATGAAATAGGCAAATTCTTTCAAATAGACCGATGCAGTTCTGCCAGTTTTTGACAGGGCAGCAGAGAGGCTGGGGAGACAGAAGCGGGCAGGAGCACTGCCTTAGCGGGTCAGGACAGGGGCCACCAGCTCCACGAGCAGTACCCAACAACAGCGAGGCTTAAATATGCAGCAAGAGACTAAAAGCAAGTAAGAACAGAGAATACTAACCCTCACTTCAACTACCTTTGCTGTCAATTTAGTTAAAGGTTCTTCAACAATACTTCAGTTGAACTGCTGTGGAGACAAATGAGCAATTGCAGAGCAGCAAAAAGCAGCAGGTCAGACAGCCTACAGGAGCTGATTCTGCAGTAGGCTCCTCGCCCTCAAAAACTGTAAAAGCACCATGGTATAAGAGGCACATACGCAGTCTCGCATATGCTACAGGGCAGGCATTCTAAATCTTTGAAAAGGTTAAACAGGATTAAGCTGAAATGAAACAAGCAAAACCAAAGAGAATTAATTTCAATAACATAACTGCTACAATAAATACAAAATTTTTTTGCTAAACTAATGGAAGAGTGTGAAGATGCCTCTGTTTAGATAAAATATCTAAAGAACAACCCAAAGATTCAAGATTTCTTTGATTCAAGGAGGTAGCAATGCTACTGTAAACAACACATTCTCACATTTGAGTAGGCTACAAAAGGAAACACTTCATCTTAAGGAGGTCATTGTGCCTCCAATGTGGGACAATTGTCATCAACTTCACTATTCCTTGAACTGCTTGGTAAGAGAGGGCAAATTTCCCTAACAACCAAATTACACATTTTAAAAGGCTGAAGCAGAGACAGATCCCTCTGTAACATACACCAGATCCAAAACACGGAGCTCTGTGCTGCTTCTCTTCTGCTACAGACGCAACTCTTAAGTCGTCTACGTCATACACGCGCTCTCATTTACTCATCTACAGACCGATCCTAAGACTGGTTTAAGTGCCAAGGTGACATTCCAGCAAGTGAGGGGCTGATCAACTGACACATTAAAACCTAATTCTGACACTTGTTGAAAATCCTACTGCTCCTCTAGCGTTGAGAGTGCCGAGGAGCTGTGGTTTGACCATGCAAGCTGTAGCATTCTCTGGAGCTCAGCCCTCACCCTCTTCCAACTATTCACCAGGGGCACATCAGGTGGCCATAAAGAAAGTTATATTATCAGTAACTACTCCGTTTCAGCATTTCGAGCACCAAAAACATTCAGCCTGAGAACAATTTCTCCTCAGAGAGGAACAACTCCTTTGCAAGCAAATATGACATCAATTAATACAAAAGAGAGGGATTGTCTGAAAAACCTTTATGGGCCTCTAACCACACCCTTCAGCTCATTCTCCTGTTTTTTCATTTCCAGGACCTCCCTTGTAAGTATTAGCACACAATCAGCAGCAGATCACTCTAGGTAATGACAGCTTGAGACAGAACCTTCTGTGTACTGTTTTTTTTTTTTTAAATTCTTCAAGCTCAGCAACTTGCACCAGCTTAAAAATAAGTAAATAACTTCCAAGACAACACGTACTTTAAACTTGAAGCCATTCAAAGCATGACAGTGTGACTATCGCCTATTCTTTTTTCCATGCAAACAGCTCTTACCCCTGCATACAGTCCATGCAGTATGTTTCTAACATATCATCACAAGACAAAGCAGCACACACGTGAGAAGAACTGTCAAAAGATGTCCTTATCCCCTCCATCTGTCAGAAGTATCCACACCCCTTGTGCATTAAAGACCAATTGGTTGTTCACAGGGTTGCACCCTAAAGGGAGGCTGGACAGTGGGAAGTCATTAATTATATTAAAGTTAACCATCCATGCTTCCAAGGTAAGTTTAAATAACTATTTTTAACTTGATCATTTATTCAATTATTTTTAGCATAAAATATCACTGAGCCTTTAAAAAAAGAAGTCAAGAGACCAAAATAAAAGTGTGTTTCAGGAGTTAAGATTTTCTACCAATAAGTAAGGCATGCAGCATTTTACCTACTCTGAAAGATACGCGCACACACACAAATGTAAAGTAGTTATGATAGAACATATGTATAGGACACAGATGACAGCACAACAAGATTTCTTATCCACGTGAAAGTTTTAAGCTTACATCACTGTTACCTGGCACAGCAGACAAGTATGCCAAGTCATGCTTCTCAGTATCGCAAAGGAACGGGGGAAGGAGGCCAGGCTGTACAGCTCACACCAGGGACTCTCCCCTCCCAACAGGCACTGTTTGCCATATTTAGCCAAGGCCAGCATGGCAGGTAATCACCTGTCAGTGATTAATTCATGCTATACTTCCCCGAACAGTTCAAGCCAGCCTAAACTGACACCAGCAAGGAACTCCAGCGGCTTGTTCCCACCCGTGCACTTCCTACTCCCTTACTACAGCATAAACAACCCCAGCAAGGTTTATCTGTACCAGGGATGTGATAAGGAAACCAGTCTGGGTTTACTAAAACAGCAAAACAAACAAACAAAACAACCACCACACCCCCCACAAAAATATCCCCTAATCAAGCTCATCAAGCTTCATTTTTAGCAAGATTAGTTTGCAGACGCACTTCATTGTACGTTGGCATGCAAACGTGCCTGGAGAAGGACAGAAACAAGCAGCTACGAGGACCACTCTGGGTGGCAGTGCCAGCTGAAAGCCCCATGGTACGTCAGCCCCTTCAAACTGCCTTTATTGTCAGTGAAGGGCCACATGCTCTGCAAGACACAGATCAGGAGGTGGCCTCCATCTCTCCTGCAGCCGCAGAGCAGTCTGGGACACTGCCCAGCCAACTTCATACCTAGATCTGGACAGAACGACTCTCCTTTCCCACAGGGTTTGTGAATGTTTGGGTTAACACCTCTGGCACTATTTCAGAGAACTGAAGGGAGACAAGGACAGAGGGGAAAAACACCCTGCAAGAGAGATAAAGTAGTCAACAAAAGAAAAACTAAGCAGACACGTATGTAGGAATACTAGGAATGAACTAACAGTCCTTTTAAGGATGTACTGCAAAACAAGATTCATTACAGAGTGCTCTAAATATTTTGGATTTAAGAAACACACTCATAGTTGTTTCTTTCACACAGCTAAGAAGAACGCGTGTCTACTTGGCCTTGGAGCCACCATCCCCAGCAACCGAAGTCTGGCCCATGATGGTAGTAGCTACCTTACTGACCTGAACCAAAAGAGCATGCTCTCTTGCAGCAGTTTTAATAAGCAGGACTGGAGGAGAAATGAAAAGAAAAAATGCAGTTTACTTTTAATCTGTGGGCTACAGTTCAAGCTCAGGAGTTAAAGACACAACCCAAGAATCTCCAGCAGTGCCCTGCAGCAACCACACTCTGCTAGCACCACTGGAAAACCCAGCCCTGAAGTGCCAGGAGAGGGGAAGCTTCAGCAAGTACTGAAGTGTAAGCCCCAAGCAAACTCTGAACGCGAGAAAGGTTTTATGGTCATGACCATCTTCATCCATTTGTACTACTTAAATCCACAGCCAGCTGTAACCAGCTTCACCGGGCCCCACAGCAGCACTGCTCTTCTTACACATCAGATTCCCTAAGCCCCACAGGCCACCAAACCTCTCTTACAGTCTCTGTGGCAAAGATACCATGAGTTATGTTTAAAATAAAGACAATGCAGCTTATATAGACATTAGTTTCCCCCCCTTCCCCAAGAAATGAGAGTCACCTTGGACTCCACATTAACCCTGTACTTAACATTGACCTTGTACTAGGCTAGTACAGTAGAAAGCATTGGTGTCCTTGCAGAAGCCATTTTTAATTTCTCATTGTAATTCAAACTGGCATTTGTAGCAAGTCATGTTATTCAACAGCCATACTTACTGCTTTGATTTTAATAAATTTTAACAAAATGAATGAATTCTAAAATCTCATCCTTTTGAGAAAGAATCATTTGACAGATACATCCACTGCTGCAAAAACCAAGTCAATAACAAAAATAACATTCAAGTACATTTACTTGCAGAGTTCAAAAGGGGAAATGCCACTAATCCTTCTGATTTGGAAAGAATACCCTCCATCAAGAAAACTATTCATGCAGAAGTGCAAGAGTTGCACTCATCACATTTTGTACAGCCTAGATTTGCAAGGAATAGAAGCCTTGATGGCATATTTATTTACTGAGGTGGGTAGAGCATCAATGGGTGCCTCCAACAAAACAAACCCCCCACACACACACACACACACAGAGGTACTTTTCTAAATCCAGACAAGATATACATCTATATTCATGTTTTGGCTGAAAAGAACAAATGTGGAAAAAAGCAGTCTGATACATGTTTTTAATGAAACTTGACATTAAATTTAAAAACTAGTAAAAAGAATTTTATACTAGAGTTGAGATGAGAAGAGGGAGTTCAAGTAAACAGCTGTCCTGAAGTATCAAACATTTTCCTTGGTACCTTCTGAAAGACAGTATCTTCTAAGAGAAAAGAAAATAACCACTCTGCCAATAATTACTCCTACTCCTCTAATCTTTATTTTTAACTTCAGGGAAAGCTACACTTTGTACATCCAAAAACTTTAAACGGATAAATCTCTCCCACATAAGACAGACTCAAAGCAAATGGACCCTTCACAACCGATGAGCTTAAACTTGGAGGTACGCCGTCTGAAGTTAACCGGAATCGTAACAAGCCACCACTTGTCAGCTGGACTATGGTAATAGACTATGTACCAACTCTTACTCCATCAATTTTCACAAACTTACTTGACATTTAACATGAACTTGTCCTATTTTATAATTGTGTTTGGCTAAGGATTGACAAGGGTTCAGCTCAACTAAAAGTTCACAAGAGCTTCAGCTGGCTAACAAACAGTAACTCACTAGTCACAGTAACTCAGTTGATGTCAATAGTAAGAACATATGCTTCAGGCAAAATTGTTCAATTAACAGTTAAATTGTTTCAAGTATGTCACACTAAGACAACAAAACAACCAGCACAATGGCTTATTGCTTTTAAAATTACTGGTTAAACTGGTATACCTTTCCAATATAGATACCCTCTGTGAAACGTTCAGAGACAACCACAAAAGAATCTATGAAGCTTTCATCAATCTTCCTAAGGTTATTCCTGCTACAAGCAGTATTTGGAAAAATACATCTGTGATATGCACAATGAAATTCTGAAATGAAGGATTGATAATTAACAGCTTTGGTTTCTGGTTTTCTCCCCTCAGTTAAAAAAGTTAAAGTATAGTAAGTGTTTTAAGTTACAGAAAGGAATCCATGAAATCTTTCAGCAGAACACTAGTGAAAATCAGCACACAACTCCATTTGCATTCTGGCTTTCTCATCAAGATACCTGCAAACTATTTTCATTTTAAAAGAACCAAATCATTATTGCCTTACAAAATTTCTATGAACATAGTTTTGAGTTTCATGTACAACTGTATAGTCACAAGCAACATTAAATACTTGCAAAACTCACATTCTTAAATATAAACACAACTGTTCTCACACAGATTAAATCTGAAAGTGTGAAATATTTTAAGTAACACTGGAATAGTCCAAAAAAAAAAAAATCACTTTTCAAAAAGCAGAGAAAAACAACCCTAATATTTAATACAACTGCTATCAGAATGCAAGATAGACTCAACAGCACAGGAACGACCTCCAACAATTGATCTTGGGTATTCAATAACTTACAAAATACCCTACAGAGTTTCAATTGCTTCATTTCAGAAGGAAAAAGCACTCTGCATCTGCTAGCATGTAAGGAGCTGAAGGCATCAGGAAATACTGAGGCATCTAGCTATTCTCAAAAGGAAATGTGCTTGTCCAACTATTCACGCAACACAAAAATAAACTGGAATATTTATTAGCTCAGAGAAACCAAACCCATGATACCCATAAAAACATTTACACCCTATCAAATATATTAAATAAAGCAGCTCCACAAATCAGTTTTTCAATTATAATAACCATGAAGTGACTTCATGAAACATTAAGGAACAGTATAAGACATACTAGCAGCGCCAGAGTTTCAAATGAAGTGTTTTACTCTAAAAATAGTTGCGTATTTCAAGTGTTTAACCTGCTTGTATGCTAGGGCACAAGATATCTGCTTCTGGGAAGTTACAGCACAAAAGTTAACTCACAAGGTCAATAACTGAAGAAAACCCTGCTCTCACATGTCTCTGTTCTTTAACAGCATTGGGAGAATTATCCAGAATTTCCTTAGGAAAGCACTAAAATACAAAACAAAATTGGTATTTGAATTTTTTGAAGCACTTGACTACAAAAATACTTTCAAAAAGCCTGTAAACATTTACAACACAGTATCTGTATTAATACAACATTATTACTTTCAAGGTCAGTATTACACATGCAGTTTCTTGGAGCTACATATTTTGGTGTTATTTTTAACATCTGACAGAGCATCTTGTACTGTTGCAAGCTCTACAGTGTTTACAAATACTCCCAAGCTGCAGCTGCTGATTCTACTAGCAAATCTTGCCATAGCATAAAGAAAAGTAATTTTAATTATCCAATAAAAGCATTTTTTACAGTACTATATGCATTACATTGTTCTGTAGACTGGTTTTGTAATTTTTCTACCTTTCAACAACTACATAGAACAACAGGATTTGGTTACAAGGATATCCATTTCTACGAAAGGTCAAAAAAAGTCCAAGCATAGTTGGGAAACATGTCTAACCCTGTTCAGATTATGGATGGACTCTGCACCCTCTCTTAGCAGGTGCTATTTCAAGAACTTCTACATTTGTGTGCTGGTTTTGGCTGGGGTATAGTTAATTTTCCTCATAGCAGCTAGTATGGGGCTAGGTTTTGGATTTGTGCTGGAAACAGCGTTGATAACCCAGGGATGTTTTCGTCACTGCTGAGCAGTGCTTACACACAGTCAAGGCCTTTGCTGCTCTTCACCCCACCCCACCAGCGAGTGGGCTGGGGGGGCACAAGGAGTTGGGAGGGGACACGGCTGGGACAGCTGACCCCCACTGCCCAAAGGGACATTCCACACCATACGGCGTCATGCTCAGCATAAAAAGCTGGGGAAGGAGAAGGAAGGGGGGGACATTGGAGTGATGGCGTTTGTCTTCCCAAGTCACCGTTATGTGTGATGGAGCCCTGCTTTCCTGGCGATGGCTGAACACCTGCCTGCCCATGGGAAGGGGTGAATGAATTCCTTGTTTTGCTTTGCTTGCACACAAAGCTTTTGCTTTCCCTATTAAACTGCCTTTATCTCAATCCCACGAGTTTTCTCACTCTTACCCTTTCGATTCTCTCCCCCATCCCATGGGGGGGGAGTGAGCGAGTGGCTGGGTGGGGCTTAGTTGCCGGCTGGGGTTAAACCATGACAATTTGGTTTACTTTTTAAAATTAAAATGCAGAGATTAAAAAAGCTGTTTTGAAATCAAATGTCTAGTTTATGTTTTAATTCTTCATTCTCCCAAAATACCTAATCACAGGCATAACAGTATACGGTAGCAGCATTAAGTCATAACTTACCAACACAAGCATTTAGAAACAGCCAGTCAGTCTTTTTCATTCTATTTTTTATTTGCTTTAGTTTTTTGAAGTCAACTTCAAGTTCTTCCTTGCTGCCAACAGCTCCTGCCAATTCAATTCTTTGGAAGTCCATTTTCACATCAGATTCACGTTTGGTTGTAGGTGGAGATCTTCTTTGGCTATTACCACTACTACAGCTTCCTCTCCATCGAGCTCTGTCTTGCTCGTTTATGATTGAAGAAGCCTCTTCTGTGTCTGCCAGTTCTATTGCTTCTATGTTGTTAGGTCTGGGATGATCACATACAACGCATTTCCTGGCCTTCGCCCAGTTTTCATATGTACAAACAGAACAAGTCCAGTGCTGAGCCCTTGTGTTTAGTTTATTTCTGTCATTGTATTCCTCACATGGATCAACAGAAAAAGGGACTGGTCTTGAACCAGAACCTGAAGATTGAGGAGACTCTGTGGGACTCCTGGTCCTGCGTTGAGACAAGCACTGAGTACACCTTATCGCTCTTGGCCAGTTCAAGTATGTGCACATGTGGCACGACCATTTATTTGCACTTTCCATACTGTAAGATGATTTAACCCTTGGTCTTGCGCTAGAATCTGGACATATCAAAGGACTACTCCCTCCTTCAGTGCTTGTAGGATCCCAGTCTCTACCAATATCACTTGAACCACTTTTAAATGGATCTTCAGTGATAATTGTTCCACTAGGTCTCTGAGCACGACACATGGTACATTTGATTGCAGACGGCCAATTTTCATATGTACAATACTCACAAGCCCATTTAATTCCACGCTCTGTCATCATGCACTTCTTGAAATGAACTGCGTCAGGCAGAAACCTAAGTAATCAGAATACATCATTAGTACACAATGGCTGTATAGGAGCTCTGTTTAAAAAAGTAAATGAGATTTAACCCAGTTGATGTGTACTGCATCAAATATAAAAATCAGGCTGGGCAAACAGGCAATCTTTTTTTCTCGATACTATTAGAACATTTAGAGGGAGAAAAACCACTATGAAAAGGGTAAGACTTGAGCTAACTGCATTTTAAATGCAGAACTCAGGATCTCCTAGTGCAGAAATTAAAAACTCAGTCCTGCATTTCTGAAATTTCTTAAATTTGAACAGAGGCTTCCAAAACAAATTCAGAAAACAGATACACATTAAGCACTGAGAACACTAGAGAAAAGACCAGTCACAATATTGACCATACAGACCAATATACAGACCAATACAGTCACAAACATTAAATTATTAAAATAAAACTCAATATGAATACAGCAGTACAAGAAAAAGAACACAAAGTCTAGATCCTGTGAGGTCTACTGCACAGGATTTGGAAGGAAGGAGTGTACCAGGTGGGCAGTTATACAATAAGCAAGCAGTTCTTTTGGAAAAGTAGGTGTATGAGTTCACATAAAATGCATACGTTTTCAAATTTTATACATGTGCTTAACCAAGACTAGGCCTTGATTGGACACCACTCATAACATTAGTGTTACAAAGTTAAAATACCACTTGAAAGCAAGTACAAGCTGTGTGTGTTGACAAGCTAATACAGTATTTTCATTCTACAAATCCAGATTTCAATCCAATTCCAACTCACTTTTTCTCTAATGAAGAGGGGATTCTGTCTTCATGCTGGCTCAGACCTTTTCCTCAAATTGCCAAATATGAAGGATGAGACTAAGCAGATAACTATGCCTGTAAACAAAATTAAAACAGACTCATTATAGGTTTCCTACTGGACCTGAGTAACCAGAAAGTTAATAATTAAATGCCACACCTATTCTGATCCCAATTTACTAGTTTAAACTCAGTCATGACCTCCTGCGATCAACATAGAGAGTGGTTAAAATCAACCAATATTTCTAAAGAACCAGTTGCCACACAAGTGATCAATCTGCTGAAGTAAAAGGACTAGATCCAAGCAATGTCAAATTCACACCGAAACATCTATAAACTCTTACTGGAATCTGAAACAGGATGGGGAAGGGAAAAAAAAAAGCTTTGATCCCCTCTAGTTTGTGTAGAGGGCATAATAGAGGGAAAGGGTGAGGCAGGTAGATAAAGGACAAGTAGAAAAATCTATAGTCTATTTCCTCCCTTACCACAGAATCGTTATCCAACATATAAGTCTCAATTATGTGCTATTTTTAAACATGCAAAACTGTTTAAAATACAAATTTGTCACACCAATTGACTGACAGTTCTCATTCATCGTATTGCACCTCTCTTGGAAAACAAAAACACCCAGAGTCTAGTAAACCAAAACTCAAAAGAGAAGTTACCCAACAGGATTAAATTCAAAACTAGACACATGGAACTAAGAATTAGTTTATACCTGTTCTCCAGTTAGGAAATGTTTTATGAGTTAGTACATTCTTCGCTGAAATACCTTCACACACACACCTTGCTCTACTGAGGCATAGCTAAACATCCACTTAAATTTGTCACCCTTATTGCTACTATCTCCCTTCTATGGATTCCAGCAGGCAGCACAGGTTTTTTCCAACAGCTCGACCCTGATCTATTCACCAGATCAGGTGGCTGCATGAATGAGGGGCTATCGCATGGCCAGGACAGAGGAGAGGGCAGGACTATCCTTTTCAGCAGCAATCCATATTTATGCTCATCTGCTCTCATGCAGCAATCAAGAACACATAAAGCTCAGGTTCCAATATTACTTGTTTGAACAGCCTGCAGAGCACTTCACTCCCACCTATACGTTATAAAACTGTGTCAGACTAAGGAATGTGCTGAGAAGGCAATTAGACCTCCTACTGCTTCCCCTCCATCGTTCGCTCATAAAAGTCCATGCCCATGCATGATGGAAAAAAAGAGCGAGGTCATACAAGGGTCCCCATATCTGTAGCAAAATAAGTGAAAAGTACATACATCTGCACGAGAATACAAAGTCAACTTGATTTTACTAAAGGTGACTTCATAAAGAAGACTCTTCAGAAACTTGGAGGAAAAAGTTTCTCTACTCCATAAACAAACTAAAGCTTTGCCAAAACACCTCCTACGAGTACACTATATGCTAGATTTATCTATTCCATTTGGTCAAGGCTTTTTTCCCGCCAGTTCCCAAAATAAGTTTTTCTAATGACCTTAACATTTCTTAATAAGCTTATTCTCTCTATAAACAGTAGAGAGTTTTCTGAGATAGTAACATTTCCTAGTTAGGAACTTGAGTCAGTTGAACATGGTTTTCAGAAAAGAGAAGGAAGCAGCGCACCATCCATGCACCTGCCAGCGGCCACCAACAGAACCACCAAGAGCAGTTTCACTTGTGCTCCGAAGGACAACCAGAAAGCGGCTGTCCCAATACTTCAATGCCCAATACAAGCTTGAGAATAATTTCTACCTGAGGAGAAGCTGGTGTGTTTTCAGTAGGTAATGCTTTCCATCAAAAGGTAGATCAGCATACAATGTGTGATGAAGCCCAAGAGGGATCTGTAACTGTAAATGGTCTCTTACCTGCCCCAGTTTATAAAGCCTTAAACCCAGCAGTTCCCACTGCAAACAAACCTCAACCCACATTTGGGATGGGGCAAGAAAACAAAGCATCATCTGTTTTACTGACATTAAGGCTGGGAAAGGAGATGATTGCTGCTCAAGTTGAAAAGCAACAGGTTGCAAAAATGATCTAAACAAATACTGAGATACTATTTATGAAACTAAACAGCACAGTACATACCGTGTTACAGAACAGCTTTCATACATATCATGAGATTAGGTTTTTAGCTGCAATTATTCTCTGTGCCCCTTAAAAAGCTAGATGCTTTCAGACATAATTCTTAGAGAGGCTGAGTACCTGCAGCTTCAAAAGCCTCCAAGATAGGAGCTCACTACCTCTGAACACGAGGCCTCGGGTTATTATGAAGTAAGGAATATAAAAAGGCTCAGTGGAGCAATGCAATTTCACTTCTTTGATAGCTCTGCCAACACCCACTACGGCACAGCTAGATGAGGAAAGGTAGCACTTTCACATATCAGGTTTTTTTAACTTTTAGGTCTCAGTCTGACTCCCAACAGCACCCCACCCCAGGGACACCAGAACCAGCTGATTTACTGGTGATACAGGACCATCATCCAGCCACCGAGCAGCTCGAAGCTTGCTACATTTTTTCAGAATTACTTCTTTGCCACTCTGTCTTCAAGTTAACTTGTTATTTTAGATTCTTCACAGAGGAGAAGTTGAATCATGTCCTACCTCCCCTCACAGAGAAATAGCACAACAGTGACTGTGAGGCGCAGGTGCGTGCCTTTATGTTCAAAAAGCATGAGCAGACAAGAAATTAAAACCCACAAAACTCCAAGGGATTTCCAATTGATCAGTTTATACAATGCGCTAAATATCTTCTGGACAGACTAGTAGAGTAACTCAGTACATTAAAGAGGAAAATATATTAAATTCTGATAAATCGAGTAACAAAGAAAAGTCAAAACATTATCAGACTACCTTTTTACTAAATAAAGTCCGTCAGAAAAGGTCACGTGAAAAAATCAGAAATTTTTTCTTTTGCTTTGTTTCAACTTTTAAGAATATTCTTCTTTCTAGGTGCATGGGAAACATAAAATGGCACACAGAAATTGGGAAGAAACAATGAAGTCCTCAAATAACATTTTTATGACAGGATATATTATACACCCCTCAATTTAAGCATTCACTGTGTCCAGAAGTTATTTTACTTTTGGCTCAAACAAGGAACAATATGGAGCTCTATTTCATTAAACGATCAAGCCCTTCCCTGTCAACAGGCCAGACACTGATTGAGACCAGTCTACACGACTGATTTTTTGCTGGGATGGTGCTGACATCTGTGCTGGCAGAAACCTTACGTAATTATACTGATCAAATCAGCGTTCCCACCTGAACTCATTCTGCTCATATGTACAGATTTTCAACCAAAGCTAACTGCTTCTGTATTTGCAGGGAAAAGGGAGATCAAGTATCAACTTAAGGCTTCAGCAAGACTTGCAAGGCAAAAGAGATCCACCCTCCTTCCCCTTGATGTAGCTGCCTCTCTTAGGCTGCTCCAAAAAGAAAGGCAGGCTGGCTTGTTTATTTTTATTTTAAAACACTGAAGCAACTTTTCGGAGGAACAAAATAAGCAGAAGCATCTTGTTCTGAAAGAAAGAGAGGTCTCTATAACCAAATGCAGAACCTATTAACTCGACAGCTTACGAGTGTAACACCTTTCACACAGCCAACCACAAAAAGGAGCGGAGAGGAACAGGATTGCGAGTCAAAGCAGAAGATCAAACAGCAGCACTTCCACTGACTGTATTCTTTATGTATTACGAAACATGGTGTATTTAAATGTACGTCTACCAAGAAAGGGTCTCAGTCTGACAGCTGTAATTGCTCACTAGCAGCTGCATAATGTTGCTGTGAAGTTTATATATACACACGATGGACAAACAGCTTTTTAAGAGAAATTGCCTATGATTAACCCCGCATAATTTGACACATTTTCAGAAGCATTCCCCCCTTGTACGTCACTACCTCAAGTTCTCTTCCAATTACCCATTAAAAATTAGCATACTTCTTAGAAAACTGAAGTTCATTTATACACAAATAAGCTTTCTAATTAAAGCTGTAAAAGGAAAACCTGTTAAAATCACACATCTGGATTATCACCTTAAATGGTTATGATAAAATATGCACTAGTCTGAATTCAGATATTGTAGCTGGTTTTGTTCTGTAAAGCTGCAGAACGTTTTTAAAAGATGCACAAGATGAATTCGAGTCAACTGTTCACAGTAGGAAACAAAGCAATGGGTCGATTTCCCATTTCCAAACAAATACATTTATAAACACTGCCACTCTGTTGCCGACTCTAACCACGGTATCTTTTTAAAGCTCACATACACTTTACCAAGGGACTCATCAAACAGAAGTTTTGCCAATTTTTAGATACAGACAGTAGGAAGGTCTAGAAGTTAGAGCTGTACACAAGCTTAAATCAAAAAGGCCAATTTGTTTCTTTCAAACTTGTAAACACTCTGAAAACCTCCTCAACGATTTCTTACATAAAAGACATTGCTATTTAACTGGCTCAAACTCACTTTTGTTATCTGGGTCCAAGAATCCTTGTGAAGTATCACACTGTCAATACACCTCCACAAAAACAACTTACATTTTTAAATAACCTATTTGAAATTTATTGCCAGATATTAAGAATTTATTTTCACAGGAAATTTGCCTTGCCTAATTTTCTAAGGTGGAATTTTACTGACACTTTCTTCTCTTGACTTACTAAACTTACTTGCTCTACCTTCAACTATTCGCTATTCTTGCATGACTGCTTTCTCAAGAATTCAGCATAAGCCTCAACAGATCAGTATATTAAAAGCGTAGAAGTCAAATCCAGGCTTCTATAGTTTGAAGGGAACTAACAATAAGTTCCATTGTCGTCTCTACGAATTAGTTAAAAAAAAATTAAGAACATTGACCTTGTCAATGGGACAACCAGATCAGATCAGCGCTGAATCTGGAAGCTTTGCAGTAAGGGCAATAATTATGTATTATAATAAAGAATGGAAAGATTACTGCAAAGTCACAAATGTAGGAGCATTTTCTGTATTAGCCTGAACACACTGAAGCAAGGAATTTAACAAGTAAGCATAGTTTGCTTTGGTTGTTAGGACAGTTCTTTAAAAATGAGAAGATACTGTCCCAACCAGATCAGCAAAAAGGAGAAAATTCTCTGTTGTCTCAGGAAAAGAGCACTGAAGTAGTTTTCTGCAAGCTGCTCTATGAGGTGGGGTTTTTTCCTTACAAAATTTTTATTTCTTTAAAGAACACAAGCTGGCTATTTGCAGTAGAGGCAGCAGGAACTGGTCTCAGACTGCAGCTATCATCACAGAACACAGAAACCCTTCTTATAAAATACAGATACAAAGCAAGAAGTACGTTGGAAGACAGAGGCTTTTGTCAAACTACGCTATCCTTCCCGTCCTCATCCTGGGAAGAGCACTGCTCTCGACACACACAAGGATCACCTTTGCTCTTTGAGTAGTAGAGCCCTTCCTTTGCTCCCAGTAACAGGGAGAACAGGAAGAACGTTGCTGTCTTGAGAGAGGCATCATCAAGTTCAGATTGGCACAAGTCTCAGTGCTATTAAAGACCAAATCATTGCTATGTAAATCACAACACAGTCTACAAACTGTAATGTTAATGGTGCATAAGAAAAGAAAAACTGAAAATGGTTTAGTTGTAACTGAGTAACTATTTACAGTCTAGTACGTTAAATGAGTTTTAACATTTTTCTTCAGTTTTTATAGTCTAGGCTGTCAACAAATACCCTGTACTGCAGATTTTTAGGTATGAACTCTTCCATTACACACAACTTCTCATCTACTCTTATAAGTGGGCAATTAGTTAAAATCCAGAAGACGATCTTTCACAAAGAAACGTGCTGCAAGAAATGCAGTTCTCTTAACCAAAAAAATTTCTAAGAAAGTAAGCAGTAACTTTTGAAAGCATTTAGAAGTCTGTTCACTGGGTGAATTCTGACAGGCTTCATTTATGTACAATTAATAAAAAGTTGCTTTCATTTTGATTTAAGGATTCATATCTCATTTCAAAGCATCTTAAGTCTACTTTATTAGATATTTATCGTATTCAGAAAAATTATGCTGATTTTGCTTCAGCTTTCTTTTCAATATTCTATTCACACTTCCAATCCAACTGCTATCATCTCAAATAAACCTTAAAGCCTGACTTTGCATAAGCAAGAGAATTCATATGCAGTTTTAATGCAAGAGGATGCCTAATTTTGCAAACATTCTATGCAGTAAGAAGTCAAACATTTGGGAGGTTACAGATCTTAGGAGACATCTGAAATACAACAATTGACAGTGAACTTCAGGTTAGGATGTAGACCTAACTATAAACAGACTCTTCTGCAAAAGCTGAAAACTCATCACAGAACTAACAGATATTTGACAATACTAAACATTCACCCTTTCTGCTATCTTTTTGTATTCTCATGTTTATTCCTTGAAGCATTTTTGTGCTCTTAACCACTACAGTTAATCCTGCTGTGTAACTTGCAAAGTACAAGTTTCCATTTTATTTGTTACTCATCGCAAATGGGTCAAACTACACAGCTCTGTTAAATTTGTGACTAAAAGCTAGGAAAACCTAAACTGCTGAAAACAGCCTACAAAAAACAAGAGCAGCAGCTTGCAGTTCAGTCCTCTTTCTTACTTCAGGAGTTATATTTTTCAGGGTGTTTTTCTGGTTTTGTTTTAAACTCAATTAAAAGTGAACAACTATTTAGATGAGATGTTACTACACATTAGGATGGACTAAATACGACTGCTTACTTAGAAACCAGTATCATTTGAGAAAATGAGAGTAAGCAGATCAACAGTTACATAATACAGAGCATCTCCCACACAATACTAATCAAAAACCAAGCAAAGTGACTCAAAATAATGAGCTATGATAGAATATTCACATAAATACAGCCAGCAACATTTAATGAATCTGATCATCATGAACAGTCAGCAACGGATGAATACTGACTCAAGATGTACAATACAGTAACAAACACAACAGAATTGTTAAAACTTCATTTTTAAGACATTTGCATTGGGCAAAGTACACAAGTTGAACAAGAGGATTCTTTATAAAAAGCAAGCTCAAATACAAAAACAAGTTTATCTGTGTTTAGACTATATGCCTAAAACATGAGACTCATTTTTGTTTAGATCTCAGGCATCCTCACACAAGATGAGGAAAACCAGATGTCACGCTCTGAACAAAAACACACTGTGGAGCCAGACATCAAAACTTAAAAACACTTAAACCTGTCCAACAACCAAGGAACATTATAGTGAGACTTGTGCATTTGACATTCAGTTCTAGTAATGATCCTCTGGACCTCCTCAATAGTGGCTGACCATAAATTAGATCATGGCTTCATGCAGACATAGTCACCATTTGGTGGAGGAAAACCACCTGCCTCCAAATGAAACACGGAAACACACACTCAACATCAACTATTGTGTAGCTTCCTCCTAATTAACGGCAAGCCACTTTCAGATACAGTTAAGGACCGTCTTTATTATACGCATTTGCAATTGGGCTATATTTAAGACTAGTTCTAGTTCAAGTAAGCCATACAAGCTACACTCATTTTATCCAGCTCTTCTTAAGATACTGGCTAGACAGCAAAGTAACAAAAAAAGGGCGGGGGGGAACGGAGAAAAAGAGAGAGAAGCAAAAATGTTATTATCACAGCACACAAAAACCACTGCTGTGTATGTTGCTGCTTAACATAGTACAAAGAACTAGTATCAAATATCACAGGGAAAACAAATTCAAACTCCTTTTGGAGAAGGAGTGATAATCAGGTTGGGGTTTTTTTTAAAATCACCTTTTTTTTTAACCTTATGATTAGTAATCTGTATTTTGCTCATAATACATAACCAACAACCCCAACTTAATCACTGCAAGGTACTCCGAGTTGCTAGAAAGCTTCAGAGTAACAGCCCTAAAACAGTAAACCTTCTGCTTTTGGGGAGTGGGAACAACTTTCTGCTAGAGACAACACTGAACAACCTTCTTTAAATAAACCATTTGCAAGCCATGAGGTGACAATTATTTTTATCCCTGCCAAGCTAAACAGTAATGCAGAGGTCAAAAAAAGGTAAATAGTCCAGCAGATCATCCTAACCCTTCAGCAAGATAAAGATGAGTTTCTCAACAAGCACACAGTGGGGGAAAGACATTGTAGCCAAAACCTAAACCCACAGGCTCATCCAACAGAAGACATAAATGACAATCAGATGTTGGTAAGACACCAAGTACAAAGTATTCCTGACTTATCAGGGGGGGGGGGGGGGGGGGGGGGGGGGGGGGGGGGAGAAAAGGCCTAGCATGAAAATAAGTATATGCTCAACACTTCTTGAAACTGCAGAAGACTTAAGACTCAGACCTGTAGACGGAAGCTGTTTGAGGGGAGTATTCAGATAGCAGCAACTACTAAATCTGCCAGCTGTCTCTACTGAATCCCTGCTTAGATACTGGAAAGATGAATGGAGACATACAAAATACTTTCAAGCCACTAGCCTGAAAGAAGACTAAGTCAACACTTACACAATGCGCTTACAGTTTTTACAACCAAAAGAAACAGGATTCTCTCATAAACTGACAATCACCTTCAGAAAGCACGTTTCCTATTTTTTGCTAGAATTACCCACATTTATGAAATTTATGAGTTGTTTTTCTTCCCAGATGATCAACTGACTATGCACCAAGAGCCGCATGGTTTTCAAATGAATGGACGTACAAAAGTGCATGCAACTTCAAAGCCACTAAAAGAGTACTTGATCATAATAGTGCTAACCTACTGAAAACAAAAACCAGACTGCTCAAGTTTATTTTTCTTTCCAGAGTCATGTAAACCATGGTTCTGACAATCTTCCTTAGCTCAGGAAAGCTAACTCCTGAATATTTAGAAGACAGCAGAACACCAACATAACTTACAAAAGTTTCTTAATGTCTGTAAACTCCCCAGTAACTCTGACTTTTTCTGTTTCATTAAAAACAGCTACTCAAGACTAGATGCTAAATCAAATCGAAGTCGAAGAATCACATGGAGGATTTTTAAACCTTAACATTTGTTTACAAAAATAATGGCAAACATCACCCAAGTAAAACATCACTGTGTTTTGGCTTCTGGCACAGTGGGAGGAAGGAGAAGAAAAAGGGGGAAAAAAAAAAAAAAAGACTGCAGCCTCCTTGCTCACCACTGACAGCTTCACAAAGAAGTCCTATTTACACTTACCAAAATAGACACAGGTCCATCCTTCCAGTCCCTGGACAGCAGGTTGCACGCCTGGTGTATGTTTTGTACTTATCTCTCATTACTTCAAGTATTTTCAGCTCATTTCTGAACTCAATCTTAAAGACAGATGCTAATTCTGTGCCTTCTCCAGCATTTGTCTTAGAAGTACTAACTTTTTTTAATTTAAAATGCACATGTGAATACAAGCAAAATTAGCAGCTACTCTCAGAAGAAAAAAAAATCCACCTTACTAGAAATAATAAAAAAAAAAAAATGATGCAACAGTATCCTTGTTTTAAGAACAAGCAGAACAGATTGTATCAGGATAAATTCAAATAGCCAAAGGGAAAAATGCCAACTTAATTATATCTGCTGTACAGTAGAAGATGCAAAAGGGCTGCAAACTTGGCTGCTTCGTAGGTAAGATGCTCTGCACATACCAGCAACTACCACTCTTTCCAATGTATTACCCTCCCATGTTCCTTGCAAAAAAAAAAAAAAAAATCTACCATTCCTTCTGCTTTCTTGAACCAAGGGCTCTGTATCAGCCCCCTCCAGAAGACAGCTCCTTCTTCAAACATCAGTGCACTCATTCCCTCTCCCACCCCCTCCACACCTCTCCTCTCTCCAGTCTCCCACCAAAATGAGTTTTTGCATAAATGGGACAGCAGCACAGGAAAAAAGTTGTTTTAAAAAAATGCCAGGTGGATACAACTCCAGTTTGACTACAGAGCTTCTGAAAACCTGCCCATGTGACAACAGAAGGAAATACAAAATCATCCGTATTATTATAGACTAACGTGTTCCCAGAATTGATCTTGAAGTACTACAGTTGTTCTTTTAAAGTACGTTAACTGTTAGACACCAAAGAGATAACAGTCCTATTATTAATCTTGCATTTCAAGGGAGTGCCAAAAGAATTAACTACATACGTACGAGAAGCTGTGCTTCAGCACTTGATGATGCAAAAACAAACACAGACACAAAATCAATCCGATTCTGTGCAAGTTACAGCACTGTCAGCTATGCAAGAAGTGCTACGAAAAAGAGTAAGTACCAGGAAAGTGTCTGAATTCCTAATGTTCGAGATCTTAGGTAGAAGATAGAAGTTTTCTTTTTAAGGTGTAACAAATTCCATTCAACTGACATTACAAAGTTATAATTATCTGTTATTTAACTGATTTTACCAAGCTACGCCATTTGACAAGTAAAGACATAAGCTCTCCATCGGCTGTGTTAAAAAAAATTCTCTTTTCAACTTTGCCTCATTTCCCTCTTCATATGTAGTACTACTTAAAAGAAAAAAAAAAAATTAAGAACTCTTGTTACAGCTAAGCCAGCCATTTTCAGCTGCCAAACTAAAGTTTAGTTCCATTTTAGTACCAGGAGACTGTGGATCATAATCCATGCAGTTAAAATGAGGATTACTTGTTGACATAAATTTTGAACAGCTCAAAATAACCCAGCCTTCAAATTTTGGGGGGAGGAAGGGGCATGAGATTACTAACAGAACTGGCAGAAGCAGTTTAAATGCTTTTCTGCGATTAGTGGATGATACATCATGATGAAGAATGTATTGATCTAAAGTTCTGCACAATCTCAACCTAGTGCAAAACTGATATAGCAAAGAGATGCTGCAAAGAGAAGCGTTAACACCTAAGTTAATACCACATGAAGGAGCCAGTAAATCTCACATTAAAGTGCCTGACAGTACATTTGATTATTTGATTGACTGTATTAAAAATAACCTCCCATACTATCAGTAAAGTATTTTCTACTTACACTTCTGACTTATTTACAGATCCATCTTGCAAAGGACACCAAAGATGGATGGAATTTCCCGTCCCCAAGGAATTTACATATCAAATGACGTACAATTCAAATGGCCATACACAAGGCTAAATAAGACTGAAAATGTTGCCTTGACCAATTTTGCGTTTTAACTAGTCTCCAATTTAAGTCATGCTTCTGTGATGAATCCCGTTGATGCTTTTATGCCACTCAGCGTTCCAATTAAATTAATATTTTTAATTATACTTCTAAGAAAATGCTAATGGCTACAACTCTACAATAACAGAGTATGGCCTCATCGGTCATCCCCATCTGCCTGTCCTTATTTAAGCGGTATAAGAAAAGTAAAGATAATAATTTCTTTTTTCTTCCAGAGAATTACACCACATAATTAGAGTTTCACAAATCCTACAAAATGCAATGCATCCAAAAGCATTATTCTGTTTTAGTGCTGTGACAGACTTAAATCAGAAGTGATCATTTACATACGACATGCTAGACTCCGCACACCGAGACACCAATTCAACTCAGCCTTCGGAAGGAGGCTAATAAAAGAGTTCCAGAACACCTCCTGCTGCTTACCTGTTTCCCCCTCTCTGAGTAACCACTGAAAAAGGAAAAAATAAAAATAAAAAAAAAATGGGCTTTGCAAATCTCTTCTACAGCCACCAAAGACAAAATGCTAGATGAGCAGAAAGAAAAACAAAACTAAGTGCAACAAATCTCTCCTGAACTACTGTTACAAGGTTCTGCTCACACCGGAATAAGCTTTAACACAGGATGTTAGGGAAGGAGGCAGTTAAGGTATTACACAGAAGACATCTCACCTTTCAATTTTTGCATCAAATGCATCAATGTGTTAAACTCACACGCCAGTTTCACCACTTATGACACAGCAGGTAGCTCGTGAGCAGAGACTGTTCAAGCACAGCCCAAAGCCTGTCAAACAACATTTGTTTACTACACCGACTCCCAAGAATTCTAGAAAAAGTTGTCATTATTGTTATCACTGAAAGTCACTGTGGCAGCAAAAAGTTCTCAGCAGCCGCGCCGTGTCTGCCGTGCAGGAGACCCAGATGAATTTTCTCCCATCATTTCTCCCACTCGCTGCTCGTAAGAGAGCGGTGACTACCGTGGGGCCGGAGCGCTGGAGATCTGGGTTGAGGGCTGGAAGGAATGCCTTTTGTCACTCCGAAGGAAGGACTCCCAGACACATCCGTGACCTCCGCAGAGAAGTTCACCTTATCCTGGCAGGAAGCTGCCGCAGTGTGGGACTGTGAAGGTAGAGCCAGAAAGGCGCTGGAAGCGTGGATTACCAAGGTTTGCCTCGCTCCTTAACCAAACTTTCTTAATTTTTTTTTTTTAAACTTCAGTTCACAAAAACAAGCTCGGTTTTGAAACACTTCCCACACTGTACTTTATTTCTGATAAAGTATTGACAATATGCGGTATCGTACTACAGGCAGTGTCACGGAAGTTCTGCTAGCCAAGATTCACAGATACAGACGAGTAGCTCCCATCACCTACTCTACCACAGCACACAGATCAAAACAGGCATATCCAAAAAGAAAAAAACAGGAGGAGGGGAAGAAGTGGGAGGCAGCAGAGGCATGATCTCACCCCAGCAGACCGAGGTACTGCAGCCCAGCAGCGGAGAAGCCGCCACAAGAGAAAAATCAGAGTTTCCTGCCTTTGTACCGAGACTCTTGTCGCTGTGGCACGGCTTTCTGAAAACTGTGCTACACCCGGCGCTGCTGGGACGGAGGGCGAAGCGCCGCATCCCGCGCCCGGCGGGCAGGCTGCCCCTCCGCCAGCGGTTACCGCCGAAGCAAAGCCCCCTTCCGCGCGGGACGGTGACCCCAGCGGGGCCCGAGCCGGTCGCGGAGGAGGCGACTCCCCCTTCCGCCCCTCGGCCGGGCCACCCCCGGCCCCGCAGCGCCCCGCCCCGCCGGCGGGCGAATCCCGGCGGGTCACCGGCCAGGGAACCGCCGCGGGCTGGCTCCGCTCGCCCCCGCCGGGTCCCCGCGGGGGGGCAGCCGGCCGTTCCCCCCTGCGTGCCCTCCTCCCCCAGCGCTGCCCGGGGAGGGGAGAGGGGCTTACCTTGCTGCCGCCGCCGCCGGGAGCCGTCCCTCAGGCACACGCTCGGCGCTGGAAGCCGCCTGCGCCCCGCGCCGCCCCCCCCCCCCCCCCGGCCCGCTGGCTGCGGCGTCCTCTCCCCGCTCAGGACATGGTCTCTCCCAACGCGGCGGGCTACCGCGGCCGCGGGCGCTCCCACTCGGCGCGGCGGGGGGAGCCTCTCGCCCCGCTCCCCGGGCTCCTCTAATGGCGGCGGCTAGAGCGGCCCAAAGCAAAATAAACCCCCATACGGCCAGGAGCCCGCACGTCAGCCCGGCCTGCCGCCCTGCCCGGCGCCCATTGGCGGAGCCTGCGCCCTCCCCTCCGCCAATCGGAGCGCGCCTCTTTGGGAAGAACGGGTGATGTCATCCCTGCCGCTGGGGCGCCTCGCTGTGGGGGTGCTGGCCCCGCCCCGCCCCGCGCCCCGGGGAGCCCCGCCCCCTGCCGGCCCCTCCCGGCCCCTCCCGGCCCCGCCGCCCCGGCCCCGTCCCGCCGGGGACCCACGCCCGGCCCCGGGCCCCTCCCACGGCTGCTCCCCCGAGCCTTTTCCTCGCACACCGCCCGGTCCCCTCGGGGCCACCCGGCGCCCCAGCCGCCTGCCCGCCTGGGCTGCCGCTCGGCCCTGCCAGGGCCCTCCCTGAGGCAAACCTGTGCACGGCACCCACCTCGGTCAGCAGCGTCGGGGAGTAACGCGCGGGCTGCGTTAGAAGCGGGAACGAGACCGTCCGCTTGGCCTGACATCCGCGGTCGTAGGTGGTACCTCGACATAAAGTTTCCTATGGAAATAATCCCTCCCAAAAAACCCCTTGCGATGGCACCGGGCCAGACGGCAGCCGTCGAAAATACCACTTCTGTGGCAACCGGTCCTTCCAGTGTCCTGACAGGAAGCATCTCCTGCGTGCGATAAATAAAGTCGCAACAGAGGGTCTCACGCCCAGGCTGTGCAGGCCCCAGCCTTTGGTAGATTCCCCTTCGTTCCTTCAGTTCTTCCACAGCAAAATATTTCCCTGAACGCTGCTAAGAAATAAACTGCTAAGATTTCCTCCCCGTGGCGATTCCGGCCGTTCCTAACTCGGCACGCTGAGTGCGTGGGGTTGGAGTTCGGGGTGTTCACCCTGGCCCGAAGGACTCTTCAGCTGAGCAGCGGTCGAGCGGTGCAAAGCCCATTCCTCTTCTGGGGGGAAAAGGCCAGTAGCAACTGCTCCGCCAGCCCTTGGGTTCAGTCCTCATGCTGGCTATGCAATCATATTTCTTGCTTTCTACTAAAAAATTGCGAGTCCGCATCTTCCTTAAGCTGCTCTTGTGTGCTCACTGACAGAAAAAGTGCATTTGCCCGTATCCTCACTCTTCCCTCATGGGTCTTACATCGTTTGATATCTGACTTTTTTTTTCCACCACAGTTCCTACTTTTTATTTCAGGCTTTTTCAGATGTTCTAGCACTTTTTATTTCCGTGGTTTCATTCCCTGTTCCCGGCCGAGGCGATAGAGGGGACTCTGTTAGCTAATGCCTCCGGCTAGGTCTTGCATTGGGAAACACATCCTCCTCTGACCAGCTGGATCCATCCCTGCTCGCTCAATCAACGTAAAAGAAAAGCACCCAAGATGTTCAAGCAGAGCAATGATGCCTTGTGCTAGAGAAAATCCCTTTGTCCAGCAGTCAAACAACTAGAACTGGAGTCAGGACAAGTAAAATGTAATCACTTTTGGAGACTGAAAGAGAAATTTGTCTCCATTTGCAAATAAATTTGTTCCCTATAAACATCAAAAACTGTTGGGGGGGAGGGTAATGTGATTTGTCTCTCCCAGACTAGTTATTTACTAAATTCTCTTTCTGACTCCACTGAACAAGTTGAGCCCTAGTCTGCGTTTTGGGAAACATACCAACAATTACGTATGTTTAGCTATAGAGAAGATGGGGACAACTGTATTTTCTTTCACACACCCACATATAAGATCCAGATGAACTTGGATAAGTCATGCAAAAGAAATACGCCTTATCTTAAGGAATCATGCCATCTTAGCGCTTAGAAATAATTCAGAAAATGTATCCCTTGCTCTTGGCGTCTAGGCAAGGTGATGGAAGAGCTGTCACGTAAGTGAACAAGTAGCAGGGTAAATCCTAAATGCTGCCACAACTGTACAACAATGGGAAATTTCCAGAAATAATTGTTATAGATTAGACTGCATAAAAAGGTATGAAAATAAAAGGAATATATAATTTTTGGGAAAACATCACTGCAAATTCTTCCAGAATATTTCCTAAACCTGTCAGAAAACCATTTGGTGATCATGGAAACATTTTAAACAAAACACAGTGCACTGCAGCACATTAGGAGCATGTAATGTACTTTCACAACACAGAAAAGAGCTTTAATGAAGCTCAGCTTGTATGTCTTCAAAGAGTTTTGTTGCATAGGTAAGAAAAAATAATGGCCAACTAAAAAAAAAGATATTCAAAGAATTCTAGAGACAAATTATTTTCATATCTGCATAGTTGTTCTGCAGAACAGAAGCATGCCGAGTAATGAAACAGGTACCTGTAGAGTATATGAAGGCAAAATTCAATTTTACATGTGGTAAGATTGAATTTGAAAATAGTTACCAGAGCTGTTAGTTTCAAAAGCGAATCCTGGCAGCACCTCCAAATTACAGGACGTTTTTAATGTTGGTGATATTATTCCTAAAGCCATGTCTTTAAAACTGTCTCAAAAAACTGCTGGCATCTCCCTCCAGGTTTACCTTGCGGGAGTTTGCCATTTGTTCTAGACTTAAACAATAAAATACAATAGGAATGACCTTTCAGCAGTTTAGAACATTGATATTTACACGTATATTTTATCCAATAATAGCTTCCAGACTTCTAATTTGGAGAGAAATCAAGATCTACAAGACTTGATAACCCAGTTCTCAATAGATTTGGTATTTGATCATCTTTTTCTTTTTTAAATGTCAGAAAGATAAGTCTATTTTTGTTAGAGGTAGCAGAAGTTGTATGCGAGTACTAATTTCCTGTATTCCACCCCAAATTTTAATTTTATTCCACCAGTTTAAGGACAAATTTTAACTTCCCAGTAAGGAATTTGGAACAGTCATACTCGTTTGACAGCTTAATATGTTATTTTGGGAACTTTGCTTTGCGGAGCTGAATTCACTCGTGCGTTGGAGATTATGTGCCTTCACTAACGGGGTGTGCGACTGCCCTCTGTAACTCAGAATAAACCGATAGCAAAACTGCGCGCCTTCATTCACATCTAAAAATACGATTTGCACACATATGTGTTCCAGCTTTCCTTTTTTCCCACTTCTCAAGCATCATAAATCCCTGTTCCTCTAACACCCGCTGCTTTCTCCCCACCTTCCTCAGGCATCCTAGGTCTCTCCGATCTCCTTTCTTTCCTTCCAGTTCCTCTAGAACAAGAAAGAGCTGCTCGGGAAAGAACTGATAGTAAATTTCCTTGTCAGAACTCACAGATGTGATGAAATCCGAGCGGCACACGCAAGTCATGCAATTTTGCAGAAATATCGGTGGAACCCAGCTCCGAAACCCACCTGGTTCCTCCCCCTTGTCAGCCTGGAGCTGCACCACCGGCGCTTGTGCAGCAGCCAGGAGCACAGACTGCCTGAAGCAGGAACCCTTTGTGCCTCCGAGGTGCGAGCCTTGCTGGCAGCCAGCGAGGCAGATGGCTGGGAAGTTCCCTTCCTTTTCTGCAAAGAATTTATAAATTTAGGATTTTTTTCAGAATAACCCAGAATTGCAAATTGCCGCTATCGCCTATTAAACAAGAGCACTTTGCCCCACGCTGCCTTACAAGACGCCCTATTTCTTCTGTCCTGATGCTCACTGTTAGTAAAAGGTTTCTTCCCTCAACCCTCCCTGACGTTTCTGTTCTGATTCACCCTGCCTATAACCGAGCGAATGATACCAAAAGCTATAATTAGAAAGCAAGCATCGAAACGTTTCACAGTAGCATATTTCTACACGTTGCCTACAATAGCCGGGGGACTCAGGGAAGCACAATTGTGCTTCAGGTAAGCAAAAAGACAAACACCAAATTATTTTACGCTGGCATGGAGTGTTTTTGTGGTGCAGCAGAATTGCCTCAGCCCGAGTGCAAAGATTACATCTAGTTAGCGACGTATAAGTGCAGATCTCGTTCTTATGTAATTCTCTTTACCCTGGTAACTACTCGCTCTCAGGCAGAGCGCTGGCTCCCATTAGGCAATTCATCCTCGGCTCATCCAGGAGCAGAGATGTACGTGCTCACCAGATGGTTATTTCTCACTAGCTGAACTTTGAATATGCAGAACTCCCTGCTCACACCGGCTCCTCGAATCCTGCTCTTGCCATCGCTTTAGTCAGTGTTTTCAGGCTTTTTGTGATCAAGGAAGACTTGCAACTGGACTGAAACGCTTAGATAAAGGGTGAGGAATAGAAATGCAAAAAAAACCAAAGCAAGCACAGTTTTTGAAGCTATTGAGAACAGGATATTTTAAATGGTTGACTGATTCGTTACCATTTTTCCATCCTCTCTCTGAGTCAGCCTCAGCCTTCACAATCTCATACTTGTGGCTCTTTTTCCCATTTTAGTTTGAAACATAAAAACGTTCAACTATAGCTAGATCACTATCCCCCCTATCCAGACGAGGATGAAGTCAGAGAAGGCATAATGCCCCGACCAAATCCCTTCTTCCCTGCCACAGCTCTTGGGTGTTGTTGCAGGCTGCCAGCCTGCGACCTGTAAGCGAGCTTCAAATATTTGCAGCTGACCCCTGGCCAGGGGAGGAAGGCAGGGTCCTTCGCTGTCGTCACCGCGCGCTCCCGGTCGTGATGGGAGAGTTACTGCCCTCGTGCTAGCCCTGGTCTGGCCTCACGGCTGCATCCAGTGGGAAACAGCTTTGTTAATTCTACCCATTGTGTTGGCTCAGTTTTTAGCTGTTTCTCAAAAAAACATCTTTCAGAAAATATTTCCAGAGTCACAAGTTTTCTTCTGACTTCCCCAGGGGTTTTGCGCTAAGAAGGGATGTCATGCACGTCGATCATGCCCTTCTCCCTTTGGTCTTTTTTACTACGAGAAAAGTGAGAGTTTATCCCATACCCTGAGCCACCAAACACACGGCACAAGGGGCAGGGAAAGAGCAACCGAAGAGGAAAGTGGTCCTTTCTGCCTCGCTATCTGTACCCCCGGGAAGAGATAGCGACCTTCTCCCAGAGGGTAGTCAGAGGTAGGAGCAGCTCTCGTTGCACAGCGAAACACTCACCCCTGCGTTCCTCCTCTTCTTCAGCTACGGGGCTGCCCTACTGCAAACGCACCGTGGCTCTCCGTGGGGCCAGCAATAGGCACCTCGCACCTTTCCAGGGGGTATATGCCCAGCAGAGGTGGTGGGGGTGTGTGCGATTGTTTTAGGAAAAAAACAGCTAGGAAAGGTAGGGAATAAACAAATATAGCTGGGAAAGGTAGAGAATAAACAAATATAGCTAGGAAAAACTGTGCAGAAATATCGCAAAGTATGTACTGAGTTGTTATCTCCTCAATCGCTTTGAAATGTATTTCAATGGCAAAAAGAAAAAGGTTGAAAGTGGGGAGCATTTGTATTGAAAGCTTTGACGTGCACCGTATTTTTCTTGCTTTCTCTCTGGTTCCACAGGGAGCAGAGGAAGGAGATGAAGAAGTAAATCCATCGGGATAGGGCTTTCCAGCTGAAGGGTTTGAGCCACATGACCAGGGAATCTTGGAAACTTTCCTCGGTTGGGCAGATGCTCAGTAGGTGAAGGAGTCTGTGCTGGATGGCCAACAGAAAAGCAACACACACGGAGAAAAATGGGGAACGGGGAGGCGATGGGGTGGCTGTAGTCCAGCGTGTGCGTTCAGCATGGTTCTGGAGGCCCCGGGAGGCTGCAGGCTCTGCCTGTCCCAGACGGTGAGCACAGCGTGGCTGCTGCCGCTGCTCTAAGCATGCATCAGCAGGTTTGTCACAGCAAAAGAATGCGGGGGGAGGACAAAGAGAAGAGGAGAAAAACAGGGAGAGAATTAAGGAAAATGTGAAACAGAGTATTAAAAACAAAGGGAAAAGGAAAATAAAACGGGGAAAATGCAAAGAGCGCTTTGAATGGACTCTTAAAGAAAGTCATGAGGGAGGATAATGACAAGTAACAATGCAACTATAAAAGGAAGCAGCAGCCTCAGTCCCTTTAGGGGCATGTAAGACATTTGTGAGGACTTGAGACAAAAACCCATGAGAAAAATGAACTAAAATCCATAAACTAATTGCTGTATAGAAATGTCAGGCCAAAAGAGACTGGATTCCTCTATGCAATGGCCAGCATCTCTCTTATCCTCAACAATGACAGATTTAACTACTACCAAACACCGGGCCCCCTCCAAAATGCTCCTGCCAGCAGAAAAAGAAGTGTAGACAGAATTGTGGGGCGAGCGTAACACTGACTCCTCCAACGCTGCTAACTGAGGCTAGATAAAAATACTGCATTATACAACCACTGGCTTTGATGCCTAGGTTAGGTAGCTCCCTCCTCGGAGTACTGCCTTTTGCGAGCCCCACCGATGGCATCACCCCTCCCCAAACATCATATAAAATCCATAGATGCTTAACTCGGTGGCTGTAGGTTTGGGTGCGAAGCTGAGAGGCAAGAACTCATGCGTTTTTCTGCTTTAGGTAACCACGCCACTATTCCTATGTAGCGAGGCAGTATCATCAGGTGACATTAATATGCCCCAAATCCCAGCCAAAGTTAGCAGCCACTAGCAGTTGGTGAAAGGGAAAGGGAATTTATTGTAAAAGAAGGCTACCCAGGAGGCAACAGAGAAGGGACGTTCTGCGTTCAGTTTACAGAACACAGTACATCATGCCGAGCATAATCAGTGCCAGCTAATCAGATTATTTGATGAGCCAGAGGGAGCAAAATCTATCTTCGAGCTGACGTAATCCACCGACAGACTGCTCAAGGATTCTGGATACGTTCATTGCATGTCTCAGAAGCCTTCCCCTTACCTATTCATTGAGATTATCCTTTTTATGAGCAAATCTAGGATTAAACACATACGGTTCAAATAAAAACCAGAAAACAAAACAGGTAAGAGTGAGACTTCACGGGAGCGTAGCTAATGGAGCACTGCCAGTTGCTACATTACTGGTTTAGCAAGGGAGTGAAAGAATAGCAGGGACACCAGGGACAGTTTAATGCTATTAGTGGAGACCTTATAAGGATGGTAACTGATGAAGCTAAGGAATACACGAGTCTGGAATTAAAATGTGGAAAGGATGATTTTCTGGAAAGTCCTGAATTTTGGGAGAGAACAGATTTTTATTTTAATTCAGGCCTAGCCTGAGCCATAAATTCTCATTACTTTAATACCGTTGCCTTATTTTAGAGGTATGCTCTGCAAAAAATCTGTACCTTCTCCCAGCATTTCTCTTCACAAATAGGCAGATTCAACAACTGGATAAAAAGTAGCTTTCAGTCTTATTCCTACTTTTAATCTTACAGAAAGCCATTTAGCAGGGTACCTCATAATGCTATGCCTTATTTACAGATACAACGAGGGGGAAATAAATCAGAGAAACAGAAAAATAAATAATTTTCAAACCAGATTACATTCCTGGAAGGACAGTTCTTTGATTGCTTGTATTCCTAACTTTCAAAGAAAAGAATTTAGTAATTAAACATTGAGCAACTATTGTTTACTTGTATCAGGCATCACAGAAGGTGCTGTGCATTCTCTTTTTGTATGTTATGCTAAAATGATGGGTAGAAACAGAATAAAATAATTGCGCTAGAACATTGTCTAGGATCCCTGTCTCCCTCCCACTGCAAAAAGAAATGCTGAAGCAAAGCTAAGACATTTATCGAGCAGCAGGAGCTCATTAGCTTGTTGTCAGTACTCTCTCCCATTGATAGCTCTTACGTGGCTATCTAGTAGGTAAGCAGCGTTATAAATAGTCTTTATGTAGCACACATTTCTGCTTTCATATAAAAAATATGTTTGCTGTCTTCCAAATAATCCTTGCCACCCTGAGAAATACAGATTTTGTGATTCAGGAATGTGTTGCTTCAGTATTCCAACCACCTGTCTCAACTGCTTGTGAGTTTGTCTTGCCTAAGCTCTTTGGAAAACGTTTAAGCTTCAACAGCCTCCGCTTCCATAAGACACACAGCTCTGGAACTGCCCATGTCCAGGGACAGTTTTAAATTTCAGGGCTTTAACACAAGAGGACAATTTAGAGTATATATTGGGATTGTATACAGCTGAAATTGCTTAAATATTACAGCAAGTTAGATCTTCTGTAGAGGTGAGAGTAAGGACTGAGTATTAGAGAATTCAGAAGTATATTTAACTGAGGGGTAAACTCCTGTCTCAACGATTGACGTCGTGAGCCAGCCAGATCCATGTATAATCATTTGTCTGTACACCTCATTACTGGCCAAGCAAAACAGAAGCAGAGAGGGCAAGCCATTGACTTACGTTTGCCCAATGCAATTCAGGTTAATCAATAAAACCAATTTTACAAAATTATGCAAAATGTTGAGCTCCCGCTGAAATAATTGGAAATTGATGAAGCTGCTCGGTCTCACGAAGGTCACATTCCTCTGCTGGAGATTGAACCTTTACAAATATTGAAATCCTGGAGCGGGGGGATTCACACGCTTCTCTTCCTGGACATTGCACTGCTCTTCGTGCGATGCCAGAGGTTTCCGGTAGCCCAGTTTCCCCAGGAATTCCCACCACGCATCTCTCTGTCAAGTCAACTGCTACAGTCATGGGGCCTGGGCAAACACCCAAGGCCCAGTGAGAAAGTTCAGATTTGGATCTTTCCCCACAAGCTATATTTGATCGGTTGTCGTGGGTTAACCCCAGCCAGCAGCTAAGCCCCACGCAGCCACTCGCTCACTCCCCCCCCGGTGGGATGGGGGAGAGAATCGGAAGAGCAAAAGTAAGAAAACTCGAGGGTTGAGATAAAGACAGTTCAATAGGGAAAGCAAAAGCCGCACACACAAGCAAAGCAAAGCAAGGAATTCCTTCACCCCTTCCCATGGGCAGGCAGGGGTTCAGCCATCTCCAGGAAAGCAGGGCTCCAGCACACGTAACGGTGACTTGGGAAGACAAACGCCATCACTCCAATGTCCCCCCCTTCCTTCTTCTTCCCCAGCTTTATATACTGGGCATGACGCCATATGGTGTGGAATCGCCCTTTGGTCAGTTTGGATCAACTGTCCTGGCTGTGCCCCCTCCCAGCTTCTTCTGCACCCGGCAGAGCACGGGAAGCTGAAAAGTCCTTGACCAGTGCAGCAACAACTAAAACATCTCTGCATTATCCACACTGTCTTCAGCACAAATCCAAAACACAGCCCCATACCAGCCACTATAAAGAAAATTAACTCTGTCTCAGCTGAAACCAGGACATCGGTATAGAAAAATCACATTACACCGATTACACAACTGATGTCGATAGAATCCAGGCTACACATGTCAGAAGCAGAAGGTGGCTGTTCAGATGAATGGGGCTGATTACTTGCATCAAATTAGGAAGCTTATTTCTCAAATGGAGCAAAAATCTGTTTGGATTAGTGCTTTCCTACCACTCTGCGGAAGAAACAGAAGTTCTGCCATTTCATTTTGGTGCCGTTTCCCTCATCTTGCCATCCTGGCTTTGAATTTTCCACTCTTCTTATTCCAAGTGTACTGCTTGCCCAGATAGCTTAGTCTTCAAGAGGTTTCACATCGTTCTCAGACACTGAGTGAAGAGGTCAAGTGGAGATGGTCTTCCCTCGGAGCACACATCTCCGAAGCTGAACCGTATTCATTTCTTGGCTGTCTTCCTCTCATATCAGAGAATATTCTAAATAAGGTCTCGCTGGTGTATTGCTCAATGAATCAAAATAGCTTCATCTTATTTTAGTTTCATAACCCTTTGAGAAAAGTCCCTTGGACTTTGACTTCCCTTTAGAGCTGCCGACTGCCTCGGCATATGGCCCCGTTAGATCTTCTCAGTTAAACGCTGTTAAGTCGCAGTTCTGTCAACTCTCACTATTTTAATGTTTTTCTTGGAATATTTGCTTTCTGTCCTGGACCTCCTGCCTCTCGAGACAAGTGATTAAGTTAGACTCTGAGATTTTATTTTCAAAGTAGATTTCACATCCTCAAGGCAATGAAGAAAAGCATAAAATATGGACTAAATATAACCTCAGAAGGTTCAGAAACTAGAAGTCAAGACAAAAAAAGAACCACAAATATTGGTTCCTAAAACTCATTATTTAAAAATATATTTCAAATGTTTTTGAGAATGACAAATTGGTTAATTTTTTTCCCAATGTTTCTGACTGCCAGTTCCACTATGCAGAAGACATTTATTTTTGTGCCAGTGCTGGTCCAATATCGCAGCTTAGTACAGAGGAATGAGTAGATTTACTCTCACCAAGAGGTCACTCAAGCTGAGGCCCTTACATCTAGTAGTAATCACAGTCTCCCTAAAACATGCCAGGAAAAATACGGGATATTAGCATCTATGTTCTGGGTTACGTTTTGGGTAGATATGCTCTGTTTAGCTGATTTTCTTGTATAGCAGAATACCTACGTATTCCTTTTCTTTCAGTACCATCAGTCACTGCATTTGGACTGCATGGCTGCGGCAGTCCATCCCAGAGATGACTGTGCCATAGCTCTGGCTACAATGATTTCTTTGTACTTGTAGGCATCGTCTACAGTTTTACACAGCTTTGGTGTTAAATGTGTATCAGATAATGTCATGGAATCATAGAATGATTTGGTAGGAAGGGACCTCCAGAGTTTTTCTGCTTCACCCCCTGCTCGAAGAGGGACAACTTTAAAATTAGATCCAGCTTGAAAGTCAGATCGCGTTGCTCAGGGCCTTGTGCAGCTGAGTCTGAATCCCTCCAAGGATGGAGATCCCACAGCTTCTCTGAGCCCTGTTCCAGGGACTGACTGACACTGATTTTTTTTTTTCTAATAGATAGTCTTAAGTTTGCACTAGTTGTCTCCAAAACGTGTACACTCTGCCTCTTTTCAGTGTTGTAACCCTATATGAAGTTTGATTTCCTTGTTTTTCATTGAGAGATAACGTGACTAGAGATCATGAAGCCCCAAGTTTGCTGAGGCTGCATGAAATAAAAGAGATTCTAGGTTAGAAACACAAGCCATTAACCTAGAACACCAAGAAAAGCTTTGGCTTCTTTTTCTTCCTGTCTAATACTGGAGAGGCCATGACAAAAATCATCATTTAATTTATATTTATCGTACAAGTTTATAACTAGAACTGGTTAAAGGCCATTATTTCTTTTCTGCTTGAATTTTCAAAGTTCTAAAATACTTAATTCTACAAAAGAAAAAAATATTGAAAACTTGCCAGAAAAAGAACAATGTTATTTAAAACAAAAAAATGACATGATCGCAGAGTTGGGGCTTTTGTAACTTATCCAGGAACTCTGGGACTTGCTCTCCAAAGCTCTGTGTGATCTCCTAAGGTCTCCAGTGTCTCCTAAGGCCTCCTAAGGCCCAGGAGCCCAGCGTGGCTGGTCCAGAGACGGACTCTGAAGTGATGGGGACGCCTCGTCACAACACGGGGTTCCTCAGAGATAGACTCCGTCACGCCCAAGCCACCTCCCAGTCCTCCTGGCAAACTGGCAGGGAGTTGACTGGAGCACTTGTTAGCGTGGCTCAAAAATGTGTCTCAACTCATTAGCTTGTGCAAAACAGTTTGGTTTCAACAAACTGCCATTTACCACAACATCTGCATTTTTGGAAACTGTCTAGCGAGCAATATTTCCCATCTAAAAGGAAGTATTTTGCTTATCATCTAGCAGCCATCTCTCCAACAGCCATTTACCTACAAGCTGTTCTGAGATGTCCTCTCTTCTAAATGCAAGGAGAAAGCAACAAATGCAGCTCGCCACACTTGGAAACGTCTCAGTACATTTCACTGCATCTAAACTAGGCTAAACAAGTTACATCCTAGGCACACTGACCCCTCGGGGGAATACGAACAGTCTAGTTCAGACTACAGTCACATTATGAAGACCTAATTTAGTCTTGATGTTTTGAGGTACACATGCAAGCTGGTTTTTACAAGGTCACCCCCCAGCAGAGACAAGAAGTTTTTTACTGTTACGCAGGAAGACCTTGAGTTTTGAAAAATGCTCTTGCCTTTCATCGTCATCTGCATGCTATTTTTTTTCCATCTTACTTACATTAAATGGTCGGTAGAAGAGGCTGTAATTTATGCAGCACTCCAGACAGCTATCTCAGGGGTTACATGTAATACAACCACCTTCATTTTAAATGCTATTTTTAAATAAATGGTCTCAAAAACACCGTATAGTTTTAAAACTGAAAAGACAACAGAGGCTACCTGCTATGGATGAAAAACTGACCTGCATTTGGTGGCAAATGAAAGCATTCAGCCACAAAAACGATGACTAAGAGGAGATGAAGAAAAAAAAGATGGTAAAAAAATGTTAAAGTAAGACATTTTGAGATTTAGGCACATTTTCTCCATCTCCTTATATAGAATATTTTTAAAAGGTGAGTCCCGATCCTGTGTAAGTGTCCTTAAGAGTTAGTGCCAAAGACTTACCCAGGAAAATGATTTAGCCCTGCCAGTCCCTAATTACCCTTCCTTGTGGTACCCATTTCCTTGGGTGCTCTGTTTTTCTCCATCACTGTGACAACACTTCCCACACCAGAGGAAATCTTTAGCTCGCATCTTCCTGTAGCGTAGCAATTTCCCCATTTTCATAACTCAAGCCTTCCTCACCCAGCAGCTGCCGTATCTGCTTGAATTGTTGAGTATTTATTTTGTGGTGGTTGTTTTTTTTTTAAGTCCTGATCAAATTAGTTTGAGGGAAAGATACCTACAGCATCTTAAAGAACAGCTGTTCTTTATAAATCAACCCGAGGAAATATTTTGTCTGTTTATACTATGAATTGGCAGAACATAGGCTTCTGTATCCTGAAGTATTCTATCATCTCCCATTAAACAAATAGGGAGCTGAATTTCCGTTCCTAGCTACAGATCACAAACGTAAGCGGGAGGAAAGTAAACATCCAGCTTAGCTTTCACCTCACCGCGTTTGCCCAGCTCTGCATTGCATTATCTGGTTCTAGTTCATCTGAAGTTCCTCAACGATATCCTTAGGAAAATAAGTGAATACATCCTGGGTTTTTTTCTTTTACTGGGTATCGGTTTCTCCGCAGCGCTCACATCCTTCTTGGCTAAACGGATACATGCTAGATGGATAAAGATGTCTATAAGAAAGGAATTATTTTCTAACCTTTGCCTGACCTGGGGCTAAAGCAAGCTGTGTGATGCTTAATCTTACATTTGCATAGCGTAACACTATAAAGAAATGAACTCTGAGGGGCTCAGTCAGCCACTCCTCAGTCTGTTTTTCAATGCTAAATTAGATGGAAATCTTCTCCTTCAGTTAAAAATAATAATAATAAAAAATATATATGCTTTATTTTAGCACAGTGACATTGGTGGCTGTGGGGTTTGGGTTCTGGTGATTTTTTTCCTATAGGGTTTCTAATGGCAGCAAGGGTTCCCGAATCCTGCATTCATCACGCTTCTGCTAGCTGCAGGCAGAGCAGTAAGGACGGGGCCCGCGATCCTGTGTCAATCTGGTAATAACCAGTAATAATAGACTCTAAGCTGTCGTAAGAGGATATGACCAAGCCTTGTTTGGGTAGTGGAGAATTCAGCCACATCTGATGACTGTCAGCTGAGATGATCTCAGAGGGAAGGGAATCTGCCCACAACAAATAGCTTGTTGCCCGCCCACAAATATGATTTACCCCTCCACGGTGATGTTCCCGGCTTCTCCCCTCCCAGCATCCCTTCTCCGTGCACTCGCTGTGCACAAGACTTTGCATCAGCCAGCGTGATCCTTGCAGGGGCAACCTCAGCTCTCTCCCGTTCCGAACCAGGTGGTCAGAACCGGATGAATTTTATTTTGTCCTAAATGTGATGTAAGCTCTGTGTTCTCACTAAACCACAGCTTGTGGGTGGGGGGAGAATTTTAACGCCCTGCAAGATTTCCCACCTTTAGGGATTCCCCATGCCCGCATGTGGACTGCAACAGGCTTCGTGCAAGCGATGGAGCTTCTACGAGTCTTTGCATTTTGGGGGAGCAGTGGTGGTGTACGAGCCTGACTGCCCAGCCTGCCCTAGGACCGGGCTGAGCTCTTTTCCTCAGTAGCAGGCCAAGCAAGCAGCTTCCCCATTTTTGTTTAGGAAGTCACACTAATTACAGAGCTATTGTCTTCTTCATTTAAGCAGAGAGCATTAATCCCAATGCTATTAAAATCTCAAGGTTTCCAGCTTTCCTCAGGAACAGCGAGTGAAGAATGGCTATTTGTGGAGCAAGCTCACACCCACGCTGCTTTTCTGTGGTGACATTGGGAAAGTGGCAAACACTGCACGGTCGCTGTAAATTCATATTTTGCTGGCCTCCTTACCCAGGAGCCAGGCCGGAGCAGCCTGGAACGGGATCTGTGCTCCTGCTTCCTACTGTGACAAAGAAGGTGCCACAGGAGGGCACAAGGCAAGTGAGTCATTCCTGTGATCATTAATTAATTGCTGCCCTGCTGCTCCTCCAGGCAGGCCAAACAGATTACACATGGCAAAACTGACATAAACAAGTAGAAAATTCTGCTCATAAAGGAACTTGGGAAGGTGTTCGGTCCCCAACCTGCCAGAGCCCCAGACAGCCACCCTTTTCGGGATGCTCTTAGGTGCTTAGATCCATTAGGCTTCTCCCTAATGAAGGTGGGGTTCCCAGATTAGAGGATGCTCAGGAATTACTCCCTGGCGAGACAAACGCTTCTGTCTCCAACCTGGATGGGTGAAGCTTTAGGGTCTGCCTAAACCACAGCCAGGGCTGTCCCTTCCCAGCGGGTACTCTGTGTTTCCTGGCAAAAGCAGACACCTCCACCGCCAGCACCGAGACGAATCAATGGCAATGGCTGCATTGCCATCCCCGGGTTTCTGAGGTGCCTACCCCCACGTCCTGCGCCAGCAGAGAACTGGGTGAATCGGGTGGACGGCATCGCTGCCGTCATGGTCAGGAGCCTTCAAGTTTGCTGAGACCATCCTGAACGGGGAAGAGGGGAGCCCCCGCTCTGTCTCGCCTCCCTGCACGCAGAGAACTGTGTATCTTTAAAACTATTCCAGACGTACACAGGTGCACTTTGTAAGAAAGCCACTAGTAAAAGCCAAATCTCATCTGGATTTGTGCGCTCCCTTATCTCTTAGCGTTCCTTGCCTCGGACAGCAAAAGCAGCTGCCTGCCAGAATGCAGCCTTCCCTGGTGTCCCCTCTGCACCCCATCCCAGAGCCACCCCAGAGGAGAAAGCTCACCAGCAAAGGTGAGCTACAAAAAAAGGGATCTTCCAGCCCCCACCTGCTCAGAGAAAACCAGTCTGGGGAGGTGGGCTGAGCAGGAGGGTCCCCGCTGCCTGCCCGCCCTCGCAGTCCCTCTCAGCTTGCTGTCCTGCTCCCCAAAGCTGCTGGCAGAGGGGAGGCAGCGGCTGGGCACAGCAGCAGACAGCGAACGCGAGTGATACTCCCAAGAGCGTGGGCTGCCTGCCAAAGAGCGCTGCCAGGTGCTTGCTGTTTAAATTGCTTAATATATTATATTAAACAAAGCTCAATGTCAGATACACGGTCTCCATCCCTGTCTTAGGGCATGAGCTTGTCCAGAGCACGCAGCATCCCGCTGCAGCTGCGCTGAGGCACGGACTTCGATGCATGGACGTATCTCCTGAAGGCAGAGCTCGCTGCACCACGTCGATCATCCTCTGCTTTGCCCCAGCCAAAGGACTGGAGGTGTTGGGAGAGCGCAGATAGCGACCGCTCTCAAACTGACCCTCTGCAAATTCGCTTTTTGCTGAAGTACACAAACACGCTCAGCAGGGAAACTACGGTAAGGTAACCCTCTGACCTCCATCTGCACAAACCTGCCTGGTGAGGGAGAAGACCTCAAGCCTCAGAGAAGGGCGCGTAGCCCCAGACTCACTTTACTGAGTCGGGGGGGGGGGAGGCTTTTTGAGATTGATGGATAAAGCCACAACAGAGGACCAAACCTTGTTGTTAGTCCCCATAAAGCCGAGGTCCGTCATCCTTCCAAGGGCTGTAGGCTCAGGCCCAAACTCTAATTGCTTTATTGTTCTTGAGTTACAATGGTCTGTGATAAAATCTCCAGCTATACAGTGCATTTCCCTGGCATGGATTCAGAGCAGCAGATGCACCTCGATGCCTGAGCCGAAGCAGAGCTCCCCGCAGCCGTCCACTGCCTCGGCACCCAGGGTGCAGCCACATAGCACCGAGGATGGCAAAATTTGTTCATTAACAACTTTTTCTGGACCTCTGAGTTAAGGATGATGTACTGTACTTGTTAAGTAAAGTGTGTGAGGTCTCACAGCTACAATAGTTTATTAATTTGCCTCGTTAATCTAATTCCCTAGGCTCTTTTGGGAAAGATTAAATGAATCATATGTAGACAAGAAAAGTCAGCGCAAGGGGAAGAAACAGGGAGGCCTGGCACAGAAAAGTCAAAATTCATTAAAAAATATTGGATAAGTGCTTGTGGTCACCAGAAACTAAAATAATGGATGTTTGTTACTAGGAGGAAAATTCCTCTCTTTTCTGTATATAGGTGGGAACCCTATGGAAACCCCACGTAAGATTACAAATAAGCACAGTTTATAAAGGTGTCTGCTCTGCGCGAAGCTGGGAGCCACAGCTTGCTGTGTGGATTCCCATGATACGTTTACATCTGTGGATGGGTGCCTCTGTGCTTCTGTTTTCTGAAGTACAGATACGGCTTTGCAAGGAAAGACCCAGAATTACAACGTGTGAAAAGCAAAATGCTAAAACAAAGCTCGTGGTAGGTCACCACAACCCCTGGTAAGTCAGATGTGAGATAATCTTCCCTTGTTTACCCCATCGGTTATGTGTGTGGCCAAGGCCACAATTAATACTTTGGTATTTTCTGTAAAGCAAAATGGGGAAAAGATTTGCTTTCAGATTTTCGGTCGTAAAATTTTTCCCAAGTCACATACTTTAGCAGAAATTCTCAGAAATAGGCTGGAAGCTGTCCTCTGATGAAGAGCTTAAAGGCAGGTTCCCAAATCCTATTTACCTGATTTTTAAAGGCAGTCGAGACACTTGACTAAGAGATGGGTTTCAGGGTTTAACCCTTAACCGCGCAGAGGCACTGGGGAGACCTGGCGCAGAGTAGGGTTTTAGGGAGTCTTCCAACCTTTGCTTTGTGTAAACGGGCATTTCCAAAAACCTCATGCAGAATGTGCAGAGAACAAATTTAAGGGTCAGCCTCCTGATTTTCTTCCACAAAACAGGCTCTCTTTAAGCACTTGTTATGTTTAGCTGTTTTGCATGACTGAATTTCCATTCCCCCACAGCACGTGGTGTCCCAGCTTGGAACTGCCATCGGTTTGATACTTTAAAAGGACTGCTCTCCCCTAGACTTCAGAGATTTCAGATTATAGCTTGTCAGATAACTCCCATCCCTGGTCCAAACTGCAGCTCAGTAGTTTTTCTCCCTTTGCTCTAGCATAAACCATTTGAACAACCCTATGAAAAACACCAGGTCCTGTACTGTCTCCACAGGAGACAATTAACCCAAGACAAGGGTCAAGATCTGGTCCCATCTCTTCGGGATTTAACAATCCTTTCATCATTATCGCACTTTAAAAGCCATTAACTGTTTAGTTCACCTCATTTTCAGAAAGTTTCCAGCCCAACTGCCGATATCTGCCTTATCTAAATCGAACATCGCTGTCATTTCTTACTCAGACGTCTTAGAGAGTATTGATCATGGACCATCTCAGCCTCTGCTGCAAGATACATAGTACCTGAAAATGATTCAAGGGGACCTTCCTGGGACAGATCCTTCTTTCATTGGGAAACCTGTGGGCAGGATGAAGCATTTGTCAGACCTCATATTCAGAATGAGCCTAGGGTGGCAAGGGGGACCGATAAATTTAAAGCAGATTATCCCAGCATTAAATGGCTCAGGCTACCAACACAGTCTGCAGGAACAGAGCGAGGAGGATGGGGAACAATACCTGGACAGGGCCCTGTCCCTTCACAAACTTCGGGCCTGGCTAGCAGATATTTTGTCCATCAGACACCAGCCAATTTCCCAAGCAAGCATGATCCAGGCCCACCGACCCCCTAACCAGGCATCTGCAGGGATGGGTGACTGCACATTCCTCTTAGGTTTTTGGGGTTTGTGCACAAGAGGGATCGGTGATGCACATATAAATGGGCAACAGCCTGGGGTTTGGCTTATGGATAGCACTAGTGGTGGCCACACAAATGCCATTGCTTGCTCTTTTGCATGCTCTGGTCCGGTGCTGGGACAGCTGCTGCTCAGGCTGGATCCGTCCCTGGGCGGGCAGTGGCAGACAGACAGTGCCTGTCCGCTTTCTTCCCGGGCAGTGGTAGGGCCCTTTGCCTTCACCCATCACTGATTTCCACAAAACCGCTGGGAACCGCACGTGGCTCGAGCATCTCCGTGTCCATCAGCCACCTGAAGCGGGCAGCACGTCCAGAAGCCGCTGGAGGTGAGCAGTGAGCCCAGCGACCAGCAGGCAGTGGGATTTCCTTGGGAAATCAGGCTAGAAAATAACCTGGCTCACAGGAGGGCTGTAAATAAACACCCTATAAACAAGTGAAGGCTGTAGCTCCACGTTCCCCCGGCCGGCAGCCTGAAGGACTGTCAGCATCGGCAACGGCCCCATGGTTTGCAGGTCAGAGTCCAGCCCTGCCTGCTGCTGCCTGCTGCTGCCTGCTGCTCCTTGCGGTACCTGTGCTGCCTGCTAGACACATCGCCAAAGCCTCCCTGCCACCCCGGCATCCTTCTGCTTTGCTCTCCCTTAGCTGTCCTGCTTTCTCCTCCTATGAAGAAAACACAGTTATTTCCTGGAACATTTTTAAGGCTTTTGCTTCGCAGAGATCAGCTTGTTCCCTGCACGAAGCCAGCCGCATTTGAAGAGGTGGCTACGCCACGCAGGAGCGTATTTATTGCCACGCAGAACCGACGGGATCTGCATCGCCTGCCTCGTGCTCGGTGTTTTGTGCAGCTGCGCTGAGCCGCGGTTTGAAACGTTGCATCTACTTGACTCTCCCATCCTTCTGCAAGGGATTTTAATATTTTCTTCTATGTTTCTGTGATGAAGCAGCAGTGGGCTGGATTTCTGATCAGGCCAGTGAAGGGCAGGCAAGGTGCAAGGGCTGTTCGGGCGGCCGCCCGTGGCATTTGGGAGACTCAGCCCGGATGGAGGGGGGTCGGTGCAGATTCTCGGAGAGAGGCCGTGCCACGTCTGTCAGACGCCTGGGGACATTTAATACTGCCGAGATCCCCGAGAAGGAGCACTTGGTGGGGGGGAGGTGGGCATCGGCTGCCAAATTGTAATCCCTGCTGTGGCAGCGACTCAGTGATGAGTTTTAGGGTAATTTACTTCTCTCTGCTCTAACCCGCATAAAGGGGATATACGGTTCACTAACAGAGATCCCAAACTGGAGAAGCGTAATAGCTTCAGCAGAAGAATCAGCCTTAAGTTTGTGTCTACCAAATACACAGCAGCATCAGAAATGTCATTTAACTGCAGGTCCCATCGCGCACGGGGAGCCATGCGTCCCGCTGCATCCACGCCTCCCTCGCCCAGCTCCCCGCTCTCTCCCGCTGCATTAATCAGACTTTTCCAAAGACATTTACTAGCTCTTTCCCTGTTCAAAATCCTAAAATAATTGTCAGTAGCTATTTAAAGCCCGTCACAAACCGGCGCACCATGGGTACAAACAAAACTCTTCTGGGTCAGCCCAGCCTGGCTGTTTATAAACAGGACACAAAAAAGGACAGTCACATTGCCCAGATAAGCACAGAGACTCCTGCTCATCAAGAACGTCCCCGGAGGTTTGCGTGGCCAAGCCCGTGGGTCACACAACTGCGCTTTATTAATCTGCCTAGCTCGTAGCCAGAACAGGCATCGCAGGTTTGGGTAACGCTCGGTGTCCCTGGAGACATTTGCAGCTTAATTGATGCAAATACTTCTTCAAACACACCCGGGCAGCAGCGCAAGGGTAGAGAACCTCTACGTCTTTTGGGGGTTTGTGGGGTGCTGTGGTGCTGCTGCAGGGGTGCAGCCTGCAGGAAAGCACAGCAATGCTGCTCAGCGCCGTACATCAGCAGCGCTGGGCTTCGTATCCAGAGAGGGAACACGAAAACACGGGCATGGAAAACAAGCAAGCTGCCCGAGTGAGCCACAAAGGCATCCGAGCTGTAACCCCGGCCGCTGGTTTACTTCGGACTTTAACAAACCATAAAAGAGATTGCAAAAACTTTTTCCAAATGGAAAGGGGCATTAGAAATACAGAGAATTTCTTGCCACAAATACTATGCAGCACACAAATGTCAGCAGAAAATCTTCAAAGTGGCAGTAAGGTCATTCCTATAAATAAATCATCCTGGCCCTGAGGAGCCCTACAGAGCTTCCTGGGAAATATGCATCCTGGTAAATTGGATCTACCCTGAAAGAGGAGACAGGTAATGACCGCTCCTTTCAATGCTGCAGGAACTGAGAGTTTAAATGGGACCAACAATAGCTACTCCATTTTTTAATCCCTCTGATGAATAATGCAGTGCATTCAATAAGACGATGGGCAATGTGTTCCAACAAACTGATATCGAATACCAGCGGCGCTTGCGGTCCCAGGACTGCCTGTTCATTCAGAGATAAAAGCAGAGATGGATCCACTTAACGCGAGTTGGATTTGCACACTGGGGTGCGCTGGGGTGCACACGTGCGGCACCCGGCGCGTTTAGCCAGGTAGGCACCTCGTGCCCACGCGGCTTGACCTGCATATTGATCCTCACACGGGCGATCATGCAAATACCTGCTGTACAGCAAGGAGGGGAAGAAAGTGCAATAAATTCCTTCCACCCAACCGTATGGCACACGATACAGGCGTGAGTCAATCAAACAGGCAATCTTTCTGCATTGCTTAAGGACCAACAAAGAGGCGGCTGCTTGGGTGGGTCTGTGTCTTAGAATTGATCTGGAAACAAAAATAATCAGCTGGTAGATTGGGTACCACGCAGGAGGTGATGTCCAAGCCGCAGAAGCACATTACATGGGTTACATGGGACGAGTAGCCCAGGGCTACCTGCTTTGGCTGCATGGCATGCTGTACCACTGCTGCGAGTAAAAATCATCCGTGGGTGAAAGGAAAGGAAAAAGTAATATGCAGGGAATCATCTGATTATCTGTTTTAATATTTATGCATTGCAGAGCTTACTATAAACTATTTTGCAATCAGAAGTTTAAATGCTGAAGGGAGAAAGCATTAGGGCTAACGCAAGCGTTGTGAGTCGTGCAGGGTTTGCATGTCTTGTGATCGACTTCCATGGCCATTACACTGAAGCTACTTGCTGTTCTTCCGGAAGATAATTGGATTTGAAAAGAATAAACCATAATTATTTTTTAAAGTAAATAATTTTTAAAGTACTATTACTCCATCCTCATCCTAAAGCTTCTGCTGACCTTCAGTAGCACAGATCAGATCCACGCAACACCTTTTAATCTCAACCGACTTTAAAATATTAACCCTTATGCACGGCACAACATTATTATCCCCTTTCTGGGGCTGGGGAAAGCGTGGCAGGGAGATGGGCTGAGCTGCTGGAGCCACAGCGAGCAGGGGGTGATGCACTACAACAGTGTTTCAAAGAACACCCCTCAACCCAGAGCGAGTGCTAGACCTTGCCCGTGCCGAGCAGAGAAAGCGGGATGGGGGCAAGGATGTGCTGGGCAGAGCAGGGGTGAGCTCAGTGCTCGGCTCCCGGGGCAAATCCAGGAGGGTGGCACCACCCCAGCACATGGGAAGCTGACCAGACCCATTACATGATAGAAAGGCTTTTAACTGTAATGTCTGTCCTGTTTGGGGGGAAAAAAAAAACAAACACAAACCAAAATGTGTGTTACAACATTCTCATGGTAAAATTATCTGTGCTCTTTTTTCAGTTAGCATTAAAAAACAGCTGCATTAGGATGCAAATCAACCTCTGATTTTAATTATTTTGCTTTGGAAAAGAGAAGGGATGGGGAAGGTTTCCGAGTGAGAGAGAACTGCATTAAAAGAGGGAACATGTGCTTTATGATTATTTTTCATAAAGGATGAGAATAGTTGATTAACCTGAAAATATGGCAGGAAAAGTTCACTTTGGACTGAAAAGGCTTTTCTCTCAAAACCGGTTTGAAATAGAAGATTTATGATCAATAGCCAGTTTAGATTCTATAATGAGCTCAACTGAAAATGGGTGGTAGACGCGTTCACATCCTACGGTAGCGTTAGATGGATGAAGCAACCTCCTCCCGAACTTCCCACGTCTTATCAAACACCGTGCAATCAAGAGGTGTTGCCAGTAGCAACGATGAGCGTTTCACCTGTTTGAAGGTCTCTCTCTCCTTTGCTTTAGCTGCTTCCTGGGCCCTGATCCTGCTGCACGTGGCATACCGCCAAAGGCTCTGCATTTCACCGTCTGTCCTTTCTTTTCCACCAAGCACGCGACTGGAGCTCCCTGGAGCCCACGGGGGCTGGTACAGACCATTACAAGACGCCTGGGCACTGCATTTCATGCTCTGCTCGTTTGGCATCCCAGTAAAGCCAAGTCCCTGATGTCAGGATAGAATAAAATAGTTGGAAGGCACCTACAACAATCATCTAGTCCAACTGCAATGGGATAGCATGGGTTGGTCCATTAAAAATGAGGAGCTCCAAGAAGAGACTGAGTGAAGCTGCCCAAGGACTCAGTAGCTCATCTGTGCTTCTAGTTATGAAATCAGAAACTGCCAGGTCATGTTCTGAAAACAAACGTGAAAACAAATCTTTCGTCAGACATAAGCCAAGCGACACAGGGACCTTACCTTCTCCCAGCTGTGGCCAGCAGCTGGCCTTCAGTCTCTGTGTCTTCAAATTGCCTTTGACAGGGTTTCCCACAGCATTCTCCTGGAGAAACTGGCTGCTCATGGCTTGGACGGGTGTACTCTTCGCTGGGTAAAGAACTGGCTGGATGGCCGGGCCCAAAGAGTGGTGGTGAATGGAGTTTACTCCAGTTGGTGCCCAGCCACAAGCGGTGTTCCCCAGGGCTCTGTGTTGGGGCCAGTTCTGTTTAACATCTTTATCAATGATCTGGATGAGGGGATCGAGTGCATCCTCAGTAAGTTTGCAGATGACACCAAGTTGTGCGGGAGTGTTGGTCTGCTTGAGGGTAGGAAGGCTCTGCAGAGGGACCTGGACAGGCTGGATCGATGGGCCGAGGTCAATTGTATGAGGTTCAACAAGGCCAAGTGCAAGGTCCTGCACTTGGGCCACAGCAACCCCATGCAATGCTACAGGCTTGGGGAAGAGTGGCTGGAAAGCTGCCTGGCAGAGAAGGACCTGGGGGTGTTGGTTGACAACCAGCTGAATATGAGCCAGCAGTGTGCCCAGGTGGCCAAGAAAGCCAATGGCATCCTGGCTTGTATCAGAAATAGCGTGGCCAGCAGGACTAGGGCAGTGATCGTCCCCTGTACTCGGCACTGGTGAGGCTGCACCTCGAATGCTGTGTTCAGTGTTGGGCCCCTCACTCCAAGAGAGACATTGAGGGGCTGGAGCATGTCCAGAGAAGGGCAACGGAGCTGGGGAAGGGTCTGGAGCACAAGGCTGATGGGCAGCGGCTGAGGGACCTGGGGTTGTTCAGCCTGGAGAAAAGGAGGCTGAGGGGAGACCTCATCGCTCTCTACAACTGCCTGAAAGGAGGCTGTCGAGAGGTGGGGTCGGTCTCTTCTCCCAGGTAACAAGTGATAGGATGAGAGGAAATGGCCTCAAGTTGCGCCAGGGGAGGTTTAGACTGGATATTAGGAAATTTTACTTCACTGAAAGGGTTGTCAAGCATTGGAACAGGCTGCCCAGGGCAGTGGTGGAGTCCCCATCCCTGGAGGTATTTAAAGGACGTTTGGATGAGGTGCTGAGGGACATGGTGTAGTGGTGGGCTTGGCAGTGTTAGGTTTATGGTTGGACTCAATGATCTTAAAGGTCTTTTCCAACCTATACAATTCTGTGATTCTGTGAAATAGATCCTAGTCCCTGGTGTTCAAAATACTTCTCTACTCACCCCAGTCGGTTTCACCAAGTGAAATGTTTTCTGAAGATTTTATTAAAATGTAGAAAACAAAATGAAAACTGCAGCTGGGATTTTTAGTAATAAATGACGTTAATAGTTTTAAACATTTTTAAAAACTTAAGCTGTTGTATTTTAAAAAAATCCTCATCCGTTTTTACCAGTGGATCTTCTCCACAGATACCCTTTGCGCTCCTCCGGCCTCCCCCCCAAGGAAGACGGCCAAAGCCTCGCTGCAGACAGGGGTTGTCCAGACAGTCTCTGATTTAAATAGGGGCGAGGCCATTTAAGGCTTGACAGACGGCAAACAGCACAGGCTGCCCGTCGCGCCGCGGCCACGCTCAGCTCTGCGCACCCTCCGGCTCAGCACCTGGCGAGGACCCAACCTGCTTCTCCTCGGGGACCTCTCCCGCACATCCCCGCTCTCCGTCTTTGCGGCCGTTCCGTTACTGACCAACCGCACCGCTCGTTGGGCCGGACCGCGGTACGGGCTGGCTACACCGGCTCCTCCTAAGCACTGCTTGGTTTTCCTCAAGGTCTTACCTATGCATAAAACATCCCGAAAAGCGGAGACCAAAGGGATGACGAACGCACTGATCTGCTCTTCCAGCACCCGCTAAAAAGTGGCACTCAACTTGATTCCATTTAGTGCTTCTTTGGGTTCTCTCGCCTTCCCCTGAAAAACATTTTTTTGGTTGTTATTCTGAATCCGTGTCTTAAATGACAACTCCAAAAGACTTGAGTCAGTGCCTTTTGTAACAGTAACTAAAAAAAGGGGAGATGAAATATCTGCAGAGAAGTTTGATGGAGCAAAAAGAGCATCAGCACAATAGCAGGTGTCAGTCTGTGAAAGTATTTCTGGAAAAGGGAAAAATCATGGAGTGTTCATATTAGAAACGTTTTGATTATAATTCCCCCCCACAATGACTGTGCAGTTACACCTAAGAATCAAAGTTATTAAAAATGATCATTGCAAAAAAAAAAAAAAAAAAAGAAAAAAGAAAATGTAAGGCAGACCAGCACTTTCTGTCAAGTCAGGTACTGAGCCACCGGTTATCCACCTCCGTAAGATAATCATGTTGTATTCACGAAATGTAACCGGCTGTATGTAACGAGCCTACGAATGTGGCTGGAGTTTGCCACTGTTGGGCATTCACTTTAAAGCGTTTATATGCTTTTTTCCAGATGACGTGCAAGGGTTCTCAAGGCTCTTTGGGCTCCTCTTTCAGAAACTAAACCCCCTTTTTCACTTGGCAATACTCTGCCAAAATGCAGTCCTCTGATTGCTGCTGGTCAGTGTGTCACGGAAGAGCTCCCCCTTTCTTTGCACAGGATTTCTTTTAAAAATGCTATTTTAAAGGAAAAAGAAAAAGGCACAATTACGAACAGAACCCAGTGGAACAAGAATGGGGTTACATATGAGAGAATACCCTCAAAGATCTGCTCGGTCCGTCCCTGCTGAGACAGTCTGCGATGACGAGTGGGACGTTGAGCGCGGCAGCTCTGGTCGGCTCACAGGACCACCTTTCTCTGGTTCCAACACTGCGTTGCAAAGCCAGACTTTGGATGCTCACTCCGGTACAAGACTGTTTCCAGCACGACCTACGTCTGTTGTGAGAGCGACCGAGGTCCACGAACGCAGCTCGTGCTCGCCCCTGCACACCCCGGGCTCTCCCACGAAGAGCCGTTTGACTTGCCGTGCCACGCGCCGTAGCTCTGTGCTCCTCGCCCTCAGCAGGGCTGTCTTCTCCCTCGCTACCCGCTGTCCGAAGGCGATTCCTGCAAACCCTTTCGGCTCTGCCTGGATGTCTTCAAACCTTCCCCGGGTGCTCTTCAAGTTTGGTCATACTTCAGAGGAACGGTTCGTGAGGAGCAGGTTGCGTGAGGTTTGCCCACAGGTGAGCAAAGCCCAGCTGGTCCAGAGGGTCGAGCAGAGCCCGTTTCTGCCCAATTCCCCACACTGGAAGTGAATCATCACTCAGCGAAGAAAATTAGAAAAGAGCCCGCTGCATCCTGCTCCCTGCCTGGCTCACAAGACCTGGCTAACTTAATTTCACCCAGCCATGCTCAGAGCCACAGGTCGGCTTCCCGGGTCCGGGTCTGCGCCTTCCCCCCGAGCCCACACCGGTGTAACCCGTCACCGCCGTGCAGGAGATGGGGCTTCCCAGCAGACTCCGAAGGATGCTACTGCATCTCCCAGCAGACTCCGAAGGATGCTACTGCATCTCTGCGTCCCGCACGAGGACCTGAACCTGCAGACGTATGAGGCTGAAAAGTGTGTCTTCCTTTGCCCGCTGGGTAGGCTTCCAGGACTTCAAATGAAGCCATTTTAGCTGCTCCCCAGCTCTTTCATGAGTTTTCCAGCCAACGCAGGCTCAAGCTGTGAGCCAGGCAGTGAAAAAGAAAAGAAACCTGAGCACAGATTTAAAAAAAAAAAAAACAAAACAAAAAAAAACAAAACAAAAAAAACAAAAAACAAACAACAAAACCAAAAAATATTAGCCATTTCAGGCTTTTTACTAAATCAAGACAAATAAGTATTAACAAGATGAATACAAACCTTTGTGGGGAGAAGCTCTTTAATAGATGGGTGAAATTTCTCTGCAGTAGCTTTGCTATCCCACGCAGCTTCAGCGAACACCCTCACTACCCCGTGGGTCCTGTGAAGTTTTCCATCTCCAACGCAGTCTCCTCTATTGCCTCCAAAAACATAGATGAGTTTCTCCTGAACACTACCAGTCCACCACTGATAATCCTGAAACCTGCCAAAACACTTTGGGCACGTTATCAAACACCAGAACAAACCTCTCATTTCTTGCTTTGCAGCTAGCAAATGCAACTTCAAAACAGTATTCATAAAGAAAATCAATTTTTCAGTGTTCCTGTTCTCATCTGTAGCTAAGACAGCAGATTGGACGTGAGTAGATAACTTCAATACTTGAGTCTTTCACTCACATCCTGTTAAAATTGCAACACCCTGCAGCCACAATGTATGCTGTAACCCGTTCTAGAAATAGATAAAAAACTAAATGCTACTCCCAGAGATCAGTTCCAGCTACAAAATTTCTCCATCAAAGTAATTACATGGACCCAAAGTCCTATAAACGCATTGCATCATCAGCTGGTGACATGCAAAATCCCACCTCCTTGCCAGAATCTGGCTTGAATGCAGTTTGGCAGCTCTGAGAGATCACTCATTAGTTAAAAAAAAAAAAAATCCTTCAAAGTTAAAACAAATCCGCTTTCCTCTCGCATATTCATGAGGGTGATCCAACTTGTTGGATGTAAAACTTCCCCAGAAGGCAGTCCGAGAGCTGCCAGTGAGTCCGGAGTTGGCTTTAAAACGTATTTGCTACCACAATCTCATACCCAGGAGCCCGTCGATACCATCATAGTGATCCATAAATAGAAATAAATGAAAAATCCTCAAACTCTTCCAATTCAGAAACAAAATTTGTGGTGCTACTTTCAGCGGGATGCTGGGAAAAAAAAAAAGTACAGTCCCATCCATTTGGAGAAAATTCAGGTTTTGAATGCATTGGTTCACTGGATTACGTTGGTTACCGAACCCAACTGGAGCCTGCAGCTGAAAGGCATGACCAGGGTAGGCTGCTCTTCACGAATTAACTCACTTTCTCTCTCAAAAACACACTGGCAACCAACATCCACTGCCCTGCAAGATTTCTTTCTGCTCCTTGAGCACGTCGGTCTGCTGTTGCAGTAGAGGTTGGCACGGATTTTGTTTTGGAAAAAGAGATCTTCCTTGAACGTCTACCCGCAGACAGGAGTTGTGAGACAGATCAGCATCGGGGTCACCCGAGGCGAAGAGCGCCTTATCCCAAGTCCACGTTCAAAGCGTGCACAAGCTATTTGCAACCTCCTGCGGTTGATCTCCAAATATAGGCCCTGATTCAGTGAGACACCCTGGCACGCGTCTCCCCTCAAGTATACAAACTGTCCCGTCACAGCGTGCGGTATAAGGCGAAGGTTGTGATTCAGTGTTTTCCTGAAGCTGGTATCTGGAGACGCCAGCCCTGCTTCTGCTCTCCTTTCAGCCGGGGAAAGCTCAGATGGAAAGCAATTATGCAGGAGAGGGATGGAGCTGGCCTGGGATTTTTGCAAGCATCCCTGGCTCAGGCGGCCTCGGTGGGACGTGTGAGAGCAGAGGGCAAAGCTCCGCTTGCTGCAGTTTCCCCGGGAGGGAAGATCACTTTTGCCAGCGGGATTATTTTTCCTCCCATCCCAGACACACGCCCCGTTCAATGCGCCGTCGCTGCTTCGGATGCGCATACCAGCCTGACGAGTAACTGGGATAGCACAGCTGATGCTGGGAAGGCAAAACTAAACACAGCCCCGCCAGTAAAAGTATGCTGCACAGATGGCCTGAGGCCATCTCTCGGGCTCGGAAGCGGAAAGCTGCTTTACTTTTAGAGCATTTTGCGCAAATGGCACCCTGGCTTGGAGAAGCAATGGCAGAGAGGGTTGGGTGGAGGAGCTGGGCTCCATGACGGTGGCAGCCCTGACTCCTGCCTCGCTGGGAGTGCTGGTTTACTGGACGGGCACGTGAAGAGAGATGTCTCTCACTTTATACCCCAACTACCATTTCCCCTTCTCTGGGGGCGATCACCCCAGGGCATTTCCCCTGGGACGTGGCTGAGTCATTGCCAGGATGGACCCAGAAAGCCGGGGGCTGTCCCGGCAGAAGCGCCTGGGGGCCTCCGAACGCCCCTGGGGAGCTCTTTCAGGGGCCAACTAAGCATGAACACACCTTTTTTTTTTTCTTTTTTAATGGAGGCGAGTACTGCTGTGTGCACTCAAAAAGGATTTTTAAGAAATCATGTTCTGGCAAATGCACCGATCACCCATCAGCAGGAGCTGGCCGTTCGGTGAACAGCTTTCTTGGAAAATCAGGGTCTGCTCCACTTCCACACAGGCACTCTCACAAATCCTGCAGGGAGAATTTTAAAGAAAGGGATTTTTTTTTTTTTTTTCTTTTAAATGACTGAGTTCTGGTATTTTAGCCTGACTCTGTGTGCCCGTGCCATCAGGAACATCCCTGTTGCAGTTTAGCCCCACTCGGCAAGTAAGCCCCACGCAGCCGCTCGCTCACCCTCCGCCCTGGGGGGCTGGGGGAGAGAATCTGAAGAGCGAAAGTAAGAAGACTCGTGGGTTGAGATAAGAACAGTTTAATAATTGGAACAACAATAACAACAACAACAAAAATAATAATAATAATAAATTGTAACGAGAAGGAAAACAACAAGAGAACGAGAGAGGAACAAAACCAAGGAAAAACCAAGTGATGCAACTGCTCACCACCCACCGAAGGACACCCAGCCCATCCCCCAGCAGCGATCGCTGCCCCTGGCCAGTTCCCCCAGTTTCTGTACTGGGCATGACGCCGTACGGTACGGAACAGCCCTTTGGGCAGCGGGGGGCAGCTGTGCTGGCTGTGCCCCCTCCCAGCTTCTTGTGCACCCGGCAGAGCAGGGGAAGCGGAAAAGTCCTTGACCAGTGTCAGCACTGCTCAGCAACAGCTAAACCATCAGGGTGTTACCAACATGATTCTCATACTAAATCCAAACCACAGCTCTATACTGCCTACTAGGAAGAAAATTAACTCTATCCCAGCCGAAACCAGGACAATCCCACCCCCACGAGGTTTTTCAACAACCCTAGCTTAAGTCTCCTGCTTCAGTAAAGGAAGATACCAATATTTGCAACGCATTAAAGCATTGTAGAAGAAAAAAAACCCATAAGGCAAAAAACCACCGCAAACCAACCCTACTCAGGATCCTCACAGCATCCCTGGTAAGCAGGTCAGAGCTGTTAGCAGGTGACCAGAAACAAACCGAGATTCAGCCATGCCCTCAGCCTGCTGGGGGTGAGCTTGAAATGCAAACTCCTGGCTGTCATTTCTGTGCTTGCAGAAAAAGCAGCAGAGTGCACACTGGGATGGAGCCTGGCTTTGGTCTGCTTCATGATTTATCTCATTTGGAAAGTATGCACAATGCTGTCCTGCAAGGAGAAGTATGCCTAGCAATACACGGCCGTCACGCAGAAGAGAGCGAGACATCTTTTAAACCAACAGCAGAGCACTTGCGCTGCTGTCTGCTTGCGTACGATGGCGTTCAGGCACCCAGGGCCGGGCAGAGGATGCCAGCGGTGTCACGGTAACAACGGCGGGATGCTGCCTTGGTGCTCGGCCTCACCCGTGCCACCGTGGGGAATCACCGTTTCACGGCCTCGCTCCCCAAACCTGCCCGTTGCTGCTGTGGCAGGAACATCAGATCGTGGCAAGGCTGCGTGCAGCCAGGAGAGACCCGGGTGGGATGACCGTGCTTGGAAGCAGGAGGCGAGACACGATTAGCAGGACAGCGTGCACAGGAGATGCTAGTCCCATGGCAATAAGCCTCGCAGCGCAGCCGGGGCACTGCTCCTCCCCAGCAGCAGCAGCGTGGCCAAAGACGGGGTTGATGGCCAAGTCGTCAGCCTGACCCCCTCAAGCCTCTACGGGGACAGAGGTGGATGGCTAAATTGCTCCGTGTTCAACGCTGGAGAAGGAGACACTTTTTGCCTTTGAGCTTCTTATGTTAAATCTCACACATGCCCACCCCGAGACACGGCACACGTATTCAGGTTAAGTGCTCGGGAAGAAGTAGTCTGATGCAAGCCCACTGCTGCTGCAAGCAGTGCTCCCTCCTTCCCTCCTTCCATGGGACCAGCACGGTTGTTGATGGGGTTTTTTTGTGCAGAAAACTGGCTTCAGAACAGCTGTCGGTGGCCTCAGCCAGCCCCAGTGGGAGAAGGCTCCAAAAGCCTCCGTCACCAGGAAGGCATCTCACCACGTCCCCTTGGGCACCTCCCAGGGTTAGGAAGCAATTAGCTAAAACTGAAGTTAGAGACGCACCGCATACAAGGACGCTGGATTTTCAGAGCTTACCTGGCTCAGGGCACAGGAGCAGAGCTCCCAGGGTAAAGAGAAAAACCTCTGCCTTTTCAGCTCCCGCACGCTGGGTGGATGTCGGCACCGCGGGGCTCTTGGCCAGCAGCTCCCCTCCGTCACCTGTGCTGAAAGCAGGAGAAAATCTGCGGTTACGCCCTGGTGCCGGTAGCCGGTCGGCTCATCCTTGAGGAGCAGCAGGGCCGAGAAGCAAAGGTTGCTCTGGGGAGATCTGGGGGACTTTGTTACTCACAGAGCAGCGTCTGTCTCCTGCAAAAATAGCAGGTGCCCTCCCATTCTCTGCAAGTGTGACACAAAAAACTGAAAAACAAAAACCAACAAGTTTTGGAGGAGATACAAGTCAGACTATGCGAGGCTAGAAAAGATTGCATAAGTGACAGTTTTCAGAAGAAACTAAAAGGAAAGCCTTTCTTGCTACCACTAAAAGCTCCGGCTGTTGCCATCGGATGCCAGGAGTTTCCATGCACGAGCCAGGTGCTTCGGCACCGGCATCCTCCTGAGCTCCCGCTTGGTCCACCTCCGTAGCGGACAAAGCCGCGTCTTTATATCACTGCAGGCTCAGCTGCTGCTCCAACAGCCGCTTCATAAAAGTGCGTATATGTGCAAAAAAGCATAGTCTCCGTGCTGTTAAAGCTGTCTGGTAGAGGTGCACCTGGTAGCAGCAAAAACATCACTTAGCAAGCAGGAGTCCCTCTCTGAATTACACACGACGTATTTCTTTCCGTCTGGAAATACTACTGGGGTTTGTTACCTGAAATTTAAAATTCAATCATGAAGGAATTTTAAATGAAAAGGGAATGAAGACTCGCGGTTTTGCAGGTGATTCAAAAAACTAGGTTGCAAAACTCTGAGATTTGCCCCTTTCTAGAAGGGAATCAAGGTATTACAGAATCACAGAATCGTGTAGGTTGGAAAAGACCTTTAAGATCATCGAGTCCAACCGTATTGGCGAGTCCTAAAAGACTCACTTGCTCTCTCAAACAAATGAGAAATAAAGCCTAAGAGGAAATAAAAATAAACAGATAGGCTTGAATTTAACTCAGCATTAATAACGCTTTGGAAAGGATTCATTAATAACGCTTTAGAAAGGATTAGGTTAAGCTTGAAAAACACACTTAGTTTGATTCAGCAGCTTGTTCGGGTTTTCCTTCAAGCTACAGAGAGCTGGTAACAGATCTCTCTGTTTGCAGGGTCAACAGGCTGGTCCGGCGGCCGCGGGCAGGGCGAGAGCCGGCGGCTCACGAAAAGCAGCCGGCAAAGCGGCACCGTACGGCTGCAGGTGGGACGGGCACTCGCGTGTACAGCGTGGATGGAGCTCTGTTCCCCTGTGCTTTGGGTTGTGCGAGTAACCGCGATGAACATGCATTAGCCTGAAAGGAAGGGTCAACTGAAGCCCAAAGCAATTCTGCATCTTAGAATCATCAAATGGGTTGGGTTGGGAGGGACCTTTAAAGGTCATCTGGTCCAACCCCCCTGCCGTGAGCAGGGACATCTTCAACCAGGTCAGGTTGCTCAGAGCCCCGTCCAGCCTGACCTTGAGCGTTTCCAGGGATGGGGCATCTTGAAGGAAGTTGCACTCAGTCATTGCACGAGTGCCATCATTCCAGCTTCATTTGCATTTACTTAATTAAAACAGCTTCACAGTGCTGCTGCTCTACTTCTTCACAGCCACCATACTCTACTGGGGATAAAGTCTTCTCCATTTCCATGGCCTCACAGAATCATAGAGTCATTTAGGTTGGAAAAGACCTTGAAGATCATCGAGTCCAACCGTAAACCTAACACTGCCAAGCCCACCACTACACCATGTCCCTCAGCACCTCATCCAAACGTCCTTTAAATACCTCCAGGGATGGCGACTTAACCCCTTCCCTGGGCAGCCTCTTCCAATGCTTGACAACCCTTTCAGTGAAGAAAAATTTCCTAATATCCAGTCTAAACCTCCCCTGGCGCAACTTGAGGCCATTTCCTCTCGTCCTATCACTTGTTACCTGGGAGAAGAGACCGACCCCCACCTCTCATGTTACAACCAAGAGAAGCCCTCATCCTTACTGCCACAATCCCATTACATCTTGCATTAACATTGAAAATGAAAGCCTAACATTTATTATATGCATTACAATAGAGAGTAAGGGCCTGCCCAATTCAAGGTCCCCTAAAGACAGATTTTAAACTCTTCAAAGCAAGGACCAGTCAAACAAAACAGGGATGAAGGGACAATAGAGACAAAGTCTCTCGCACATAGAGCGGGACAGGGGCGGAGGGAGGAAGAGCGCTTGTCCTGCAGATGCATTCAGCATCCCATCCCTCTAACTTCATAGTGCCCTCAAATAAAATCCAACTATGAAATGGAAAAATAAGATCAAAACAGTTGTACTCAGTGAGAAAGACATGAACAGTAAAACAGAGAAAATAACATTCCAGCCAAGGAGAAAAGCCATGTGCTGTGAAATCACAGCTACAAGGGACTCGATACCGACCCGTTTCTCTTGCCGAGGAGGGACTTCTCAGACCTGACTCCCAAGCACAAAAGAGGAAACACGCTACGGTGGGGTTTCTAGGACAACTAGATAAAGGGAATCACTTGGCTTTCCATGCCATGCCAGGTATTACGACTGTGGATTTCCCCTGAGACAGCCTATAACCCATGTCAGTCTAAGCTGAAGATCAAAGCAATCCTACCGCTCTGCCTCCTCCGCCGTGTTACCCCGGTGTCACAAAGGGACTTACTGCACGATGGGGTCTGGCACAGGGAGCTCCTGGTGCCTGGAAATCACTGATTCAAAGCGGGCAAGCCTGTCAAAAGCCTGGGGGTTAATTCAACACTGGGCGTTTTTCAAATGACCCTTCTCACAACACTGAAGGCCGAGGATGTTTTTTAAATCTTGCCAAATCAATTGCCTTCCTTGGGAATGTCAGCACAGAGGTAATGACAGATAAGTCCCATCCCCTGTCCCCATCGATTGTACACAAAGCGTCTACACACACCGTAGAAATGATCTCTCGCCGCTCGATATTTTTTTAGTGCTTCACCTCCTTTAAATTGCAAGCGCTTTGATAAATGAACCGAGAAGCTCCCTGGCTCCTCTGCCGCACAGGTAAGTAGCTCGGTATGAACTACCAAAATTACAGAATAATTTTTCACAGCAATGCTCACCGAATCACTGCTAAAGCGTCTATGCCTTTTCCTGCATCGCAGCACAGAACCCACTCATTTATTCTTGCAGACTTACCAGCTCTTCCAGCACCAAGGCATGGGTAGGTTGTTGCAGATGAGCTCAACAGGCTTAGCTTGAATTTGGGTATAAAAGCTTGATTTAAGGATTTTAGTCCAAAATCATCAGCTCAGCAGGATACAAGCAAACATTTCCCTGCGAGCCATTAAAAATGGGAATAGCAGTGGTAGGCTTCATGCGTCCATCATAACGTGCCCATTTTTATTTCGTAGGGAAATGCACTGCTGTTAGTCTCGCTGGGTTAAGATCCCTTAAACGTACCAAAGCCAACAACTCACCTGGATTTGGACAATTAGCAACCACATGTAAATGGCAGTGCGAGAGCCACCCCCCTCCTCAGCCACCTCCATCGAGCAGCCAAGGGATTGACCAGGAGTAGGAGTCGGTGACAAACTTGCTGCTAAAATAACAGCCTTAATCCCACTGAAGCGCCTGGATTAGGTATTTATAAGGATAACTGGCACATCCCCCTCTCCTTTCTACCGGTGCTTCTCCAACAGGATGAGGGGTGCGAGGGCTGTGCAGGTCCAGGAGGTGGCACCCCACGGGAGCTCGGTCCCCCAGTCCTGGTCAGGCTAGCTCCTCATTTTCTGTTCAGGGATTTATTGCATGGTGCTTTGAAGAAAACTGCTGAAAGGCAGGATCTAGGATTAAAAGAGCCAGAGGTCTTCCTTGCTGAAGGGAGTTGGAGTAGCATTCTCCATCCTCTCTCAAAATCCTGATAGTCCTGTTTGCATGGAGACAGTTCCCGTTTTGCAGCTGCGACACTGTATTGGTGCAACTGTCTTCTACTTCTATGCTGTGTTCTTCATTAAAATAACTCCCCGTGGTTTCCCTGGGCTCCTTGCATGACCCAACCACCCTCGGCAGCAGAGATACTACATCTCTCATGCGTTCTGAGAACGTACGAGATCCATCATGGATGCAACGTGCAACCGAGCATCTCCAATATTAGAGGAAAATGAGTGACCTGCACAGCAGCGCTTACTGAAACAAAGGCCTGAGGAGTCCAGTGTTATAAAGAAAGACAGGGAAAATTTCTTAAATTCAGGCAACAATTATAGTTCTTACCTAAAGGAGAGGCGCAGGTGGTTTAGTTGGGAGGCACGGGCAGGTTCTTCACCATCCTGCCGCGTAGGGGTCAGCAAGAGACAACCACCACCTCCTGCACCGCAGCAATAATGCAGCTTCTCCACCACGGGTGGATGTCAAAATTTTCTCTGCCTGCTTATGTGGTGTTTGAGACCCTTAGGGAGAATGGCAATATTGGAAACGATGCCCTCGGTGCGTTAGGAAGTACAGTGCAAGAGACAGGCTGTAAGGAGACGGGGGGAGGACTCACCCAGCGTTCAATTAGCAGGAATCAAGGGAATCAAGACTCAGGAATCAAGACTCCCACCTTCAGCTCCGCGACTGATGCACACTGGTACTCATCAAAAGTTCAGCTTTCCCTTCTTTCAAGCGTTCAGGCTGTATGAAATTTAACATCGCTACATTAAGAGTTATTATTAGCAAGTGACAGCTAGTTTAATACACTCAAAGTCAGCAAAGCATTAATCTTTCTGCACACCAAAGCCTTGTATTATTTTGCCAGCGTGAGAGCCAGCAAGTGAAGGGTCCAGACCTGCAAGGGCTCAGAGAAACTAATGGGTGAGAGGTTTGGTTGCCAGCTGGAATCTGGTCCAAAATAAAAGCTTATAACAAATTGGTGGGCAATTTACTGCTGGTTGAAGTTGGGGCACGGTCACCGTCCTGCTCACGCTCCCCTTTCTGGATGTTCAACAAGCAGTTGGTTTTGGGTTCCCGCCTTACATCCCCTCTCCCCTGAGGTCTTCTCAAGATTGGGCTGCCTTGTCCCCAAACTGCACGTCTCCCATACGGCTCCTAGATGGCTCTTTACATTTCTGCTTCCAGGGAAGGAAATCCCGTGACACGGCTGCCAAAACCAGCGCGGTGGCTGCCCAGTCCCCAGGCACTCCAGTAGCTCCTACCTCCCTTCCAGCAGCCGAGTGCTAATGCGCGTTTGATTGACCAGACAGTCCTTCAGGGACACAGAAGAGGTGAACAATGTGACGCAATTATTTTGTAAATTTTTTTTTTTTTTTTTAACAAGACAGACACTTATAACCAAAGCCAAACAAGGATTGCAGCAAAACTTTAACAGCATTCAGCAAATAGGCATATACAATTTATCCCCTATCTTCACAACTCCTGGGAACTTTTGGGGTCCAACTGGTGCTCGAAGCAAACCAGGATCCTTTTTCCTCTACACTGGCATAGTCTCACCTTCTTGCTTTGGCAGCCTCTTCAAACAGATAGTGAGAGAAAAAAAAATAATAATATTTTCTAATCTAGCCTTCCATCCTGCTCTAGACAGATCTCCCCAGTAGGTGAGGAAAGATCTCAAAATTATCCACCGCTTGCTTAATCCACAGCACACGTAGGGAAATACATTTGGGCTGGAAGCTTTCTGTCCAAAGACAGTCAATTCAATCAAAGTTGAATAACTTTACATTCCGTGCAGGAACCTTGCCTATCAGCTGGGAGGCTATATAGCATCCAAGGGCCACCACAACCACACGTGCAGGTTCACAGTAATGCTGGTTGCTCACAAAGCCATACTTTGAGACTCCAGGACGCAGACGACAGTAACAACTAACCCGCCAAAACGCCATGCTAAATGAGAAAACGGCGCTCATAGAAGTCGAGTCCACAAGATACTTGTTTCCTAACTCATGGCCAGCACCGAGGCAAAGCTGTGCTTGGGAAGTTACCTGTCTTCATACCTCGAGGTGTCCACAGGTGGAGGATGCTGGTTTTGCCTTTCCCTGGTAGACGACCAGAATCTGAGCAGTCACTCCGCTATCAGTTTGCCCAGGGTCAGGAGAAATACCACGGCTGCCCAGGGGCAAGTCCGACCCCAACATCACCAGTCCCAATGCTTTCACCAGCCATTTATATGGATCTTAACAAAATAAAAGTCCTAAAAAACCCAAACCCAACTATAGCTAATACCAAACATCAGAGTTATCCTCAGATCCGACAGATTTATGAAGCAATTGCTTCAGAGATAAATGTACATATTCTCTAAGCAAGTGTTTGCGCTTCACATTGAGTACGAGATGTCCAGACAACGTCACGGTGACACACCACATGTTGGAGGAGTAAGGTCCAACCTCTCTACAGGCTTCCTTAAGACAAAAACCAGCTGCATAGCAAGCAGGGCCTTCGGCGCTGCCTTTCAAGCAGGAACTCTTGCTGCTCAGACTAGAAAGTTACAGCCACAGCATTCGAGTGATATAATTCTGTTTAATGAACTTTTCCATGAGTCTTAAATAAGAATTAAATTTTATTTAAGCAGGCTCCATTCATGGCTAAAATTAGCTATTCTTTATTAGTACTTCAGACCACCAATGATCTCTGCTCACAGCTTCGAGACGGCAGCTATAGCAGCCTCTCGCTCTTGAAAATGTGTTAGAAATCACAAACTGGCACAAAAAAAATTGTTGGAACAATCCCCGTAGTGGAAATAGGCCTTCTGAAGGGAAAACCCTTTGCAGTACTATTTTCCCTCCTTTGGAAAAAATATTTGCCCAAGGAAAAATGCTGAGCAGGAAAATAACTCTGGAAAAAGTTTAAAAAGAAATATTGCTTATAATGGAAGAATTTCAAAACACCTGTATGTTTATTCTGTTACTGGCTTGTCTCTTGAGGATTTTCAGATTTTTCCTTCCTAAGACCTTCTCCAGTGAAGTCAGAGGAAATAACTACATGTTACACAAATCCACACGAGGGAGATGACCAACTATTCTCTTTGGTAACCGGTGAATACCGAGAGCCCTGGTGCCGGCAGAGCCACCCAGCACGCCCTGCGCACCGCGGGGCCTCAGGAGAGCCGGAGATAAGTAATGCAAAACCCCGCAAAAGCAGCGAATTTCCCAGCCTCGATGGCCTTGAGCTACTTCTGCAGAGCTCGGCGGGCATCCTTTCCCTAATAAATCTGGAAAAGGCAATAAGGTATTTTCTTTTCACTGGACAATGCCTAGGGAAAAGGCAAAATGCTGCAAGTTAACACCTTGTTTAACGGTCAGAAAGAGGAAAAACCTGCCTTCCTAGATTTCTACTGGCACACAGTCTACTGCAGGATTTAATCCTAACCCACCTGGGTCTGGCAGTAGGTGCCAAGAGATGCCGATGTGATTGAGATTACAGTCCCCTCTTCCATGAAGGCGTTCCGCTAACCTGCTTAAACATCCATCTTCATTTGCAGGACTTGCCCTGGGAAGTTGAACCTGCAAGTCTCTCAAAATAGGAAGGCTGAGCTCCCAATGCACGCTTTACAGAGGCTGAAGCAGCCGGAGCTCTTGCCAAGCGAGCTCTCCCAAGCCTCTGATCTCTCCGCCTCGCAAGCCTGCGGAGTGCGGGATTTGCTCCCTTCGGCAGCGTGACGGAGCAGCGGGCTTACCCCCGCGGCTGCCCAAACTGCTGATCTGCCTTGAGGGTGCTTTGCTCTCCGAGGGGATTGGGAAGTGCTGCTGGTCATTCCAGAAATGCAATCTGTCTTCAGGAGGATTCAGAGGCTTTGGATGTCATTAAGGTAAAATTACCATCAGATTTATGGGCAAGTGTAGAAGCTTAGCTTTAAAAACAAAACAAAAGAAGCCCAGAAAGCGATTTCATTTGAAATCGGTTGTGAGAGCAGTGAAAGAGCTTGCAAATTTAGCAAGGCAACTGTATACCCCCTGCTATGGCATGCCTGAAGTACAAAGATTAACAGCCGCTCCCGCTATGAAGGTGCAAGGACCATCCTTTAGTTCTAGATCTAGGTAAGAAACAAAGGTCTTCATTGAGGGTCTGTGAAAAAGCATGGTCACCTTAAAGCACTGGCCTAGACTGGCAGACCTTAGGCAGGAGCTACACACCAAACCAGGCTGCTGGGCTGGGCAGGACACACGTACCAATTGCTGGTTTATCATAGGGAAAGGAGTAAAACCAGCGCGACTGAGTCTCCAGGGCTGATCCATCATTTCCCCCGGACTCTTGGCTGCCATTCTCAACTTGGTAAAATCTGAGCATCACAGCCTGGTTTCCTAACCAGTCAAAATAACATCGAGATTTTTCACCTGTCTTCCACGAACAGTGATCAACCCCCAGATTTACCAGATTTTGTTTGATTCTGGTAAATACAAGAGACAGCCCTCCCTGCTTCCACCAGCAGGAATAGCACAAGCCCTTCCCAGTGAGGAATCCGCAGGTATTTTTGTTCACAGCAAGGGAATCTCTCCTTTTTTTTTTTCTCCTGTTAGCAACTGCAGCCAAGATGCTGCTGTGCAATAAGTTATTTACAGGTAAGCAAGAGTGAAAAGTAAGAAAACACAGGAGTCCACAATTTGAAGAAATATTCCTACATTTTGTTAGATGAGGTGTGAAACGTGAAGCAGGCGAGAGCTTTGCAGGAATCCTTCGAAGGTGACGAATGCAAACTTGAGCAATGCGATGTTAGGGTCACTGTCTGTTCTGACCGCAGGCTGGGGCGGGTGTCCAAGCATTTAGCTATTTACTAATGAAACTCTAATTAAGCTTCTGTTTTCTTCCTAAATCTATAAGCTATAGAAGTGAGCAGTATAAAGGCATATGTACATGCAAATACACACACATGCATTTGGAAAAGCAAGTATAAGTGCATATCCTAGAGAAATATGTATGTGAAACCACCATAATTTTATACGGTAAGAGAAAGCCAGGGGAAGATTCTTCTCAGAGGAAGCCAGAGAGATCGACACCTTTCAGGCTGATCTACGGACTGCTCGAAAGCAGCCGTGGAAGAACCACGCAAAGCAAGTCTATTTTCAAAAGCCTTAAAATTAACCTTGCAGGTGTCTGCAGTACTGAGAAAAAGCAAAGTTACAGACTGACAAGCGCTGACCAAGCATAAAGCCATACCCTTTCACATAAGGCAACCCATAGAAACACTAAGGAGAGCACCAACAGCTGGCCTAGCAGACATCTGCGTGCAGAGGTTCCCCTGCAAATAAAAACTCCACTACCATGCACCCTCCATGCCTCGAGGATTTCTCTCCCACAGTCATTAGAAGCAGGGGCGGTGGGTACGAGAGGAGATGCTGCTGTCAATTTGATGCAAAGTAATATTGATTTCTTTAAATGCTGTCTACTGCTGTAATCAAAGGTATTAAGTCTAAATAAAAGGAGCTAAACAACAGAATAGTATGAGATCAGTACATTTTATAGTTACCCTAAGCATGGTCTGAAGTTTTTTTTTTTTTCCCCACTTAACAGGAAGCCTAATCAGTCCTTGCTGGTTTAGCAGCAAAAATCAGTTACATGAAGCAGTAACAGCTTCCCTTAAAATTTAACTCGGGACAGGTCAGAGCCAGTGAAGTGTCCCCGAGTTAGGAGATGCTAGACAAGAACACAAAACCTGCGCAGTCACGGAGATGCCAAAATTAAAGATGCTCACACTTCTTTCTGCCAAGATGTGCCATTCCATAAGCAAAGAGCAGATTTGGAGACTCCCATAGTGTCAATCCTAGCTAATTTCAGAAATATTTGGTGGCTAATTTCAGAAATATTTGGTGATGCTTTCTTTTGTAAGCATATGTGATAGTTCTAACTTATTGAGACTTCCCATATGGTACATTCCTGTTCTTCTAGCTATAACAATCAGGGGTGGGGAGTGTCAAAGTAAGTTTGGAAATAAAGGAAACAGCAATTCTAGGTTTCTCACAACAATAAAACAGAAAATATTTCATTGTACCAGAGAAACTACAGGATTTTGAACTTAAAAGGCACAGACGCCAGTTTTTAGTAGCTTTTCTTCAATGCTGCCTACCTGTTAGTGAGTGGACGTTGCTACAGGTCTTGCTGCTGGGTTTTGTGCTCCTGAGAATCGCCAAAAGAAACTCTTCACGAGTCAGACACGGAAACCTTCATGGGTATGAAGCTCTGGTTTTCTTTATGATTAAAGCTGCTCCCTATTGCGTTCAGACAGATCACAACCCAACACCATTATTTTTAACAGGACTGTAATGAAAACTGCAGAGTCCACTCACATGTATTTGTACCAGAATAAAATCTGAATTAAAAAAAATAAAGACACACCCTTTGTTCTTGAGCAAGCAGTTACAGTAAATGAAAGTACCTGCAGATAGGCACTGGCTAGAGGACATGATTACATACTCGTTCTGCTCCTCATCACCTACATACTCTACATAAAAACAAGCAGAATTTTTGTTACTAAAATATTCCAGAACTCAAGGATTTTTGTATCAACATAATCGTAAGAATGTGTGGCAGCCATGCAATATGCAAAGTATAGTGCTACCTCCTCCCCCGCCATCAAATCCCCCTCCTAGTCCTACAGACAGACTAGCTTTAACAAACCATCGATTTTGAGCTGCGCTTCTGTATTCCGGTGAGTTATTTCACTGACAGAGAACCTGACAAATAGTAAAATGTAAGTTACAGGATTAAATAAGATTTTATTGTCACATTTAACTGCTTTGTCAGAGATGTACATTTTGCAGGTTTCTGTGCGGAATAAAAATAAAAACGGTAGTTGCCATCTTGTCAATTCTGATTTCGACATACACATATCTATACCACCTGAACCACAGGTGCTTGCAGATAGCCAGCGGTAACACCAGAGCAAGTTCTCTGTTAAATGGATTGCAACACTCAAAGACAAAATGCACCAAGTTAAGGCTAATGAGAATAATGTAAAATAGTTAAAACAGACCACTAGATGTTTAAAGGTGGAAACACTCGAGAGAAGAGTGGTGATTTTAACATCTCATTTTTTCCAAAGTCATTTTGCTTAATTTAGTACAGGTAAGGAGAGGCTAATGAACAGACTTTTGCCTACATATACAATACATACTGAAATTTTAGTCTTTTGTAAATCCGATATATTTGAACTTTTAAGCAACTGCTTTGTTCTTCTGGGTGTAAACCAAAGAAGTGGTTATGGACACCTCAAAGCGATAAATGCTTAAGATAACCTCATCTTAAAATCTGTATTTTCTCATTTACAGATCAGGGATAAAGTCCAATAAAACAAACTTCTTAGTGGCACAATTTCACATATTTTGGGCAATGTTAGCATACAAGCAGTATTTAAATAAAAATAAGTGCATCCAAACATGAAATTCTCTAAATATACCACACTTCATTTATCCCAAACGGCAATTTTCTGACAAGAGCTGTAATTCAAATTAAAATAATCATTTACACATTTCACCCAGAGGAAGAGGTAAACCCAGGGGACTCTCCAAACAATCTTCTCCTACCCTATCCCCTATTTATTACATAAAACTCATCTAGAAGCGTAAATCCAATATTCAGATGCAAATAAAATGCAAGAAGCAGTCTCTGATGTTTGCAATTTGCAGACTCCGAAGTCCAATCATGATGGAATTTACTACTTCTGTCAGTCATTTACTCCTGTATGTGCACTTCGTATTTATGCTAAAACAACAAATGAGACAATAAATGAGGCTAGTGTGGCATAAAGTCATTGTAAACCCAGCGAAACCAGAATAATTATATTTATGACATTCATTTGGATGATTTACCAGTCACCCCCCCCCCTTTACAGAAAAAAAGGCAACCATCATTTTAAGTGATACACACATTCTGCTAGTAAAAAAAGTTGAAACAAACCCCTTCTCTGTTAAAAGAGCATGCCGATAGAAGAAGGTAGACCACATCTGTTCCAATCAGGCTTGTCAGAATTATCAAAATTTCTTTGCTTGCAAAGGCCAATTTGGCTTACCATAGAAAGCTATTTTGAAGGCGGCTGATATATTTATTCCCTTTCAAAAATTAAAATTCAAGGCATGATAGTGCAAGAGGTAAGTTTTGATTTGAGAACATTATTTGTAGACTAACTGTGCTTAGTGACTACATCCCAATTTATTGTCTTAAAGAAAATACGGCAACAAAAGCTACAAGATCTCTATAAATTTCATTTTGCCTAAATTTACCAGTACATCCATGAAACCTCATCAGTATTAGTACAACTTGATTATCCTAATGATTCCATTATAAAACTTGCAAAATGTATCACAAGGTGAATAAACCATCTAGTGCAAGTCTTCTACATTTTGTGTGCACAGTAATCCTGTGTAGTTCATTTCCTCCAGGTTAAATCCCCAAAATCTCTCTGTAACAATTATGAAAAAACAGTGTCACGTGGATTTTCTTCCCCCCTATCAAATCTGAGAAGTTTGAGTGTTCCTGGAATCACCGTCAGGATGTGCTGAAGGTCGTGAATCCCTTGTCTGTGAGTATTCACTGTCAGATGACTCCGTAGGTTCAAGCAAATTTTCATAATCACTGTCTTCTGATTCATCAACATTGTCACCAACTGCTCTTTGGGAAGATGGCATGGATGCTCCATTACCAGAATATTTCAATCCTGCATTTGTGGAAACATAGCTGGAAGAACCTACTGCTTGAGGTCGAGGCATAAAAACATTGCTTTCTAGGAGACCATGACCAACAGTACTTTCTTGATTGGTTGCATTGAAATCTGAATACGGAGGGGGAGGATCAGAGACATCCGAATCTTCAAGTGTGCAGCCTTCCACAGCAAATCCAGTGTAGGACATTCGTGGAACAAACATAGGTTCCAAGTTATCTGTTGGCATTTGCCTGCTTAAAATTGCTTGCTGCATTCCTACAAAAGCAAAGAACATTGGTGTACTTAACGCTTACTTTGCAATATACTTTATGTAACCTATCTGTAACATCCCACACTCACCCAGCCCTTAGCTTTTCTCTCTTCTTTCTTTCTGGTTATTATTATTAAATATTCATCCCTGGCACTGCTTTCAAACTCCAGCACTGCATCTTTTCATCTCAGTCTCCACTACTCATACTTGGCAATTCTGATTTTTGTATTGATGACTATATGAGACACTATCCCTAACCATCATGTCAAATCTTATTACTACATCTGACTCTTTAAGCTTGGCAAAGAGTATCTTCCCTAAATTCAGCAGTACATCCATGAAACTCATCAGTATTAGCACAACTTGATTATCCTAATGATCCCATTTCAAAACCAAAATGCCTCAGAAAGCAAATAAATTAAAGGGCAAGTGTGCTACATTTTTATGGGCACCGTCATCCTGTACAGTTCATTTCCTCCAGTTTAAGTCCCCTAAAAACACAGCTACAGGAAGTTGCCATAACCTGTTGCTCTTTCCACCTCATCATCTCTCTGTATTTCTCTGTTCCTTCTCACATCAAAAAGTAGCTACGGTAGGGCTCGTTGTGCCTGCTCCTCTCCACCTATGTCTTAATCAGTACTGAAAGCTTGACTCACTTTTGATAAGACCATAATCAGCTTCTGCTGTTGATACTACATCTTAAAATCACACTTCTGTACTTTCTCTTGCAACGCCCCTTGTGCTAGGCGACAATCTCATGAACACCAGCAGAAGAGTTACCTTGTCTTCTTCCCTCAAATTACTGTTTTAAAAACCTTCCCTCCCAATGCTTGTGATTAGCCTAGCAGGCTGCTGAGACCACCACGTATCACGCTCACCTTCTGCTAGCCAAAACATCTGTATTCACATGATCTCTCATGTTTAGATTGCTAACTAGCTAGCTGAGCAAGAATCATCTTTTGAACCTGTGTTTCTATATCCCTAGCGCAGTGATGCACAACCAGGGCTCTCGCACTAGTGTAACACTGGAACACCACAGTGGTGTTCACTGTACCTGGAAAAGTCGGACACAAACACTGAAACCTGCTCCCTACAAAAAGCCATACATAATGGGTAAAACCACCACTTCCATGCTCTGAATTTTATTTAAGTAATTGTACAGTTAGACAGTTTCTATAAACAAACGTGTCCACTAAGGAAAGGGTCTCTTTCCAATCCATGTGGTTTTAACAATCAAAGCAAGACCAAAAGCCACAGGTATTTCCCACCTTTAAGGATGTCATAGAGTCTCCATGTTTCATAATGAATAGACAGTAACATAAGCACTATGAGGATTTAAAAAAATAGCTGAAGAACTGGTTAAAGAACAATTACAATGGTTAACAGTCACACTGGAAAGACTCATCAAGATGAAGCTCCCACAGCTCTGCACCGGAACTATACTCACATTAACAACCTAATGATGGAATTTAATCAGCATATGCTTATTAAAATTACAGATGGTACTATGCTAGTAATAGCTGCAAGTATAACAGAGTATCAGAACAGGAATTTGAAAGTGATCTTAAATGAGATGACTTGGAAAATAATTTAAGGAAGACATGCACAGGAATAATGAACTGCACAAACTGCACAACGAGGAACAGTTACATCCTTCTGCAGAAGAGAAACACAGGTTTACTGTTGATTTATGTAAACTATAAATATCAATATGCATTAAGCGTGCTCAGCTGTTGAGAAACGGGTAAGTATTATTTCAGTATGTACTGTAATGGTGAAGACTACAACTGGAATACTATATCTAATTTTGAACACCACAGTTTAAGAAATAGGGAAAAAATGGAGAAACTCTACAAAAGAAAAGGACTCATTACAGGTCTAGATATCATGACCTAAGAGGAAAGACTGTATTAACTGGGATAATTAGGGAAGACTGAGGAAACAGTTTCAGTCTTCAAATGTACATAAGAGGCTGCTGTGGAAAGGTAAGCAGAAGGCAGCTTAAATTAGAGTAGTATACATTAGACAGGAGGAAAAACTTCCTTGCAGGAAGGTTTGTTAAGCACTGGGAAAGACTTAAGTTTTTGACTGGTTTCTAACTGGTTATTAACCTCCAAACATCTGTCAGAATTGACACTGGTATCTGTAAAGCTGCCTTGCAGCTAGGCGATAGACAAAATGGTATCAGCTCTACTTACTGTAACACCATACTTCTGGAAAAAGCAAAAATCAAGGCTGAAGAGTTCCTTTAATCAAGTCAATGAGATCTCTTCAGTAATAAAAAGAGCATATTCCCTCAAGTGGCTACATAACAGCACTCCATTTTTGGTCCACAATACAAGAACTGCGGTGGGAGATTTCCTGGCAGCTGGGAAGTGCACAGCACTCACTATACCCTAAAATATGCTATTACACATACAAAATTATTTCAGTGATCTGGCAAGTAAGATCTCAACTGACTTTTATGCTAGAGTGTTAAAGTCATAACCTGTTAACCACAAATTTGTAAGAATAACAAGCTTTCACACAACACTACTGCATGAATTTGAATCAAATGCTCAGAGAATGATTAACTGGAACATTTAACTCACTAAAAATAAGGAAATTCTCCCGATACCGAGAACGTGAGAGAACAGAAGGCCAGCTTCAGTATTTAGCTACTCACATCTAAAAATATTGCAGAGATACAAGCTGCGTGTTTTCTTGTTTCAGCCCTCTCACATGATTATCTGCTCTGGCATAAATTTTCAGTCCAGCATTTGCATCTCACTGGTAGTATCTAGAGGCTAGCACCGACTGCTCTTCCTCCTCCTCCCCCATCTTTTGCCATATGGGCTGGGATCAGCTCCAGTCACACTAAATACCCATCTCTACTTCTCGCTAGCTCGTGTAGTAGCAGCTCCCTGGCTGTTTCATCTACAGCCAAGCAGGAAACAGCAGTGACTCATGCCACTTCCATCTTTCAAATGGTCTGTGGCTGATGCTGGCTCTTTACCTTGGCTTTGAGGTTCAGAGAAGGAAGAACCTGGGCTGACAGATCAAACTTTGCTCTAAAATGCTCCTATGATAACAGTACCTTGCTGCCTGGAGGAAAAAAAAAGTATTCAGTCATAGCAGCAGAGGGGCCTATTGCAGAGTTTAGGGTGTTAACCCATCCAAGTGATCTTTTAGTCTCAGACACAGCTTTAGATAACAAGATACACAAATAATAAGAAACACCTTGCAGATAAAGTTACAAAATTTGGTTATTTGCTTATCATTTCAAAACATGGAAAAAAAGAGTCAGTGTTTGCTGAAATATGTAATTTGCTTATGTTTTTTTTTTTTTTTAAATATTACTTCACATTTGCCTATTCTCTGCTCCTACTCTCTACCTTCAGTCTTCCCTTAAACTCACAAATTAAATTAGGTCAGCAATGTCTCCTTGGAAATGTCCAGGCTCTTCATAAAACTTATCTACTGCTAAGCAAAAGTCTCCTGAAGCCACATTCAATTTTTAGGAAGGAGGGACAGCGTGGCAACCAGCCAAGTATGCTCAAACAATAGGTCTCACTGATTCAGAAAATTATGGAGCAGGAAAAAAAAAAAACCCAAACAAACAACAACTGGCTTTCCCTACCAGTCCTAAATACATACTATGAAAACTTGTACTACGAATACAAAATGCAGAACCAACCCTAATAAAAACCTGGATTTTTAATGGGACTTATTTGCACCATGGAAACTTAAATCCAATCAACTCAATACTAATATAGGTCTTCAAAACACAGCAGAATTATAATTTCTGCATTCAGAGCTTCACTAGAAAGAGAAGACCATCATGCTTGTATTGCCATGAATAAATCAAAGAATTACCTAATTCAGCTTCCCCCAAAATTAATCCCCCCAACACACTGCAAGAAGGACAATATTTCAGCAGCTTCATGGAATTAAAACTAATAAAGATTGAAATTCATATCAGTGATGATATGGTACCTGAAACAGGTAGGCAAATTCCAACAATATTCTGCATTTAAGTAGTTTCTTCCACTTTCTAGCAGGTACTCCTGAAGATAGGAATGATTTCAGGATGGACTTTTGGGAAGATTTAGTTCAACATTGAAAAGTGGCATTTCAATGCTAATCATGTTCACCACTAAGTCAGCAAATAATGCAAAAAATGCTGACTAAATTAGGATTCAGTAACTATGAAGAAGGAGAGGAGGATAAAAGTGTAGATGGTCTCCTCTAAATCAGTGGTGAAAATCCTGATACATCCACTAAAAGCTCCAAGGTCAAAAATCATCTAGACAACACTCCAGATAATCTACAATGTTCATCATTTTCCTTCACCCAGTTTGTCTGGTGTCCAGTAATATAATTGAACTCTAACTTATGGTGCTGGGCTTGTATTTGGGGATAGGGTTGGGGAGTGAGAAAGGGAATAAAGATTTCAAAAAACCGTTGATAGCTACTGGCCTGTAAACACAGTACCCCGTTCCTATGTCATACTTCAAGAGGAATCTCTCCACTGTTTAGATTTGCTTTTTCCATTCCTGGCTTTGCTCCACTTTTCCTTTCCTACAACTGATCTTTTCCTGTGTTATTTCCAGAATCGACTTTCTTGTTCTTTCTGTACAACTTTGTCCCTCTCCTATGTTTTAAGTTTGCTAACATTGGATGACTCCTACAGAAATATCTGCAGTACACGTACTTCCACAGTTCAGGTATAATTCAATGTAAATCCATCATATACCCTTCCCAATGTGATTTTTTTTCTTTTGCTATGAGCTGTCAGGAATACAACTCAAAATAATTCCACAAAACATTTTGTCCTTACAGCATCTGCTTCTGAAACAAATAAATGAAAAGGCAACTTACTTATTTCTTGTTCTTTTTCATTTTTCTTTTGTGCGATTTGCCTTTTTAACTTGTTTACATCAGCTTGAAAAGATTCAACAACACGTTCACTTTTTTCTACATCTATACATACTGCCTAGGAGAAAAACATAACATATGCTAAGATTTTGCAAAATATACATGAAAGACTTCCATGACAACATTAATAAAGCTACTACCAGACAAGAAGCCATTTAAGAGCACAAAACTAAGAGCAGGAGTTAACTGTATCAGAGCATAATATTCAACCCGAAGATAGTTTTATTTACTGGCTGTTGCCAATTTCCAACTGCTGCATGACAGGAAAAGCATTTCCAAATAATTCATCATTACAGGAAGATTTGTAACGAGATCCAAAGTCAGTTCTTCCTACTTGGTGGAAGAGACTTGGCCTTTTTTAAGCTGATCTCCTAACTGATACTTCTATTAAGTAAACAAGACCCATGGATTTTTCAACAAGATCTCCCTATACTGGTTAGGAAATAAATGTGAAATTTTCCTAGAAGGATTTAAGTTTAAAAACATTTCTGGACAATATTGATTTCTTTTTTAATCTAAACATGTTATACTGGATATTGTTTACTTCTCAGAAATTAAGTATTGGTCATTATCATTAAACATGATCAGTTTTGAAGAGCACACAACTCTAAAAGCACTGAAGAGTCTTAAACAGTAAGCCACTAGCCATTTACTGTTTCTTCTCCAAAAAGTTACTATCTTACTTACAGAGTTGAAAAACATTATCTATTTCAGTTCTATATCTAATTTTTAGAAGTTTATAAAGTTTAAACCCTCCCCTCCCAACTAATTGGTGAATAATGCAGATACATGTGTCTCAGCTGCTGTACCAGAAAACTTATTCCCAGTCCTGTAACATTCTCTGTGAAAGTCACTTTAAAGGTAAAAATTCCTCAAGTTAGCTAACACTTTAGTTACTTTTAAGCTCTGTAAACAATGTACAGCAGCATGATTTACATGGTGAAATAAAACAAAGTCATAGTTTTAACAGGTAGGAAGACAACTCCCTGATGATGCTACATTTTCCATTTTTCCAGGCACTTATTCAAACAACAGCAAGAGCACGAAAGGATGTATGCGCTCTTGGCAAAAACAGCGTTACAGAATAATACCATTAGCTAATGGGATAGACCTCTGAAAATAAATTTTCATGTCTCCTGAAGCTGGCATGAAAGCTGTCTGCCTTCTTGTTGCAAGCTACCCACCTTATAAGGCAGGTTAGAAAGTAGCAGCTTCCCCCAGAAAATAGTAGTTCTCCTGTGCAAGGAGGGTCAGGGGATGGATGGAGCAATTACTGCCTTGTTTGCTGCTATATGTGCCAACCAGCAAAGCTAAGCTGGAGCAGACACACAAATCCCTCCAGGGCAGATGTAAGGGGAAAGCCTGGAAGTAATCTGTGGGTACAGCACAATTAGCAGATGCCTGTGCTCCTGAGGCAGCAGAGCTACACTGCTCTTCACATCGGACAAGCTGTGAATTGACAAGCTTACATTTAGTAGATTTGACGCTCAAGGCACTTTCAGATGCTTTGCCACATTTGGAGCAGGATTCACTCGTGCTCTACACAAAACATTCGCAAGTTTTAACTAACAGATGGAGCTCTTTGCTGCACACTACATACCAAGAGCCAGCAGTCATTTTTAAACTCACACAGGCAAGCCTTTAAACCTGCGCAAATCCCCACAGCCTTCAGCAAGGCTTTTCTTCAATGCATACTCTTAAAAATAGCCAACGTCTACCAGAATCCACTAAGCATTAAATCATTCTTACTTGCAGAAGAGAAAGAATTGATAATATTCATACCAACCACTTTTACAGCAGCCACTGCAAATGCACACACTAAATAAAAACTGACACATTTCATTATTAAAGTCAGACTTATTTTCCTACAGTTCACGATAAGTTGTGAAAAACCTAAAAATCTCCACCTCCTCCACTCCTGGTTTAACCAAAGGACAAAAGATGCCACATACATACTGACCAATATTAAGTAAAGAAAGTTACCTGTACTTTTTCCTGAAGTGCATTATAAACCTGATATATAGCCCTGATGTCCTTCATCACTCCATCTTTGTCAAAAAAATCAGTACTAAAAAAAGGAAAGCAGAAATCATTAGTTAGAAAAGACAACACAAGTTTCTAGCTCATGCTGTCTTTGAATTGCTGCTAAGCAGTCTATTGCTATATTTCTAAAATGTATTTTATTTTGTATTGCTAAAAGTGTACCATACTCTCAAGAATCAAGATTTGGACAGCAGCATATTCAATACTAAAATTCCTTCTGGAACAATAAAGTCCCTTTTGAATGAGATTAAGCTTGTGCAGAAACCTTTAAGCTTCTATAATTTCATTGTTAACAGTCAAGAAGAGCTACTTTGCATTTACAGCAGTTAATTAAAATTACTTAAGATAAACAACAAGACTTCAACACTTCCAAGTCAGAGTTCAAGTTTTAAATCAAGCCTGCACACAGAATTCCTTGGGAGGGGTGGGTGGAAATCAACTAAGAAACTTCCAGCCAGAAGGCCCACAGCACCGACTGGCCATACCAACTCTGCTTTTCTGATTAGTGCACTGAGTCCCCTTTGTTCTTCTAAAGGATTCAATTCTAAGCAGGAAAAAAGCCCAGTAAGAACTGACCAGTCTCCTCCAGAACTAGTTTTTTTCCTGCTTGAAATGCATATTTGTAGTATTCTTTGGAAGGTACAGAACGTAGAGCTTGATGACTGTACTTCATTTGCAAAGGAAAAATCCTTACCCGTGTTCCTTAATAACTTTGGCATAATTCTGAGAAGTATTTGGCACTGAAGAAACTTTGTATTCCTGTTGACTAGTGTTGCCTAGATTAGGAATAGTAAGTGACACCCTTTGATTATACCTGTAGAGAAAGTTCAGAAAGACTTCTTAATTCATATTCAAAAGATTATTTGCAATAGCCCTGATATTATCCCATCTCTGATCATCATAACTCATCTAATTTTAAAGCTTCTGCATTAGGTTTATTATAAAAGCTGCTAAATATTAGAAGTTGTGTTCAAAATAAACGCATGATCAAAAACTCCCTTGAGATGGCCCTGCCTCTGTACCTCTTAGAACCTTTTACTTGTGCATGCAAACTACCACAGATACAAGAAGGGTGAAGCTACATTCAGGTCTATTATAAGAAACATGGTACTGACATTTGATTTCTCTTACATTTTTTTGTTGTCATTGTCTGAAGATTTAAAGACTGAAAACAACTTTTGCTCACCCCAGAACTTTAATTTATAAATTACTTGCACAGAAAAAAAGCTGCGCAAGTCATCACTAACAATTGTACACAATTGTGTGTCGTCACTAAAAATTGTGCACCAAGACATCATTTGACAAACACAAAGCCTTCTTTACGTGTAATCGTACAAGCTTCAAAATAGTTTGGAGTATAAAGAATAGCAATAAGAAGCAGAATGAAAAATGAGGATTGGTTCATATACAGAGATTGCTTACCTTCGGTTTGGTCTAAAAAGCACATATTCTAAAGCATGTGTTGAGTTATTTGCAGTGGAAATGAAGCTGAAGAGAAGGAAGACGAGATCAGGCACTCCAAGAATGTGTGTCAGCTGTTTATGAATGATGTGCTCTCTATATGACATTTGCTGCTGAGTGTTTCTCCTAAATCTGTACCATCCAATAACGTTCTGTAATCAAAGTACATCAGAAAAAAACCAAAGTATTAACTGAGAGATATGGATTTACCTTCTTATAATAAAGTCGTAAAACTATGGTATCATGTGATAAGCTTTATTACAACAAAATCAGACTGAATTACTAGAGGCTTGCACCTATTAAATAACCCGAAACAAGTGACATCCTGTTACAACACAACTATTAATTGCTCAGCCTTATTGTGCTACAAACACCTGTGTGTCCTCAGTGGCATTCAAGATCCCACTTCCAATATACTTCACTTGTTTAATTTTAGCAACAAACCTTGGAGCATCTTCAAATTATTAGACTTGAGCTGTTTTCAAACACAGCAGATGTGGGTTTTCTTTAGCTTAAATATTTCAACTGCCTATTCACTTGTATTGATTTGTAAGACACCTCCAGTGCTTTGCAAACATATTTGCAAATTCATGTCTGTTCATGAGACATAGGGGACTAATCTGCTGCGTACAAGAATAGAATTACCTCATTGTCTATTGAATTGTGAAAGATTCATATGCACATCAGATAAGACCCATTCTAATTCAATTATTATTTTGAATACAATGTGCATTAAACTTCTTTACTTCATGTAAACTAACATTCAATTTAAGAGATTAATCAAAAAGGACACATAATTAACAATTTCATTTAGGAAGAGTCCCAGGAACAGGCACTATCATGTAGTGATGCATTAAGACTGCAGGTATATATTCAGTGGAATAGAGCAGATTCCACATACTAAACAATACGACTCCCGTGTTAAATAAAATAGGAAGCATTGTTTTTAACTTTTTATAGTAAATCTGTACAATTACTTAGTCTGAATGTAATAAAATGTTCTTAGTTTGCTAACAAAAGAGAACACAAGACTGTCTTGGTTCCCAGACAGCAGTGTTTCTTTCTTTTTTGACATTATGACAATTAATGTCATTAAATCTGTGGTGCTGTTATCCCACAAGTTTAATTTAGTCACATGACACTTGCAAGTTTTAATTTCTCCAGTTTTGCCTGCTTTCTCACCACAGATAATCCTTCTTGCCAGAGCCTCCCTGTAAGGTAGGTCCTAACAAAATAAAATTCAACTGAAAACTAGTGGGAGACAAACATTTTTACTTATGTTTTTTGCCTTGTCTCCTGAAGGGAAACTTAATGTGCTCTGTAGTGTTCTACAGTAGAGTTACGGGGTTATAGAATTCAGGATCTGAGACTGGAAACTCACTCCATCATCAGCATAGAGATGTACATATCTGTATGTATAAATATACAAACAAAGCACCTATGTACTCAGCATAAATACTTTAGTATCCACAGAGAAATTTATTCTGAGAGCATTTGCTGGAAGAAACAGACGAGAAAAAAGCATTACAATCATCAGTGTTGCAGGAGTTGCACAGATTTAGGATTTGCTTCCCTAAAGAACCCTCCTCAGTGTAAGCCTTGTCTGTAAGCAGAAGTCCACAGTTCAGGTGGGCGAGGTGAACAGAAAGTAAAGACTGCTAATTCAATTTGCAACTGAGCCACTGTCATCACACACTTTGCATAATGATGATCAATTCACACAGTAGGCATTCTTACTCAGAGCAGTGAAAGTCACACTCCAGTCACCTGTAGAGGACAGAAATCCCAAAAGCCCAACAGGTCATGCCTTGACAGGTAGCTCTGCTACTACTGAAATGCAACCAGCAGTGCTACAAGCAGCTGGAATGACATTAGTTTGCTGCTGCTTTGTAAAAATAAGTCAAACGAGAAAAGGTTTTGTTTTAACCACCCCTACCTTGTACTAGCTCTGGCACTCACCAAGCCTCGTGAGCCAAATTCATGTACCAGTGATGCTTCCCTGCTAGGTCTAAGAAGGTCTACAGTTGCCACAAGTTCAACCATGCAAGTCAGTCATCCGTCTTTTAGCCAGAGCAAGCTGACTGGTGGATTCACTTCACTACATAAGGAACCACACCTTCAGCTCTGCGATGTATCAGTTCATGAGAACTTCAGGATCAGTTATTCAGTAATTAGAAAGATAGTGCACTACAAGTATGGAATGAGATGAAACACTGAAAAAAGGTTTGACTCCTCTCCAAATAAATACTAAAATTTAATCTTCTTAGTACTAGTTGTGCTACTAACAACATATGCGTGACGTAAAGCTATGACAACATCCGACATAACTGATAGAACAGTTTTTCCAGTTTAAAACTGACAGTGCAAAAATTGCAATTGCCAGGCTGTATCATTACAACTCTTTTAAATGAACTCTTCAGAACAGATTTTCAGATCAGCTACATTTTTGTTGGTTTCAGCAGCAGAGTACATAATCATTATGCTACATGTTCAGCTCAGAAATGTGAGTGGGTTAATACTAGCCCTTCATTTTTGGAGACCTAAACTTAAATCCTTTGCATTTCTTCAGGGAATTTAGACACTGCCCCCAACGTAACCTAAGTACCACAAATCCACCAACTTCTGTACAGGGTAAGCCTTGGGTCAAAACAAACCATCAGATTTGTGAACGAAAATATTTCTTCTAGTTAACTACCTTTTTTTGTTTGTTTTCCAAAACCGCTCTTTCTAATTATAGGCTGTAACGGCTAGAACAGGAAGAAAAGATAGAAAACTTACTTTTCTTCGGTCTTTAAGAATCCTGTCCAAACTCTCCTCATTAACCTTGCCTGCATAGTCATAAAAGCTTGAACCAAAAAGGAAGAGAGAAAGGTAGGTACACGGTTTACACACACACATTATACACAAAGTAAATCATTTATACTTTGACTGTTCTTCAAATAGATGGCATTCTATACATTACAAAGCAACTTCTATAGTTTTACCTTTATTAACATAGGTCACTACTCACTTCACCTACTTAAGATATCCAACTCGGCTGCTATATAGAGCACAGTTAGAAGCCTAGGTTGACTGCACAGCTAGACAGATGCAGCTGCTCAGAGGAAGATGCAGAGCATTTAAATTAGATGCATAAGACTAGCTGGTGTGAAAATTCTAACCCCTTTTAAACCACTAGTAATGAAATACAAGATGCCTGTAATTATTAGTTTTAAAATGCTTTCATTGCACACATTAGTTTGATGCCTCGTATTTCCCTGCCAGCCCCTACAACAAAGGGTACATACATAAATGGACTGTGTAATTTTATTTTGACCAGCATTCTGTAAAACCGTGCTTTGATAATAAGAGGTCTACCTGCCAAAGAAGAAAGGAAAGCAGGGCCATTTTACATGCAACTACAAATCAATTTCTTGAGCTCCAGTCCTGCAATTAGACTCACATGATTGGACCCCTGAAGCCAAAATAGTTATACTGAAAAGAATCCAAAGTATCATGGTCTTTCCATATGGCTCTGCTTACAGAACTGAGGCCCAAACCCTGACAAGTTGTTATTTTGAGGACATGACAGATTTAAGAATTTATAAACCTGTCTGTGTAGACAGATTTATAAATTCTAGTAGATCACACTTCATGATAAAAGGAAACACATTTGAAAACAGATTCCTCCTCGACTTACCTGCCAAGTCCTTAGTCTCTTTCAAGAGCTGATATCACTAACACCTAAAGCAGTGCAGGAAAACACTCTGTTTTAGAGGTCTATGATCTCAACTCTTGTGTGTGGGGGTAAAAAAAAAAAAACCACAACAGAAAATCCTGAGCTCAGTACTTGGCTGGTAAATAAGGGTGGAAATAAAATTTGTTTCAAGATGCAAGTTATTGTGAATATTAAGACTATAACTAATTACTAATTTGAGATACTACACAATATTTGCATAATCTTTTCAATTCATGTTCACAATATTTATACATTCTTGTAAGTAGCGGATATCCAATTCTTTCTCTTTCTATGCTTTATAAGAATAATTTTCTTATGGGATGAGCAACTAGTACGTAACGAAACACCTCCATTTGAAAACTGCACAGACAGAAATTGGTCTTTTCAAAATCCCTGCTTCTTATTCAGTTCCCACGTGCTGGTAAAAGCACTGGAACCAAGCCTGTTATACTCAACATCAGCAGTGTCAGCTTACAAGAATAGAGTGGATGAGCGATAGGCCTCCTCAGACTGGCTACACTTAAGTCAAAAGGATAAGGCAGAATGCCCCAAAATCAGCATCTGCTACAACTAAGGGAACAGAGAAACCAACAGCACGCTCTGGTACTGATAAAGGCTGTGTGAGCTGTGGGAGTTCCCCCTATGCTCCAAAGTAAATAAATTCATCAGTTTTCTTGTGCAGAAAGCATGCAGTGAAATACAGACTTCTTCCCCTTCCTCCATCAGCTCAGTTACAAACAACCAACTTCTTGACTGGGGGGAAGCAGTAAACGTGATCAGTTTTGATATGTGCTGCATCACTAGGAATCAGAAAGAGTCTACTAGACAGTGGGATATTATCTTGATGTGTAGAGTCTCTAGCATTTAAATCACTGAGTTAAGAGTACCCTCTCTGTAATTATCAGACAGCAAATGACAGACTGCAGCTTTTCTCTCTAATGTAACTAATGTCAATCATCGTATCTAAGGTACTGTGTCTTCTTAATTGGCTGGAAACCTCTAAATAAAGACAAGAGGAGATTAATTGGGAATTCCTTCTAAAATGAATTTCTAGACAGCAAGTTAGAAGCCATCACTGTATAACAAGTGAATACTACAGAGAAAACCTACATATAAATGGATGGAAGCTGCTAAATAGAATATATTAGACCTATATTTAATTTAAATTCTGGAGTACAGGAGATCAGAAGGCAAAAAAACCTAGTAAGCTGAAAGTTTCAGAATAATTAGTTGGTGCAAGTCAGTACAACTAACTACAAAACAACTTGTTAACCCAGCAAGTTACTAAGGTTAGGGCACACAAGGTGTCCTGTGACCCACCAGGTCCAAGCAGAGCTAACCCAAGACTACGATAATTTAAATTGGTTTTGACATTCAGCCTAATTATCAGAGTGATATGATTTGATCTGACTGCTATCCTACTTCCACTAACTACATGAGGTGGAAATTCAAAGAGATAGAGAAATAAGTACTAGCTACATAAGTACTGTACTAGCTACATCAGCACACTTCCTAACCCAACATTTTATATTGAGGTAAGTGCTACTAAAACTGTAAACTCATACTTTCATTGTCATGGCTGGTGCCATTTAGACATATTTCTTTAATATCATCAGATGAGCAAACAATGCAAGCATTGGTAGGTATATTTGAAATGCTAATATATTTCAGTGAGCTACCTATTTTTATATTCTGTAGGCAACACAGAAAGACAACAGAAAATGCTTACCTAAAGAGTTTTGAACAAGGCTCGTGGTTATGGATTTCTGCAACAACAAACAAACAAACAGAGACATATGTCCAACCGCTCAAGGTAAAGAGAAATTACAGTGGCATATCTTTCATGAACTTTCTACATCACAGCTACTGAGCCAATAAACATTTGTGTCAGACCACACACTGCCCTTAATGTCTCAACAACACTTGATGACATTGCACCATACCCGGAAAGTAGTTTCTCTTTCTGATCTGCCATTTTACAGAGGAAAATATTTTAACAATAAGCAAGACATGCTTGCTCAGATACACACAGATACATCTGAGTCTCAAATACACACTTTTGATACTATTTTATGGTTGTAACCTCCTCACAAATGCATTTATGATTTTTTTTTTCTTTGATACACCTTTTCACAACAGTTTACCTGCATTCATATACACTGTTTGTAACAGCAACAATGAATAAAAAAAGGGACAGGGAAAGGAATAACTGAAATGCTATACATTGGATTATTTAACCAGGCAAGGCAAACAGAATCTATGATGAGAAAAGGTGTTAAACACCACTCCAAAACTGTTAGCTGCAATTTATAATTCTGTTACTTGAAGTATTAAAAAGTCACAGCAGTATTTTTTTTCATTGAAGAGGTTGTAATAAACACTAAGATGCTTATTTAACCTAGAAAGGTTGTAACATATCAGTAATCTCGGAGAAGAGCGAGAAAAGAGCAAAAATCCAATCCACATTAGCTCTCTAACACCAAGCACGACTCACTTTTTTGCAGCGTTTAGTACGTCTTTAAAGTTCTCCTCTGCTCCAACTTTTTACCAAATACAGCTTATCATTTATTCATACTATTATACCTTGATCACATAACTTTTGTCTGAAGCTGTATTTGCTCAGACTGAATAGCACTTATGTAGCAATAACATTTCAAGCTCCTATATTAGAACCCCGCTGGAGTGTTTAGCAACAACTTTGTTTAGACTCTTCCTTCCTGGAGAGTGACTCACCACCTGCTGTTCTGAAAGTCACAGGCTGCTCATGATTGCAGTCTCAGCAGAGTCAGAATCAGATCACAATTCCCAAGAACAACAGACTACACACATTAGCATCTCAGCATATTTAGCCACTATCAAAACAAGGCCCTGAACATCCATGACAGGCGTACTGCCCAAGAAAACGTACATTTTCACTGGCAAGAACTTCTCATGATGCTGCTGTTACAGTTACTTTATTTGGAATATATTTGGGATTGTTTAAAAAGTGTATCAACACCATATTTTTACACTGGCATAAAGGAATTTGTGGAAATGATTTGCTAAATAAAGTCAGTAAGTCTAATTATTCCAGCTTAGACCAATTCCTTCCAGCAAATATATTGATTACAACTACTGAGAATGCTTACTTGATTCTCATGTTATTACACTGCTACATAGACCTTGCTTTTGAAAAACAGGAAACAACAAGCCTTCTGCTCAGAACACATGAAGCAGCCATCATTCTAAACTTGGGTTTCACATGTTGACTTATTGTATCTATATTTATAGTATATGTACTATATATACAGACATATATACTCAAAACACAACTAAGCTTTGAGGCAGCAGACACGCAAGAATGTTAAAACTCGTCCGTGACAACAGTGCCTCAAAACTGCCAATCTCAGTTCATGAGTTGAGCTGGGAGTTCAAGAGCTAATGTTGATGAATAAATACTGAAGTAAAAATTTGATAAACAAAGAAAATATCCAGAAGGTCTCCAGAGATGGGTAATTTCCCTTTTCAGAAAATAACCGTCAGCCAGAAAGTGACAAAAATTATCTAAAAAGGGAATAATTTTTAACACCACAAACACTTGGTTTATGAAATCACACTGAGGCTGCAGTTGGTGACATTACTGTATGACACTGTCAACAATAACCAAGATCAGTTACCACAGAATAGTCATGTCTAGTTTTGCCTGAACAGACACAGCTATCAGCTACCTTCCTTCATACAATACTTGACAGTGATTATATACACACACAAAAAATCCTATGCCTTTATTTTTTGTAATTTAGCTCAATTAACTGTAATTAATTGACACTTCACAGTCAATTTATCACCCATGTTTCCTCAGGAATAACCGGAACAGAAAACCACTTAACCTTCTGCATTCTTGTATACACAACCATCACTACTTTAAGGTGGCAAGTATCTTGAGATGTAAGGTAACAGAGTGCACACCTTCACAGATCATTACTTCTGTATCAGAATAACATTTGAGAGTCAGTCACAAGATGTTTGTGTATTAGCTAAGCTTTATGCAGACCCTGCTACGTTACCTGGAATCAGATCCACAAAGCCAGGTACGTACGCGTTTGGGTTTTTAAAGAAGGTTTAGATGTATTTTAACATCGGGTTATATATACATAAACAAAAAAAGGCATTTTCTCTCAGAGGTTTCCTATTTTCTACAAACCATAGAGCTAAAAACATGCAACAGCTTCTCACTCATGTATAAAAATATCTACTTCAACCAACAACACTTAACAGCAAGATCTTAGATCCTCTTTCACTTTTCACAACGACAACACATCAGCTGTACAGTCTTTGTGCTTATCAATAGAGTAAGTTGTTTAACAAATATTCCTCAGCAAACCTTGCTGTGACAGTTTATGATGTCATCAACTGCCATCCATCCATCCAAACTCCCTACTGGAAATTCACCCTCTTTCAGTATTAGTAAATCAAGCAATGCATTTATTTTATTTTGAGCACATGCTTGCATTCAGGCAACCATATCAAGCAGGAAACTCCCTGCAGGACCAAAAGCCAAATAAATAATTTCTCCATCATGAAACACAGATAAATGTCTTCAATGAACAATCTTTTTTCCACAAAAGATGATGCATAAAAACCCCATATCTAACAAATGACTGTTCCCTTTCCTCACATCTCAACCACGAACACAGAAATAATGTAGCAAATGCAATTCTGAAAGACTGGAACATCTTGTGTTGGTCTCACAAGTGAAGTAATTCTTACTTAATTGTTGGACTGAAAATTGAAAAAAAAAATGAACAGTGCTCCTTTCAGAATTTCTCAAAGTTCTTTTACTTACCAATCACTTGTAGAAATTCAGTGTTGCTGATCTGTGAATCACTAATGCTAAAGGTCTCTTCTTGTCTCACCTCCCCTAGCAGAAATCCTTCCTACAATTTCAAGAAAAAAAAAAAGACTAAAAATAGAAAAAAACCCACTATACAGTAATTTATTGTAACTTTCTTAGCATTAAATGGAAGAATTAAAACAAAAATTTAGGTTTAAAGATGTATCTGAGCTGCAGTAGGTATAACTTGTCCTTAAGTTTACCAAGGCTGATCTTCCGATTTACCAACATCCTTTCACAACACTATAGGAATAGGTTGTCCAAAAATTCTACTGAAAGCTTCCATAGGTAACACGCAACTTATGTAAGGCAAACATAGATTACATAAAGAAGCAATCCCAGCTACGCAGGCACAGGGTGGATGAGGAGGCCCGAGCACCATGCACCACACCACTGCTGCTCTGTTCCTTCAAAGCTAAGGGGAACCGGTGTTTACATCTGCAGGAGCTTACTCAAATTTACATACGGAGATTGGGCTGGACCTTGAGCAATACCAGAGATCATAAAACTCCGGAGGCAACTTTAAGTCATCTTTTATTCGCCATCCCCACCCAAAACGAGGAAGAAGAAGCAGCAGGAATGAGGTGCTTTTGCCAAAAGCACTGAAACGGGTGCACCGGTTCCTGGTGCGGAGATAAGGGAGCAAGCTCAGACTAGAAATTTGTCAACAGAACAGAGGGATTTAGAAACACCCCCCTTCTGCATTGCAGCCAGGACTAGTTGCAGTAGCGCTGGCTTTCCAGCACCCGTAACACGCACACAAACACACGCAGCTTTTACACACGCGTTTTCTGCCTACAGCCTCTCTCCTGCAGGTCACGGGAGCCCCGCACCCCCGGGGCACGGCCCCCGCCGCCCCACGCCCAGCCCGGCGATGCCCCGGACGCGCAGGACGGCCGACGGCCCCACCAACAGCGGCACCGGGCGGGTCTGCAAGTCACCCCCCCGCCCCCTCCCAAGCCAGGACCGGGCGGCACCCCGCGGCCCAGCGGCCCCCGCCGGCGAGGGGAACCTCTGTGTCGCCGGCAGAAGCCGAGCGGGGCCGCTACCCCCGGCCGGAGCCCGACCAGCGGCGGCGCGGGCCGGCAGCACGGCTGCGGCGGCCCGGCCCGGCCGCTGCTCGGAGAAGGAGGGGAGCCCCGGAGCACCGAGAGACGCCCCGCCGCGCCGCGCCGGGAGGCGGCGGCCCCGGGCACCTACGTGGTCGGCGCTGCTGTTGGCGCTGTAGTAGCAGACGGAACTGAACGTGTAGCCCGAGATGGAAGCCGCCATGATGGAGACCACCGCCGCCGCCGCCGAGCCCACAAGTCCCCGCGCGCGCGCTCGCGGCCCGCCCACTTCCGGCAGCGGCGCGGGGGCTCCTGGGAAGCGTAGTCCCGTCCCACAGGCGGGCCAGGCCGGGCCGCTGCCCCTCGGGAGCGGCACGGGCGCCGTCCTGGGCTGGTCAGGGGGCCGAGGCCCAGCTCCGTGCGGCAGGCAGCGAGCTGGGCGGTTTGGGCCGGGCCGGCTGCTGGGCGCCCTTCACCCGAGCCTGGGGCCTGCCTCAGGCCTGCGAAATGGCGTGAGGTAGCTGGGTATTTTGTGTAGATTGTGAAGGACTGGGCGAGGAGTTGCAGGACACGCACACATGGAGCGGTGCAGGAGCTGGCTGAGCAGCGGTGCCGTTCGTCACTCCTACTTGTTGGATTTTTCAGTTTGGGCGCTCCATTAGGGGATGTTTTACACTTACTAAGCCCCCAGGATTCTTCTGTCCTCCTTTTTGCTTCGCAAAGGAAAAAAAGTTGCGGCTCTAATTTTGCAAATGGCGTCCCCTTGACGACGCCCTGCGACGCCCCGAGCTTCCCGGGGGGCCGCTGGCTTCGCTCCCCGCACGGGTCATCCAGCAGCAGGGTGGCATGTCTGCACCCCCGTTGCCTGCTTCTAATGCCAGAATTGTTACTGGTTTGAAAATAAATTTCAGCATGTAGTATTAAGATACTTGCAAAAAGCCTTGTGAAAGCAAAACGCATTTGTGAACTTTCAAATTCGTCGCTAATGAAGAGCATAAATCCTTTTTTAAAAGGTTGCGCTGATTTTAGGTGGTCCATATGGATTGCAGTGATGAAAATCCTCTCATTGGGAGCTTTGCCGTTTCGTAGAAACAAAACTATAAAACTCTTGCATTTTTGAGGCCTCGCCCTCACGCAGCCGCGCTCCCGCCCCCAACGGGCAGCGAGCAGGAGTCCTCCGAGCGCCGGAGCGGCGGCCGCGGGCCCTCTCGCCGCTGCGCTCTATGGTGCCGCGGTGCTTCCGGGCCGCGCGGGCCGGGCATGGCGGTGGCGGGGGAGCGGCCCGGGCGCCCCGCGGGGCCGGGGCCGGGGCCGGGGCTCGGGGAGGAGCCATTCAGCCCCTCGGTGCTGGGCACCAGAGAGCAGTGAGTGGCGGCACCGCTGCCGCGGGCGGGCGGGCGGGGGCGGTGGGCCGCGGCGTGGCGAGCCCGGGGCGGTGGCGCAGGCGGGGTTCTTCCCGGCAGCTCCCCGGTGGTGCTGCCCGGAGAGAAGGGGCCCGTGCTGTGCCCCAGATACTCTCGTCTGTTAGTCCTCAGCCTTCCCTCTCTGGGCATGTCCAGCTCGGTGCCTGGCGGACAGCGTGTTCCCGAGCAGTTTGTCAGTCCAGATGATGCAGAGGACATGAAGTGGCACTGCTGCATACATACAGCCTTCCCGCCCTTTCTTCCCCTCGCTCTTTAATCTAAATCTTTTCCAGTGTTAATTGCAATATCCTGTCCTTTCCGCCCGCCTCTAGCTGGGATGCTGCCTATGAAAGAGAACTGCAAACTTTTCAAGACATTGGAGATGCTGGTGAAATTTGGTAAATAAAATAACTCTACCAGAGTGTTTCTGTCATTTCGTTGTTAAAGCAGACATTGCAAAAACACGGCCAGCAATTTGGTGGGTTGCTAAATGGTTCTGGATGTTGGCAAAATGATGGGGAATTTTAATCTTGAAGGTAACAGTTCTTCTCTTACCCAATGTTGCAATGCAAATTTCTAAGTTGCACTTGGAGAACTGTCATTACACAGAAAGTGAGCTGGCAGTTATGGTGCCTGCTACTAATAAATGTTCATTTTATCCTTGAGCTCAGGTTTAACTAGGCAAGTCGACAGCGCTGTCTTCTTTTTTAATATATGGAGGGCTTCACCTCCCAGACTTGGTGTTACTGTGAGTTTTAAGGTCACGTGGTTCATTTTAACTTCAACAAAGCAAACATGGAATATGAGCTATGTCAGTTGTTACTCAAGTGCTTCAATAAGAGGCACTTTGCAAAAGCTGGAGAGAGGGAGTGATGAAATAAATAAATTTGCTGTGCCTTTTGTATGTCTTTGCTATCTTGATGAGCTGAACTCTTGTTTTTAATAGGTTTGGAGAAGAAAGCATGGTTCGCATAATCAGATGGTTGGAAAAACAAAAGGTTCCCCTTGACAGCTCTGTGCTTGACATTGGAACTGGAAACGGTGTTTTACTGATTGAATTGGTTGGTATATTGCAAAGTTTGTGCTTTTGATACAGAATCAATGCTCTGAACGGAGTAGTTTAAATACAGTTCTCACAAGTGCCAGTAGTAATCATGGAAAGCTGTAACTTATGTGAAAGACAAAAAGCAAGCAACCTAAATTAAAACTTAGTGGTTTTTTTCCCATCAACAGAACACTGGCTACTGTGCATCAGGTTTTATATTTTCATTCGGTTTAAGAGCGTAAGTGAAATTAAGTCAGTGCTGTTGATATGCCTTAAAGAACATCCTCTCACAAAGACAAGGCATAATTGTAAGTGACTGCCAGGCAGCCTGTGGGACTTAGGTATGTAACTCCTTGAACCAGCGGTGCTGTTCGGGGGTTTTAAAAGTGCAGACCTAGCAACAGAATATGTGTGTTGTTCTACCAAATAGAAATATCTACTTTTTTGCTAGACATGCTCAAACTTCTAATTTCTTGCTGCTGCCCAGATGGTCAGTACTTCAGATTTCAAAATTTACAGTATTTCTTTAAATCAGTCAGCCTGAATGTCCCTTATTTTAACTTTACCTTCCTGTTTTCCTATATTTAAAAATGCCTGCCTTCCCATTGTCGTGTAAAACACCCACAGGTAAGGAAATTGAGTAATTCAGCAGGTACTCTCATGTGCAAAATCAGACCCTTTCTCCATGCTCAGTTCTGATAATAATACTCATTATCAATGTAAAAAGTAATTAAAACCAAGGGGTTTATGTAAATTAGTTAAAAAGTTGTTAACACCTCTTTTCTAGGAGTATCCATCCCTTACCAGATGTGTTCTGAAGTGGTACAATGTTCTTGTTATATAGTGATACAAGATGTTCAGGAGCTGTGGTATTTTTTTCCCGGTTTTGATTGAATACAGGAGAGTTGTTAAAGAAGAGCTGTCATACTGTTGCAGTTCCTGTTGTTCTACGTTCTCCATTGGCTCCATTAGTCACTGTAGAAATTGAGAGGGCTGGAAGTCAAAGTCAGATTTATAATGGAATTTTTTTAACATGGACTTTGATTTTAGAAGAGTTAAAAGCCTTTATGGGCACTGGCTGCTACACTGCAGCACAGGAGAAGTCATATCATCAAAAGTAGAAATTGCTCATCTCATTAAGATTAATTCTGAAGCCTAATGATGATTGTTAAATGCAATGCTAGCTAGCTCCATCATTGTTGAAACATCCATCAGAAAAATCTTATTTATAAGACTTCAATTTTATACTGGCACCGCTTACAAATCTGAAATTGATTTTCATTCTGTAACAGGAAAACAGCAGCCTGTTAGCTTTTAAAAACTATTAAACTGCCATAAGAGCACCCTCCCCCCTTACATTAAGCACCTCAAAGTACTGTGGTTGCTTCAACAGGAAATTTTCAGTCCAGTTCCCATTTGAAAAATGACTTCAAAAATTACATTGTTTATTGTTTCTAAATAATTTAGGATCTTACTTGCTTACTTGATGTGAAAGAAATTTTTTTCTGTTAGCTGCTAGGCTTTGAAAATCAAGTTAGGATTCTTTTGGCAAGCACGTCAGCTGCCGTAGAACAGTTCTGCCACTGGAGTTGGACTTGATAATGTGATAGAAATGGCAATACTGAAAACGGCAGTCAGACTTCAGCCATGTAAGACATTAGTAACACTTCTGTAAAAGGTAGCTGCTGGGGGTATGTATCGGACCATCACCAGAACAGGAAGAGGTGCCGCAGAGTACAGTTCATTGGGGAATACTGGACCCCGGCATGCCATAAGCAGTAAAGAATAGAAAGTGGGAGTATAGTAAGAAAATTACTCTTAAATGAAGCTAGGTGTAAGTGAGACATTGTCAGTTCCAGCAGGCAATATTGCACAAAAAGGAGGCAGAATAGCCATCTGAAAAGCAGGTAATAAATAAAGTGAAAACAAGAAAGGCTGCTGTATCCTGTGTAAGCTGGCCCCACTACCCAGCTGGAAGGCAAACCACCCAGCATGCTGCTAAATGTCTTCTACATGCACTCTGCAGGGATCTGCCCATCTGTAAGCTCCAAGAGAAATGCCGCTGGAGGCTTCCTCTCTTCTTTCTGCTCGCTTTGAGGATCTCAGATACATAAGTGGGACCCCTTGCTGTTTTTATATGTGCAGTAGACCATGGTCCTACCCCTGCTAACTTCAGGAATCTGGTAGGCTGCATTGATGACCTAATTCTTTTGCCTTCCAAAAATTCCCGCTCTTCTAAGGAAATGTTGCTGCCACACGGAGCTCTGACCTTCTCTTTTTGTTCTGAGTATTGTGGGAGCCGGCAGTATTGAAAAATTTCTCTGAAGTGAAGGGTATTCACCACCCAAGTGTGGGTGTCTACCTGGCAGCACCAGAAACCCCAACATGATGCAGTGCTGATAGCAGTGCAAACTACTTTCTGCTATTTCATCTGCTTTTTCAAGAAGCAGCAGCAGAGTGCTTGTAAATACCACCTTCAGGACAGGACTCCGGTTGCAGGATGCAGCGCAGTCACGTTTGGCACTTGAGTGAATTATCCCTTCCTGGCCATACGTAGTCAGGCCATACAGGTTTAGCAGCATTTAATGTTGTTTATCCTTAAACTTTCCTTCTCTGCCCTGGAGACTATAGGAGTGAATGGGAACTCCCTGAAGTGACTCAAGCTCTTCCTTTCCAAACAGAGGAGCTGTTGTGGGAACTACTCTTCCACCCCCAAGTCTTCAGCACAGGCATCTCAGGAAGCTTGGTTTGCTCTGGGGAGGAACGTGGGCAGAAGCCTGAGCAATATGCTGTTCTTCATCAAATGCAAACAACATGGTCTTTGTGTTTAGCTGAAATTAGTCCTCAATTAAGAACAGCTGGCTAGTACTGAGCTCACATGGGCTGAAGGGCTGCTGGAAGGAGGAAGGACCGTTTTAAAAAAATCCTCATTGTAGTTTTCCTCGCTGTTGAGGTGTCAGCCTTTGGAACAAGTAGATATGCAGCTGATTGCTTAATGCTAGTTAAAGTCCCTCTATTGTTCAAAACCAAAACAAACCCAAGCCTCCTCCCTCTCTCTGCTGTTACTGCCTGCAGCTGGCCATAAGATCATAGAGCTCTTCCTGTTAGGTTTGGGTCTGGCCAGACCAACTGACACACGTGATAATCGGATCTGGTTGCTTCAGCTTCTGCCTCAGAGTGCAAATGTGTCACTGCCCCTCCCATGTGCCCAACTCCAGCTGATGCAAGGTGCCCACCTGCTTTGCAAAAGGGTTGCTAAGATCTCGCTGCCCGAGTTTGCTGAAAGGGTTATCGTTATCTGCTCCAAAGTTAGCTTAACAGAAGGTCTCTGTCTGCTCTTTTATGTGGTGCATAACTGGCCTGAAAATTCCTGATACAAAGACCTTGTAGCATGCAAATAATTGCATTCAAATAGACATTAGCATGAATAATTAGAAAAATGTAAGGTTTTGCAGTGGATTTCTGTACTAATAAAATGTATGACATATTTTGGCTCTTGGATTATAAACCAAATAATTGCTCAATCTGAAATGTTAGGTAAGCATCAGAGAGGTTTTCTTATTTTGAAGCATCTGGCATTGGCACATGTTCTCATCACTGAAAATTCCTGGTTTCTAGGTTACTTTTGGTGCAGATAAGAGAGCCTGCTCCCCTTCAGGGTGTTACTTTTCACAGTTCTGCTTGGTTTTCCACTTGTTGACATAAACCAGCTTTCAGTCAACAGTTCTTTTGATGAGGTATTAGGCAGAATGGAGTGATTTTTAGTTAATTCCCTCAGCTCTTGTAATGGTAACAGGAATAAAAATGAGTAAAAGGGTTTTTTTTTCTGTCATTAAGAGGAGGAGAGATGAGATGGATTATAGATAGGGAACGCACTTGTTGGATAAAAAATTTGCTAGCACACTGATTAAGATTCTCTGCTTCTGTCTAGGCAAAGTCTGGCTACGTGAATCTCACTGGGATTGATTACTCTCCTTCTGCAATACAACTTTCAGAGAAAGTAAGAGAGAAAGAAGGGATGTCTAACATTAAATTAAAGGTAAGTTTTGAGAGAAAGTTTATTGAGGAAATAGAAAGCAATTGAACCCAAGATTAAATGACCTAATTGATATTCAGGTGTACTCAGTGTACTATATTAATGATGTCTTTTGACATTCATTTGTGAGAGAACTCTAACTAAATAAATCTGTATTTACAAGAAGATTTTTGGTCGTTTTTTTTTTTCCTGTTTGTAACAGTCATTAGGGCTAACAAGATTTCCCTGCTTCTAGCAGGGAGCAGAGTAGTAGTTCACCATTTGGCGAGTTGTGTATTTTAGCTACTACATTCTGAATTTCAGATTTGAGACAGAGGATTAAATCCTTAAGTGATAGAATCCCTACCAATAGCCGTGCAGCAGGAAGTTTGAGAGGCCCTGCTGGAGCAGGGGGTAGGACCAGATGACCTCCAGCGGTCCCTCCCAACCACAGCCATCCTGTGATTCTGTGACCGCCTTTCATTCTGAGCTCTCTCTCTGCTACGCTGTTTTATTCTCCAGCTCTGTACCTGTATGATGTCTCTGCTCTTGTACGTCAATTGTAATCTCTTTGTGGCCGGCACTGTCTAGTCTTCTGTATTTGTACAGTGCCTAGCACGCAGCACCTAGGAAACCAGGGATCAAAGTACAAATAATGATTTAAAGAATGAACTTCAAGTATGTTAGTTTGAGATAGGTATATACCCGGGCTTTACAGCAAATAGATCATCACATAATACGTAGAGAAAAAAGAAGCTGATGTGGCATTATAAGTGTGAAAAGCCTGTGAGTTACCCTTTCCTAAGCACACCTGTTGTCAGGTTTTTATTTTAAAGTATTGGTTTGCATTAAAGATTCAGGAGCTCCTGAGTAGAAGATTGTTTTCACAGTTGTAGACTTCTGGTTTAGGTAGAAGACTTCCTGGCTCCATCAGCTGAGCTGTCAGGATTTGAGATTTGTATTGACAAGGGGACTTTTGATGCCATAAGCCTTAATCCTGATAACGCGGCGGGAAAGAGGAAGCAGTACGTGAGATCTCTCTGCAGTGTATTGAAACCAGAGGGCTTTTTCCTCATAACGTCTTGCAACTGGACCAAGGAGGAGCTGTTGAACGAGTTCAGAGAAGGTAAGCAGTTGAACAGAACCATCTGCCAACTTACGGTTGTTCAAGGACGCGATGAGAAAATTTTAATGTCTGTGTTAGCATATTGACTTTCTCAGATCAGGATTAGACAAGGTAAAGCGACTAGTAAATGCGTCAGTCTATATTCCCTCTGTTTTCCTCAGGAATTACAGCTTCCACGTTTGCCAGTGCCAATGTGCCAAGGGAGGACAGGGTTTTTTGTTATACTTTGGAGGATGAGGATTTCAGTCTAGGTACACTGGGAAAGGAGGGGGACCTATACCCGGGTGATACTTTTTCTCTTTTGGTCCTTTATTACCAGATCCAGTTCACCCATCTGATTGCTTTGAAATTGGGGTAACATTGTTACCCGTATTTAAGGGAACTGGCAAGTCTGTGACTGTGACCTTTTATGTCACCTCCTCAGTGACCTTTCTGATCCACTGGAAAGGGTGTTTTTTACATGCCGGTTAGCTCTTGAATCTCATGCCTGAGGCTTGAAACTCAGTGTGGATTGAAAACAACCATCCCTTCTGGGGATCTAAAATTACTGGCAAGTTATCATCTTTTCTGCCATTAATTTGTGTGAGTCAGCCAGCTAAGATTTTTATTATCCATGGAAGGGTTTCAGCTGTATAAAGCAGCGGTTCAGTGTAACAATAGAGTCCTATAAACTTACAGAGTAACTGACTTGCAAGTTTTCCAGACAAATAAAGAATGGTTTGCAAAGGGTTATCCAAGAGGAGAATAAAATTACTTCCTTCTAATAAAAGCGTTTTAATTTCTGTCTGGCAGGATTTGAAATTCTGGAGGAGCTGCCAACACCCAAGTTTTGCTTTGGAGGAAGAATTGGAAACAGTGTCACAGCATTGGTTTTCCAAAGGAAAAAAGTGAGGCCATCCATCTTGGACAAATTAGATTAGTTGAGAAAAGTCTGAACTTTAAACCTGACAGAAAACCTCAGACACGTGTGTAAATAAATGCTCTTTGAGTACACAGTAAAATACTATGTATGGAACTCTAAGGGACTATAAAACATTGCCCTAGAAACATTTCAGCTTTGCACAACTTGCCTGTAAATTTTGTCCTTGCTACAGCCTCACTTGTTTTAGGGAAGCTGCAAGTTTGTAAGTGAAAGAGAAATAAGGCATTCTAAATACAGAGTCTAGTATAACTGAATGATATTTGTGTTTGGAACATAAAGATTATCTGGCATTTAATTTCTGTATTGGTAATCGGTGAGCAATAGAGGTAAAGGTATTCTACAAAGCAAAAATCTCATTTCTCTGTTGTGCGGTGTAATACGGAACAAGTTTTTGCCATGTAAGTGCTGGATCTTTTATTTTTTTCTTGGGTGAACGTGAATGTAGCTGTTAAGGAGGGAAATGGATATAAAAGCCGTAGCACTTGCAAAAAAGGACCAGTTAGTGCTTTAAGTTCAGGCTTTCAGAGGTTCTCAAACTCAGCATAGTTCTGTCTCCACTGCAATAGCTCAACTCTTTTCCCGCAGAGGGAGGCTACTGAGCGTTTTTGAAAATCTCACTTGCCTGACTGTGTGCATGCTTCGTCAGTTATTTCCACCGATGCCATAAATATATAAAGGTGTGATGTTACAGTCTCACTAGCAGGTGACATATGCTTCTTTCATTATTAATTTGCTATATAGTAATGTCTTAAGAGCCAACAGTGACCATATTTTTTCCAGTGAATTTCTCAGGACAGATTTTAGCTGCATAAATCCAGAAGAATTCAAAGCATAACTATCCATTCCTTTTTCCTTTTCTTTAATTTTTTTTTTAAACTTCTGTGTGTGATCCCTTTGCTTAATTTCTTTGCCTTTATTTCTTCTGTTGTTTTATATTTTCAGAATACTACTATTGCTTGAAAGGTAGGAAAATGAGATTTCTTTATGCCTTGACAAACACATTTGCATGTGACAATAAACTTGTTCTTTCAAACGTCAAGGAGGCCCTATTAGGCAATCAGGTTTTGTTTCACAGGCAAGGTCATGTTTGCTTATCAGAGAATTGCTTCTCCTAGTTTCCAGACTTCTCCTAGTTCCCAGGGTTCAGGAGATCTTTAAGAGTCAAGAAAGACTTCTAGTCTTTTCCCAGGATAGGAAATAAGGCATTATTTACACAGTGGCGAGTCCTCCCTCTGTGATCCATCTGGTGATGTCTTCAAGGTAGGAATCCTAAATTCTACATCTTTTTGCAAAATGGGATATACTGGTTCCATTGGAAGAATGGTCTATTGGCAGTGGTGAGAAGGTTTAGTCCCAGTGAATAGCTCTTTGTGTATTTGGTCAGGCTTGGGTTCCTAACTCAAGTGCCAAAACCACAGTCTTGTTATCATTTGGGTAACTATTGTAGTACGATGTACTGCACCTGCCCAGCAGGCTTCCAGCAGCCAACAGGAGTGCTATGAAAAGTAACTGGTAATTCAGACAGAGGATTTTTTTGATGGAGTAATACAAAGGATTCAAAGTACACTACTGATAACAACCTCAATAAAAAGACGATGACATTTTTGTAGCCAATTTGGCATCAGGTGGAATTAATACAAGGAAATTTTAATTGGCAAGTACTCTGGCAGGATGTGTTTAGGGCATCTGTTTTATTCCCATCTGTATTTTTGGCTAATGAAGGCATGATATGTATTTAATCATGGAATGAAAATAAATTCATGGCTGTCATGGATTTTCTTTTAATCAGTTAGGAGGAATTTAACCAGATTCACACTCCATAAGATGTGTAAGGTTCAGGGCAAGTATTGTTTTCTCCTCTTCATAGGATTGATTATTCTTAGATTTTGTTCTCTAGGTAATATTTTTATATCATTTCTAAAGCTAAAAATAAGCTTTCTAAAATGGTTACACAGAAATTTTAGCATCAGAAATCATGTAAGTGTGTCATGCAAGTTGTATGATCAACCACTTTCAATTAGTATTTTTAGCAAGACATTTGGAAGCAATGATAGTAATTCACTATTTTCTCTTGCTATCGTGTTGCTGTTTTTCAAATGTTCTGGACAACTATTGTATCTCTTTTTGTAATTATTTTTTCCCATATGAATAAATTTTCTACCGGGAAGGCTTCTTAGTGCTGGGGAAAGGCTGAGAACCAGTCTCCTCTTCCAGCCTACCTGATTATTTGCCCAAGGTCATGGATTGAGGGCTTCCACTTCAAGCATTTCCCTACCACTTCTGGGCTATATATAGCTCCACAGGCAGCAAGCCTTCAGAGATAGCATGGGGTTCCTCTGCTTTACCTGTGGCATTATGGGATCCAGTCATAAGGTGGAGATACACAAACTAACGTCACCCCTAAAATGTCATCCTGCTGCCTGAAGGTGTCACGAGCCTATTGTTAGGAGCCTTAAATGCTGGTTGTGTGAAGGAGTTTGGGACAGGAATGTGGTTTTTTCCCCATGGACAAGGGTCTGGCCTTTGTCCATAGGCAGTCACCTTCACGTCTCTGTGTTCTGGGGCAGAATTCACGTGCCTCTCTGCTTCTCAGGTCTATGTAAAAGTTTTCTAGTAACATGCTCAAGAAAGCTGAAAAGAAATAGCCTGCAGATAGGTGTCTTTACAGGGAGAAAGGGTGGGGAGTGGAAAAATGGATTGGCCCTCACAAATGGAAAGGTTTTGATTCCTAAATTTGTACTGGCCCCTCTTTAGTCTCAAACGAGCACGCAAGCTGTTGCTTGAACCTAATTTCTGCATCTGTTCTGTAGCTCGCATATTCTTTGACAGGCCCAAGCACTTTCAAGTATCACTGGAGAGTAGAAAAATGCTTGTAAAACATGTTTTAGGAGATTTATTTTATGGCAATAATAACCAAAGGCTTACTATTTAAAATCTGTTCTGTTGGAAACCTGGTATTTTTTGAATAATGGAGTCTAGGTAGCAGCTCTAATACTGACTTAAGCTATGGCTTTTTACTGATTAGTAGGATTTGGAAATGACATGTCAAAGAATGTCCTTGATTTGGGGCAGTTCATCTTGCTAGATGGTTCTTCATGAACATATGATCTCTAAATTTTGATGCTTTTCAGTGAAAAACCTCTTAAAAAAGAGAGGCAGAGGAATAAGTGAGTTAGGAGGAGTGAGCCTTTGCTTGTAGTTTGGGTAGTGCTTCCTGGTAGTTCATGAAGGCTGGTATCTTCATGACTACCCAGGTGTGTGACTCTTGGTTTCAGCTGTGATGCCAGACTACAGGAGAATAAATGCAGCATTTGAAATACGTTCTAGTCCTATTGTTTTGCTATCCGAAGACTGTGTATGTGATTTCACTGTCAGATATGAGGTTTGTGGGTAGTAAAACTAACATCTTCCATGCATCTCAAGAGGAGTTGAGCCCACAGACTTTTCCTGCAGTACCAAGTTTAGGTTGGATGATGCTGCAGAGCTGGCATACCTTTCTGGATCTGGGTATAGTTTTGCATAAAACGTAGGCAGAACAGAAAGGGTTTATGTTCCCTTGTTGATCCACAACATGCTGAAGGATGAAATTCTCTCGGTACCAGTGGGCTTTGCACCTGGCGTCATGAGCCAGATGCCAAACTCAATGAGATGCCTGGAAAGACTGGAAAGGGAAGGGAGGTGTTAGCCACTGTCCTCCAGAGGGATCCAGAGCCTTGAAATGAACTCTCTCCCTTTCTCCCTGAGCAATTAAACCTCAAGATCGGATGCAAGCTAGATCTCACCTTCTCTCTCAGGTGTTTTCAGTGGTAGTGTGAGCAACTCCAGTGATACATGAACTACTTGGAACTGGTAGTTGTGAGCTGGGTTGCGCGGATCGTGGTAGCCTCTCTCTCTGTACCGGCCTTTTCTTCCAGGAAGATGGAGGATGGCTTTTAGTACACAAGCCCTAACAAGCAGCACCTCCACCAACAGCTGAGTTTGGCGCAGCTCAAACATCCGATACCTGACTCCTGATACCTGCTATTGCCAAGCAAACTGTGTTTAGGGATTCTCTTTTTGAGGCATTTCCTGGGAGAGGCCATTGTATTTGTTGTGGGCTTGTACTACTGAAAGAGCTTGGAGCATTTTACCCTGGGTTTTTACGGGGTGTATCAGGGAAGTGAACTGTCAGGATGAAATATCTGAAAGAGGAGACCAAGTGAAATTAATGAAGTAAGTATTGATTTGAGATGTCAGATCTAGGGGAGTTTCTACACATGGGACTCTGGTAGAGTGTAGGGTAAATAGGTTCTCAAGACAAAAAGCCTTTGCCCTTTCAGCATCACAGTACTTTCTTGAAGTAAATACTTCTATAATCATGTTTATATAAATTAAAAAGTGAGAAAAACCATGAAAATCATGACACAACTGAATGAACACAGAAAATTCAGAGGGAAGGATAATGTTCCCTTACTCCTTGACTTTCCTCTCGGTGACCAACTTGTTATTTATAAGAAAGTATGTCTGCTTAATGGTCCTTTTAAGGAGCAGAAGTAGTCAACTGCATTGCTGTCTGCAGGCTGGTTTTTGAATGTTAATTTTTTTTGGAGGCTTAGAAGATATGGAATTAATATTCTGTTCTTGAACTTCAGTATAATTCTGTGGTCTAAAATGAAGAATTTCTGGGAGCTACAATTTTTTTGAAGAGCTGTTGGTTTATATCAGAAACACTAACAGAATTATGGCAGCTGCTCTTCCAGACAGGGCCAGCAATGATGAAGCATGTAATTACAGGCTTTCTATCCTGTCAGGAGAATATTTCTTCAAATCATTATCGAGAGCATCAGGTTGAAATAACTGTTTGCATTATGGGCTAACCCTCTCGATTGCAAAACCAATGTTGCAGCACCATTTCTGAAAACCAGGAATGGCCAGCTGCCTTGATTTTATCATAGGATTTGGGATATTTGACACCTATAGTAACAGGAGACTCTCAGCTTTTTTTACTTTCTATTTTTCAAAACAATTTTGAAAAGGAGCTTTCAGATGTTTGGGTTTTTAATCCTGCCATCAGTATCTACAGGACAGCTGGTTATACCTGAGTGCACGTCCCACCACATAGGACTGAGGTGTGAGTCTCAGGGGAGCAAATACGGTGTGCAATAAACAGTGCTGTGAGCAGACTGCCCCACGCCTTCAGTGTAATAATGAGGTGTTTCAGAGACTGATCAGAGGATACCAATACGGAAGCTGTGCCTGTGGTACAGGATTTGCTGTACAGAACCAGAGTGCTCTCAAAGGTTGGGCTGACGTCTTGAGAGGGTTTGCATTATCCTTGTCTTTAAGCAATGAAAAAGATTCTTGTCTGAGGGAACATGTCCGTGGCTAGAAATGGAGGTGTTCTCTCATATAATTTGCATCCGCATTATTTCAGTTCTGCACAGGTTTCTGGTGCAGGCCATGATGTCTGTGGGGCCGAAAGGTCGAAGGCCTGAATGGGCAAATGAGGTGATGGACTGAAACCGCTCGCTTAGAACAACGGGGCTTTGTGTCCAGGTGTACAAGGTGAAGCCACGTGTGCAAGCTAGATGGATAACTGTGAAGCTATGAAGCTGGGCTGACACTGATTTTGGCAGCTTCTTTGGAGTTATTTTTACGTAAGGATGAGTTCTTGAATAGCTTTTCTGGTACATTAGGCCCAGCAAGCTTTTCTTCATCCCTGACACTGGCTTCCATGTATTTCCACTTTCCAGGAATGCACTGGCAGCACTGTAGCCATTGTAAGGAAAATCTGCGTATATATACTCTGCTATGTCCGCTCTACTGTGTTCCAGGGTGACTGGTAAAAGACTGCCAAAATGTATGTTATTTCATACCAGACAAAATCTTTAAGTATGGTATTTAGCAACATACAGCAAAATTTTCAGTGTTTTGGCACTCGGATTGCTTTCCTAATCTTGGCATGCCGAAAGGTAAAGAACACGGCTTGCTACAACAGTAACTGCTTTATTTTATAGGCCCTCTAAGCATTTTAACATATCGAATCGTCTCCTGTAAAATATGTGGAAAGCACATAGAAAATAAACGGGCCAGGGCTTTGCATTGCCATAAGGAGACCTGCCTGTGCATTCCCATTGCTCGCTGCCTTTTCTGGGGTAAGAGGAGATGAAGGCTGTGCTGCGCAGCGTTACCAGCCCCTTGGCTGGATGGGTGGTACGGACGCCGGTGGAGGGGATTGCCTGGGCTGGAAGTACGTTGAGCATGACCTAATCCTCGTGGGTAGCAGCTAAATTGAGGAACAATTAATGGATACCTAGGGCTTTCAGTGAAAGGGGATGAGGTGTTACAGCCTCAAGACAAAGGAGGAAAAGGAACGCTGGCGTGTTTTATTTGACACAAATAAGGGAAAAGCCAACCCGTGGCTTAATTTCCATTTGTTAGGTAACAGTATAGCTTGAAATGAGCCCATTTCTAGGTTACTGGAAATTAAATGGAGTGCTGTCAGGCAAACAAATGATGTAGCTGCAAGGTAGCATATAAATTCTGGATAATCGCAAGTGCATAAGCCCATGCTGGAGAGCCAGAGCTAATAAACACGAGTGAGGGAACAGAAACGAACCTCAGCACAGTCACTCCAGCGGCCAAGTATTCATGGACAACGTCACGTGTCAAGCAGAGGTGGGAAGAATGTGCCTTTATTGAGTAATTTGAAATGTTGATAGGGTTGTGAACTGAAACCTCTCATTAGCAGCACGGAGACGTGCACGCGTGGTGTGATAAGCCTGCATCCAGCCTGAAACACCAACCAAGAAAAGGCAGGCCGAAGGTTCGTCAGTTAGATTTGCTCTACTGCTTCCCCTAAAAATCGAGTTGGTGTTTCAAGCAGAAGGATTTAGGCTCTTGCGCCCCAATTTGCAGTAGTAATTAGCCTCGCTGACTGCTGCCCTACCCTAGGGCACCTGAACTCCATGGGTACTGCATTTCTGCTTATGCAACGTAGCATGCTGCTTTTGGGCATGCCCACAGCTTGCCTCGGTTTTTGTGAATGATGGACAACTAACTCTTGGCTTAGCTTAAGCCGATTCAGACGCAAACATGGCTGACAAAGTGATTAGCGCAGTCAAATGAGAGGAGGGTTTGCATATGTATTTCATGGCCTATTTATTTTATCCGTCAACTGTTCCCACTGCACCTAGTCTGGGGCGGCCCGTAGCTCGGCAGTCATGCCCTCTGCCAAGGCAGGGAGGGAGGCAGCAAGCGAAGCGGGGAGCCGAAACACAAAGCTGTTGCACGTCTGCAGCAAATAACCTGTGAAATAGAAGAAGGATTTTTAGGTTTGGTGCAAATCCCATTGTTTGCCAAATGTAGTAGTAATGTACTACGCAAATGAGTGTCGTAAGAACTACAATCCTCATTACAACCCTCTCTGCACAGCAACACTTCGAATGTTTATTAGGGTAGCAGGTCTCCTTGATTCAGATACTCTCTGACCTAGAACACATCAGTCATATTACAGAGACATGCTTGTTCCCTGGGTATGAAATATTTGTTAAAAATACTTCCGCTCGCTGTTAGATTCTGTGAATTTCAGGGTTTCCCCTGAAACTGGAGTGTGGCTTCTGAAACTGGTCTCCCTTTTGTGCTGTTGGAGACCTTCGGTGGAGCCAAGACGTCCCAGCACTGGCTGGGACATCAGCCTGCGACTGGGACGCTCCGACTCTCTGCTTGGTCTCAGGCGAGTCCCTTACCTGTGCTCCTTGCCTGGCAGGAGAAGCAGAAGGATAAAACCATAAATAACTGGGAACGCTCGGGTGCTCGGAACAGCGCAGAGTTGTAGGTCATCGTGAAAAGGACACTTCTGAAATTATTAGCAACCATGGCGCCTAAGACTCAAATAACAATAAACTGGAGCTGATAGTGAACCATTAGAAAGGCTACACAGAAAGCAGAGTGTAACTGGGCAGCCAAACCCTGTGCGCTGGAAGTGAAGGAAATTGTGTCTATCCACAGGGCTTAGCACTGTTACATCTAAATGTTTTAATGACTTGGACCCCAGTATAATTTCAGAAGGATCATGGGGAGTGTTAGCTTTTTTCCTACCCACAGAGTTTCCGTCTCCACAAGGAAGGCTCCTAGTCAGTGGGTAGCAAAGGCGCTGACATCTGAGACAAAAACACAAATTAAATCAGCTCAGAATTTAACTGAATGAATTTTCTGTCCATGATGACTCAACTCTCATGCCCAGCTCTTTAAAGCTTGAAAGCGATTTCCATCTTTTCCCCTTCTGACAAAGATCCTCTGCACTGCCACCAGAGCAGGGACCTATGGCCAGCCTTTACATTTAAACAACGTTACTGAAAATACTATCTATGGAAAATGGGTTTATGCTTTGGCAACAGGCTTTCACGCACGCTGGTAACGCTCTGCAGCCAATTCATCTGTCTGAAAGCACAGAGGGCGAGAGGTAAAAAATGCTGGGTTTGGACTGAGCTGCAGAAGCAGACAGAAAGCAACCTTCTGCTTGGTTCTTGGAGACCAAGCCTGCACCGCGCAAGGCTGCCACGGGAATGGATTCAATTACGCTGCAAGCTTTATTACTGAAATATTCAGCTGGGAAACCGTAAGAAAACATTTTCAAACTTGATTCCCGAAGTTCTGGAAAAGGAGTTTGCAAGTGTTTTATTGCTACCAGTCTTGATACATGACAAGAAAACCAAATACTGAGTGGGATGGAGGAGCTTGATGCAAAAGCCCCTTCACATCATCAAGCCCTTCCCCCTGTTCGTGGCCCGCTCACACCGGCCACTCCTGCCTAATTTTATATGTACCGAGTACAGAGCCACTTCCGTTGAGACCAGTCCTCGCTACGTCGGCAGCAGCTGCTCCCTTGTTAAATTTTCTCCCACTACTTCTGCTTACATACCTCCTTTCTTCTTTATTACATTAAATACCGATAGTCTTCCTCGACATTTGCTATCTTGGGCCGTGCATCAGCGGGGCAGGACATCCGAAGCACTGCCGAGTTACACAGCCAAAGCCTCCCTTCCCCTTCAGCGCGCACATGCCCTTACTCGTTCCCACTTGCCATCCCCAGCAGCCTGCCCGGCCATCCAGCCGGGTGGATGAAATTGAGATGCTGAAGCCTCAGATTCATTCCTGATGACATCTGTGTTGTCTGCTTGCATATGTTCAAGATTAATGTTTAGGCTCTGTTTTGTAATGAGTTCTAAATCTTGCTTTTAGCTGTCATGTCGTTTCCTTGTTCGCTAATTATGCTCGCTCGCGGAAGAAGCCTACGTGCTGTGCGCGGTTCAGCTCGGATGGATGGAAAATGTTATTGTTGGAGCGGATTGCTTCTAAAGGCCATCTCCCAAGTGAAGCCAAGCAGACGTGCCCTTGCATACTGCAGAGGGCCCACGGCCACCTTCAGTCCGGCAGCATTGTGCTGAGCTTGTGTTCTGTCAAATGCCTCTTCCCAAAAGAAATGCTGGAAAAATGGAGGAAAATTACGGAGTGGGATTTTTTGCCGAATCCCCCCGGCGGGTACCGCGGCGGACGGTCTGTATCTGTGATGTACTATAAAACTTCAGGGCTCCCTCTCATCGGGGGGACCCTTCCAGGACCCCCTTCGTGGAGCCCCGCTCTCCCGCTCGGCCGTGCCACCAGGAGTCACTCTCGGCCTCCGGACGGGGCCGCGGAGCCCCACGCCAGTCCGCCGGGCGGCGGGGCTGCTGCGGCTGCAGGAGGGAGAGCGATGCCTGCCGCCCGGCCTCGCCTTCCCCACCGCCGAACGCCGGCTCGCTGCCTGGACTCCGCTGCTTCTGACGATTTTGTGTTTCCCCCCCGCCACGCTCTTTCCGGGCGATGTTTAACCCTGGGGATGCCCGCTCAGGGCGGCGGCCGGGGCTCCTTCCTCCCCCTTACCTCGCACCGACACCTCCGGTGCGCGGGTCCCCGCCGCTGCCGCCTCCCGCCCCGGCGCACCCTCCGCACCGACGGGGCGGGGGCTCCGCCGGGCTCCGCAGGTACGGGCCGGGCCCTGCCTGCGCCGGCCCCGCTCAGGAAGTGACAAGCGCATTTCCTCCTCCTTCCCTCCCTCCGCCCGCCCCGCCCGCAGCACGACGGCGGCGGCGGCAGAGGGAGCGCGGCTCGGAGCGGCGCCCACAGCCGGCCCGGCCGGGCCGCGCCGCCGCCACCACGGTAAGCGCCCGGGCGGGGCCGTGCGCGGAGCGGGGCCGCTCTGCGCTGTCACTCGCGGCGTGTGCCTGCGCGGGGGTCCCGCCGTGCCGTGCCGTGCCGTGCCGTCCCGGGGGGAGGGAGGGAGGGGGGGGGTGGCGGACAAAGGGCGGCGGTGCGCCCTGCGCTGCCCGGGGGACGGCGGGACGGGACGGGACGGGATGGGATGGGGCGTGAGGGGATGGGGGGGGCGGAGGGCGAGGGCGGCCCCCCGGAAGGGTGGCACCCCCCGCCGGCCGCTCCGCATCCTCGCCCCGCGGGAGCGGCGGGGTGCTCCGCTCCGCTTGCCTCCGCCCGGGCGGAGCGGGCTGGGGCCGGGGGCTGCCCGCCTTTGTGCCGCCGGGTCGGCGCTCCCCCGGCTCTCGGCCCCGGGGGACGCGCAGGTCGCCGTGGGGCGAGCGGTGCCGGGGCTCGGGGCACCCCGGTCCTGCGCGCTTCGGCCGCGGAGGAGCCGCCTCGGAGCGCCCGGAGGGAGCGAGGTGCAGCGGGGACGTCTCCCGGCGTGTGCCCGCAGAGCGGCGTGGGTCGTGCGCGGCGGTGCCGAGCGCTGGGCTGGGCGCTCGCCGCAGGGGAGAACCGCGTCGGGACGGGCTCAGGTCGCCCGGCCGGCGTGCGGGGGGGAAGGTCGCCTCTCCAAAGTTTCGTGTGTGGGGAGCGAGCGTTCCTCTCCTCCTCATATCGCTCTGCCTTTGCCTCTGTAATTTCTTCCTACAAATGGATCAACACGTGCTTTCCTTTCTCCGGGCCGAGAGTGGTATTTAATGGGGCTGAAACTTGGAACTCGGCGAGCTCGGTGCACAGCTCCCCGGGTTCGGGGTCTGACGGGGGGCTGCAGCGCGGGGGAGCGGTGGATGTGGTTGAGCATCGCCGCAGAGATGCTCTCCAGCGCGTCCGGGGCCCTCGCACGCGCTTCGCGTGGAGCCCTGCCACGGTTTTCACGCCCGGCACACGCGAGCTCACGAGGTAGCTCGCGGCGGCGAGGTTGGGGTGCGGGCCTTTGGGGTGCTGCGGGGCTTTGCCAGGCACCCTGTGCCCCCCGGGGGGGTCTGCAGCACCCAACGCTGCTGCAGCCAGGGACGGTGGCTCCTTGCTGTGGAAAGTGCCCTGGCAGCAGAGTTGTCCTAGAAAGTCTGTGAGTCTTGTTTCTCCGTTCGGTGACGCCAGGTTGTTCGAATCATGCGGTACGTGAAGGTTTCACGTATAGATGTACGCGAAGATTTAATGAATAAGGGTTTTCTCCTCAGTAATTTTAAGATTTAATTTACTTGACGGAGAGAGTGAGTTTGCAACAGCACGGTGCCTGTCAGTGGGTAGTGCCGCCGTCTCTCTCTCTGCCGTGCGGTCTCCACGGACGCTGGTGTACCTTGGCAGCGCACCCCCTCCTTAGGAAATCCTCTGGAGTAAAAAGTAAGCATAATTTGTTATGAAATAGGCTGATAGACCAAACTTCAGTTTGCGATTGAAACCAGATGTGCATATTTTCCTTTTGAATCCTCAAACAGTAATAAAAGACTATTTTGACAGATTAAAAACTACTTGCAAATTGCAGAGGTAGCAGTGTCTTGCAATAATACTGTCAAAACACGGAGGGCTGTGAGCATCTCTGCCCGTCTCTCACCAATACCGGGTATCTCCGAGCACAGGAGGCTGCTGCTGCGTTCCCTCCGATTGCAAGGCACAGATTCCCTCGGCCCGCCTCTGATGCGGGCAGAAATATTTACTAGGGCTTGGCTGAGGGCTGGAAAAAGAAATAAAGAAACCCCAAAACAATGTAGATAATGTTTCTAGAGAAAATATTTGGGGTGGGTCATGAAACAGATTCATTAGAGTGATAGTAAAAAACCTGAATTTCAGAGCGGTTTGCTCTGTCCTTACCTGTCATGGCTTATTGTAGGTTTGAAGAGAGCTTCTGATTTATTTCTTCATTTTTAAAAATCCTCTGGAGCCTGAGGATGCTTATGGTGGTGGGTGTGTCAGACCCGGCTCTGGCGCGGCCGGGCTCAGGGGTGCGGGATTAGGGCTCTTCATCCCATGCTGGAGGCACTTCTCTTAAAGAAGGATACAGCGTCCTCACTTTCAAATGTGTGGCGAAAAAGCCAACCGAAACAACTTGCCGTGGAATTGTTTCCTTCTCTCCACTTCAAAGGAGAGAAGGACACCCTGCGAGCACGGCCCTGTGGAGCACGGCCACGCGTGCCGGTGGTTTTGCATCTGAATCCCTGGATCCGGACCTTCTGGCTTCCAGGTTAAGCCCACAGGAGGGAGGGAAACTTTTGCAACTTCCAGCTCTGCACAGGGCCAAGGTCTCCAAGAACCGCTTCGGTTATAGAAAGCAGACGGCCTTCGGGAGGAAGATCAGTAAGAGCTCAGGCTGTCGAACGCAAAACTTTGCCTGTAAAATAGGGCAAAGCAAGTCGGGAGATAATTGATTTCTGTGAGTGAGATCCAAATTTTTTACATAAGGAGATCAAGCAGGCTGTGGGACAGAGCCAGCACCGATGTAGGCTAATTTTCAGGTATGGATACCTACATAAATAAATATATGTGTGTAAGTATGCGCACATGCAAATAGGTAAACATATACCAATATAAATCCTGAAATCCACTTCGGTTAATTATATGTAATTATTATTATTTTTTTTTAATATCAAAGACGCTTCACTTTCCGCAAAGGTATAGGTAGCACAAGGCATACAACTTTTTGTCGAAACACCTGTATTTCGGTGCAGAACAGGCACGATGGACCATGTCCTGAAGGGGGATGGAGGGGAAAGAGGTTTCTCTAATTTGTCCATTTTATTATTACTGGTCGAGTTCTGATTTCTCGAATGACAGCTGCGTAGTTTGAGGCTGTTCTTCCTTTCTCTTTCTTTCTTGTGATGTTGTATAGAGTTTATTTTCTTGATCTTCATCAGGATGGAGGTAGTTTGGGCTTTCCTTGTAAAATCTCGGGTAGAAAAGAGGACACCCCAGGTCAAAGGGACTGATTTTTGGTTTTGTTCCCTTCCCCCTCCCGTATCACATGGTTTGTAGAAAGATTTTGCTGCGAAATAGTCCTCATGAGCATTAATCTGTGGCAGAGCAGACTTTGGACCAACGGGCTGGGGCAGGGCGAGGTGCCAGAGATGCTCATAGCTCTTCGGAGGGCTGAGCCCGGAGGGGTCGGCTCTCCTTCCCGTGTCCCAGGGGAGGGAGAGGGGAGGCAGAGCCTTTGCATCAGGTCTGCCCTCACCAAAACTAGGCTTGAAATAGTTGGAAATACCTCCAGAAAGACAAGCCCACATTTTATTCCCATGGCTGTGGGCGGCCAGGCCAGCAGAGGAGCTGGGGAGGTTGTTCCTCTGTAGCTCCTCAAGCAAGCTTTCTTCATGGCTGACTTTTTTTTTTTTTGCTCCTTTCTCTCCCAAAACGGGGAGGAGGAGGAAGAGGAAGCAAGCCTGCTGACTCGGGGAAACAGAACAAAAAAAAAAAAAAAAAGGTCTGACGGGTAGCGGAGGGCTGTGACTATCGGCAGTCTCACGTGTCTGGTCCGATGTGGTGGTGGAGCGAGGCGGTGATAGCTGTTTCTTGGCAGCCTCCCCCGGCACGCCGCGGTTTGTGTTGCAGGGGTCCCCGTGGGGCCGTGCAAAAATATCACCAAAACAACAGCTCCTCCAGAGCGTCTGCTCCCCGGAGAGCTAAATATAAACTAATCGGGCGAAGAGAAGGGAATTTTCCACCATGCTACTCATCTGCGCCTGCGAGCCTGCTGGGTCATTAAGCCTGACGGGCTGCTCCCCCCCCCCCGCCCCGGAGTCCTCCCTGCCCGAGCCCTCTGCCCGCCGACCCCAGCACAGCATGGCTCGAGTGCCACCGCTCTTTAGAGACGAAACCTTCCGTAAATTCCTCAAAAGCGGTCGAGGCAGCGGTAGACCTGAGCCCTGGAGCTCTGGTTCTACACTCAAGTATCCCTATGAGCAGTGACCGTATTATAATTATGAAAAAGGCCTTTTCCAAGGTCACAGTACGCGCCCGCAGTCGCAGCCCGGCTACCCGTGACCCAGCTATTTGCTTAGAGCAGCAATGCAGAACGTGGCTCTGGTACAGTGAACCGGAGAGCAGATCCTTGGGCTGTTTTGTTTTTCCAAACTTTTATGAGTTGGCTGCCTTTAGAGAGACAAAAATTCCCAGGCAAGAGCTTATTTCCGAAGCCCCGCCAAGCTGGTGCGAGCCCTGATAGCACAAGCTGTGGATGCGTGAGCCTTTGGTCATCAGCAGGTGAAGTAGGCATTGAAAATTAAAAAGTGTCATCACGCAATTAATTTACAGCCAGAATTTCTCCTGGCTTCAGGTGGTTGATCCATGAGTTATGAAGCCTATGACGTTTGATATGTTAGATATGTGAGATATCGCATCTTCTGCATCTGACACGTGCTATGGAGGATAAATAAGATTTGATATGTTAGAGGTTTCTGTTGAAATGCACGGGAGGAGGAAGCTGTGTTAGACTGACCTGGAGGAGCACTGAAGCCTGCACGAAGCACGGCTGCTCCCAGCACCGCAGGCTGTGGGTCCCCGCAAAGGTGGGTGGGGGGTACCCAGGTGAGTTGGGCTCCGTGATCACCGTATTTTGAGTAATATTTTAAGAACTGGTCGAGTGAGTGCAAAAAATCTGCTCTGGTGCATTGAGTTTCTATACCTCCCCCCTAAAAAAAATGCCCAATGGAGACGTGGTCATGGGTTTTGCTTTTAGAGGATTAAATATAGCAGCATCATTGGTGTCACTCCTCTGTAGTCCATTTGAAGCATCCCTTGGGCTATATCATTCGCCGTATTTGTGGATCCTGGCCATAGCTTTTGCTTTCAGCAGCCGAAGTTCAGGGCTTGCGCTGTGCGGTAGGTACGGGACCGTAGTGAAAGAAGAGTTTGGCTTTGTGGCCGCTTTGTGCTTGTATTTCGTTATGTCTCCTAGGGTTTGTAAAAAATGAAATCTGGCAAACTTTGATCCGGCAGCTGGAAAACCTGCTCTCCCTCTCTCTGCTCAAAACCAACCCTTGAAAGGAAGGACCAAAAATCCTTTCGATGGCAGAGGAGAAGCGGGGCTTGGGGGTGGTGGTGCAGAACGATGCTGCTGTCAGGCTGCACCAGCGACTTGCATCGGTCTCAGTGGCTGGTCTGGACTGGGGGGGTTAAGAGACGCACCCCTCATCCTGCTCCTAAATCCAAGGTCTCCTCAGGAACGAGTTAAAGCACGTTACGTGCTTACTTGCATTTAAGAAATTTTTTTGTCCTTTTCCCCATGACGCCTCTCACAGTGACCTGAGACCAGCCTTCCTGCTCCTCTGCCTCAGTTGTCCCAGTGGTGCAACCACCATCATCGCTGTTCTGCACCGCTGGGAGATGTTAGGGAAGGAAAATGGCATTAATGAAGACACCTAGTCTTGTCTCTGGTTAGGACAGCCTAGCAGCGCAGTTAGGCCAGCTGGCAGTAGCAATTCCTCGTTTCAAGTGATGTGGGAAAGTCATGATAAGTGTGAGTTTTGTATTTGTGTGCTTACCTTAATGTTACTGAAAATAGCCTCCTGGTCTGCTGGGTAATAGTTGTCGATGCTATAAAATTACTTCAAGTGTACATATTATTAACCCCGTTATCGCATGCTCTTTTTGTTCCAGCCGTTACAAATGAATATTGTGCAATATTTGTGAAAGGACAAGTTTTAATACTATTAAATAGATGCCAAAAGCTTCAATTGCGTGCCAAAGCTGAAGATCTGTTACGTTACAATTATGAAGATACAGAAAGCATTAAAAATATCCGTGTTTGGTTTTGTTGCCTCTCTGTGAATTCAGAAAAAGATTATCTCTTTATTGGACTATCAGTTGTGTTATAATTGAAATACAGTGCGATGCATGGTACTTCTCGGAGCGAAAGCATCGTGGTTAATGAGGATTTACAGTTACCGATAGCTTCATTTAGAAACTATCACCCACGTTTTCGGTTGCGCGTGGTTTATGTTGTTGGTAGAAGATTACTTTTCCCATGGAGGTTTCGGGTGAATTGTTAAGTATTTTAAACTTCCTTTAAAAACAAAAATCCAACTCTCTGCTGCGATGGATCGCGCTGTTGGTGCCCTCCCTGCGCCCGTCTCTTGCGACCATGCACCGTGAAGGTGGCAGGTTAAGAAAGAGCCGTGTTAGAGCTGAAACGGGAGCCTGGTCGGGCTGTGGAGGGGCTGGTTTGTCAGCCCTCCCTCCTGCTCCTTGCACAAGCCGTCCTGGGGACCGTGCTGGGCCACGGGGGCTGCTGGGCACGGGGGTGCAGCAGCTGGCCCGCGGCGTAGGGCGGCGAGCCAGGAGAGCCGCGAGCCTGGAGGCTGCTCTGTGTATCGCCAGTTTTAGTAATTTTCTGAATTAATTCTTGCTGGAGCACGTCTTTTAGAAAAGCCATCCAGTGCGGAGATAAAAACGTAGCGAGGATTGAGGACCCCCTGCTGTCATTTATTACGCTGTTAATTTAGTGCAGTGATGATTGTCCGTGCTGTTTGGGGAAAAAAAATCACACTTTGCCCTTACTCTGAACCTGCATAGTTTCGACTTCAGGCAGCGCTGGGTGGTGTTTTACTGCTGGTCTGCTCCTTCTGAAGGACCTGCTCAGCATCTCCTTCCCTCTCTGCTCCTTCTGAAGGACCTGCTCAGCATCTCCTTCCCTCTCTGCTCCTTCTGAAGGACCTGCTCAGCATCTCCTTCCCTCTCTGATGGGGGTGACTGGGTCGTTCCTGAGCTGTTACCACTCCACGTTCCCCCAGCCTTGCCCTGTGCCCCTGTCTCCAAGTCCCTCAGTTACTCCTGGGGTGTTCTCCAGACCTTAATTAGATGTGGCAGAAGGCTCCAGATCCCCGTAGTGGTCATGGGGCGCGGAGCACAGAGGCAATACTGTCTCTTCTCCTCCTGGAGATCCCCAATTGATCCAGCCCACGGTCCTATCTCCCACGTGCCTTGGTAATCCACTGCGCGGTGCAGGAGCCTGGGGACGTGCCCCTGCCTTCGAGGTGAGTGTCTTTTAAGCAATTTACTTTTTTAAGGCATATCTTAGCATCTCAGTTAAAAACTGCGCTGATTGCTTCTCTCCATTCTGTATTGTCAAGTTGTCCTTCTCCATCTTTAGTGCTCTGCCAGTTTTGAGCCACTGCCACAGCACTGATTTTCCTGTTTCCTTCCCAGTTATTGCCAGAAATATTACATGGCGTAAAGTGAAAGTCTAGTTTCTGGTGAAGCCAGTAGTGCCAGGTTATTTGCAGGTCTGTTTGAGATGTGTCAGTTAAACCGTTATCGATAACTGTCATCCATTTCTATGCGCTTTAATGAAGTTTTACCAGCGCTCCCTCTTACCGGCACAAAGACATCAAGTGAGATGAGAGCTCTCTTCTCGGCAGTGTAAATTGTGCTTCCCGACTCTCCGTCCTTGGGCTGAAAGCTGAGCCTGGCAGGGCTGGTTTTGTCGGGGCCGTCACGTTTACCACGCTGGCTTGTGCCTCTGGGAGCATCGGCAGTGACGGCTCCGAAGACTTTTTGGCATGGTCTTATAAAAGTTGAAGGTGCAAATTATTTGGAGCTGTTGTTTAAGAAAGATCTATATTTTAATATCATCCCAGGTTACTCTTGACAAATGTGACCGTATCATTTTACTTTCTCCTTAGGGCGGCATTAAAGTATATATTGACCATTTCTCCCTTTTCTGCATCGTGACTGATGTTCCTGCCGTTCTTTCTGACTGCAGAGCAATGCTGTCAGTGGGACTTCTTGTTGTCCTTAGTGTTTATAAAAAAACCCGTATCTTGTTTTCTAACAGAGCCTGATGTTTAACTTGCAAGTCTCATGCATTTTAAGGTGGTGTCATTATTTTAGGGACTTCATAATGGTTTACAAATTCTAGGATTCATTAATTCCTTCACTCGTTAGTGTAGCAAGTTGATATGTATTTTTCCATGGGATGAAGGTGGACGTTTTTGCTGCCCTGTTTGTACTGGGCAAGCATTCATGTTTGTGCACTGACAAAATACCTGGCGCGATTCCCTTCCCGATAGCCTGCTGGAGCCGGGATGGGATGCAGCATTTAGGTCAGTTCTCCTCGGGATGCTGTTTCAGGAGGGGGCTTTGTGCTCCACACCGCGTTGGTGCTGGGGCCGACCCCTCGGTCCTTTGGGCTTCCCATTTCCACGGCACAGTGGAATCTGTTTCTCCTCCTGATTTGCCCCTGTGGGGTGGGAGGAGGAGGGATGTATGGAGAGTGTTCAGAGATGGGGACTCTTGGGGTGGAAAATGCAGATTTTTTTTTTTTTTTTTTTTTTTCTTTTTCCTCCCCTTTACTGCATGTTCACGCTGTCATAAATGAGCTCGGGGAAGGCTGGGCAGGACGGTGTTTCTGCCAGCCCAAATAAAAGCAGGGACTGTTTTCATTTCCACTTACTTTTTTTTTTCTTTTTTTTTTTTTTCTCATCTCCGAGATGGGCTGCAAAATCTGGGCTTTTATGGGTGCCAAGCTATAGCGGGGCTCATCGTGCCCTGCTCCAGCTGTGTTTCAGCTGATTAGGCATCTCCAGGGGATGAAGCATCCCAATGCCGGGAAAATTGTCCTCTGTGGGCATTGCTTCTCCGGCGGGGCGATCGCCTGGTGGGGTACCTCGCTTTGGGGCAGCGAGAGCCAGTTTGCTGGAGCTGTACCCCAGTTTGCTGGAGCTGTACCCCAGGCTCACAGCGGCTCGGGGGTAAACATTCCACCTCCCAGCCCTCGGGGAGCCCCCGAGGGAGCCAAACGTGCAGGAGGTTTGGGCTCTACGTGCTGCTGACACCTCGCAGGAGCTGAGAGTGTGTTATAGCAACAGATTCTGTATTATTCCAGCCTCGCAAGCATCTGCCTGCGATATTAAAAACACCAGCTGAAACCCAAGTCCAAACTCTCAATGAATGACTCTGTGGAAATGCTGTCGGGCGCGTTTCGGTGCTGTTTTGGCTTTGATTTAAATGGGTAAACAGGTGAGTGGGTGTTTGCTTTGACTTCTTCCTCATAGCGAAAGACTTCCTTTGAGGGAAGGTGAAGCCTCCAGTACTTTCCCCATCACAGCATCAGACCGTTCCGCCCGTGGCTTGGCATTGGCGATGCCTTCGCTGCGTGCCCGGGCCCCGTGCTGCCAGGCTTGCCCAGCAGCAGTGGGAAACCCCTGATTTCCCTGAGGATCGGGGATGCCTTGTGCCCAGGGCTGTGCTTGCAGTATGAATAACCCTCGCAGAGCCTGGTTTCTCCGTCTGGATGCGGAGTGAGTATTTCACCCAGCTGAGATGCTGCTGTAGGACATCCTTGGCTTTTGAAGGCATCTCCCCCTGCTCCTCCGACACTCTTAAGCTCTGTTCCCCTCATAGCTTGCCAAAAATCACCTCCAGCTTTGGCTGCACCAGGTTTATGTGTTGGAAATAGCCTTGCCGTGCAGCGGGCGGTTGCTGGAGGAGGCAGGGTGGTTGCAACCCGTCGTCTCCTTGCCCTGTGGAATTAGGAAGAGCCCCCTCTCCTCCCTGCACATTCCTCCATCTCCACCAGAGCTATCAAAACCGGCTCTTTGGCAGCCTGTGCAGGTAGGAACCGTCTTCTGGTAACAGATTGTTATGTATTTAATGAACCCGAGGAAAACAAGAAATTCGAAGGCTGCAGGGCGATACAAGTTTGCTGTTCAGTCTGCCAAATTCACGCTAATTCAGACAACTCGCAGATGTTTGGCTCCTCGTTCATTGAAGAGATTTATGTGAGATGCAGGGCTCGGAAATATATTGCTGGCATGCTGGAGAGACGGAGGTGGCAGCGTGGGCAAAGGTTTCCCAGCCCCGGAGGAGTCCTCCCCCCCCTCCGTGGCCGTGCTGCTGCCGTACCTTCCTCTTGCCAATGTTGATGGCAGTGAATGGACAAACAGCCAGGAAATGTGCCTTTCAGTTGCTAGGAGGATTAATAAAGGCTCTAGGTTCGTCTTTCAGGAGCCGAGGAGCTCTTTGAAAGCTATTTCTGAGCTGAGGAATGAAACCCCAGAGATTGCCCAAGAGCAGAAATACTTTGGTCTAATGCAAACAATGGTCTCATGGGGTTTGCAGGCGGCGGCGGGCACATGTGGTACCCTGCGTGGGCACAGAGACCGTCCGCTGAAAGCATTTGAAACTCTTAAAATGTTGCCTGCCTAGGTCAGGTAGATAACTTCAATTTTTGGAAGGTCCTAAGTGATCATTTTCCTGGGCTTCACATGAGGGTTCTGTAATCTTAGGGTATTTATCCATAAAGGGGAAGCGGTAGGAGTTGATGTGAAGTCTGGCAATCGATGCATACATCCAGTATTTCCCTGCTTTAAATTCAGATATTTATTTAGGGGCCGTCAGCCTCGAAAAAGGGAGAGATCTGACTTGCAAGCAGTATCCAAATCTGTTCTGAGAGCGATGATGGTGTTGTGGCGCTTGGCAAGCTTTCCTCAATTACACTACGAGACGTCCCAGATCCTGCTCGTACTTGGTCCGTGTGGTGGCTTTTTGGTGGTCACCGATGAGTTGAAAGCGTTACGGTCAGCGTCGCAGCACTGAGCCTGTTCTGCAGCTGCAGGACGTGCTTCTCGCAGAGACCCCGAGAGCTCTGGAGCAAAGAGGGCCGGGCTGGCCAAGAAGCCCCCCTAACTCTCGGAGCGGCTTAGAGGCTGTGAGTAGGTGGACGTCGTGTTATAGAGGTAGGTATTAAGATGGGTTTACGTGCTATTTGAAATTGTTTGTGCTTGAGAAGTGAGTCTGTAAAAATGGCGTGGCGGGGCTGTGTTTACTTTCTCCGTCTCGGACATTTCAGGTTGTATACGGGAAAAGAGTATAAGGAAGAAACAGGAATTGTTTTTCGTGTCTGTTTACTAGAGCAGCACACTCCAAGCAGTAATTAAAAGTAAACCTGGACTCTGCTGGCTTGTTCAGCATCCCTAGTTGTTGAGATTAAGCAGCCAAAGCAATTCTCAATTCAGCAATTCCTCAGCTTTTGGGAGCGTGGCCAACACTCACAGTGTCTCACAGACCATTGCAAATTCTTATAATAAATCTCACAATTGGGGGGGGGGGGGAAGTAGAAAGGTGAGATGGTTCGTTGGACCGGCAGGCTGGACTGCTGCTGTCGTTTCAGCTGCTCTTCTCCAGAGACAACCCTTGGTCCAATATTTCCAATATTCCTTGGAAATATTACTCAAAATTAGCAGCAGTCCCCTAATGGGCGGCTTAGGCAACGATGACAGGTTTGCTCGAAGAGAACGTGCCGTTTCTACAGGTGTTTTTCACGCTAAGACTGTGCTGTAGGATATGTCTAAATATCGGCGCCGTGCAGAAATACTGGCAGTGCCTGTCCCCCAGCCAGCGTGGCTGCTGGGAGGGCTGCGTTCGTGTGGGGCTCCCCGGGACCGGTCCTGCCGGGGGAGGAGGACGCTGGGCTCGTGGGGCTGAGCTCTGCCACGGCAGGTCTGGGCTAAGCCGGTCCCGGCGTTGCTCCGTGGCAGAGCGATGCGCTGGGGATGCGCCCTCAAGCTGGAGCAGCTCATCAACCTCTGCACGTGGCCAGCTAAGGAGTGATCCCTTGGAAGGTCCGATGCCGGTCCTCCGTGACAATTTGTGTAGGCTGAATGCGCAATCAAGAGATCCTGAAGATGCCACGTTAGTGCTCTGAATGGTACGCTCTTCTCCTCAACTACCGTGCGTGAGTGTTCGTGCAGCGAGCTGGGTCCTGCATAGTCACTTCGCACGTCTAATTGGCACCTCTCCGCTGGAGACCAGCGGTCTCCTCGTTCGCACCTCTGGCTTGCCGGTCGCTGTTTTGCAATGACTAATTTTGCTCTCTTCTTTTCCTTTTCAGTTGCCAGGGAGGAAAAGGCAAAGTCACTGCCAGCACCATTTTCTTCGAGCTAAGATGTTGAGACAAAGCACCTCTGCCCCTTCCCTGTCCTTTCAGTCCCTTTCCACTGCTGGTGTGTAAGGGAGTCTTTCCCCTGCCACTCCTATTCCCTAAGAGCACGGGGGCAATAAACCTGATGTGTTTTACTCAACTAAATGGTGTGTAATCTTCCTTAATTGCTCTTATTTCTTTTCGGTGAGAGCTCGCACGCAGATGAGGTCCAACGCAAACGCGCAGGTCTGTATGTGAGCTTGGGCTTCGGGCTCTTGCTAGAGGCTGGGGGTGTTTGGACGTGTGGTTTGGGGCTCGGGGTGCTGGGGACCCGCTGCCTTGCGTGACTTTGGCGTTGGGTTGAGGCAGTGACCAGGCACTTGGAGCCAGGGTTCGGATTGAAATAATAGATTTTTATTTGCTTAGTAATTAATTTATGGTTGTGGGCAGGACCCCGGTACATCCGTTGTTCCTGGTAGCGAGGGTTAACCTCAGACCTCCGTAAAGCAGCTTGCACGTGGCCATCTGCAGCGGCTGCACGTCTTATTTTCTGTTCCTAACGCGGCCCCTTGAGATGGGTGCTGTTGTGGTAAACCTCGGGCTCCTTCTGGCTGTGGATTTTGTTAGTGTGGCTGTAGAGGTCGGCTCCGTCCGGGCTGTCCTGCGCTGGCAGCTCTGCGGCACGCGCGAGCACTGGGCTGCGTCGGTGAGAGCCTCTGTTCTTCTGAGAAGCTGTTGGTTGTAAGCAAGGAGGTGATGTGGTTCTCGAAGCCGTGCAGACCTACGGAGCGATGCTCATCTTAAACACAACCCGTTACTGCTTTCCCGTTTGCTACGCTGGCCGTTAAAAATGTTAAGTGTAGGCAAGTCTTACTTATTAATTAATGCTGAAAGTGTGTCTTTATCTCGTTAGCCTTGGAAAAGACTAGTCTAGCTGCAAGCAGCAGGCAGAAGAGGACATTTCTTTTTTCCTTTTCTTTGGCTGGTAATTTCTGAGTACCCGGAGCATGCGGCAAGCTCGAGTCCTTGCCAGGCAAGAGGGGAGCGCGATGCAGGACTTGCGGTCTCCTGTGCCGGAGCCCTTCTCCGGCCTCTCGGCAGGACCGTGCTTGCCCTTCCCGGAGCTGGGGAGACCCAGTGGATCAGGAGGAGGTGACCGCAGGCTCGGGGCGAGGTGGGGCAGTGCTGCAGCCTTTCTCCTCCGAAGGCTGGGCAGCTTGGGGCAGCTCTTTCCTCTTGACGCGGAGTCCCAGGGGACGATCCTGATGTAGCTGCATGCGTGGAAATTTTGTCCTTTGAAGTCTTGTGTGCTGACTCTTGATCCTGTTTACTCAGGACTAGTCCGCGGGACGCTTTCAGAGGGTAAAGGCTTCTTCTCAGGCCCTCAATGGCATCTTTCACACTTATTGGAGGTTTTAACCCCATAAATAAAATCAATATTCGCTAATGACATGGAAGAGTGCTCAAGCGAGGGGAGCAAGCTGCCCAGAGCTGAGCACCTCTCAGCCCTGCTGCAGGAGGCAAATTATTGCCCGAGTGAGGAAATGAGCCCACACTTAGCTACGTGCAGATGATGGGCTTCAAGGATTTTTCCAAATTTGTAACGCCATAAATCAACAAATTGAAGATGTACCTCTTGGTGTTCTCTAAAGCACTGATAGTGAGACCGGCTGTGCAACGAGGAGATTCAATATAGCCCCAAATCCCTCCTAAGAAGCGGAAGGATGGGGAGGGGGGCACGATTTTTAGTTTGGATAAAAATTGCAACATGATGCTCTGTAGAAAGCCTTAAACCCCACGATTTTCAATTGCGGTAACCAGTTTTGGCTGTTTCCCTAAATTCCTTGTAAGTCACCTGTAGCGTCTGGAGCGGGGTTGCCGGCTGTACTGTGCCCGCGCCCCGGGCTCCGCAGCAGTCTGTCCGCACAGAAATCGGGATCTGCGTAGCAGGAGGAGAATTTCTGTTTAATTGGTGAGAGGGGGAGGGCGGTTAAGCCTTAGAAACGTGCTCAGAGTTTGGCCCGGAGGGATGAGGTTTGGTTTTTCAAACGTGTGGGTCTAAACCGTGTTAAATAAACTCCGCGATCGCGGCGGCTCGTTGCTCAGCCCGTTGTTTTCTGCTCGGAGGAGGCGAGGTTGGCGTTTCCCACCGTCGAGCCGCGTTTGCTGCTTTTCCTCTCGGAGAGCCGTGTATATCAAACTGCTGCCTCTGTCCTCGCTCGTATTCGTGGCTCCTTTGGTGGCGTTCGCAACTTCTGAACCGGCGTTACTGAGCCCTCCCGCCCCGGGTAAACCTCGGGGCAGCGGCCGCCAGAAGATGCGCTGAGCCGGGAGACTTGGCTTGCTGCAGCCTTGCTTCCCGAAGCACCGCGCGCCTTCGCGTAGCATCAGCGTTGGCTGTGCAGAGCCGCACGGCCGGAGTTTGCGGTGTGGCGATGGTGGGAGTGTTTTTCGCTGAGCCAAAGCGTGCTCTCGGTTGCACCGTAGCGTTTTGGAATGACGCTGCTGGTGGCGATGGAGCCAAGTCCGCAGCTACGCCGAGGACGGAGCCTGGGCTTGGGTGTTTGTCCTTCCTCTGCTTTCACGCGGTTTGGGAGGGATTTGAAGTGGCTGGAAATCCTCTGCCCGCAGAGGGACGGGTAGCGCTCGGTTTCATTCAGAAAGTAAATGTCAGGAACGTTTCCCTTTTCCTCTTGCAGGGCGTTAAGAAAACTTTCTGTGCAGTCAAAAGGGTGCCTGACTATTTCGCCAGGAGTAGCACAGGGAACAGTGCTGGGGTAGGAAACAGGGTCCTGCGTGGGTCGTGGTTTTTTCACTGAAGGTTTTGGGCAGCAGAGTTTAAAAATTCAGCGGGGCAGGTGATTTATATTCCGAGAGTGATCCCGCCGTGCTGCTCGCAAGGTGTATCAGTATGCAAAATACAGCTGCGGCTCCTCGTTCCTGCGTGCCCTTTCTGCCTCTAAATAGGTTTTATGTCAGAGTGTGTGTCTGGAGATGGATTATTTGAGCTGGACGGGGGTGGAATGTTTTTGGTACAGAGGGTGATGGTCCCACAGCAAATTGAAATCTGTGTGATGCTGGTCCTCAGTTGTCTTCACAAAGAGTACTGCTGGGGGTCAGCTGTATGGGCATGGGATATGGGTGGCTGTCGAGGCTCCCTTCCTCTGTGCCAGAGCATCCGACAGACGGTTTGCTAAATCCCAGGGTCTTTTCCATACGTTTGAGTGGAGCAGGTGAACGGGGTACGCCGTGGCTCGGCAGCTGCGCGGTGCTTGGAGTCCGCTGCGGTAGCACCGGCCGTGGTGCGGGGAGTGGGACCTCCCTGCGGGGAAGGGCTCTTTGCCAGCGGTGAGCAGCTCCGGGGCTGCACTCCTTGCCGGTGCTTCGGCAGGAGCTCGTCTGTTCACAAGCGTTACCTTTCAAGCCTGTGGGTGAAAGTTGGATCATCTGACTTACTCTTTTTGCAGTATAATTTTTTCCCCAAGCCCAACGCTCGGTTGCTGTGATACTGTCCAGAAAGCAGCTCTGAGAGAAGCCTCTTTCCACCTCTGCAACTGCAAAGATCACAGAGACTTCTGCTTGGTCTGTATTTTGAAGCAATACCCATGGAAAAAGCGCGGTTCGCTGAAATTTGGGGGTTTCCATGCACTAGTGGTGCTCATGGCTGCTCCACGCAGCTCCGGAGATGGCGTCGATCCCAGTGGCCATGGCCCAAGTCTAAACTTAACCTTGATGGAGGGATGAAGATAGTTCCTTTATCTGATTGCAAATGAGGAAATACATGTCTTAAAATAATTAATGGTCCCTGAAGAGTATCTTTTTATTTGTGTGTGTGTGTGTGTGAAAGCCTCCAGTCTATAAATACCCAGTAGTTTCCTCCTCAGAGTCAATAGGGAGAACATCCTAGGTCTGCAGGAGCGTTTCTGTTCCACAGCACTCGTTTGCATCGAGAGGACATGACGGGGCAGGACCGCGCTGGGTCACGCCGTGCGTCAGGAGCCCGGTGGAGCAGGATGGCGAGCCAAAGATCACATTTCACTGGAAAGTTTTCCTTTTTTATTTCAATTGCTTGGTGGGGATGATTTCAAAACCCAACCAAGCGGTAGCTAAAACAAAAGAGCCCAGACCTGAAAGCGCGTCTCGGACCCGACGTCGGGCGATGTTATCGGCCAGCTTGCAGCGTGGCCAGCGGTTTGCTGCGTTATCGTTAGGGTTGTGTTAATTGCAGGAGATGCGGTGGAGCAGCGAGAGGGGAGGTGCGAGGTGGCGTGCGCTGCTGCCTGTCCGGCTCGGGCAGGCAGCGTCTGCCTGTACTTGCTGCCGTTCCTGCCTGCTGGCTGCCGCACGCCTGGGTGTGTATCGGAGTCTGCTGCAGCAACGTTAATCATTACCTTAGGGAAAGATAATTATTCGTGAAGAAATCATACCCTGTTAACGAGGAACCCTGCTTAACTGCTTTCATGCTGCTCTGAACGTTTGTTTGATCTTCGCTTCCCATGCTGCCGCCGCGCAGGCGATGGCCCCAGAGTCCAGCCCCACGGCAAGCATCGCTATCTCTGTGTCGGAATCAGGCTCAACCGAGACCGTGGCAGATAAAAATGTAAATCTTGGGTGTTTTTAGTCCCCGTCCTGTGCTTTAGCCATCTGTGGTATGGGGCAGAGGAGCACGAGGGTGCTGCCAGCTCTGCGCCGGGGGTTTCCCCAGCACTGGGGGAAGGCTGGAGCCTCCCAAAGAGCCTCCTGCTGCTCATCCTTGGCGGGGCTTTAAACCTTTAAACCTGGCTTAGCTGCCCTGGCTGGGAGGCACGCACTGGGGTCCCAGTGCCTCTCGTCCGCCGGGCTGCTGTGTGCGCGCTGGTCTCTGGGAGGCTGCTGGCCCCGCAGGTTCGGCAGGAGGGGATGTTTCCTTGGGGAATGGGAGCTCTGTTCCGGCAGATCCGGCTCGAGCATCGGCGAGGGCAGCCGCTGCCCAGCTCCCTGTCCCCGGTCTGCGGCTCAACATCGGTAGCTGGTGGGGCTAAAAATGGAGGGAGAGCGCTCACAAGAAGGAAACGGAGATGAGCCGGCAAGGATGGGGGGCCGTGCAGCCGCCAGCGCAGCCGTGTACGTGCTGCTGGGGCCTCGTACCGGTGTTGGGGATCTTGCCGGGAAAGACTGGAGGCTTTGGCAGCGAGCACACTATCAGTGTTGCTTATTTGCCCCTGTATCGCTGTTTCCATGTTATTTGGTCCTCGCTTCCGCGTGTCTTCCGTTTGTCCCTGTCTGTCCTGTTACGTGCTGCCGCTGGCAGCCCTTTTTGGGGAGCATCCCCTCCTCTTGCGTTTGTTCAGAGCCTGGTGTAAGCAGCCATCCCTCCTGAACAGGACCTCTAGGTTTTGCTTCATACCAATATATTTGATGCAAGGACTGTCAGAATGCAGAAATGTAAAACTCCCATGGAGCTTATTAATGACCATACAGCGGCACTTTCTGCTTGGTCCTGGAAAACAGCTTGATCTCCCCAGGCTGGCCCCGGCGCAGGGCTCGGGGAGCCTCCTGAGCATAACCTTGGGGGTCCACGTGCCGTGAGAGAGGTGTCTGAGCTGCCCTCAGGATCACCGGGGGGGTTTGCAGCCCCACGGTGATGGGGACACGCTGCCGTTTGAGTCAACTGGTCTTCCAGCCAGCCCATCCTCCCCGACATCGTGCTCTCCTTGCACGAACCCAGGCTATCCATCGTAGAAATATGTGATCTGGGCTCAGCAAACTATGTGTCATTTTGACGGTCTGAAATGCTTTCCTTTTCTCTTTGACGGTTTCCATTTGGTCATTGGGTTGCCCAGTAAATTGTATATTATAAGCCCACCCATGTCCCATAAGAAGCTGGAGACTGTACCACGTGCCCTTGGGAACAGTAAATCTTCGGAAAATGTATTGATTCCCAATCCTGGCTTTGCACTCTGGATGAACTTTGTCCTCACAAAATAATAGAAGGTGATTTTTCTTTACCAGCCAGCTGGCCTTCAAATGAGCTACTCATAACACCGTCGCAAGCTCTAATCCAAGTAAACATGGAAAAGATGATTTAGGAGCTGGGAAGAGCAGCCGTATCAGTTTGTAATGAGGCTTAATACTTAGTGGCATATTCTCAAATATTGTCCTTAAATACTGCAATTGGGTTTTGACTGCATGTTACAAGATCAGTGCTTTATGCTCTTCGGATCGTGCAAATGGTGGGTTTGTTTGTTTGCATTAACTGCAAGGCAAGAAAATAGCGAAACGGGATTAGAGGAGTGATGGAGGGAAAACACTGACTTCTCTAATCAGATTGGAATTGCAATCTGTCTGCTTTTACACGGGAGTAAGTTTATCGGAGAGGATGCCAGGAGGTGAGGCAGAGCTGGGCAGCTGCTCGTGGTGGGGTCTGTGCGGTGCTGGGCGAGCCTGGCTGGCAGCTTGGTTTTTAATACGCGCTCCTCTATGCAGCCTTTAGCTTTTCCTACCTAAAACTACCGAAGAAATAGGTAAGGACCAAGAGGTATAGTGTGGCCCTTAGGATTTCAGGGCAGGGAGCTCTCTCCTTCCTTGCAGGCAATTCTTTGCCTTGTGTTTTCCCCAAAGGGCTCTTCATGGGTTGGGAATCGGGGAGTAGCTGGGGTGGGATAGGGGCATCCATGGGATTTCACGGCCTTAACGATGCCGGAGGGGCTTTTTCTGCTGGACGTCTGCTGCCAGTTGGCCTGGGGGCAAGGGCTTCTGTGGGATCAACCCTGGGGCTTTAACGAGCCCTTCTATCAAAGCCTCGGTATCTTCCAGTTCCCTTTTTCAAAGGGAAAATTCAGAGGAAAATTAGTTTATTTATTTAGTCGTTTGCCCGAAATACTTCTGTCCCTCCGGATCACCTCGTGTACCTTACGTGCTTCCAACAGCTCGTGCGAGCGCCTGTCCCACGGAACCCCTCTGCGCTGATGGGGTGCAGAGGGACACCGACAATACCGAACAGTCTAAAACAAATACTCCCTGGAGTAACTGCCGTCGGGGTGTTTCTCAGGCAGCGCTTGCCCCTCGCCCAGCACACCCACCCTCATCCTACCGTCTCCCCAGGCAAGTCCCTTAAAGCTGCTCCTCTCTCTCTCTGTGCACAGGGAATTTTCCGCGCTCGGAGGCTGTTCCTGTGCATCCTCCGAGGAGCCGGTGGGGCCGAGCCTTTCCCGGGGCAACATGCACTGAAAGAGGAGCTTGGCCAGACCACGGCTGCCGGTGCCCTTGGCCTGGACCCTGATGGACTCCGAGGCAGGACTGCATTACCATGGTGATGATCTTAACCAAAACTCGGGAAAACAAAGGTGCTGACTCTGTAACATGCAGGACTGAGCTGGTAAGCGTTGTGAAATCTTTGTCCAAAACTCTTTTTGCTGCTGAGAGCCTTGCTGTAGCTTTATAATGAGGGGGTTTTGTGCTACAGAGCAGGATTTTTAGATGGTTTATAGCACTGATTTCTACCGAGCTGCATTAATATCCAAGAAGCAGGCGACTAGTAAATGATTGGAGTGCTGTGGCTTTTGCATATGTGAAATTCAGTAAGCATGCAATGGAATAAACAGTAGAAAAAAATAAAATCAACGCCGTGAATAACACGGGCGAGAAGTTGCTTCACCAACAGCGAACAGATGCTCATCATTAATAGGAGGATGAGCAAGTGGGGAGCAGGATTAAGCGGGAGATGGCGACGGGCAGGGCTGTGGTACTTAGCAGTCTCACTGGCAGCCTGGAGAGATGCAAATCCAACTGCGCCGAATGAGCAGGCAACAAAAAAAAACCAAACTAGGGGCAGCAAACGGCCTAAATGACGCTGCAAGGGGCGAGCGAGGCCGTGAGGCTGAGCGTACCCACGGTAGTGGGGAGTGAGGGGCAACGCGTTGCCGGCGGGCAGTGTCGGAGCAAGTGAGGGTGGGGAGCAGGGGCGGGAGGAGGAGGTGCGGGACGATGGAGAGCCGTCTGAGAAAGCCCGGAGCAAGGCTGGTCGTGGATGTTTGCTCCTCTCTCCTCCAGGAGAGACGGTCATAGTCCGAGAAGAAATTAGAGCGAAAGGCTATTCCTCACGGGGTGCGCTGAGAGCCTCAGATAAGGGCGTGCAGGAACACGGCAGGAAGCATCTGGCAGGATTAGCCATAAATGGGCATTTTGAGCGTAGAAGAAATATGAATGCCTAAGTTTGATGAGGATCACGAACTGTCCGGCCGCGCTTCCCGGGCAGATAGCGCAGCGTGCCGGGGCAAAGGCAGGCTGCCCTGGCAGTGCGTGGCGGATGAGAAGGCGAGCAAGCCAGAGGCAGCATTAAATCCTGCCTTAAAAGGGTGAAATTTGGGAAGGAGGGATATTGATATATTAGAGAAATATCTTTGCTTTAGTGTTGGCTCCTGCCGGGAAGGCAGCATCTCCCGTGGCTGCTGCTTGGGGCGGCGAGGGGGAGCCTGAGCATCCGGCGCCGGCTGTGCCGCAGGAGGTGTGCGGGGCGGGCGGAGGGGCACTTGCTGCAGAGAGGCGGGTGAGAAGTAGTTTATTCTGCTGCTGCGGGAAGGGATGGGCACCCGGCCCGTCCGATGGCAGGCAGCGGAGGTGCAGAGCTGTAGTGCGAAACTTTGCCCTCGCATGTTTGCTGAGAGCCTCCTGCAGCTCTGGGTCTGGGTCAATAGTGCAGTGATAGTCCTGGTTACACAGGTGGAATTGCTGGGTTGTCCAGGCTGTTAAATTGGGGCAGATGTTCACAAGAAGTCTGATCCACCAAAGAAAGCAAGAGTTTTTCCATTAACTTCATGGGAAAGGCCAAAAAGCAACACCTAAAGGAAATAAATGTCCAAGCAGTGGGACGGTGTCACCTACCAACGCCCGATGGGCTCGTTTCGTTCAGTTCCCAGTTTGGTGTTAAGACGAAACTCTTGCCAAGTGGTAATTATACTCGATAGGAGACGTACGTCATCTAAAGGTGTTCCTCCCCCTCCCGCGTTTGCTGGCAGTAGCTGGGCTCTGGGGCTGGCACGCAGATGGGCGCTGGCACAAGCTCTGCCTTCTCTGGGGCTTGTCCCACTTCCATCGCTTTGGCCGCTCTTTGGAGGCAGCTGCCTGTCCTCGCTGCCTCCTGATTAATTCTGCCTGCCGCTTCATAAGGTGGGGCTTGACAGATAGAAATAGCTTGACTTCACCTAGACAAGTGGCACATGCTCCAAAGAAGGTGACCAACCCTTATCTACCTTCTCCACGTCTGCGCCCCATCGTTGTTTTCTGCCTCCACGTCCCTCTCTATTCAATATTGACAATATTCTGTGTATGAAGTGGGATCCTTTTGTTGGATCGCTCTGTGCAGGCAGGTGCCAGCGTTTGGTACGTTATTATTGTTGTTACGTGGGCAGGCGACACGTCAAACAGGGATCAGGAGAGAAGATGTGAATGTGGTCTAACGCCAGATACAACGCAGCTACGACAGTGCGGTGAACGGGGAGGTCGTGCTGGTGCTTCCCTCAGATGATGTAAAGCCTCGGTCAGATGGGATGGTGTTGCCAGGAAAGACGCTTCAGAAGCAGAATATGGATATTTTTGAGGATAATAAAAGAACAATTAGTATGAAAGTGTGTTTTTGCAGACACAGCTGAAAGCTATGTAATTGCAGATGACTTATTGATTTATTGTATATAAAACTGTCCGTGCCCATTTTTAGAAGTCTGATGATGTCTCCTACGCTGTCAAGAGGAAAATTCTTGGAAAAAGAGAGTGTAAAAAGCATCCAGGATTATTTTGTACTCATATAGTGGCGTTTTTCCCTATTTTTAGTGCAAATCAGCACAATCTGAATGCGGACTCCCCAGAAGTGCTGGGGTGAGGGTGCCTTGCCTTAGAAACACGCTGTACGTTTAAAAAAACCTAAATAGCCACTTCGTACCTAGACGGGAGGTCTTGATGGGCTTGGATGGGGTTCAGGTACCACTGCTGCTGCTTTCTTGCCCAATCCAGAATTACCACTGAATTGCAGCTCCCCGTTTAGTTTCTCCGGTGTTTTGGGTCCCGGAGCTGGGGACCTCGCTGCAGCTATTCCTGTGGGTAAGGACTCGGTGCAGGAGCCATGATCTGCAAGCTCAGGCCTCAACACCAACTCTCTGCAGCTTTTAATTAGATTTGATTTCACTGAGACGACTGGGTCTGTCCCCCGGTCCCTGCCAAAACGGGACCGTAGCAGGTGCCCGAGGCTCTCCTCCCCACCGGGTGCCGCGCAGCTTTGCCGAGGCTGGAGGCAGGGTGGTTTCTGGTGCCCCGGTCGAGTCTGTGAGAAGTGAATAGTTTTTCTGGTTGTTTGCAGCGCACTCCAAAGATGAGTCAAGGACCTACTCTCTTCTCTTGTGGCGTGATGGGTAAGTAACAGAAACTTCTGTCTGTATTTACTCCACCTCCGCTCCCGCTTCCTTATAGCCATGGGTGGGAAGATGTCCTGGCTGGCTTTCCAAAAAATGCTCCCCTGCAGACCCCGGGGCGGGCATCCACCCGCCTGCCCCGTGTAGCAGGGATGGAGGGGCATCCACCCCACCACCCACTAGTGGTGGCCATCACGCCCGTGCCACCCTCCTTCCCAGAGGCAGTTGTCCTGCCCCGTTGCCATTGCTGAGTGAATTGCTTATCTCCTTCCCCGTCCTCAGTGCTTTGATATGTCTGCTTATTTTTAGAGGAACTTGTACAGTTGAGATAATAACCATTTTGGGTCTGAGGTTGTGTTTGAGTATCCAGCCCACGACCGTGGCTCTTGACTGTTTGCATGATGCAAGTAATAAAAATCAGTATTATCACTAAAATGTTCTACCACTTGGCATGAAGTGTTTGGACAAGCCTCAAACAATAAGGGAAATGTCTTATTTTTGCCTTTGACAATAACCATGGTATAGGATGTTTAATACCTTTCATGTCAGAGCTTGCTATCAATTTTTATGCTGAACAGCCACCAAAATTGATGAGGATTGTTGCCTTGGCCAGTGATCCTGAAAAACTGATAGTGCTGGAGGGTGTGCTGTTCTCTCGTGCTCTTTGGGCTTTGTAGGGGGGAGCCAGTCACTAGGCAAAGTCTCAAAACCCAATTAAAATTGTAGGTCAAGTTTGAGCCAAGCTACTTGCTATGAAAGCCAATACTTTACAGACAAAGAGGCTGCCCCTTTTCTTCATGGACACAACTCTCATTAGCGTTAATGGGAGCCGAGCACGTGCATTGACAGGAGATATTTCCCAAGCTCTCTGATAACTCCAGTCATTGGGGGGACGGGGGAAAAGGGAAAGCATTTGGATTTTTTCAGATGAAAGTCACAAGCTTCAAAGTGAAGAAGGGGTAGAGACAGCCCGTTCCCTTTCTCCTGCCTGTCAAACATGAGTGAGGAGCAAAGAAACCCAATCAGATGGTTTTGTCTTGCGCTGTGGCACTGGCAGGCTCTTCAACAGATATGAAGAGTCTACACCTAACTGAGAAGCAGCTTGTCTTTTAAGAGCTTTTACAAAGCCTTCTGCGTCTTTGTAGTGCAGCACTGGTCCTCCTTGGTGGCCAAATTATCCTCTTTCCGAGGGAACCAAATGTCACCTCCTTGACCACAGCTTGCCATTTAATGGTCTTCGTCATGCCCAGTCAAGAGGAGCCGGTCTCTCCAGCATGCAAGGGCGTTGGTTGGCTTGGGTTTAATTTTAAGCATCTTTCCCTAAAGCATTCTTCTTGATGTCTCCAAACACGGGCCGCGATCACAGACTAATCCAGTGTCAAAACTTGCTTGACTTATTTAAAAAGTCCCATGGTTATAATGGCACCGAATGCAAAACTGGGGTAATATTTCGGGTCAAAGGGCCAAGTCCCTGTCGGTAGAAAGCACCGAGACAAATAAACACAGTGAAGTTTGGACTGGCAGCACAGCCAACGGGAGGCCCATAGTCCCATGTACAGTGTTGGGGGGATGGAGGGAAGTTGGCTGAATTTTCTGGGTTTTTAGCCATAAGAGGCTGAGAGTCTTAGCACAGGGTCTTCCCTTTGAGGGTGAGGGCAGCTTTGGGCTGGAAGGCAGCTTGTGGCTGGTCCCAGTGGCCATGGGACAGCGGGGCAGAGGGAAGCCCAGCCTCATTCAGGCTGCCAGGGACAGCATCATCCAAACCCTGGAGCTTCCCACAGCTGTCGGCTCAGGAGCGTTTATCCGCAAGGAAGGAGAGGGAAGAAGTTGGGTCAAAGCCCCAGAGGGTGCATAATGCACCATGACCAAGAAACGCAGCTGGCCCAAGATGGCAAGGCTGACGTCCTGCTTAGCCATGGCATAATGTGGGGAAAAAGAGTAAAATGAAGCCCACACATCTTAGATGTAGATACCTCGTAAGGTACTAAACACCGGAAGAATCTGAAAACCGATTCTAGATTGTAGCATAACTCAATATATGAGTAAACATTATTGAAGACTTGATATGTTGGATGATGCAATGTTAGATCCACTTCTCAAGGTGACCTAGATAATCTTTTGCTTTTTAGATTTATAAGAAATACTCCTGCCAGTGTGATGATAATATTACTAAAAAGATTGGGTTTTGTCTTTATATAGATAGCCCTTTGCTGGGAGGAAGATTAAAGGTGAAATGCCTAAAACTATAAATTCAACAATTTCTTTTTTCCCTCCTCCTTGATGGGTCCTTGAAACACCTGGGAGTATAAGAATTGTCCTGTTGTTGGATAGGGTTTTTTTCTCCTTTTTTCCCTTTCCTTCCCTTGCAGTCTCCATCACATGCCCCCAGCGAAAACGTCAGTGACTGTGCTAGAGAAAGAAGGCGGCATATTAGAAAGTTGGGGCATTACTTTTGACTTCCTATATTGAAATTTTTCTGTCTTTGGGTGGATAGCAGAAGAAAATTTACAATATTTTAACATGGCATTGGCAGCATTGCCTAACCTTTCCCTAGCAGGTATATGAGCAGCATTCAACGTCTAAATCGGTAGCACCAGAGGCTGCACTAGTCCAGCCTTCTAAGAGAAACTCAGCAGGCACATGCTGACAGCCGCGGCCTCCCGTTTTGTGTGTAAGCAAGAAATTACCTTTGAGGCAAACTGCAGGCAGGGTTTTTATTGAGGCTGTGACAAGGTGCTTGCGACTGCAATTGCCCTGGCCACAGTCCCGGCACGGTGGGCATTGCATCCACAGCCCTGCTTGTAAAAGGGAAGGGGAGGATGGGTTTGAGCCCATCAGGGACAGATCCTGCATGCGTCTTCTGTGAAATGCTCTTTTAAAAGTAACCATCATTTGCTTTTCGCCTTGGAAAGCACCCCCAGAATTTGTCCTTGTGGAGCAGGGTGGTGGACGAAGCGCACAGATCAGCTTGTCCGCCCTTCGGCACGCTCCTTCGTTGGCACAGCTTGGCAACGCCAGCGGTCCGAGAGGCGAGCGTGCCAAGAGGGTTGCAGCCTTGGATTTCGTCATTGCACACCTCTTTACCTGGTAGTTACTTTTCACGCCACACGGGTGATGGAGGAAAGCCAAGAAGCCAGAAGGAAGTCCAGCTGGGGGGTGATGCCCCTCGATCGCATCCCGAAAGCGCCCACCCACCGCTCTGCCTCCCAATGCAGGGCTTGCACATCGCCTCTTTCTGAGTCGGGATTTCCTGCGATTTCGGGGGTTTTTTGGAAAACTATCAGTGTAGAACATCATCTTGGTGCGTGTTCAAGCACAGTCAATCCACAAAGAGAAAGAACCACCCAGGGAAAGCCAACGAGGCGTAGCTGGAGCGGGGAGACCTTGCCAGAAGATTGTGTTGAAGAGCAGGGCACGTTTCGCCGTCGAGGTGGGGAATTTCCCTCCCCTGTGCAGGCTGTTGGCACGAGGAGCCCTCAGCCCGCTGCTGTGTTGATTCCCCAGCAGTAGATTTGGGGGCTGTTGTTTTCATTTCCCATTGAAGCACAGCTCCCCGCATCGTATTTTAATCTTATTTCTGCAATGGGAAGGCTCTATGGCACTGCCATCGGCTAATTACAACCATTAAATTTGTTCCACATTTAGAAATCATCTCTCAAACATAAACGGGGCAGTGGAAAACGCAGGCTGCCTTTTCCCCCGTGCACGGAGACTGGGAGACTGAAATTCGACTTGAACAACATAGGAAAAAAAGGAATTGGATGCGCACCCGTGTGAAGAGAAATGTTTGGGTTAGGATCCAAACAGAATTTATCTGCCAAAAAGGAGAAGAAAAATTGATTGAAACCCATAATTGCTTTACAAGTTGCCGTAATAAATTATGTATTAATGTAAATTATTTCACGGGAAAAGAACGTAGAGGAAACTTGAGCAGAAGGATCATGCATTATGTATAAAAAGGAACTGTAAAAATATTATAGCAGCACATTTGTGTTGCTGTAGTTAAAGTAGTGTCAGCGTTTTGGTTTTACACCCTTCTCTGTGGTTATGAACGTGGTCGTTAAAATTTACTCTGTGTCACCAGAGGAGCATGGCGGTCGTTTAAAAAGCCTGCGACCATCCCGAAGTTGCGTCCCTGGCGTGTCCGTGCACTGCTCCTGCAAAACCTTGAGCTCAGCCTTTGGAAACCCGGCTGTGATGCTCTGAGGATGGATCACATTCTCCGCGGGGCTGTGCAAAGCCCTCAGGGATTTTTGGAGGACAACACCCCTCTCCTTGATTTTGGGACGTGAGTTCAGCTCATGAGTGCCTCATGCCCTGGACCACTGGGCTCGTTTGATGCGGTGAAGGTTGCGCAGGAGAACAGATGGACGTTGTAAAGATTCATGTTCACTCTTAGAAGTGAAGATCTTGGTTTTACCCCAAAGGAAATTTAGGAATAGATAGCGGTGCCGATGGCATTTGAGCATGCTATCGATGGTCCCGGGGGGGGTTGAGCCCTGCTCTCATGCAGGCAGCTTCTGGCTTGTCTCTGAAAATAGGAGAGGGGGGAAAATAAACCAGGTGAGGGCTGCCCGGCAGCCAGAGCCCGGGACGTGCCGGGTCTTGGCGGGGCTTGTTGCCGCTTGCCCAGCCCGGCGAGTCCTGCCGGTGCACGCTGGCGCGGCGCTAGCCTTGCACGGAAAGCAGACGCTGCGGCTTGCGGCGACGGCCGCTCTTCACCCGCACCCCCAGTGCTCCGGCTGTTTGACACCCAACATCTCCCTCCCAGAGCGTTCCTGCCAGGGCTGCTCCCCCCACCCCGGGCCAACGGCTCTGCCACCAAACTGTCCCGGAGGCCGGGCAGGGCGGTGGGAAGGCGTGGAGGCTGGGGGGCAACGCGGGAGCCGGGGCTCAGGTCGCTCTCTGCAGGGCTGAATCGGAGCTAACTATCGCAGCCTTGCTTCGGAAAGCAGAAATGGTTTGGGGTTGGGTCCCCCTGAGGCTGGGCAGCCTGGGAGCTTGCAGCTGTAACCTGAATTTCATGCTGCTTCGCACCAGTCTGAATTTCTTGCCGCTTCGTGCGTGGTTTGCGAGAGGGCTCAGGCTCCTGCTGCCGCGGCCAGAGAGGGCAGGAAGAGAAATTCAGTCCTCCCCAGGCTGCCGATACCACCCCTCTGTGTCCTGGGAGCTGGAAAGCTATTTCACAACCAGAGAGATGCCAGAAAATTCACTTGGTGTTGCCTCACCCTGGAAATGCAGATTTGCAGATCAAAACGTCTCGAAAGAAATTTGCTGGACGTGCTCGTTAAGGGACTTGAAGTGTTTATTTTTGCAGTTTTAAGTTAAAATCTAAAAGTAAGATGCTATTTCATCCCAGGACACCAACGGCCGAGAAGGACCTGTTTAACCAGGGGAAGAGCCCCTCGTGCCACAATTCCATCTTGCTTCGGTTGTTCTCCTATCGTTTTTCCAATAGGCAAAGGAGAGTTTTCCAGCGAAGCAGCTCACTTACGAACCGAGGGGTTCTCCTGGCGGGTTTTATCCTGGAACAAACGACTGCCTCGGGGTAAACCGAGTTGAGGTTTGTAATGTAAGAAAATTAACACAGGCTTAAGTGCAGCAGTATGAACGGCTCCACTGCAAGTATCGTTATCAGCGTGCTCAGGATGTGAGTCTTAGTTTTAAAAAATCCAACAGCAAACCAGCCGCTTTTCCTCAACAAGGCTTTCCCGAGTCCTTTAATTACACCCTCAGCCCTTCGACTACCCCATTTTCAATTTGTTTCGGAGCGAATGTTTTTCTGTTTGCACTGAAAAAAAGCCATTTTCTGGGTTATCCGGTGGTTTGGGACCGGTCAGTGGTGCTCGGGGGCTGGGGGGAGCCAGGCTGTGCCGGGGTCTCCTCCCTGCCCTGCCAAAAAAACAGCTCCCACGGTGCAAGGGGAAGAGCAAACACCCCCAGGCTGGTGCTGGGGATAACGGTGCAATTACCGGTCTCTCAGCAAGGTTTGGAAGATTTATAGCTGTTTGTGCCGAAGCAGGGGTGAAAGAGGAAGGTGTCCCGTATCCTCCTCACCAAGGCCTTTTGTACAACGTGACGTCTCCGGCCAGAGGATCGTGGCAGCTTGCCATGAAAAATCAGCTTCTATTTCTGTTTCTTTTGTCTGCTGACCTGACCCAAGAAATCTCTCCGCTGGCAGCATAATAAGGAGGGGAAAATAATAAAGATGTAAGCGTAGATGTAATTGTTTAGCGCAGATTTCTCACTTTTCCTTGTGTTTATTAAAATGAGGACAGCGACAGTTAAAATGCCGTGCGGTTATTGAGTGCAAAGCCAGGCTGTTTGTGGCTGGAGCTGTTAAGGCAGCAGCTGGATGCAGGGAGAAATGGGAAAACTGGCCAAGAGTGGTGTAAGGGCCCCCAAATCCGACCTCCTGACTCAAAACCGAGCCCTGCTTGGAAGCGTTCTGCACCGTTGCATCTTCCCTATCAGGCTGGTACCTACCGCTGCGGGCTGCGTACAGCTTTTAATTCATCCTTCAGTTGCCTGAGTGGAAAAAGCCCAAACCCCCTAAAAAATATTGCACGATTTAGATACGATCATATGAAACTTCGCAGCGACGGTTAGCTAGCACCGTTTGCCTCTTTGCAGCAGCCGACAACCAAAACAGTCACCAGAGGAGGTCTGTTGGGTGATTACTTTTTTCCATTGCAGCAGCCGACGGGGTTGTCCTACCACGGTTTTCCTGTTGAGCGTCAACAGCGTATCTGCGGAGAGCCCCGTTCACCTGCGCCGGGGAGCCAGCCCTTGATGATGCTTCGCTTTCTTCTTTTATCGTCAGCGGGAGCGCGCGCGGGAATGAGATCGTCACCCTTGATCCCCTCTTTTGACACCGTCATCAGTGGGATTTCTGAATACAGCTCTAGCCGGGTTTGCAGTCTTCCTCCGTGGAGCTGCCCGTAGCCACATACGTTTCAGCCCGCAGACTTTGGAGGTGCAGGTTTCTTGGAGCTTTACCCAGGCACCGCAAAATCCATCTGATAAAAGGAATAGCTTTATGCCGACACTGAAACCATGCAACAGGGCAGCACCGTCTTTTGCTGCGCTGCACTGGAAGACTTACTGCAAGCCGAATTTGCAGGAGGAACAAATTCCCGTGTAAACGAGCTGAAAGAAAGAGGGAGGGAGGAAAAGTTTAAAAAGTGTATTTTAAAAAAAAAACAACAGTGAACCTGTTAAGCGATTTGTTCCTTTAAATAAATGCTTCGGCGTTATCTTTGTTACAGACAGGCAAACAATTGGCTGTGCTAGGTACAACTGGGATTTTCAAGGCAAGCCCGAAGAGATGCTAAGCCCAGGTTGCCGCAGAAGAGTAGGAGGGTGTGGGTACCCGTTTGCCGCAGCACCTTCCCGCTCCGGCGGGTAACCGGGCTGGGGGCACTTGGGCCAGAGCACCCAGGTGCCCCCGGATTTGGGGGACGGAGGGGAGATAGACGATGAGCCTCCCAACAGGGACCTAAGAGCAGCATCTTGCAAAGAACTGCTGGAGGTTTATCGTGCATCTGTTACAGCATCAGCCATTTTAGAGCTTATTACACGCACCGACTTTTGTTAGACACAGGATCTTTGGGTTGGCTTGGGAGAGATGCTCAGAGCCTTCCTGGGGATAAGTTGGTTTCATTGAGGCAATGCTGTTTTCACAGCGGCTGAGAGCAGGACAGCCCGACGGGTGTCGGGATGGCTTTTGGTTTCCCGTAGGCTCTGATCACCTTGTTGGGATTTCCGTGCTACGACGGGCAGCTCGATGCCCGGGGGGCTCTCCCCTTTCCGTTAGGACCATCCCAACTCCTATCTCATCTCCTTTCTGGTCTTTTGGCCCCTGAGGTCCGTCTCGCCCCAGCGGTGCTACAGCTTTGTGCTCTTCACTTCCAGTTTTTGTGAACCTCTCAGGCAATTATTGATCGTGGAGCCCAGGACAGACCGCACGCAGCTGAGACATGGTTTAGCACAGAGATAAGGCAATGGCTGTACCATTTTGTATTGCTGAATTTCCCTTAGCCAGTGCAATGTGGATATTCAAAGGCGTGTTTTTATCTTCTTCTAGCAGTTTTGCTCCTGCTGCGATTATCACTTTGTCTCTCTCTCCATCTACACCACAGCAACCACTCTGCTGGCAGTTTGGAAAACCATATTCCAAGAGTTAATTAATTTGTACTGGAAAACGTCCCATATGCTACTCTTTTTGTTTATGGACGTAGAAAGCGAATCGCAGAATTAATTAACGCTAATGCCTGTGCGTGTGTGTTTTTTTTTTTTTTTTTTTTTTTCTCCTTTCTGAACCAGAAAATGACAGATGGAGAGATCTCAGCAGGAAATGTCCACTTCAGCTCGAGCAGCCGGGCACCAGCATCTGGGACTGCTTGTCGGACAAGGGCGAGGAGGGCTCGCGCTGGCCGAGGGAGACGGCCAGCACCTGCTCCGTCACCAACCTGATCAAAGACCTCAGCCTCAGCGACCCCCACGGCAACCCCCTAGCCCCCCCCAGCAAGCGCCAGTGCCGCTCGCTCTCGTTTTCGGATGAAATGTCGAGCTGCGGGACCTCGTGGAGACCCTTAGGCTCGAAGGTTTGGACCCCGGTCGAGAAACGGCGGTGTTACAGCGGGGGCAGCGTGCAACGCTACTCCAACGGCTTTGCCACCATGCAGAGGAGCTCGAGCTTCAGCCTGCCCTCGCGGTCCAACCCGCTCTCCTGCGAGCATCCCGCCCTCAGCAGCCGGCTGGGATGCCAGCCCGGCACGGGGCCGAGGAAATCGGCCGCCGGTGGGCACGGAGGAGACCGGGTGGACATGCAGAGGTCCCTCTCCTGCTCGCACGACCGCTTCTCCTCCTCGGAGTACTGCCCGCCCTCGGCAAGCAGCACCCCCGCCTCCACGCCGGAGCTGGGGCGACGGGCCGGCGGGCTCTCGCGAAGCCGCTCGCAGCCCTGCGTCCTCAACGACAAAAAGGTCGGGATCAAGCGGCGGAGACCGGAGGAGGTTCAGGAGCAGCGGCCCTCGCTGGACCTCGCCAAGATGACCCAGGTAAGAGGCGGCGGTGCCGTCCCTGGCAGGGCCCTGCGGACGGGGCTCAGCAGCGAGGCGATGCTGTTCTCTGCTTTGCTAAGACTCCTTTAGCGTCCTCCTGAGGTGGCTCTGCCGTGTGCGGAGTAACGCGGGTGTGACGGGGAAGCGCGTCCTTCTGTCTGAGCAGAAAACCCGTTCCCCTCCAAATGGATTTCTTGAATAAATCCCTGCATTTCTCTTCTGCGCTGATTTTTGCACGCTGAGTCCACCGTGGTGTTGTTTCCTCCTGGCACGTGTTCCAATATGGAATATTGTTAATATTGAGATCAACAATATTAATAATAAGGGGGAATATGTTAAACCCCACATTTTTGAGTTCAGGAGGGAGGAGCCCCGAGCCTGCCGTGAGGAGGTGAAGGCAGCACCCCGAGGCACCTAGCTCTGGCTCCGTCAGGAGCCGAATTCACACCGCTACGGGCTTTACTTGCTCTTAGCCTCTGTAATTTTCCACTCTGGAGATGTTATCACATTTCATTTTCAGTTGCAAACACAGAGCACAACCTCCCTCTTCAATCTGCCGTGCAAAGCAGATAACAGATCTGAAGTGCGAATCGGGGAGGATTTTGCTCCCGGGTCCTCTCCCTGCGAGACCAAGTGACTGGACTTTAGCTGCATCGAAGGACAGCGCGAGCAGCGTTTCCACTTTGCACTCATAAAATTTCTTTTTCTGCTGTTTTACGATTCGACATTTCCCACATCCATAATTTATAGCCGTTAAGTCGATGACACCACCAGCTCCGTGTGGGATGGAGATAGCGGGGGGTCTGAAGACCCCGGGGCTCCTGCTGCGGGAGCAGGGGCTTTGCCCTGGCTGCCTCCCGGGGTGGGCTGTCTGCTTCTGCCGGCCAGAAAACTTCCCCCGTGGTTTCAGTTCGATGCGGTCGTCTGCTGCGCGGTGCTGCTGCGCTTCGTCCCAGAGGCAGCGGCGTCGGGAGCATCTGCCCTGATTTTCTTTGCACAGCCACGGCCGGCAAAGCCCGCCTGGTGCAAGGCATCCCCTTGTTCGCGGGGAAGCTGCTGGCACCAGTTCATCGGGTGGGATGGAGAAGCAGCCGTGGGGTTTCTTCCCTTGCCGTTCCCCAGCGGGGTGACATCCGACGCTGTACGTGTACCCCTCTTACAAGTACGCAATATTTTATGGTGTTTCATGCTTGGCAGTGCAGAGGGTGTTTGAAGGAGTGCAGTGGTGTTGGAGGAAGAGATTGGCTTCTCCTCCTCCAGACGAGCTTAGAAGATAAAAAGGGTGAGGGAATCCCATATTTGGGTGGTAGCAGGGGAAGAACACGAGGGTTGCTCTCGTCTTCTGATAAACCACGCCAGCAATGTTTAATATGCTAAGCTTATTTTAGTAGCTCATAAGCTGGACGGGCAGTAAAAACAACTTCCACGTGTTATTATATTTTACTAGCCGCAGGCTGGAATAGCACAATTGCCCCCTCCTAATTCTCTCTGTACAAGCAGCCACTCGTTGCTTCACCTGTATGTGCGGTGCAGGATGTCCCGCGAGCCCGTGCGGGAGTTTCATGGCAAACCAAAGTGTGCAAAAGACCCAAATTGCCTCAAAACCGGTGGTGGGGAGGGCAAGGCTCAGGGCAAGGCTCAGGCCCAGAGCCCCACGAGCTGCTGCCATGGGGAGGGGACAAAGGTGACTGTCCCCAAATCGGTGTCAGACCCACGGGGGGCAATGCGAAGCGATGGCCGCGTCCCTCCAGCTGGCTCAGAAAGCAGCTTCACCGCTTGTTCCCCGGCAGCTCCTCGCTTTAAAACCAGCACGTTAAAACTGCCTTTGCCACCGCACGCTGACGACCGCCGCTTTCCTTGAGCCTCCGTTAATAACCCACTGGGGTGGGAGGAGGTCCACGGCTGTGGAAATGGGCCGACCAGGCTGAAAGCCCGCGGTGCAGAGCGGCTGGGGAAAGAGGGGGAAGGACATGGACCCAAGCGCAGGTGCCGGGGCTGGGAAATGGGCTGGTCCTCTTTCTGCGTGCCCAGCAGCGGCTGGGGAAATCTTCCTCATCCACGTTTCCTTCGATGGCGTTTTCTGGGGCTGTATTTGGAAATGCAAAGCGTAACTTGCATTTATACTTCGCGTGGGGGTTTGCATACGCACGCGGGCACGCGTGCAAAGGTTGACGAGGAGCCGTGCAAAGGGTCACGTTTGCGTTATCGCTGGGTTTTGCTGCATCAGGGCAATTTGGCAGGGAGACGTGTTAATAGCACGTGTGGTCGCGCAGGTAACAAAACCCAGAGCAATATCTGTGCACGCGGAGCCGGTTGTGCACGTGCCAGCGAGCACCTTGGTTCGGTTGCCCACTGGGGAGGCTGCTTGCCGTGACCACTGGTTTGGTCTTGCAAGGCTGAACGTGCCCATCGTATCCCTCCGGACGAGCTGCTCAGCACCTTGGGAGGAGGCGGAGGTGATCCTCAAGACCTTTCGGGATGAGATTAAAACGTTGAATGAGTTGCAAAGCCTCGGTATGATGCACGTGTGCCCCAGCTGCATCTGCTGGAGTGCTCAGAGCTGAACAAAGGGAAGAGATCAAAGGGACGGGACTATTTTTATTCGCCTTCCTATGCCGAGAGCCTGCGTGATGGTTACCGTCTCCGAGCGGTGTTTGCGCTGTGGTAAGATGAACGTTTCGGAAGCTCTGGGAGGGCAGAGCAGAAGTCATCTGCTCTTCTTTGCTCATCGCTTCGTGCTGGGCCAGCTCGCAGGGGCACCGAAGGAGAGCACGGAGGAGCGGGGAGCTATCTTCCCATGGCCGCAGCCATGGCAGGCTCCGAGGCTTTGATCCCTCATTAAAAGAATTAATGAGTTTACCTTTGCAAATGCCAATGAAGCCTTTTTTCCCCCCTTTTTTTCCAAAGGCTCTTTGCGATTTTCTGCTCTTTAATTGCCCGCCTTTGCAAACGAAGGGCACGGGGGCAGTGTGGCAGGTAGGGCAGACCCCCAAACGGATCCCGCTGGCGGGGATGCAGCCCCAGCGCAGCACCGAGCGCATGGGGCGTCACGTCCAGCTGCTTTTGCTGCCGGTGTTCCTCTCTGCAGACTTTGGGGAATAAAAGGCTTGCGCTGGGGCCTGGAAAGCCTCTTTTTGTAGCTGTTCTTCCAGCCTTGCGAGCCCATGGATGCTGCTTGCCAGCTCCCTTGGTGCCCGTGGGGGGTTTAGCACTGACCGTAGCTCATCTTGAGCCCTTCCAGGTCCCTGCCGAGGTCTGCGTGAGGCTTCGCAGCCACAGCATGCCTGCGCGCTTGGCTCGGTCCCTTCTCTGAGGAACTGAACCCCAGGCTGGGATCGCACCCTGCGCCTCTTAACCCACCTCTTGGGATTGGCCTTGGCCCCAGCGAAACACAGAGTCTAAACAAGAGCAACCCCGACAGCCAGGTCCCCGCATCGGCTCCGGCGTGGGACGGCTCTCCATCCCACGTCCCCACGGCGGGGACCCTGTGGGGGACGGGGGTGCCCCCAATACAGGCAAAGGACACGGCTAAAGGATCTAACAAATCTCAGCATCTGGCTGTCGGGCTTGTGTGTCAGAATTGCGTATTAGGGTGTCGTGATTTAACCCCAGCTGGCACTAAGCCCCCCCAGCCGCTCGCTCACTCCCCCCCGGTGGGGAGTGAATCAAAAGAGTAAAAGTGAGAAAACTCGAGGGTTGAGATAAAGGCAGTTCAATAGGGAAAGCAAAAGCCGCGCACACAAGCAAAGCAAAGCAAGGAATTCATCCACTCCTTCCCACGGGCAGGCAGGGGTTCAGCCATCTCCAGGAAAGCAGGGCTCCATCACGCGTAACGATGACTTGGGAAGACAAACACCATCGCTCCGAACATCCCCCTTTCCTTCTTCTTCCCCCAGTTTCTATACTGAGCATGACGCCATATGGTATGGAATGTCCCTTTGGGCAGTGGGGGTCAGCTGTCCCAGCCGTGTCCCCTCCCAGCTCCTTGTGCCCCCCCCAGCCCACTCGCTGGTGGGGTGGGGTGAGGAGCAGCAAAGGCCTTGACTGTGTGTAAGCACTGCTCAGCAGTGATGGAAACATCCCTGGGTTATCAGCGCTGTTTCCAGCACAAATCCAAAACCCAGCCCCAGACTAGCTACTGTGAGGAAAATTAACTCTATCCCAGCCAAAACCAGCACATAGGGGCTAATACATGGGTAAAGAAGGACCAACACAAGCCCGTCTAAGACCCAGGTTCAGGAGGATGAAGGTGCAGCGAGGCCCGGCAGGTTGCCCTCTTCGAGCATCCTCGGGGAGCCCAGAAGGCTTGGATCCTGCCTGGAAACCGCTCCGGGCCACCGGGAGCTGGGTCACTGGCTTCCACAGACCGTGCACTCAGAGGGGGTCTTGCTTTCTGTCCCTGCGAGGGCTAGACCCCCCCCCGTCAGCACCCTCGGGGTGTCATCTCTTCCCCAAATCCCTAACCATTTGCAAACCATTCTTAAACCCTGCTCACCAGGTTAATCCTAAATGAGCTTCACGATTTTCAGCCATCAGCGGAACCGTGGAAGAGAAGCAGTAAACGGAAATGGGCTGAGAAGCGGGGACGGCACGAACAAACGCTCGTGGTTACGAAATAGCCAGGATGCTAAAAGCAGCGGCGTGTCACCGGAGCAGATGTGTTTGGTAATTGAATTTCAGACGGGCTGCGGGCTGTGTGGCGATAGCTGTTCGGCAGGAGAGAGGTGCAGACCCTCCTCTCCACGCAGCACTCCTGGTGCTGCCTGGGGTCTCTGCAGGACGTCACCGTCTCCGGGAAGGGTGCCTGCAGGCGCTTTGTGTGCTGATGTAGAAGGTTCACACGATGGATGGGGAAGGAGGAGAGCGTCCAGGCTCTGGTTTCCACCTTTTGGGAGGAAAAGGTCTGATGGGCGGCACAGGGCTGCGGCGGTGGGCGAGGAGCCGTGCACGGTGCCGTCCTCCACTCCCTCCTCGGTCCCTCGCCAGCCTTGCATCCTGGCCCCGCGCGGGACAGAGGAGACGACGAGGAGACAGCGGGACCTTGAGCCTTGAAGCAGAGCTCACGGCTGGGCTGGGTCAGTGTTCTCCAGCATCTCTGTCCTTCAGCTGCTCCCTCGAGGCTCCGGTGAGGCTCTTGGAGGACACGGACGGACACCTTCACCCAGAGACGTGACACACACGCATGCGTTTCCCTTGCAGTAGATGTGCCTGAAATTGCTGGCTTACAACTGCGGAGTTAACTAATTTAATTATCCCAGCCGGACCAACTGAGCGCCTCAGCAGTTAGGCTAAGCCTATCCAATAAGCTTTGCAAAACCCAACTGTATCAGATGACAAATCTGACCAAAATATTTCGCCAGGTGGGATCCTTGGCACACCGGTGCTCCCGGCACGGCACCGACCTTCCCTGCCCTCCGAGGATGCCGAGTGGCAAAGACAGCTTCACCATCGCGTCAGACCAAGGGGGAAAGTTTGTCGGCTGGGAAACAGAGGGCTTAGCTGGGGAGATCCCAGGGGGTCAGCGGGAGCTTCCCTTTCCCTCCGGTGGATGCTGAGCCCAGGTGGACATTTATGATTTGGATAGCCATGGCTTTGGCATAGGCAAGTGACCCAAGGATGACAAAAACCTAATCACTCGTATATCCGAAAACAGCTCAGTCCGAGTTCCTGGAAAACCTTCAGCTTGAGGAATAGTTGTGTCTTCTCTGGCCACTGTCCACCACATCAAAAAATCCCCCAAAGCGAGACAGTGACGCCTGAGCACCCTGCGTTACTCAGCTACCCACAAGCATGAGATTAGACAAAAATAGTTGTCGGGGTGGTTCACGCTCTGCGAGAACCAATACGATAAAGAAAGGGTCCTGAAGCCCCGTGCTGCGAGGCACGAGCGCTGTAGGGACGAGGAGGGGATTGCCTGGCTGCAGCATCTCCCCCGTGCTGGTGGCAGCGGGAGCCATGGGCACCCCCTCTGCCACCCCCTCCTTGCTCGCCAGTCCAGGCTGGGTGGCCGGGGCTGCTGCCGAGTGCCCAGCGGTTGCTAGCGCCGACAACCACCACCACCGTCCCCAAGGAACTCCGCAGCTGGGATCCAGGCCAAGGCACGTCCTGCAGATCGTCCCCGGTTTGCAGGGAGGAAACCCAGCGGGGTCCGGCTGCCCGTGGACGTGGATCCCCGAGGCAGGGCTGGGCTGCTGGGCTGTAGCGGAGCGGGAAGAAAGCGAAGCCCGGAGCCGTGCAAGGGCCAGGGTTTTCGTAGCTATTCAGTTATGAAAAGCAGTTCTGGCAGGCTGCTCTCTGCGTGGGAGGACTGGCACAGAGGGACAAGCAGGATTAGGCAAGTTACGGTGAGCATTCTTGCCTTTGGTGGGGCGGGCTTTCGGGGCGTGGGGCACGGTCAGAGCCCTCCCTGGGACGGGAACGCCATGAAAACCAGCTAATTCCTTGTGGGGGATAAGCACGCTCGAGAAAACTCCGCAGGTTTGGGTCTTCCCTCAGGCTGCTTTTAGTGCCTCTCTAGGAACGAGACTGGAAAGTTAGGTGATTTCGGACAAAGAGCTGAAATAATGTCCAGGTGTCCGTGTGGCTGCACGTGTCCTCTAGTCTGGCTTTATATGGGGTAGAAATGGCTTGTGTGCAATGGTCTTCGTGATTCAAAGCAAAGGAAAGCCAAAGTGTCCAGACTGGGCTTTCCAGTAGACCTCAAAGCATTCACTTTACAGATGGGGAAACTGAGGCACAAGGCACGCCGTGAGTCCCTGGGCCCTAACAGCAGAGCTGGGGACCGAGCCCAGGGTGCCGGGTGCCGGATCAGCATCTGGCTCTGGCAGCGGATCAGTTAATTTTTCTCTTGTACTGGTAACCACATGTGTTTATAGGCCTGAAACCCGGTACCATAATCAAAATAAAAATAATTTGACCTGAAAGAAATGTTTTCTTCGTACCAGGAGGGATATTTAGGCCAGGCAGGAGGGGAGGGAGCTGTTCCTGGAAGCAATTACGTGGCCACATAACTGGGCTAATTAAGAGACCTAAATGTTAAAGTTCTGCTGGGAGGGAAAATACTTGGGAAACCGTTGCCTTTAATTCCTGAAAATCCTCGTTTTGTCTCTTCTCTCTGCAGTTCCCATAGCTCAGAGAGGGGCGGTGAGCCCATATCGCTCCCCTTCTTATTTACTCATACGGCACCAAACCAGAGAGGCTTCAACTTTGGGCAGAAACCAAACCATGAACACACTTGTCATTGAAATAGCAACAATTTTTAAAAGCCACAGCACCACGAAAATCCTTCTGCTCTTTTTAAATGCACGCCAACGCTCCGCTTTGTGCCTCCTCGCCTTCGAACTGGGAGTAAACCCGGCAGGTTGTGCTCGAGGGTGTGGGTGACGGCGATCTGTCATTTCGTTACCCCGAGTCCGGAGGCAGGGGAGATGCAAAGAGGCCGGTTTCTATTCCTCGTCCCAAGCAAGGAGGGTTTGGGTACCGGGCGAGCTGCCTGGCATCTCCGACCACCCTTGTGCCCCTTAAAACGAGGACATCAGCCGTCCTCTCCTTTCGGTGCAGGGCTTGGGCTTGCTTTCCAACTTCAGCTTTTTTTTTTCCCCTTTCCACGTGAAGCACAAGCCTAAGGAGGGCAGCATCCAGCCTCCGAAATCCCAGCAGTTATCCTGACAGCGTGTTAATTAATCTCGTGGCAATGTGGTCTCCTTCCTAGGCGCAGTGCTCTCGCTCTCGCTGCTCTGGGGACTGTGTCCGTACCAGCAGGATGCGATCAGAAATGGTTGGGATCAGATTTTTCCATGAGTTGGGAGGTTTCTGAAAGAGCTGGTTTTCTTTTTCTGACATGGGTGCGCCTAAAAAATATGGGAGATGAGCAATGTTGCAAGGGTGAGGGGAGGTGGCTTGGACCCCAGCTCTCCTCCCGGCTGGGCTGATTTCAGCAGGAACGGGTGGTTTCACCCTTTGCAAGGCACTAGGAGAAGCTGGCTGGTCGTATTAGGTGAGAAAAATGGATTTTCTAAAAAAACCCCAGAGTCTGCCAGAGATGCCGTATGGTGGAGAGACACCTGCTTGGTTTTCCTCTCCATGGTCTGGTGCAATCCTTCTCCAAAGGGCGCCTTGCCGTGTGGTGACCTGGGGACTTGCCATCTCCCACCTCCACGTCCGCCGCTTTCCGACATCTCTGTGTCAACATTTCCTGCAGGATTTGGGCTGTTGTGTGCCGAAACGCCTCGCAGCAGTATGAACGCTGGGTTTGGTGGCTTGTCTGAGTCATCTACAGGAAGCCAAGCCATGGGCCAACCCTGATGTTGGCGCGTGTGTGCTGGCTGAGCCGATTGCTTTCCTTCACACGGGCTCTGGGGAGCTGCAAGGGAGACGTAACGTCTATCACACCGACGACGGCCGCCCCGTATGAGAATTTGCAATCATCCCCGGCAATGGCAAAACAAGCCCTCGCTATCTCTTGCCCATTCTGTTTCCTGCCTTGTAATATTTTGATATGGTTGTTACTGAGAGATTTTAGTTTGTGTTCACACATTTCCAAACACAGCTATCCTTTTTACAGTTTTTTTTTTTTTTTAAGTGAATCATTTTTAAATAGATACTAAAAATTATATATATACATATATATATATTTGTTCAACCCCAGCCACGTTCCCTGCAGCATTAACCCCAAGCAGGGGTAGCCCTGGCTGGAAGTGGAGCACGGTCTTGTAGTGTTTGGAAATACAACTTGCGGTGGAGAGAAAGGCACAGCCATCTTTGTGGCCTCTCAGCCATGGCACCGCTGGCAGTAATTGTCAGACGTGATGAGAGATACTGGTTCCCACCAGTTGTAAGTAAGTGCACTGCTGGGATCTGTGCACTGGTAATAAATGAAGACTTGGGGGTGGCACCTGTGCCCCGTTTCTGATGGCTCCACGAGGTTTTGGCTTCTCTGTGAGCCTTCAAAGCATTTGCGGTTTGAAGAGCTACATCCCTCGTAACAAATGCTGTACTACTGATGTCTTCTCCTCCTGAGTTTTCTCCATTCATCCATTTCATCCATTTACTTTCCTGCAAGGGTTGTACCCATGAACGCTGAGGACTCCCAAACAAGCTACTTCTCCTCCTCCGTGAAGCTCCTTATTATATAGTGTAGCATAGAGTATATGGGGCAGAGAGTAGTTGCTATAGAACAAACAAGGCAATTAAAATACAATTAAGATGCCCTTGCATCTCCCCGGGGTTATGGAGAGCTTCCCGTGGTTATGAATTCACCATAAATAGCTCTCCGCCCTGCGGGTGGGCTCTGAAGGTTGGCCGAGAGGGTACTGGCAACAGTGGACACCAGCTTAGAAGATGGTGAGGATGAAGCACTGGATCTGCTCGATAAGGAAGGGTTATAGAGAAGACTTTGTGCCTGAAAGACGCCTGTTACGGGAAGGGTGCTGAGATGTTGGAGCCGGGTACAACGGGGCTATTCACGTTGGTGCTGGCTGCCGTAGACAGACAGCAGCATTCATGGGGTGACTTCAGTGTCCTCCGAGGAGCACGTGCCTTCGCAGGATGGAGTCATCTGCACAAGGAATCACAAGAGCGTCCTCCTGAAATGTGGATGGGTGGTTCTTGCATTTTTTAGGATTAAAATCAGCTTCAGCCAGGGCTGGAGATCCAGAGGGTGTGTAATGCTCTCGATGGTTGGGAGCCAGGCTGTCCCCTGCCTTGTTCCCTCCAAACTAAGGAATAACGGCAGTTTCCACGAGGATCCACGCATGAAGGAGCTCGTACACTCCCAAAGCTGAAGTCAACAGCCCACCAGCTTGGAAATGTTTCAGGCTGGTCTTGACGCCGAGTGGGGAGAAGTTTCAAACTGCAGGATGGGAGAAGTGGCCTCTCCTCTCCGACCACTCAGCTCTTTTCTCGAGGGGTAAAATTCTCTAAATTTCCACGTGAGAAGATCTTCTGCTTAAATTTTGGCAGCTTTCAGGCTTGCTGGTGAGGGCAGGAGGGACGGCACCGATCTCGGTCGGCGTCAGCACCCACTCGAGCCAGTGGCAAGTATTGCCAAAAGGTAGCGACGGGCGAAAATCTGGAGGTTTTAAATTCCAGTCGTATCCCAGGAAATAGTTTGCTCTTGATGTAACTTCTGAGACAGATTCCAGCTTCCAAGCCCCAGTGTTTTTTAAATAAACACGAATGAGAGCCTGCAAAGGTCAATTTGTGGCTTGGTGGGAAAAAGCCTTCGGTTCAGGATCAAAAGAAAATTACTCGGTTCGGAGGGTGCAGAGGACATTGGAGGCCGGCTGGATTTAACTGTGGTCAGACTATTACACATGCCGCCATCATTATTCATTGCCCCGGTATTTTTTTTTATTTAAAAACACAAGTAGTTGAAAAAAATTCAAGTCAATATTGGAAATTAGGTTCATAATGATGTTTACCCCTGGCAAGAACTGTTAATAGGTTTTTTTCCCTCCCTATTCCTTTGACAAGTCTCCGTATTCGCTGAAGTATAGCAAACTTCGTCTCGGCTGGTGTCCACTGAGGCAGGGTGGACCAAGTGGCACTCACTGAGGTTGCCCACTGGCACAAGCCCACGAGCCCACATTGCTGACATCCTCCTGCCTGCGACGCCAGGGCGGATGCTCGTACGCCGCGAGGAACTTCACCCCTGAAATATTTCCGTTGCTTTCAGAGGTGTTTTGCATCAGTTTTTCCCTATGCTGTGCTAAAAATAAGCGCTTTCATTGGGCATCATAGATTGGCCTGGTCTAAGAGTTTTATCAGGTCCAAGTGTATATACTTTTAATGTATAGAGGGCAATATGTTAAGAGGAATGGATGCTTTTGAAGTTATGGCACTGGATTGGACCTCATACGCGCCAGCTCCGTTCCTGCCTCCTCTGCACATGTCCTTCAAGCAGAGGTTCCCTGCCTGAGTTTCCCAAATGGAAAAATGAAGGCAATGCATTTTTTCACCTACCCCTGTCCGTAAGCTCCTGAGGCCGTGCCGGCTCGGGTGGGATGTAATTTGGGTGCTACCCACAGCAATAAAACCTTGCTCTTAGGTACCGGCTCATATCGCTGCCCGAAGTAGCACACAAAAACCATCCATCTCCCGACAAAAACCATCCATCTCCCGACAAAAACCATCCATCTCCCGACAAAAGGCTGATTTGTTGGTGCTGCTCTGGAGTGACCATTTCAGGCAAGGTACTTCGGTATAGCCAGAGGATGCTCGTAGGAGGTGATTTATTGTAGCAGGCTCTATTTTAGTTACCCGACAGAGCTTTTAATAGCAATAACGTGTAATGCAACGACATCCATTGTTTTGATTTTACAGTCGAAACGGTCCCATCTGCCCCAGTTATAAATTTGTGACTCACCAAACACAATGGGCTGAAAATAAACTCAGCCGTGGAAGCAGAAACGGGCCATGCCCAGGGATGTGGGAGTTTCTGCCGTGAAATCACTTTTCCAGCATGGGTCGGGACTTGTGCGTGTGGACGGGCTCTTCCGGCAGCATCCCTTGCCGGGGTGAGGGGGATCCGGGTGCCCAAGGGCCCGGCGGTACCGAGGACCATGCCCTGCCACCCCTGCTCCCGGCTCCGTCCCCTGCTCCCGGCTCCATCCCGCCGCGGGGGTCCAGGGACGCGGGGTCGGGTGTTGTCCCCTTGTCCACTCATGGGAGGACAAGGCTGGAAACACAAACAAAGCTTGGCAGTGTCCGTCCCAAACGCACACAAAATCTGATTGTATCCCGAAGACGCGCATCTGATTCACCACGTGCTGTTTAACCCTCCGGTGCCCGGGCTTGTACGCTACGTGGACCCAAAGAACAGCTTTGATAAAGCACAGAGATTCATCCTTGAATGAATCGACATGCTCAAAAGCAGCAACCAAAAGTGGTTGTTCATGCTGTTTTTAAAAAAAAACACCCAAACCCCAGCACTCCAGGAGATTTCCAGGCTTGCTGCTCCCTCCCACGGTTCAGGTGCATGCAGCAATGGCAGGATTTGCAGGCGGTGGTCGGGTTTTTCTCCCCTCGAAGGTGCTTCATCGATCACACCTTCTCCTGCCAGGGGATGTCGGAGGCATTCGAAGGATGGAGCAGGGTGCAGATCGTGGATCTGCGGCTGAGCCCAGTGCAGCACTGGGAACGGCTCTTTTGGGCACCGGGAAACGTGGCCGTGGCCTCCTGGGCAGCTGGTGGTTTTGTAGAAAATATTTTTTCAACGCCAAATTTTAGTGGTGATGGTCAGAAGTCACTTGGGAGTCTCTTGCCTTGCAAAACTCTCCCAAAGCACTTCAGAAAGCAGCAGTAAATAAACCAGGAGGGCAGTTCAGTTTTCTTTTCAAGAGAAAGATGCTCAAGATTAGCCTGAAGCGGAGACTGTGTCAGAAAAGTGATGTGCACTCCAACTCTGCATTCAATTTGCAGGAGGCCACGGTGCTGGGTGCGACGGTGGGTGCAGGTGCCTGTGATGGGAGGTGGCCTCAGCTGCCCTGGGTAGCACCCGTGCATCGTGCGGGGGTCTGCCCTGCCCTCGGTGTGTCCAGCTCGGGTGGTTTTACCGCCTGCTCCCTGGGTTTTCTGCCTGTTTTCACCGTGGGGCTGCCGCCTGCCTCGCGTTGGAGGTGTAGGGATCAATTGGTATCCGCTCAGCGCTTTGAAGATGTTATTTGGAGGACGGTGACTTGCCACGTTCCACCTGCGCTCCATAAATCACCGCACGAGCCATTGCTCGTCGCCAGGTCCCCTTTCCAGAGGGAAGGGCCCCAGGTCCCAGCTTGAGCTTGGAAAAACCGAGCCAGAGGCTGTGTCCGGGCTGGGGAGATACTCGGTGGGTTTTCCCCGCCAAGACAAGATGGGAGCAACCCCAGCCATCGAGCACCCACTTAGGAAATGATCCCTTAGGAGCAGTTATGGGTACATGACTCCAGATCACTTACTCCCCTCACATTTTTAATCCAACCCAACATTAATTTGATGCCTGGGGAAAAGCAGGCTACCATCATCCCCTTAAATTAGTCACTGTGTACTAAGCCTCCTCCCTATGTGTTGCGGGAGGTGAGATGCTGGCATCGGGAACTGTTTGGGATTAGGTGCACCCTTGCACCTCCTGCCTCGCATTTGATGTCCCAGGTTTACACACCGCAGCGCCGCCTTTCCATAAATTCTGGATTTATGGTTATCCACGATATGATTTTATGCCTTTACTAGCTGGTGGTTTCTTTAACGGCGCTGCTGAAGCTATGAGATGCTCCACATCTGCAGGCATCCCACTTCTTCATCACTGCAGTTTCTCCCGCTCTGCACCTCCTCAGCGTGGAGGACACAGTGTCCTGCTGCATTGATATCACAGAACCACTGAATCACAGAATCGTATAGGTTGGAAAAGACCTTTAAGATCATCGAGTCCAACCGTAAACCTAACACTGCCAAGCCCACCACTACACCGTGTCCCTCAGCACCTCATCCAAACGGCTTTTAAATACCTCCAGGGATGGCGACTCAACCCCTTCCCTGGGCAGCCTGTTCCAATGCTTGACAACCCTTTCAGTGAAGTAAAATTTCCTAATATCCAGTCTAAACCTCCCCTGGAGCAACTTGAGGCCATTTCCTCTCGTCCTATCTCTTGTTACCTGGGAGAAGAGACCGACCCCCACCTCTCTACAGCCTCCTTTCAGGCAGCTGTAGAGAGCGATGAGGTCTCCCCTCAGCCTCCTTTTCTCCAGGCTGAACAACCCCAGGTCCCTCAGCCGCTCCCCATCAACCTTGTGCTCCAGACCCTTCCCCAGCTCCGTTGCCCTTCTCTGGACACGCTCCAGCCCCTCAATGTCTCTCTTGGAGTGGGGGGCCCAACACTGAACACAGCATTCGAGGTGCGGCCTCCCCAGTGCCCAGTACAGGGGCACAATCACTGCCCTAGTCCTGCTGGCCACACTATTTCTGATACAAGCCAGGATGCCATTGGCTTTCTTGGCCACCTGGGCACACTGCTGGCTCATATTCAGGCGGCTGTCAACCAACACCCCCAGGTCCTTCTCTGCCAGGCAGCTTTCCAGCCACTCTTCCCCAAGCCTGCAGCGTTGCATGGGGTTGCTGTGACCCAAGTGCAGGACCTGGCACTTGGCCTTGTTGAACCTCATACAATTGACCTCGGCCCATCGATCCAGCCTGTCCGGGTCCCTCTGCAGAGCCTTCCTACCCTCCAGCAGATCAACACTCCCGCACAACTTGGTGTCATCTTCAAACTTACTGAGGGTGCACTCGATCCCTTCGTCCAGATCATTGATAAAGATATTAAACAGAACTGGCCCCAACACAGAGCCCTGGGGAACACCGCTTGTGACCGGCCGCCAACTGGAGTAAACTCCATTCACCACCACTCTTTGGGCCCGGCCGTCCAGCCAGTTCTTTACTCAGCGAAGAGCACACCCGTCCAAGCCATGAGCAGCCAGTTTCTCCAGGAGAATGCTGTGGGAAAAAAATATGCTGTGGGAATGCTGTGGGAAACATCATCGCAACGGGGAGTCACCTATTTGTCTCAAGCACTTTGGGACATGTATTAATCAAAGTGCTGGTGCAAATACAGGCTTCGTGTCACTGCCAGGGCAGTGGTGTCAATGAGGTGACACTGTCCCCGTGCTGGTGACAAGATTGGTGTGGGACGTAACGCCGGGCATCTGCTGGTGCATATAATTCATCTACGTGAATTACAGCGGGAGAAGCCAGGTGGAAGTGTTCAGCTGGAGCAGGTTTGCACTGACACGGGCTGATTCAGTGAATGGGGAGAGTTTCAGAAAGCGTTTTGCTAAAGGACTTGAATGAGAGATTTTTGGAAGTTTGGTTTTAATTTCTATAAGGTCTTGCTTTATAATTTAGGGCATGAAGTGAGACCACGATAGTAGAATAGAAATATTACTTCTGTACTGAAAATGATGCAAATAGTATGAAAATGGAATAGGGCTGAGATTCTCAAAAAATGTCGGTTAAAAAAAAAAAAATCCATATTAGTGATGTTTCTTTCTAACTTGGGACAAGTCAAAATACCGGCATCTCTGAATTCCCCCAAAGATGAGCCTCTCCAGACCCTGAAGTTTTGCCAGCTCTGGGGACGAGCCGGGTTCAGGCTCACCGTTGCTCAGGCCAGAACCACTCCAGCTGAATCCGCGGCGTTGCAACAGCGTGGTCGGGAGAGCAGCCCGGCCGCGGTGCCGCCGTCTCTGCTAGCAGCTCCGAGCGCGTCAGCGCGAGCGCCCTGCGATGCTCCAGGGACGCTCTGCCGCGCAGGGAGCGGCCTCTGGCCTCCTGGGGTGCAGAGGAGAGGCTGGGGAGGCTGCGAAAGGCCTGGTTTAGCCTGCCGTGGTTTAGCCCCAGCCGGCAGCTAAGCCCCCCCAGCCGCTCGCTCACTCCCCCCCGGTGGGATGGGGGAGAGAATCGGAAGAGTAAAAGTGAGAAAACTCGAGGGTTGAGATAAAGAGAGTTCAATAGGGAAAGCAAAAGCCGCGCACGCAAGCAAAGCAAAGCAAGGAATTCATTCACCCCTCCCCATGGGCAGGCAGGGGTTCAGCCATCTCCAGGAAAGCAGGGCTCCGTCACGCGTAACGGTGACTTGGGAAGACAAACGCCATCACTCCGAATGTCCCCCCCCTTCCTTCTTCTTCCCCAGCTTTATATACTGGGCATGACGCCATATGGTGTGGAATGTCCCTTTGGGCAGTTGGGATCAACTGTCCTGGCTGTGTCCCCTCCCAGCTTCTTCTGCACCCGGCAGAGCACGGGAAGCTGAAAAGTCCTTGACCAGTGCAGCAACAACTAAAACATCTCTGTATTATCAACACTGTCTTCAGCACAAATCCAAAACGTAGCCCCATACCAGCCACTATAAAGAAAATTAACTCTGTCTCAGCTGAAACCAGGACATGGGCACAGGAGGGACGGGCAACCTGGAAATAAATAAATACACAGTAATCGCTGGTGGGGCTGCCTGATGACCTGTCTGAGCGAATGGATTCCTCCAGCTCATAGCGAAGGGTTCAGTGTCTGTTAGGGAAAATATTTATTCTGGGCAAGAAATGAGGATTTCCTCTGGTTATCGTTATGAATGGGAACGGGCCGGGAGGCTGCGCTGGGACCGAGCCCGCGTGCAGGATGCTGCGGGATGCTGTGCACGGGTGGGACGGTCGAGCCCCGGAGAGCATCACTGCTCTCTGATTCCATGCATAGCCATGCCTGCTGTGTTTCTCTGTGATTTCTGGGATACGTCTCTCCAGCGTCTCCCTGGGGCTCTGTAGCACCGGGGGGGTTCCCATCGGTGGGTGATATAACAGCTTTTTCTTTTGCATTTGGGAAAACCCACTAAAAATCCTCACTGTTGTCGGGGCAGCTAGAGAGGTCCAAAGGCAAGAGCAAAACTGCGAGTAAAACCAAATTACCTCTACAGGATCCAAATGCAGCGCTAATATCAATGACTTAAAGCCTCCTTCTTGCCTTTTTTGGGTTTGTTTTTTTAATACTGTGGTGTGAAGCGTCTCGGTAGGATAATGGATAGTTCTGAGCCTGCTCATGAAAGCTGTTTTTCACACCAAACAGAATAAAAGCAAAATTATCTCCTAAAGCTGTAGACTTCCAACACACCATCTAAGCGCCAGTGCCTGTTATTGCAAAATTAGGATCGGGGCTATGTAAATATTGCTCTTCATTAGCGGATGAGGAGGGGAAGAGGAGGGAAGGCAGACCCCGAAAACAAGGGCAGCATCGTGGTACCCGCCGGGAGCAGCGCGGGGAGCCATCCCCTCCGTACGGGGATGCTGCTGCAGGCACGCTCCGTGGCACGTCGGCCCGACGAAGGCTGCAGGGCTGCCTGCAAATTACTCAATGCCTCCATAGATAAAATCTAAAAAAACAACTAAAACAGCGGACGAGTTGGAGCTCCCTGACGTGGCACCACTGCGTGTAACCCAGCTGCGGCTCTGCACCAGGCACACGAGCTCCGTTTGCATTTCACAGACCCCATAACCGCCTCCTGTGTTTTCCTTCCTCAGGTATTTCAGTCGTTTCTTGCCCGACACTTCATTCATCGCTCGGAGGCTCTTCCTGCGGGAGGACAGGGTCGGTGTAAGACCCACATCCCCCCCCCCCCCGATGGCAGTGTTGATCTTGGAAGCCGGTGCTGCCGAGCTGCGTGCGGCAGCGGTGGCCAGCGCTGCTCCGGGCGAGACAGCCACGTCTCCCGCTTTCTGGGGAGGCCAAGCAGCTGCAAGCGAGGTGCTGGTGAGACCTGTCTGGGGCATCCACCGAGCCAGTAACGTGCACAGCAGCCTGTGCCGCAGCCTGGGGCTGTTGGCAAAGCTCCCGAGATGCTCCTCGTGGTTACGAAGAGGAGAGGTTGGTTATTCCAGCCCCAGGGCCGAGCAGTCCCTGAAGCAGATCTCCTTGCTCTGCCCGGTGCAGCTCCCTCCCCATCTCCCTTCCTCCGCTTCCCCCTCCCCGGGAAAACAGCCTGGGGAGCACCAACCTGAGGATGGAGTTGGAGAAGATTGTGGGTGCCTTAAAAGTGGGGGAGAGCACTGTGCGTGTGTGTACGTGCCTGGCCTGGATAACAGCAGCGTTATAATGAAGTTCTGTAGCGCTTTAAAACCAAAGGAAACCCGTTTTCTCGTTGCGAGCACCCAGCCGTCCTCCTTGGCAGCATGCATGAGCACTTTCCGTGACACGAGTGCCAGGTGGGACTTTGCCGTGATGCCAACGACCAAAGCAGCAGATAACAACCCAGGCTGAAGGTATTTTACAGCAGTTTGCCTCCGAGAGTGATTTAAACCCGAGCCGGGCAGAGAAGTCCCCAGCAGAGGTGACTTTGCCGGCCGGTGCAGGACGGGCAGGGCTGGCAGAGCCGCGTCGTCCCCGCACGGAGCAGCACCGCTCGCTGCCCGCTTCCCCCTTTCCTTCTGGCACCGGGTTATTTTCAGCTTTATGAAGCAACTGTAGCCCAGTGTGCTAACGGGAGGCGATGACAGCTTGGTAGGTAGGGCCGGTGGTGCTGACAGCTTGTAGCATTGCACCTTCCCCGGGAAAATTGCGGCAATCACCTGGCAGGGTGGAGAAAAAAAAAGTGTTTGTGCAAAAGCCGTGATCATCACGGGGATCACGGTCCTGCTAATATTTATTCTAGCAGATCCACCGTGTTTGCAGGGCCGTGTTTCAGGGAAAAGCTCACAGCTGGGTATTTTACGAGGGGAAGAGTTATACGAAGACATGTTGCTGAGGGATTGCTCCAGCTCACTCGCTGTCGGGGCTGCCGGCCTCCAGCCCCCGTCCCCCGCGGGGACACAGCCTGAAGGAGAGGAAAAACCTGCAGAAAAGGATGATGTGGGGGGTGAGTCAGTTCCCGCAGCCTGCCTGGCGTTTAGCCTTGGTCCCCACGTGGTGCGGAGCATCCCGAGAGCCCTGTGGGAAGGAGACGGGGCCTGGGCTTGGTCTCCACACGCAAGGGCTTTGCTCTGGAGGTCGGCTGGCAGCCCTGTGGCTCGTTCCGAGTGGCCCAGGGTTTGTTATTTGTATTTTTAAATTATTTTTCAGGTGCTTGCTTTAGTAACGTCTCCTTTTCTTCCTCTCCCCGAGGGATTGCCCGGCATGCTGGATTGCTGCAGCTTCGGGGAGAGGCGGGGGAAGACAAACCAGCACCTCAAATGGTCAGAAATGGGTTATTGCGGTTGTGAGCAAAAAGTGTTTTGGGTGGAAGGTACGTTACTGATGCTCGCTGGCTGAAGTCAGGATGGCCACAAGCATCTCCCAAAAGCCACCCGTGTCAGATCCGGGAGGATGTCTGGATTCCCATGGTTTCCTCGAGATCAACAGCAGCTGGGATGCTTGCTACCCCTTTCGGTCTGGCGCTGAGGGGCAGAAAAAGGTTGTGGAGAGGCTCGGAGGTTGTGGAGAGGCTCGGAGGGGGCCCAGGGCTGCCTGGCCATGGGGAACAAGCACCGCATTGTGCCCCCAAAACTGCTCTTTGGCCGATATCAATAGAGGACTTGACTGCCCGGTTTTGCCAGCTCAGCACTTCAGCACATGCTAAATTCACCCAATAAATAAGAAATGAGCAAAAAACCTCCTGATGGGTTAAGAACAGATGCTGCATTGATGGTCGTGGCTGATCCGCCGTGGCTCCACGGCCAGCACAGGCGATGCTGGCTCGGTTATCACCATCTTGGGGGGACCTTTCCCCAAAACGTCCCTCCCCGCACCCTTACAGCGCTGACCCCGGCCGCGCGGCAGCCGTCCCCCCCCCGCCGGGAAGGTGGGGCGTGGGATTTCGTGGCAGTCGGTGCCTGTGAAAACTTGCTTTCCGAGCCGAGCACCGGCAGACCTGCGTCAGAGGGAGTGCCTCCAGCCGGCACCCGCACGTGGCCTTCGTCCACGAGCAGCCGCTGCAGCACTGCGGGGCCGTTGGAAGGGTTTTTCCATCCTCTTACAGGGAAGGTAAAAATATTACCGGGAACGACTCAAGGCTGTATGTGGAAAATGTTGGGTTGCAGCATGTGTGGATTTGAGCAGAGAAAATGAGGCTGTTGGCTTGATTATCTTGCCAAAGTCCAATAAAATGCAAAATTTCCCTGAAAGTCAAGTGCGTTCATGGCTGTTCTCCGAGATGTGTCCAGGCTTGGAAACACTTTTCATTTGGATGGGAAGAGCGTGCTGTGGACGTGTTTAATTGCTCTCCAGGTTGCATCCTCCTTCATCCATCGTTACAGGCATTGCCCATGTCCTTCTCTGAAGTGCATGGAGCACCTTCCATCCTCGCAGGATGCTCTAGCCCACCCACAGCAGCCCGGCACACCCGCGCCTGCGTACCGAGCCCAGGGAAGTGCCGGAGCCAGGAGATGAGCTCGATTAGCAGAAGGAGAAAAAGTAACGTTCTCAGAAGTGCCAGAGTTTTGTTTGTAGAAAGGATTTGCACTTCTGAGAGGGCTGTTGACTTTCAGGAGACTTGGGCTTTCAAGTACCTAAATCACTTTTGGAAATATGCTTGCAAATTTTTGTAAGTACTTAGAAAATGTTTCTCTTATGTCCTCAGGCCTTCTCCAAGTGCAGGGGTAATTACAAGTTGTCCATTAACCACAATGTGCAGATCTCTGCTTGAAGCTCTTACGCATTCAGCACCCAGAAGACAGACCACATGGAGAGGCACGGCTTGTATTTGAAAAATAGGAGAAGGATGACGTGGGGACTGGGTGCAGTTGGGTTTTTAGAGGATAAATGCCTGGTTTTTCACATGGGCTTGGGGCTTGTAGGTTTTGGGAAGGTTTCAGAGACTGAAGGCCGTGTGAAATGTAGCTCCCCAGCTTGGGCAGTGGCCAACTCCTCCTTGGGCAGCAGGAACGTCTCCTTTCAGATACAACAGCCTGTGTGTCATCTCCTGCAAGAACTCGTTTTACCGTGGTGCGTCATTTAGCACAGTGCCCAAAGCCTCTCAGCAACGTGTGGTCCGCGGGTACGAATTCAGCACAAGCACCTTGGCTTTCTTAAGAAATGACTGGAGTGTGAAGTAGGTGGGGCTTTGACCTGCATCCCTCAGGGGATACGTAAAAGGATGATTTTGCTTCATTTAGAGCCTGGGGTAAGTTATTTTGGTGGAGTTCCTCCCAGCTTACCTGGGTTTGAAAGAAAAACACCTCAAGCAAATGTGCATAAATTCCCCAGGAATGTTGGTGGGGATGTTTGGAGCAAGGCTCTGTCTTCAGGCTGCGTGTTTGGTCATGAACCGTGCGACGGCGGACTCTGCCGGTACCGACGCTCCTGGTTACTCCAGCTTCAGTCTGGCCCCGGCTCTTGGAGCGAGCGTGTGACGGAAACAGCATGGTGTTTGCCTCCGCCCAGGTACACGAGTGCAAGAGAGCCACAGAGCTCTCCTACACCCTCCTGCTATCCCCAGGCAACCCAACATCCATGTTAGTTTAACGACATTTTGTCTAACCTATATTAACGGGTTCTGGTGGTGAGATTTTGCAGCTTTTGGAAATCTTCAGCAGGATCTTTATTGTTGGAAACGCAATACACCCTCCTACAGCCCCCGCTTGCTGTCTCCAGCCTAAACCCTACTTGTCCTAAAGTGTTCCTCGGAGGTCACCTTGTCTGGACTTACCAACTTCTTGCTGCTCCGGACTCTCAAAGAGCTGCCGGCGCCTGTCTTTGCAGATTTCAGCCCACCAGACAGCTCGTTCAAGAAAATACTGACTTGATGCCAGGCGCTGGTGAAGCCTCTGGGGAATCCCACCTGACCCACATTTCCACCAAGGCATGTGCTACCCGTAACTTACCACGGAGTGTAGTTTTTCTCCTTTACAGTAGTTTTGCTTCATGTGCCCATCTCCTACAGCCTACAGCCAAAACGTAAGCCCTGTACCCATGCTGCGGTCTTCTCACCACGGAGGTTTCAGCCGACACTAAAAAAAGCCTCCCCGGAGACGGGGATCTTTAAAAGCGAGGAATCTCCTAACCCGGAGCCCTGCTGCATTGCAAATACGCTTCAGGTTTCATACTGCACGTAAATCCCACATCAGGAAAGGCAAACGTAAGGCGGAGGGGAGCGCCGGACGCTCGTGTGCTCGTACCTATTTATCAGTGTGGTTTCTGAGGATTCGGGGGCCGCAGATCAGCTGAGGATCTTCAGCTAGCGGGGGGGCTGCCTTCCCCCCGGGTATTTATTGGGTGCACATTCCGGCCCATCGGGTGGGACGTGGCCGGGCCAGGCGTCTGCGGAGCCAGCGCAGCATCGCAGGCATTGCGAGAGGCTTGCGTAAGCCGCTGAGATGCTCCAGGGTCTTCTCCTGCTCAGAGCCAGCGGGATGGCCACGTTATTTCCATTGGCATTCACTAATTAGGATTTAATTTGCTCCTTTAAAAAACAACTCGGGTAAAAGGCATGCCCGGTCAGGTAAGCACGCTCGTGGTCAGACGGCATCTCCCATGCAAAGGGTTTCGAATGCTTGCGAGCTCCTCGTCGTTGTCGGAGTTTGAAACTGTTTTGAAGAGGTGACAGTACATAAACTAAATCAGGTTTTTGGCCAAGGCAACCAGCCGTGGAGCCTCTTCTTTAGAGAGACAAGGGACGGAGAACTGACCTCGCGTGGCCTTTCAGGGAGGACAGCCACGAGCCGTCACAGCCGAGGGTTTAGCAGCACCTGAGCTCCAGCTGCTTAAAGAAGGGGCTGAAGTTTCTCTTAGCTAGTTTAATAAATGGAGCTGTTGGAAACATTCATTTATTTTTGGCAGAACAGCTCTGTACTGCCTTACACGCGCGACTGGGATGTGCGTGGGGTGGAGGTGGTGATGGGGCCGATCCGGACCGGGATGGGGATGTTTTCGATGCGTCGCCTGTTGCAGGGGTGGGAGAGCCGCAGGAGCTGCCGTGGGGAGGTCGGGGTCCGCGGCGGCTGCCCAGCTCCCGGGGACCGGGCGGCCACAGGCTGGGTGTTTCAGTGATCCACTTGCTTTCTGCTGGGACGGGGGGGCTTGCAGGTTTGGGGGTCGGGGGGACTCTCGGTTCACCTGGTGTAACTTCCAGCCCAGCTTCAGCATTCCCTCCGGTCCCCGTCCCCGCGCCTGTCTCAGCTGCCTCTTTCCCCTTGCCTTTGCAGAACCGCCAGACTTTCAACAGCCTTACCTGCCTTAGCACCGCAGCCGAGGACGGCTCCCAGCGGCTCCCCGGCCCCCAGCCATGGACCGCGGCCCCCCGCTCCCCGGAGGTGATGCCGGGCAGGACCCCCGCCTGCACCCCGGTGCCGGAGCCGCCGCGCTCACGGGCCGATGAGTGCCGGGCCAGCAGGGACGACCTCTCCTGCGAGGAGGAGGAGGAGGGTGGCGGGAAGGAGGAGGACGGGGCGGCGTGGCGGAGCGGCGGGACGGGCGCCGAGAGCCTCTTCCAGCTGGACGGCGAGATAGATATCGAGCAGATAGAAAACAACTGAGGAGGGAGCGGGTCCTCTCGCCCCGGGGTCGGGGGGCTGCCAGCAGAGCCGTGGAGGGCTCCCCGCCGCCAGCGCGGGGCTTGCGGGGTCCTGCCATTGCTCCCCTCCTGCCAGCTGGAGGGGACGAAGCAGCTTTGCCAAAATTTCATCAGGTATTTAGAGCAATTTGTGTGCGTGCGCGTGTAAATCTTGAAATTCTTTGTAACTACTGTAGCCAGATATCAGCTAGTCGGAGGAAACTGCCTGTCCGACTGGGGAAACCAGGCGCAGGGATCGCCAAAAGACTCGCATGTAGCGAGTGATCGGCTTTTGCCAACGTGGGGTTGGAGCTGATGGGGCCAGCCACGCTCCCCCGGGGCCCACCCGCGCTTGTTTATTAGGGGGTGCGCAAGGAGAAACCACCACCCACGGGACTGGAAAAGCGGGGAAAACCAGAACGTGGAGATGTGCAAACGCAGCGCTGGCTGGCGGCTGCGGGGGCGGCTGCCGCTCCTCTTCCCCTGCCGCATCCCGCGCGGCCCCGGCACCCCCCTCGCCCCCCACATCCCTGGCAGTGCCGTGAGAAGGAAATCACAAGTGAAGTGTTTTGCTTAAATTTAATAATGGTAAGAGCTGGATTTTTACTTCTTTTTTTTTTTTTTTTTTTTTAATTTTCCTTTTCCTGATGAGGAATTAAAGGGACCCCCAGCCCACACAGCTCCAACGCGGGGCGGCACCCACAGCAGCGCTCGGCAGGCGCTGCCCGAGGGTGCTCAAATGCCTTTCTTCCCTATTTTTTTCCTTCCCCGTCCCCTCTCTCAAACCCGTCGGGAAAAAGCCCCAAACAGTCTTGGTGCCGCCCTCGCTCGGGTTCCCAACACCCGATTTTGAGTGAGGCCGGGCCATTTACCCATTTACCCGCGGCTGTGCCCTCTTTGCTACCGAGGCACGGCCGCCACCCTCTTTTTTTTTTTGCTCTGTCTTACTGTGAAGGGGCTGCAGGCCCAAGGCATGCCGCGGGGTTACTTGACAAAAATCAGCTGGCGAAAGGCTGAAAATCCAGGTAGCAGCACTGAAAGCTTTTGCTCTTCCTGTGCCTTTTTTAAGCACAGATAAAGTGGTGACCGTTATGTTTGTACGATATGAATTCTCTTTGGTAAAAATAAGCAGTCCACTTCCTAACAGGTTTAGAAGGACACATATATTTTTTTTCTCCCTCTTTTTTTTTTTTTTTGGTTTGTTTGTTTGTTTAAAGCTCTAGGAAAGCTGTACGAGTGGCTTCCAGCATCTTCTGCAGGTTCCCTCAAGCTCAGGGTTTAGTTCCCGAGCTCTGCAAAAGTGAGAAAGGAAAAAAAGTCATTAATACCAACAGCAATTGAAGACATGACATTTTTAGCGGGGTTCAGCACGCCCGTTGACAAAGCTTTAGGAGTCCGTAACTCAGAAAGGGCTAAGAGCCACTGGTACAGGTTTTATTCATCGTTTCTGGTTATGTTAGTGCACTTTTTTCTGCGGTGGTTCGGGATGCGTGTGGCATCTCCCACCACAGTGGAACCCATCAGCTGTTATATAGCTTTATCCCTGTCCTGGCACCGCAGAGGTTTTGCTGGCGGCAGGGGCCACGTCCACTCCCTCCGGGCCGGGTGCTGGCAGGCAGAGCCAGCCCCAAATATTTGGGGAGGGGATGGCAGGGATGTCTTTTCATTTTGGAGAACCCTCCAGCTCTCTTAGAGTGGCGCTTGCTGCATCGTTTAAAAGAAAACGCATCCTGGCTTCACCGTTAGCCCTCCTGCGGTGCAAGGCACTGCCCGTCTCGGACGTTTTGGGAGGGTCCAGCCACGCCAGCGTTTCCCCAGGCTGCGGCCGCCCCTCTGGTCCGTGCCCCCGCAGCGGCACAGCCACAGCACGGGGCTCAGCTTTGAGTCTTCCTGATGCTCGATACCCCCCACCACTGACGCGTCCCCGCTCTCGGGGGGCACAGCTCCCGCTGGCCACGGGCACCTCCTCAGCTGCCGGCTCCCGACTGACCGAAAAAGGGCAAATTCACCCAAATCCATGTCCGGCTGCTGCTGCAGAGCTCCGGGTGGGCTCTCGCATGTGCATCACCGGGGCTGTAATTCCTAAGGGCTTCTGTTTTCTTTCCAAGGGCTGCTACCGGTGCCATGCTAACCCCCCGGTAGGAAGGTGACCAATGGACCACTACCCAGCTGTACTCGACGTAGCCGTAGCATTCAGTTTACATACAGCACAACCCGTTTGCCTTACTAAAGACGCTTCTCCAATGAGTCATGGCCTTATACTGGGCACGTTAGCGTAGGCACAGACTACAGTTAGTGACGGTTTTGAGGCCACGGTGGTGTTCTGTTGGGTATTTCGTTGTTGGGTTTGTATGATTTCATGTACTTATTCTCAGTTTAAGAAAGCCTTACTTTTAAAATTTTTTTTTTCCTCTCTCTCTCTCTGTAGAGGTAAAAACATTTGTGGATTTATATATATATAAATATATATATAAATAAAGTAATTAAAAATATTAAATATAATATAGTACGTGCCTCAGATTCAGGGGACATCCTGTTGATTGTAAAGTCAGAAGTGGCGTTGCTCCCTGGCATCAGGAGATCCGTACCCTACGCCCGCAGCGACCGCAGCGGGAGAGCGGGGCATCCCCTGCTCTTGGTTTGGAAAGGACTTCACCTATTACACAGACGCTTTGGTAACCCCCCCACCGGCAAATTCCTGCCAGCTGCCAGAATGTGATATTAAAGTAATATGCAGACAAGGGACGTTATTCCTTGCTAGGTAGCTAAAACAGGCTCATTATTGTGAAGCGACTCGGTGGCTTGTCCAAGGCATGACCCAGTCTGGCCAGCAGCCATTTCAGGATGACGGCAAGCTGTGTCAGCAGCAATAAGGGTTCATCAGTACGAGTCCTGAAAAAAAGAAAAAAAAAAAAAAAAAAAAAAAAGGATTTTAATAGGAAAAGTCTTAGCATGCGCACGGGGAGTTTGCTGTGTGTTTGCAGATGCAGCTCTTTGAGCCTGTTCTATGAAAGATTACATGAAAGAAAAGACAAAAGGAGGTATTTGTAAAATAGATTGTAATTTTTTCCATGTTATAGCATAGCCTATTTGGCCAATAAAGTTGTGTTTCAAGTGCATTGTTGAAAAGCTCCTGGCTGAACAGGCTAACAGACTTACGTAGGATGTTATAGGATTGTAGCAGTGCTTTACAGCGTTTATGGGTTTGATGTTCAAGAAATCAAAAGAAGAGGATGGCCAAAAAAAAAAAAAAAAAAAAGAGAAGAAGGAGAAGAAAAAAAAAAAAAAGCCTTCTGAAGCTATGACCTGTAGTAGCCAAGTCTCGCTGGCAATTGCACAAGCGCAGCGGGATGTGCGTGTCCCGGGGAGGGGCTGCCCGAGGTGCCCACCGGTGCAGGCTGCCCGCTCCCCGGGCGGGCGAGGAGGCTGCCCACGCGTACCCCTCCATGACTTGATTGCACTAGAGCAGCTCAGTCTCAGGAAATTGCTTGTTACTTTTACTGTGTAAATAAAGCTTCCTGGTTCAATAACCCCCGGCCGGCGTCTCGCCTCTCTGTGCCGTCCCCGTGGCCGGGCGCTGCGGCGGGGTCGGGGTGCTGGGGACGCCGCTGCCCCTCGGGGACGGAACGGCCGGGCCGTGGCACCGGTTGGGGTTTGACGGGGCAGAGCTGGGTGCGGGTGCAGGAGCCCCGCGTGCCTCTCCTCTCCCGGAGGGGGTCTGGCTGCACCTCCTTGGCATCTCCATGGGTGCTGGGGGTGGGGGGGTGTCCCAAAAAAATGGATGTGGATTGGGAAAGCTGGGGCCCTCCATCGAGGTGTCCACATCAGAAATAGTAAGGGTGTCCCAGCCTTGGGCTGCACCAGAAAAATGGGCATTTTTTTGATGTTCACGTGCAGGCAGATGTGATACATCCCCCGTGGTGGGGGGACGTCTCCCGTGGCCCCCCCAGCCTGACGCTGGCTGTTACTTAGCCATAACGCAGTCAAAGAGGTAACAGCGAAATGCAAAGCAACATTTAAGTGCCAAGTAGCACCTTATGCTTTTAAGGGCAGAGATAATGACCCACCCCTGAAAATAAAATCTAAACCCACGCAAGGCAAGAGCCCACAGCAGGGCAAGGGCACACAGGGTGTTAAATAAATCCCTAACGCCTTTGTAAACCCGAAAGGAAAACGGCTGCGTTTCCTCAAGCGAGCAAACAGTTTAAAAAGTTTCATGACAGATGGCAGGATGTTTATCTGCCTAAACTTAATCAGATTGAAGTGATAGGCTTAGTATAATAGAAAAAAAAGGAAGAATCGTAGGATAAAAAAGAAATTATCAGTGATCCGTCACGGCCCTAACGTTCGACCAGGGTTTGCGGCATCCTTCGCGTGTGCGTGGATGCACACAGTGCTGTACACTTTGGCTGAACCGCTACCCAGAGGATAAAAAGATATGAAAACAGACCAAAATACTGCACTAAGGTCATTTTCCCAGATGTGGTTTATTTTATTATAATTTAATTCCTAGCCCGCTTTCCCGCGCTGTCCCCAAGGGGTGCTGTGCAGCTCAGCGGCCAGCTGGTAGCTCTGCAAAACAAGGGTTTCCAACACTCGCAGGCTGCTCCAGGAACACGGAGCATCACTTCAGTGTCCTTCAGGGACCAGGGTCGTCTTCAGCTGTTGGGACTGCTGGAAACGTACTGGAATTATTGTTTACCTCCCGCTTGCAAATGTAGAGCGCAGCAGCTGAATGCAGAGAGCGGCCAGAGCACACTGCCTCAGTGTATGTATATATAAATATACGTAACACATGCAGAATTGTATACCTTTCCGTGGTCCCATGGGAGGTCTGAAGCAGGTTAAAGCCCAAACCGTCTCATTCCGCTCCAGCCTAAAGCACACAGCCTTGCCTAAAACCCAAGGAGCTGCAGAACTGCTGACACGCTGGTTAAAAGGGGACTTTTGCCTGTAAAGGGTGACCCTTGCAAAGCTGGCAAGCGTCGGTGGAGGTGAGCAACCCCTGCTTCCCCTGGGGCAGAGGACGTGATGGAGCAACCCCCAATCTCTAATTCTGCTCCCTGGTTTGAGCTCCCATCCCCGCCGCGCTCTTGCCACGTGCAGCGCGGCCGGGTGTTACCACGCATGCTGCAATAGCTGCGCTGTACAACTGTCGGGTGAGAGAAACTACAAACTCCAGGGACCTGCTGCAGCACTGCAATGCCCAGCGGCAGGGAGCCGCTCATTTTAGCAATGCTTATTCTGAGTAGGAAAAAAAAAAAAAAGAAATCTCATACCCATCCCTGCTCAACGGAGCATCACTTGCCAGCCCTGCACGTGCGGAGCTCCCTGGCAGCAGGATGGGGCTGAGCGGGGGCTAAACTGATGCGGCGGGTGCTCGGCAGGCACGCGGTGCTGGCACAGGATCAGTCCCGGGGGATGTTCAGCGAGTAGACCGGGTTCATCCCGTTCAGGTAGCTACAGCCGTCAGGGAGGGGTGTATACCTGTGTGGTTTTGGTATCTAGGAGAATTGGAGGAAAGTTTAGCAATGACTAGTGAGAAGGAAAGAAAGTGGCTGAACGTTTCCACGTCGTATTTATAAAGCAGAATTTATAGTTGTGGCAGGAGGACTGATGGAGCTGGTGCTTTACAGACACTGGTTCCCAGTTGGGACTAGAAACTTAAAGCCAGGAGCGCCAGCACCGGCTGCAGCCGAGTTGCCCACGGCAGGGCCGAGCATGCCGGCTGTGCCGTCCCGTGATGCTCCCCACTGGAGCACCCGCCAGCGGGCGAGCTGGAGCTGTGTGGGGCTCAACGCCGACGGCGAGCCCCCGGCTGCACGGCTGGGATCCTAACAGGAAAGGGTAGGAAACCTGCCCCCACCCCCAGCCACGTCTGCCTGCAAGACCCCCACGGAGAGAAGGAAAAGCCCATCGGTCCCACAGCCCTCACCAGCTTATTCCAGACAGGGAAAAGCATTTCCAATCCTCTAAGCATCCCTGCCAGCGCCGAGGTGACTGAACACAACGACAAATGCTCCAGATCTGCAGGACGAGGTTTATTCCCGACAGGACGGTGTGGTTATTCCATAATGTGTCGCAACGTTACCGGATTCCCAAGCCTTAACCCGGGGCGGTGCCGGACAGGGGCTAAACGTGGCAGAAACGCAGTTACCGGCTGCCAAGGGCGCAGGGGCTGTCCCCCTCCCCAGGGTTTTCGTGCCGCCCATAGCGAGAGGCACGCACGGGACCCCGCAGAGCAGCGCTGGGCCAGTGCACCCCAGCCCAGGGCTTGGTGGCCTCCATCACCCCTCAAGGACATCCCCCATCCCATCTCAGGCACCCCAAAAGGCACAGAAAGGGTGAGTTAAACAGCAAAGCTTGTCCAGGAAGGGGTGCTGGGTCCCCCGTTTCCCACCCGGACACCTCCAGGCTGGGTCCCTGGTGTGAGCAAAGAGTTAAAGGGGATACAGTCCCCCTGAGCATCAGCATCAGCCCCTCACCAGCCTCAGGGCTGCCCTCAGGCAGACAAGGCTCAGCCCCAGCCGGGGAAGAGCCTGGCACTTTTGGGAGAGCTGATTTCACCTGCGCTGGCAGGGGCACGGCACCAAGAAGAAGATGCTCAAGACGTGCCGGAGGACAGCAAGTTCAGCGTTCCCTTGATGAGGTCAGTCGATCATTTTAGTACCGTTACATGAAACATTTAGGAACGCAGGCGTTCACCACCCCGGGCGAGGCTGGGTCTGGGTCTGTTAATGTCAGATGGAGGTGGGAGAGGGCGAAGCGGCCTCACGGAGGGGCTGCATGCGAGGCCTCCTCCTCGTTCCTTCCAGTCGCCCACAGCACCGTCGGTTTTACAGCTGCTGGAGGATAATGTCAACCGCTTCGGCGAGGTCGTTCACGTACGCGTCAGGCTTCACGTGGGGGTGGTTTTCATCGCAAGGCCTGCAAAGGAGACAGAAGGGCATGGCTGAGCAAGGACGGGCTCCCAACCAGGTCCCCTGTCCCCGGCCGTCCTGCTGCTGCTGCGCTCACAGAGCCCAGGGCAGCTCTGAGGTGGCCCCGGATGGAGCACCCTCGGGTGAGCCTGGGTTTCACATTCCTCCCTCTTCTAGTTTTTTTTCCCCTTTTCTCCCTTCTCTCCCCCATACGCAGGTCTTTCCTGCATGCTACGGTAGATCCCATGTCCTTGTGCAACTGAGCTGGGCAAAACTTTGCAAAGCTTTGTATGGAAGACAATCTAGATCGTTAACTAACTAATCCAAATTAACGCACTGCATTTTACGTGGCACTTCTTCATTCGGGCAATAGCAGTATCAGACAGGGATCGCTGGGAGGACACTTCACTGCAAGCCTAGGATCTTATGAAACTGTGCAAATAATTATTCTCCCATGGTTCTTCTCTAGAAACAGGTAAAGAAAAGAAGAACTCACTTCCGACCTAGAGACATGAAAGGTCTGCACATAGCTCCAGTGAATGGGAAGGCTCTGACAAGGTTTAATTTTGCAGGATCACCATCTTCTTGTAAATCTAACAGTGGTGGTTTCAGACGCTGCCATGAAAAGGGTCAGACACCCTCCACTGTGAGTCCCCACCCCAAAGCAGAGCAGCTTGAAACCATTTTTTGCCAATGATTTAATTAGAGGTACTGGCCTAATGAGGCGCAGATGCACAATCCTATTTTACTGATTCAGCAGCATTGCTGCTGGGGAGGGGGGCAGATGTGGGAGGCAGGCATTTTCCAAACCCTGTGGTCCTGTTATGGCTCTTGGGCTGAGAAGCCCAACAGCTGCTGAAGAGAAAACATATGTATTTTATATGCTTAATGGCTTTCCTTTGGGAAAGAGATGAGAACCTTAACGTCCACCTCCCATCTCTCTTGCTCCCTGTAAAGGGCAAACCTTTATTTAGCACGGGACATTTTCTCAGCGGGGAAGATGCATTTCCCAGTGGATGCATGGGAGGCAGAGAGATTATTATTATTATTATTTATGATGTGCAGAATTTGGTGAGCACTTGTCTGTACAAGTACCAAATTACTTCTTCAGTTCCAGCACTGAAGCTCCCCAGGGCTATTTCCTTTCTGTTTGTTTTTCAGCCACGCTCTTCACATCTGACTACACAAGCTCCTTGCATGGCCTTTTTCGGGAGCCCACGCTGCTTGAGATTTTACTTGCTGCAAAGTTATAGTATGCAACTAGGAAAAACAAAAGACGCCGATATTCAGCTTTCCTTGTGTCACCTGCAAAGCCATGTCTGGCACAAGGATGATGGCTCTGTGAAACGGACTCTACGTTGGTGCTGGCTGTCATAAAAGTGTCTTATTTAAAAGGTGGAAGATTATTCCATGGGTCTTTATTTAATTATCCAAGTTCTATCTTGTTACAGGGCTAGGGTGCAATAAGAACAGTAATTATGATGGTTTTTAGGTTTTCCTCAACTGAAGAAGAATTTAGATTGCTGAAGGTAAAGCAAGTTATAATATGCAATGGAGAAAAACCTTCAAATATAAAGCAAGTAAAAATCCAGTATGTATCCATCCCTTAGGTGGCAATTATTGCTCACCCCTTGATTTAACCAAAAGGCTTTTACGAATACAGAAATACCTTTGGGGAGCACTGTAAAATACTCATTTCTTGTCAATAATCCCTAATTTGAGTGGAGATCTAAAAAAAGTCATGAACAAAACTTCTTTCCCTTTTACACCCTGAAAAACGTTTCTTTCCTATCTTACGCATCAGGAGAAAATTTTAAGAACTGCTTGAAACGAATGCTTCTACAAGAAATTTTCAATTACACAGCACTCTTTGATCTATTAAAAGGAATCTGTGATTGATATCTGTGCTGACTATACAGAAATCCACCTGTAACTCAGCAGCTAAATACCAGTCATCAAGGAAATGCCCTGTACACACTAAACGTGTGCTGCGGAAGGGGCGGGTATATAAATATATATATGTATATAGATATATATACTGCAGTAAAGCAAATTAGGAAATAAGGTATTTTTACCCATTCGTCCAAATAACGCGTGATGACAACAGACAGCCTGGCCAGCCACCAACTCCTGGCTCCAGCGAGGTTAATGTTAAAACCCTCCTTAGCTCCCGAGGAGCTACGAGTTCACCCTCGCCTGTTGCCCAACTGCCCCCCGCCCCACGGGACCGCTGGGGTGGACCCGGGCTTCGTTTTTGTCTGCTGCACCCCCATCATTGATCCGAGCCCGATTATTCCTCTTCTGCTTTGCAGTCCGATACCCTATAGGGTTACAGCTGGGAACCCTAAAATACCCTTCTGCTACCCATGCTGCAGCCAGCCAGCCTCGCTCACGAGACAAGGGTTTCAATCATTTTACTAATACTTTACTGGCATTATCCAGAAGAAAACGAGAGGAATATGCAGCCCTTACGCAGCAGATGCCTCCCATTAAAGCAGACGGGGTGCAGCAGAGGCCAGCGGTTCAGCAGGTGCCTCCCCTGCCTGGCCCGGCTCCAGCCAGGACCCCGCGTCCCTCCCGTGATGGGGAGCACCCCCGTGACACTGCGCTGTCCCCACATCGGCCATCCCTACCCCTGGGCTGGAAAGTGTCTTTCGTTTCAGCCCATGGCACATTTTGGAGTTATACTTTTGAGACATGTCATATGTCTCAGATTACCTATATGCTCATCGCTGCTAAGTGGGGGGAAATGCAATAAATAAAATTGTCTGAACTCTTGTCGGAAAGCAGAGACCTGGAATAAAACACACTTCCCTGCTCTCCTGCCTTTTCCTAAGGCTGTGCTAGGCGCTTTTATTCCTGTCAGTGCCACCCCAAGAGCTGTTTCCCGCAGCCTCTTCCGTTGTCTTGCAGAAGGCTTTGTAACTCACACAACTGCACCCAACTAGCCAAGCGATGCTTGCCCCCGCCGCCCCAGCTCAGCATTGCTCTTTAAGCATCTGTCAGAGGGAAACTGCAAGCAATAAACCCCCAACACTAATGGAGCGATGGAACGGAGCGATGCTACAAATGCAGCAAAACAATTCAGGAGCCCAAGTCTGGGTGCCGGAAGCGAGGCAGAAGAGAGAGCTCTGCCATAAAACCAGTGGGCAAACCCAAGAGGCTGGAGGATGAGCCCTTCTTCTGCCGTCCGAAGGGAGTGGAGACCATGGCTCTAGGCCAGCCGCTCCCCTGGGGCATTCGGGCTTTCTCCCAGGAGAAACCCTCAGTCACTGAGGGGTTTAAGATACCCTTCAGCAGAGCACTGTGCTCTGGAGCTCGGCCCTGATGTCCTGGGCGTTGCTTCGGTGCGTCAAAGCCTCCCTGGACAGGGCCACCGGGTGCAGGTGGAAACTTCAGCCAAGGGCAGGTCTTGCTCTCATGGTTTCAGCTTTGCTTCTCTTTTGATGATAATGGCTCTTCTTGCATTGCACGATGGTAGACATCACAACAGTGGGTCACAAAACTGACAGCGGAGGTTACTTTTTAGTACTTTTCTCTTTCATATTCCAGAAATAAATTTAAAAAAGAAATCTAAAAATATCTTTAATTTGCTAGGTCAGTTGAAGAATAAACTGGCATCGAGCTAACTTTAAGATAAACTCCTTCTGATTTTTTTTGGTACGTGGGACTCTGGTTGCACAGGAGAACATATATCAAAATGACGGAAAATTATATTCTGTACCGGAATATTGAGCTGTCGGCAGTCTTGGCCAGTGCACAAACTCGCTTGTGAAAAATCAGCTCCAGCCTTGGGAAACACTCTCTTCAGTAAAGCAGGACTCCTTGGAGGGGTTGAGCATCACAGCCTGGATGCGTACACAAATACCATTTTCCAGCCCAAGCTGGCCATGACAGCTGTGAAATGTGGCACTTCATTTCTACATTGCCTCTTTGTGGTCACCTTGCTGGTATATGAAGCGGTCAGGGAAAGAAGTGGCTTAGCACAGGGACCCTCTGAAATCCGGGGTGCTCCTTCTCGGTCCCTACCGCGTTGTGAGGGCTCAGGGACACATGATCTGCGCCTGCCCCTCTGTGCACAGGGCAATGTTAGGAGAACATGTTCTTCAAAAGAAAAAGCCATCCAAAGTGAGCTTTACATTACAACACATTAAAGGTATGAAGTATCTTTAGCATGATGCAACATGGACAGAGGTCTTGAGACTCGGTAGTTACTCACGTTCATCAAATCATCCTCAGGAGATGACTAAACATCCTCCTCTCCCAGGGACCATTTATCACTGTCAGTGCTGCAGAAGCTGAGCAGCTATCTATAGCCCCATGTGCTCCGAGCCAGATCCTCCGCCCATACTAAACTGGTTAGTTCAGATCAATGCTTCAGTCTGACACATCAAGGAAGCAGCAGGGTGCTGCAGAAAACTGGCGCTGCAATTTTAACTCTTCACTCGGTCACTTGGTAAGAGAAGCTCCAGCATGGTATGAGGGCTACTGACTAGCAGAAAGTGATGGCTTCCTCCTGGTGAAGCACAAAACCAAATCCTAGATCATAAGGGGCAGTGAAAAATCAGCTTCTGCAAGAATAAGAAGGTTCACTTACTGTCGGGGTCAGGTTTCCACTCAGATAGGTCTCTTCTGACAAGCTAAATTCCCTACCTAGGCTCAGCTATCAGGAATGGTCTCAAATTGCCCCGACCTGCTATGTAATTTTCTCAGCGGTTCACCCAGATGCAGTTAAGTATCTGTGATGGATGAAGGGATCTACGCTGGTTTGCACAGTCCTTTGCAGGAACTACTACGAGTCTTTAAAGTGAATGAAGCAAGTATGTGTAGAAGAGAGCATTGCTAGGGACAGCACAAAAGGATGCCTCTAAAAACAGAGACTTTGAGTTAACCTTTTTCAGTTGGGATTCTGGGTTTAGTCTGTGGGTCGGGGCGGGCATCGGATGTTGCTGGCAGCTGGCTCTGAACGGCACTCTCATGGCAGGACCGTTTCTGCAAAGGGAATTTGAGCTGCAGAACATCTGCAAAGGAGAAGACGCGGCTGGGTCCCGGAGGTCTCCTGCTGAGCTGGGAGCCAACCGCCCCACCGGGAGCAATGAGGGGGTGCGTCCAGTCTGAGCACCAAACCCTCACGTCACACTGCCCTAGGAAACTTCACGTACCGGTTGGAATGAGTTTCTCAGTGCCTCCACTTGCGCTCATTTCCAACAAAACATATGGAGAACAAAAAGGAAACAGCTGGATTACTGTGTGGACAAAATATTTAGCAGATAAAAGCCTAAGTGGAGGTAGCCGACATGGATAGTCACGGCCACAGGGATGGAAACAGCCGCAGAATCTAGCTCAACCTGAGACCTGCCAAAACTTGACTTCAGAGAACAGGAGCAGATGGGGATTGATCAACACATGATTAGTACCACAGGTTAAAATTAGCTTTTGCATAGTTCTTTAAAAATAGGGGTAGGTAAGAAAAACACCACACAGGGCCAAAGCAAGGCACAGAAGTTAATTTGAAAAAGACAAATGATCTCACATTCCAGCGTACAGAGCTGCAGTCATTTGGCAAACCTGATCTGTAACGCTGCATGTCCCACGATCGCTGACCTTTCCAGCAGCACAGCTTTCTGTGAGAGAGCAAAACCCATCGCACAAACTCTCCCTCTGTTTGTACAAGGGATCTCTCTGTGTCACCACACAGACTTCCCACTAACTCCCCAATTAAATAGCGTATACTCCTGCTGCATAAAATTAGATAAAAAAGCTTGAAACCATTTCTCCTGACAGCGTATTCTTCAGGGGCTCTTACCACAGCTGTAAAATACGTGAGACAGAGTTTAACAAGATTTTCTTTATGAGGAATGTAAACAGACACTGTAACCTTTGCTAGTTTCTTTGGACAGATGCAATAATTTTAGTTGGTGCCACGAGTGAAACTCTCATTTTTGTGAAATGTGCTATTTAATCAGTTTGGCACTGAAAACCCAAATAAATCACAGTGACTGACGGCACACTGATGGGCAGTTGGACGAATGGCTGTAGAGCACGTTTCCTGACGTTACGATGAGAGACAAACCTGCACCGAAGCCACTAAAGGCACCCAGTGTTGCCAGAACTTCAGGGAACCCCGTACCTGGACCCCATATCTCATGTCACACCCAGATCTCCCCCAGAATAGAAAGAGAGGCTTTTGTGGTTAAAACACTTGATTTTGGAGAGCTGCTGTGCGTGACCCAGGGCAGAAGGTTTGTCCTCACGAAGCAGCCAGAACCTTCCTTTGCTTTGCTGCCATCATTTGGGAAGACTCTTTTGCTGGGAGAGGTGGGCACCGTCAACAGAAACTTCTAACCACAAGCCACGCAGCCAAGGATGCCTTCGACATTGCTGCAGAAGTCGGTGGCCTCTAGGGATGACCTTGCCATGCCATCTCCTCCTGGCCAACACGCCTGCAAGAGCTCCAGGAAAGCAAACCCGTGTCAGAGCAAACCAACATCCTCCACTGCTCCTCTCTTGCCTCCCAGAACTGCGCACACAGCTAATTGTGTTTAATTGCAACTCATTTAAATTCAAGCATCCACAAACAGGTAAAAATTAACAGCCAAATTGTTTGCTAACATCTGAAGGAAGTCTGTGGGCTTACCTCTTAATCATTCCCGTTTATGTTAAACTGCTACAGTTTTAACTAAGCAGAACCAACCGGCTTAGATACACCACTTCTCCAGGCAATATACCTCAACATACAGGAAAATACTGAGATTGAGGGGATAGGGAGTTATCTTCCTGCATAAATTATCTTAATAAAAAAAAAAGCTTGGCAAATGCTAGCAAACATTCCCGAGATCTTTGTTTTTCTGAATTTCAAGGCACTTCCTGGGGTGAACACTTGTACTTTTCAAATGTACACGTGCTGAAAATTTAATGTGGAGTGTTGTGGTAATTTGTTTGTTTCTCATCAGTTGGCTGCATGGTGATGCTCTAACTAATGAGCTCAGATACACAATTCCAGAGATAACTGCTTAGAAGAGGATGCTGAGAGTGCTGGTAGGGCTAAAATGGGTGCATGGGGGAGCGCTTGGTGTCCCTGCTGCAGTTTGCTCTACCAGGTCTTCTGCCAGGTCTTTTAAAAAACACTCACAGCACCAAGATCCGATGCAGGACATGACATTGGGCAGCAAGGAGGAGGTTGAAAATGCTGATCATAACTGCAACTATGAAGTGGTTCAGCGCAAGTGGGGCTTTGTCAAAATAATGAAGTAAAAGGAACAGCGGTGACCAGGACAGATCACAAGCTAGAGCCTGGCGGTGGCAAACTCCCATGGATGTTACATGTAAAGCTTGCGGGAGGGTCAACACAAATATTTCCAATATTTCTCTTCACAGGCACGACCTTTACTCACGCCAGTTGTAAGTTATCCCTTGAATAATTCCAATTCCTGCTATTTCTGCAGGATACACCGCACCAACCGGCCGCCGAACATACAACGCTGAGGAAGCGGATGACGCAGGCAGCTCTTTTCCTCCACCCATCCCTATTTATTTTCTCTCTCAGGAAATACAGCACATATGAACATGCCAGATTAAGAGCTTTGGAGATTAAAAGTCCTGAAAGTGTTTGTACAGGCTGTGGATAGGACATACACAGATTCATCTTAAGTAAGCAACAGGCATGAAGAAATGCAGGACAGCGATGGGGAGACATGATGCGAAGTGCTGCCGTTGGGACAGAGGGTACTGTTGGCTAAATGCTCTCATGTGATTACACCAGAGCATGAGATTTTATTAGAACTGACTTCTTTCTACCACCTCCAAAACCCCTCATGCAAAAATGCCCTGGAAAGTCAAGCTGGTTTGAACAAATATTTAAACAAGCAGAGCACTGGTGTTCAGGCAGCTGGGCAGCAATTTTCCTTGTCAAAACTGCAGAGCTCTCTCATCTTGTAAAGCAAAAGCAGTTCAGCAGGGGCCAGGCGTTAAAAGCGTGCGTACCAGCGTTACAGCAGAGGAGAGGGAGCAGCACACACGCCTGTTCTGGTCTTGGACTGGTTCCCAGCCTGCTTGTCCCTGAGCACACGTGGCCTGGGGACAGCTGGCGTCGCAGGGAGAGCTGGAACCCGGTGGCCATCAGGACGGTGGGACACTCAACCAGCCCCTTCTGCCACACGGGGCTCTGGTCCCTTCTTCTCTGCCCATGCTGAAGGCATCGCGTGGGCTCTGAGCTGGGACCTACCGCGGTCCCATCCAACCCGGAATGCAAAGGTTAAGGCATCATGGCTCAAAAGCCAGTCTTGCTCTGTGCTTGGGATGATGGATACTTGATCGGACTCCTCAGAGAACACTCGGGTGGAAGGGGGTTACTGCATTCGTGACTGCCATCCTCAGCCTCGTGGAAACCATTTTAATTCATCTCATGCAGTGAGGGTGTGTATTGGTAATATTTGTGCAACGTACTCTTTGTGCAACATACTCTTATACTCAACATACTCATAGGCCAACCGATACAGCTAGAGGAAACAGATGAACTTTTGAGAACACAAAATGCCTCTGCCTCCGCAGAGGTGCACATTCACCCCTCGGGAAACACCTGGGTTTCCCCCGTCACGCTGGCCCAGACCCATTTCACCCAGTGTTGTCTGTCCAAAAGCAAGATGCTGTGCCAGGCTGGTCACCTAAACCTCTTCAGGAGCCTCCTCCTCAGGACAGACAGGTCCCTCCGAGGGGAAAGGGAAGACTATTCATCCCATGTTCATCCCATCTTCTTAGATAACAAGTCTGGATAGGAAATATCCTCTGGAAGAGGTGATTTTTTTTCCTACTGACTCTATTTAAAACAGATGACAAGCTCATACTCCAGAACCAGTTCTTCGACAGTCAGGGTTAGGTGTAAAGAATCTGCTCTAACTTTTAGATAAAGCTTAGATAAAGTTAACCGAGATAAATCCTACCTCTTGCGTTACTGCAGTCTGCGAGCACATGGTAGAAATGAACCGTATATGCCAGGTGTCTTTGTGTAAGTGCAAGGGCCCCCAGGTTGGATGGGGGTGGACTGGGGGATCAGAAGCTCTGCACTGTACATATGGATGCACCTAGTGCTGCAATGCAAGTACAGCACAGATGTTTTCAATAAAAGCAAGCCTCCTTCTCCCCCTAAACGCACATTTGCTGTTTGCTGAGAAAATCTGAGAACTGCCCCTGCTTTGCCAAACTATCCAGTCTAACAGGGTGTTTGCAAGCACCGTGAGACTCAGCTCTGCCTGCTTGGATTAATTACTGATGACCTGCGTGGCTCTGCCAAATGACCTTACTCAATTCAGTAGAAAATAATTTTAAACGCCCCTGAGAAAGGATTTGGACATAAATATTTTCTTTGTGCATATATACAAACAGATGTGCATCTTAAATGCAACCGATGCATTAGCTATTAATGGGATTTAATATTACACGAGAGTGGGAAAGATTAATTTCAAGGGCTGATTTTGAAGCTCAGTGGCACTCAGGCTTCTTACTCTGTTAGGCACTTTTAAAGACCTTAACCTAAGAATATTTCATTGCTTTCCTTTAATACGTTGCTTGCATAATCCATATGAAATGTATAAAATGAATGCTGCCTTCTGCATTTCCAAAGCATTGAATGGAGATTTAAGTTGCAGAACTCTGGTAGATCCAGATACTAGCAAGAAAGAAGCTTTGCAGATTATAAAAGAAAGAAGTCTTCATTTCAGATTTCAAATGCTGTTTGGAGAAGTTTAATTTAAAAAGTATCGGGCCAAAGTTGCACTGATAATGTAACCCTCTAAACAAGACACTCCAAGATACAGCATTAAAAGACTGTTTCTCAGACAACAAGAATTTGGCCTACCCTAAAGAGACTAATATTTGTCTTCAGATGGTGCTCACTATATCAGTCTTAAATCAGTCTGGAAAATTAAGGCACGCTCTACATCTTTGGCTGCAAAGTTGCTCAGCCTGGACAAGGCAATGACATGGTCACACAGCAACCCCGGCACAGCAGGACCTCTCTGCGGGGTCTCTGTCTGACTTCTCCTCCTCCCACACCAGACAGGAATATTACATCCAACCTCACTACGCTCAAGGATGTCAGGAACCCACCTGTTTCTAAACATGCTCATGCGTTTAACTGATATAACAAAAGGTAATACGCTTTTGAACTAACCAACAAGAGTTCAGCCTAAGTTTTGAGTCAGTGTATTATTTACACCTTCTGAAAAGGCTCAGAGCCACCTGAGCACGCAGAGCAAATAAATTGGGGGTGCTCCTCAGAAACTTCTGCCCCTTCTAAAGCATAAACTTTGCTACCGTTACTCCAAATTATGGCTCATTTGCTTAAGCCACTCTGTAAATGACATCTTCATAATCTTCTCTTTGGAAGTTTGCACGCTGTGCATGTCTGTCTACCTCCGCTTCCATGACCACAGAGCCAAGGAGATGAGACTTCATTTGCCTACGAAATATTTTCCCCAAATCTGCAAACCTATTGATGTATCCATACAGCACCCTTTGCACCACAGGCAATGAGCTTTTGCACAAGGGGGTATCCTTTTCTATCTGCATGGCACCTCCTGCAATGCAGCCTTCACTTGGTGATGTGGAACTTCTACTACAATATAATCTTCTTCTTTTCAATAACAAATTTCCATGGACTATTCTGAACTCTTTCCAGGCTCTGCCAGTGGCTTATAAAAGCAGAGATTGCATGAGTAAGGAAAACGACTCTGTGCACGTTACCCAGACAGCAGCTCTTTCTGGTCCTCTGGCATATGACTCCCCAAAGGTGGCAGCCCACAGAGCTAATTATTTTTCAGAGCCTGCGTCAGCTGCCCGAAGTGACAGAGCTGATCAGCAGCTCTGCTTCTTGTTTTGTTTCGGCAATGAGAAAACCAGGCCCGCCTGGTAGCTGAGAGGGTAATAAAGTAAGCCTTGTGCTGTGTGCCTGCAGCCTCTGGGCTACCGTATGGGGCCGTTGGGGAGCAAGCTCCTAAATCCAACAGAAAACAACACAATCCTGTATAGACCAGCAAAAGAAGCCCACATTGGATCCCTTTTCTTTTTTAACTGGCAATGGCGATCTTAGGCTAGGCTACCTCTCTCCAGGGAAATGCAGGATGTCCTCTGTTGATTACGGTCACAAAGATGGGAAGCTGTTCAAAGAATGATGACATGCTGCATTTATGGACCGTGCTTCGTCCAAGTATCTCGAGCTCTTTGGAAGCGTAGCAGGAAACGTGCAGCACGGCTGCCCTGGAAACACGCTTACTGCGGCTGTGCAGGGAGGCAGCAGGGACGGCCACGGCGTCTTCCTTCTCCTCCTGGCTCTCTTCCACCTCGTCCCTGCATTGGGCAGGACACAGGAGGGAGTGCCGGGCTGAGGAAAGCTAGCTAGCACATTTTTCAAGGTGTCAAACCACATCTACGTTTGTGCTTAAAAATGGATTCCGGAAAGTATGCTAAGCTAACATTGTTAGTGTAAGGATTAAATCCCCAGTGCTCCTGGCACTCAGCCCTCTGCTTGGACCAGGAGACTAGTCCAAGGTTTATACCCACTTCCTTCCAGCTTTGGGTTACAGCTCCTCAGATGAAGGTTGCTGCTGTGTCCGGCTTGCAGTGTGCTACAGCACACGCTTAGTGCAGACTCAGTGTGAACCCCTGGCCCCCCTGAAGTCTTCCAAGAGTTTTGTTAAATACCTAGTCCCAGTCAAGTCAATGGGGATTTTGCCCTACGTTGTCAAATAAATAATCCCAAATTTGAAACAACTGACTGATGAATGCTCCGGTTTGAGCAGTAAAGCATTCGGGACGTGGTTTCAGCTCAAGGTGTTGCAGCCCGTAAGCTCTGCACGGGTAAGGTCTGCGTCCTGCGCTGAACTTGCACAGCCTCTCGCATCATCTTCTCCATCGGTCCCCAGCTGCCACTTCCATAAATACAATGGCTAATAAATACTGTGGCTACCTCCATATAGCTTCTTTAAATTAGGTTGTGTGGGACTGACTAGATACTTCCCATGGCAGTTTACTGCTGGCTGTTACTCACACGTGCAAACCACAGCCTGAAACCGCAAAATCATCAGGACTCCGACGTTACTAGTTTTGTACTGCACCTATCACGCTCAGAACAACGGCACCAGGCACCACCGCTGCCATCACTTTGTTTTCAGACCCTGCCACATTCATCCTCATAAGGCTAAGATGGTTTCCGAGTCAGTTCTTCATGAGCTCCAAGACCTAGAAGCCAACGATCAGGCTGTGCAAGGTGCCCAGAAGAGCTGTGAATGAAAGGGGGGATGACACCTCCACCTCCAGTGCAACACACAATGCAAGATTTTTCCACTGCAGGTACTTGACCTCTCCCAAGGGAAAACTGAAAGAGTCTGCAAGTCATGGGAGAGCACTAGAAATGGCCTCAGAGCACTAGTAAGGCTATTGCAGCAGCTCAGCTTCCACTGCTGTACTACTTGCTCAGGGACGGTACTTAGTATTTCTTAGGATTGGCCCAAACTTGGTACATTTCTTAAACATTAAACCAATAAAGAAGACTTACAGTTTTAAAACAGAGGAGAAAAAAACCCAAATAAACAAGAATAGTGGCTTTGAGACTGCTTCACCTTCTTGGTATCTAGTTTTTGCTTTTATCTGAGCATTTCTGTTGAGACTAGTTTCCTCCCTTTCCATCAGCCTCAAGTGAAGAGTAATCCTTTAGAGAATGAAAGGCCCATAATACTGGTTTTAGCTGTGGACCAGCTGCTTCTGTAATCCAACCTGGCTTGAAATGAAGTTTATTTACATAGCATGCTTGATACCTTTGAGAAAAATCTACTATTTAAAATACTTCAAAGGATCACTTTGTACTGGAGGTGGAACAGCCAAGGAGACTGTATTCTCTGCACACATATTGCTAAATTCTTGCAAGGCATCTTAGGCTGGAGATATTTGTCTATGAAGTTAAAAACAACCCAACAAACCGAATCCCTTTCAAATTGAATACAAGGCAGCACAGAGCAATCTGTGGAGGGCTAATCAACCCTTTCTGCCGGTTTTTCCCAGTGTACAATGAAACAGTAGCTTGAAATGTAAGCTTGGTGTCTGTGTGTGTACTATGTGGGCAAACAAGTATAATAAAGACATTTTTGAAACAAACCACTCAAGCCCTTGTGCGGAAAGGACTTTACTCGATCATAAAGAGAGAGACTTTATCTTCATTAAGTAAAACATTAAAGGAAATGTTCTAACTTACAGCACTATACATTAATGCTCAGCAATGTAAGGGGTTTAATTGCCTGTTGCTTTCCCACCATAAATTACTACCTGCAGCTAATGGAAAACCTTCCTCCAGACCTGTTCATGCACCTCGCTCCCATTTCATACATTCACGCTGGATGGAAACAGCAGGGCAGCCTGGAGTTGTCCAAAGTCCATATACATGGGCATGTCCTGAGAAAGCAATGAACGTTTAAGAATATTGCATGTGTTTGGTATAAGCTTTTGGAGTAGCTCATCGCATATGCAATACTCTGCAGGTTTTATGACTGCATGTATCTGAATTTAGTAACTAGCCAGTACAGGTTGAAGATGTCCTGTAGTGACCGAATACAACAGTGGGACAGGACATCTCCATTAACCCGCCCTGTTTGCAGCTGAACAATATCCGCATCCAAATACATGCACGAAAATTTTTCACTCCCAAACGCAAGGTATTTCTTCCAACCTTCAAACCCCACCTGTGACTCCCTTCTACATCCTCTTGCATTCTTCAATGTCACTTAAAAAAAAGAAGAAAAAGATGCCTGCGTAGCCCTGGAACGGCTACAACCTGGTGCCTGCAGAGAGGCGCTGGTGGGAGCATGCTTTCCTCCATGTCCCCTCAAAGTCCAGCCCTGACTCGTAACGAAGTCCACCAGCCAGCTTCGCTGCTCTGTAAAGTCAAGTGTGAAATCCTCTTGCGGGTCACACGAGCAGGTAAATCCCGAGGAAGAGTGCTAACTCCAACCCAGGCCGAAGAATCTCAGCGTGAAGAAAAAGCACTGAAAAAACGCTGCCTAGGTGTCCTTCTGCTGCAAAACCTAACAAAATATTGATTCAGCTTCCAAAGAGGAGGCTAAAAGCCGCAGGCTGTGCAAATCCTAAAACCCACAGGTCTGGCAGCTGCCACCACATGACCCTTCACTTTGGTTATGCTTCAAGAAGTCATTTTCCAACCTTCCCTTATGGAGATCTACAACACTGAGGTAAAAACAAAGTAAAAATATCTATATCTTAAAATAACCCTCTGAAGTCACCAGGAGGATAAGATGAGTTTTCTCCAACATTTAGGAGGTCTCTCGGTTACTTTTGCTATTCTAGTGTAGGAATATTTTCCTGTGCTCTGCATCTGCCTTCATTCTTTTGCTGCCAAACTCCCATTTTTATACTTCTACTTTTTGCCCAATTTAACATTGCTAAAACCAACTCTAGGCTGATGTGGACTTCAGGCTTCCACAACTACGCTGCTCTCAGTGTGGAGATGATACTCGCTTGACACTTCTCCCTTGGGCAGTACTGGGTTGCCGTTCCTGGATGTCCCATGGGTGTGTATCATCTGCCATGTGTCTGTACTCAAGAGCCCTGGCTTTCTAGATGAAGTGCTTTTGATATGGACTCTGATACGATTTGGTTACCTATACTCGATTATTCTTTAATATTAAGTAAGATCAGACAAGCTCCTGAGGCACCGTGGGCAAGGAGCCGGGGCAGGCGCCTGCTGTTTCCCACCTGATGGGACCCATGGGAAATAACACCTGCAAGGTGCAGAGAGGTTATTTACAGGAGAAAAATTTGGGTGGATGGCAACCAGGTTAGCATGAGCCAGCCTTAAAATCTTACACAACAAACAAGTAAACAAAAAAAGCAAAGGAAAGAACAGGCGTGTGGCTTGGGAGAGCAGCTGTCTCTGTTGTGCCACTGGTCTTAACTCTAGTCCCACATTAACTCTGCAGAATGTGGGACATTCTGCAAAATTAAAATTACAAAACATAACTATGGATAATTGCTAGAGGCAATCTGCAAACTCTGACTTTGAATGGCATCTGCCTGAGTCCTGGCTCCAGGGACTTCAATGTATTTCCTGACTCTGGATGTCACTTGTCCAGCCTTTAGAAGTACAATGATGCGTTGGCGATGCTCCAGCCAGGTTTGCTGCACGACTTTTATCTTCTACCTAGGACTAAGCACTTCAGAAAAGCTTACCATCCAGCCTGCGACCACTTACAGTTTCTAAAGCTAACTCTGCCTACATTGCTGTAATCTGATTTTAACTCATTAGCCTCTATGGCTAATGGTAGCTTGTATCCTATGGCAGGCTTTTACACGTCAGCACACTGACTCCAGACAAAGCCTTTTTGTGCTTTTGCAGCTAACCCAGCAAATACTGCTCAGAGAATAGTGAAGCTCTGGAAATTCCAAGAAACCAGATAATATGAAAAATGTTTAATTAACATTTATGCAGAGTAAATTGGGGTTCTCAGGTAATTATCAGCAGATCACAGTAAATACTATGGTGAAGTCATGCTCTACTGAAGATTATTTGCTGATGAAGACAAGCCTTAGGTCAATGCTAAACCATGCTGCCATTCACACCCATGATTTTAATAATGGTTGTTTCCTCCCCAAGAAAGGGCACTGCCTTCTTTGGGGGGAAAAAAAATCAATAGAGTGATCTCTCCATTGCCGTGTAGCTAAAGCAACCCAGCTCATTTGCTCTCCAAGCCTGGTAGGCTTCCAGAAGACAACGCAAGGGAAACCCACCCACATGATAAGCTGTAACGAGGCTATAAAACACAAGCACAGCTGCGAGCTGGAACCGGCAGTGAGCCAGCCCCGAGCCCAACCTCCAGCAGTGCTGCTGCCGGGGTCCCTCCGGAGCGGGGCAGCAGGAGGGCTGAGCACCCCGGGGCTGCCGGCACGCAGGAACCCAGCCCCAGCCCCTCAGCACCCCACCTGCACCCACGGCCCTCGGGGACTGTGCTACGCAGGGAGCATCTCACCCTCCTGAAGGCTGTCCTCCATACAGGTGCTGTATCTAAACTGTCAGCATGATTAAAAAACAGGTAGAAAAATTAGCATTTGGTACCTTCCTAAGCTAAATTCAATAGCCCCTGCCAAAAGCAGCCCATACAGGTACAGAGATCTTCTCTTTTCAGTTGACTATAGTCCGCTGAGACATTTATGCTATCTACCCAGTAGCCATTACTATGCAGTACTTCACAGGAGGAATAAAACACTATTTAAGCTGGCCCACAGATATTCGTAGACTGCTGATGCCCTGGCACACTGGCAGAGGCAGGCTTCAGGGGCTGGCATAACAACTTCACTTGGGATAACAGGGCAGGTCGCTTGAAGGAGAAAGAACAATTACCCGTTGGAGAGACGCAGAAAGGCGAGGTGACATTTGGACCTGAGTTTCACTACCCTGAATCTGGGAGATACTATTTAGATATAAACGCAAAACAACAAGCCAGAATCGCAACCACTTTCCCATAGGATTAATTAAAGCATCTTCCTCCCAGCCCCCATTCAGAAAATCTGGCTGGAAACTAAATAACAGCAACTGTTTACCCCATTAAAGCTATGCAGTAAGAAACGACAGCCTCCTAGAGCTTCCCACAAACTCGGGCAAGATAAACATCTCTGTTACAAAGCATGAGCCTCTCCAGTTTTATTGACAGAGGCAGAAAGTGTCAGAGAATGGGAGCTGCTGAATCCAGCCTCTGATTAGCAATTAAACACTTCAAGAGGGGCAAGCCTCTGGGCAGCAATGCCCTCCCCATTGATTCACAGAAAACCTTCTCACATAAATTAGCCATCCTCGTGATTTTAATGCTTTGGGTATGCCCTTGACAAAGGAGCCCTTACAGGGCTCTGTACAGCCATCAGCTCCAGCCTCGCCTGCCTGGAAATCTGGTGGGGGTCCAGAGGGCCGTAGATAGATCTGTGCCCCCGTCACTGCGCACGTCCTTCCCATGGGGACAAGCCCTCGGGGTCCGGGGAGCTTCCTGGATGCCATGCTGCATCGGGTTCCGTCCCTTTGGCTTGAACTCGCTTACACAAATAGCAAACACGTCCTGTTTTTGCAAGCACGGGAGACACGCGGGGCCCGTGCGCGGATGCCTTGGAGCTCCCTGGCTTCATCACGCGCCCCGGGCTGGGGTCCAGCCTCACGCACCCCCAGGGAGCAGCACCCGCCTCGGGCGGCGACGCCATGGTTTATGCCGGTGGATGGAGGCGAGATCAGGATTGGGTATTTTCTACATGAAAGGTATTACATAAAACCGAAGGGCTATTCACGTCACCAGCCCATCTCCCTCATTAAAAGCTGCAAGACTGCGAGCTCAGTCCGAGCGAGCGATCAATCCTCCCGACACAATGTGCCCGCAGAGACGTTTGCAGAACGCGTCTGACGCTGCCGAGGGCTTTGTTTCCCCTGCACCTCCTTCCCCGAGCATAAAAAGCTGCAATTGAAAAGTCCTGGTCCTTGGAGAGAGCACTGGTTTTTATCAGATGGTAACGATGAGTACATCATGAAATCATTTAATAGTTCTCATTAAAGGCATTGCTGGAGAGCAGGCCTGATTTATGAACGGTATGCCGTGGGTATAAATAAGCTGCACTTTGCTTGTAACACAGCTGGTCAAGAAAATTAATGTTTTGGTTTCCATAATCTTTGTACTCTCCCTTCCTCTGCTACTATGGCAAAGCTCAAGACGTGTAACTTGATCATTCTCGGGAAGACGACAGCCGTCTGAATGCCTCGCACGGGCTCAACCCGACAGCAGAGAGGCAGGCTCCCCAGACGCAGCCCTGCGCTCCAGCCCTCCCAAAGCCACCGCCCTTACACGTGGATACACCTCCCTATTTCAGAACAAAACCCCAAAGCGCTCACAAGCAGACTTGCCTCTTTTGCATTTGTGCTGGAAGGGTTGCTGGAACAGCCTTATCCTGGGAAGTTCAGGTCCAAGAAATACTGATATATTTAGCACTGCTGCATAACTTTCCATTTTTAAAAGCCCAGTATCCCTTTTTCTTTTGTGCCCAGGGAATAGGACAAAAGCCACTCAAGCCAGATGAACATCCGTCTTCAGAAGAGAGGAAATACGAGGCCACTGCGACACAGGACGGTGGCCAGAGACACTTTTTAATGCTTGTATTAACCATGGCACCTAATCCCAAGCAAACACCTCATCAGTTGCATAATGTTTTTTTCGAAAGACCTTTTAGTCCCAGCACGAGGTGTACGCTGTGCATGTGATTGAGCGCAGGGAAAACGGCACTTTCAGGGTAGACAGATGTTGAGGAGGCTTAGCAGAGAGTCGATTTAAACAAGGACAGAGAGAAGGGCTTTGCAATCATATGGTTCACATCTGGAATTTACAGGCATGATAATTTTATAACCCTCTCCTTATGGTTTTGAAGCAATGCAATATTCTCCCTCACTTTCCAGCCTAAGCAAGAAACATCCTCGTGCGTCTGACAACTTTATGTGACTCTGAGACTGCACACCGAGTTGTAAAAAAGGTAGTGGGAAGCTGGCAGAGCCAGTGAGGTGCATACGGGCACTTGTATTTCACGGGTATTAAAACACGAAGTCTTAAAGTCAAAGAGGAAGACCCAGTTTCAGTTTACTTCTGCTCACAGCAAATCCCTTTATACCTCATTCAGAGACCCTGCTGGTTGCTTTTATGGTATATATGAGCCTCTCTTCATAAACGCCACTTTCTAGTGACTTTATATATTTCTTTTCTGGTTGAAACCAAGAAACCTCTTACTCAACCAACCATTTTTCATGTGTACATAACACATGAGGCTGTAAAATCACTGCAAGGAGAGATTCTCAGGCACGAGGAGACAAAGCACTGAGACAGCTGAGAACAAAACAATGTGGAAATCACCTCCAACCACAGCAGGAAATGTGGAAAAGATTAATCTCTTTTAAAAATAATTTTTTTACATTTCCACAGACATAGCCCCAGCATGGTCACAGCTGCATGCATATTCCAGGCACTAACTTTGTGCGTGGACTCACAATCTGCCTAAACCCAAACCTTAGCTATCATCAGGCTTAGTTTAGCCACATACTTGGAATCTAAACCCAAAGAAATTAAGAGCATTTCTTTGGGAGGCAACACAGATTTTGGCAACTGCTGCTGAGTTTTAAACATTTGAAAGTAATTGCTAATGCACAAAGAAACTGGAATTGAGGAGAATTTTCCCCAGGTTGGAGAGCAGTATCGGTCTCCACTCCAACAGCTATTGAAAAGTCAGTCAGTCTCAGTCTAACATGCCCTACACAGATGTCAGCACCACCAAAACACAGAGACACACAGACACATATATGCATTAGCATTTGTGTTACTCATTTTGAATGTCTGTTTCTCTGTAGATGAAGAAAACTCATATTCAGTTATCTTCCTTTAAAATTATACATAAAGCAGGAAGACAACTTATTTCAATAGGAAAAATTTATTGGACTAATTTATAGGTTATATTTATTCATAAGACAAATTTTTGCTAGGCCTGGTGATGGATTAAGATGAACCTAACCTAATGACTCTGGCTCTTCTCTCCTACTAGTTCCTGTCTTGATAATTAAGAGGGATTTAATTATTTGTTGGAATTTAGTTATGCAAAAATATATCAATTTTGCAGAGGTCATTAACTCCAGGGTTTCCACCAAGCCACGCTGACTCCAAGGTTGATCTTGAGTTGTTGCAGCTCCAAATCTCATTTTTCCTGGTATGAACCAGTGTTTCATTTTATTGCTATTTGCGTTTATAAGAGAGGCTGGGAAGGAACGGAGGACATGGAGAACTGACTCCTGCCTGTGACACTGGCCTGGTGCATGACCTCAGGTACGTCACTTCACCTTTCCACGTATTGGTTTCCCCAGCTGAAACACGAGAATAACAATACTTAGCTCCTTTGTGTAAGCACTTCGAAACTTCATTACGAAAAAGCCAGATATAGAAGAGTGATGTGTTTCCAGTCCCTTCAAGATTAAGTGGGGATAACATTCAGTGATGGATGAATCTGTGTCCAAGCCCTAAAGCAGGGGCTGGAGGACAGATCAGTCACAAATTGTTTGGGACGATTCCCTGGCCAGCTGGGAGTCATAAATGGGTTTTGGCATCGACTTCAAGAACATCAGAGCTTCACCTTGTACATTGCAGGGCCTCATCTGTAAACCAGAAAAAATGGGATTTCTGTCTTTCCATTCCCTCTCCCCAATACAGATTTTGTGTTCTTCAAGCACAGACTGTGTCTTATCTAAACTGTTAAACTCAGGTTTGGTAGGAACCCGGAGGAATTAGTAAAAGGCAATGAAATAATCCTACAAGCGACAAGACCAGCAATAAGAGGAAGAAGAGTGAGAAAGCAGGAGGGAGAAGCCGTTTGTGAATCAGCACTGAGCCCTTGTGGGCTGGAGCAGTCGGCTGTGGGGCACACAGTGCAGGCACCACAATTTCAGTGATAAAGTATGTATGGGCCAAAAGTATGGGCCATAAAGTATGGGCCAAATTCTGGTCTTTACCACCCGTGAGCAGCTTCCTTTGACTTGAGTGGGAACCGGTCCCACAGAGCTGAGAGCAGGATTTGTCTCCCTATGTGTAATGTCTTGTACGTAAACAAAAAGGGGAGCAAGAGACCTCTTAGATAATCATCACAGAAACGATCTTGGCCTTTCTAACACCGATGACAAGAATATAACTGACAAAAAACCCTAGAGCTGGTCTCTGCCTCATGATTGGATTTCTGCCAGCATAAATTTGGAAATTTGGCTTGTTTTCTTGTGTGCAAGGATGTCCCCTGAACAAAGTTTCCACTAAATGTATACAATAAAGTAATGGCCCTGCTTTCCTTCCAGTGTACCAAGCCTTGGGTCTGCAAAGCCATATCCCATGCAGTAACTGCATGGCTCTGCGTAGCAGTTGTGGCAGTCCCGTGATAGACACTGGAATCAAAACCCAAAGACTTGTGTTTGCCACCCATGTTTCATGACATCTTTGGGACCTTGCACAAACCAATTAGTCTATATTGCAATTTCAACATGTATAAAGCAGAGCAAAAATACCCAGCCTTCAACCACTCGAGACTTGGGGATGAAAAGCGGTGCACTGACGAAAGCATGCTCTGAGTATCACCTAACCATACTCCAAATCCCGTTTCCCACCTAGATAACATTTGCGTGTAGTCTCAAGGCTCCAGCATGCTTTAGAGTTGTCTGAAGCGTTACGGTTATGATCACACAAACCGCTCTCCTTGCTTCTGGTTCACCTACTCCCGCACAAACCCCCGGACCAGCAACAAATCATTTAGTTCCCCCTGGACAGGGGGATGGAAGCAGCTACTCCTCAGAGCAAGTACTTACAGTCATTGCCCCCAAGGAACTGAGCTGCTGCCAGGAACTGAAAGGTAGCCAGCCGTTCCTTGCTTACTGTAAATACTTTGCAGCCAGTAATTACAGCCTATTTCAATCCTCCACCCTGGAAAAAGCTCACTGTTCCTAAGGCAGGGGCAATCAGACTGTTAGTGACTGCTTCTCCCAACACCTCCAATCTTCCCTTTGGAGTCCTGCTGGAGATCCCCTTCCCCCAGCCTCTACAGGACCACGACCAACAGTTTGAGAGTCCCAAAGGGAAGTGGTAGCTTTGGCTGACCAGAGATGTTCAACCCATGCTCAAACAGGCCAAGCTTCTTCTTGCCCAAACAAGTGAATCACAAGAAGCAGCTGCCTCATAAAGAGTTAAAATGAAGAGTTCTGCTAACACTTAAGCGTTACAAATCTTTTCAGTTAAAATAAATTATTCAGGAGATGTCATCCTCCCATCAGCACCATCTGAGCTACATTTTTAATAGTTCTGTGCGCTGAACACATTCTGTCATAATATCAGTGATACCAAGGCTGCGAGACGAAGAAGGGCGAAATGCAAGCACACTACGGAAGATGAAAGAAAGAGCTGCTTTCTCTTAATGGCCATGAAACACGTGCCGCCCAAGGCAGAGGAGAGATCAGTGGTGTTGGTTACGTTGCAGAGGAGTAAAACAAACAGAAATAACGCACCAGGAGCCTCTTTATTTTCCCTCAGAACCACTACCCTGCTCGAAGGATAATTCACCCACCACCTTCCCCTGTCTTAGGTCTCATTTACTGTGAATGAATCCACACTGTGACTCCACCAGATTTTTCCAGACATAATCTGGAATCAGGATCTACCCTCAGGGTTGCATGGATATATAACTTAACAATGAAGGGTCTTCTGCTCCATGTCTCTAGGAATAATAATAAAAGAAGGGGGCATTTCTCTTTGCCCTAGATGTTAAAATAACCCCCAATCTGCCCACAAACCCATGTATTCACTTATTTGTCCAAATCACATCCACATGCAGAAAACAAATGCAACCAAACACATTTACAAGCAACTAGAGGGAAGCAGATCTGAGCAGACCATGTAGGAGAACGTTCCATCAGTTCAGTGCCTGTGACACCCAAATTGCCCATGTGCCTACAGCGTGGTCAATGACTATGACGATACTCCAGGACATGATGATGAAAGCCTTTCTTGCACGTGTAACTACACCGTACACTTTGAGAGGCATGGCGGTGGGACTGCTCCAATACAGGGGGTGAGACTGCTCCATCCCCATGCCTCAAATTGTCTTTCATGGTCAAAACTCTCTCCCCTCCCAGTGTGGGTGGAGAACAAGAGTAAAGGATCTCTGATGGAGACAACTCCTGATCTTTCCTTCTTACTCCGCAAAGTTCCTACACACCCCAGTCATGTCCACCCACCCAAACTCTCTCTCCTGGCCTTGTTTCTGTCCCAGAACGAGGAGTACAGAAGGGGACCAGGTTTCCCACAGGGAAGCTGTCTGGGGCAAGATAACCCCAAGACAAGGGCCTCTTGTCCTACCAGTCAGGGGAGACCGGCTCTTGTAGAGTGACCCCAGATTCCCATGTTTCTTGCTTCTGAGTAGGAAAACAATTTTGCCCCTAGTGTTTTCTGCCTGCAGCTTCACCTGGTTCAGGTTTTAACTGAGTGAGAAGGAGACACAATGAGTAACTGCAAGGCTCTTGCAAATCAAAGGACAGAAAAGGGATGGGGATATAGGAGATCCTCAGCCTCCTCCAGCAGCATCGGTGTCAGACTTACAAAGGGGCACATCAAAACCCAACTTCTGAGGAGCGACCACCACCTGTGACTTCTCTCGTCTCACAGACGGGAACAGCTACCAACACAAGGGTAGCGGCAGCTCAGTAGGTCCCTTTTGCTCTTAGGCATAACTCGATAAGGTTAATTGAGCGTGTTTTGCTAACTGGTGGTTCTCCTAAGACAGACTAAGAAGTAAGAGATGGCTGTTCAGGCCAATAAGGCAACATATGGAGGATGGAAGAACGGACTAAGACTTGGCAGGGGTTATGGAAAAAATGCAGACTCTTCTTCATCGCTCAGCGTGAAGATGAGCATAAGGCATGAAAGCGCTCTGGATGCCCGCAAACACTCCCACTATTCACCCTGGCATCTCCTCGGGACTTGAAACAATTCTGCAAAGCAAAAAAATGCTGCGGTCAGTTATGAGTGGCCTCAATGGCTGAATAGCTAGCAAAGAAACCCCATACGTGTCCAGGCTGGAATGAAGAAAATTCAAATGCAAATATGCTAAAGTATCACTTGAGTCCCCCAGGGAGCAGCAGAATGAACGTTTGCCAACACAGTGATTTCTGGGAGTTAAGCATGTGCCCAAAGGAGAACCGAGTGACACCACCAACCCGAGGGAATGCAGTAAGGGCACCAAAGCCTGAATGTACAATTGAACTACAAGCTCACAGACGACAACGCTCTCTACCATGCAAAAAAGAGAACAGCAGCACCCTGCGATAAAGCCAGAACTCCATCATTTTTTCCATTTTGATTTATGCCTGCTTCCTCAGCTGTAAAATAGCTTAACTCCACTCACCTACGGCAGATAGGTTTCATCTGCCATGGCTTCGTATCTCATAAACTTGGATGCAAGGAGGATGAGCTGGCCCTGTGGTCAGGGACAGCACACTTCGTAAAGGACGACCGGCATTCCGGAGAGATGCCGTCCACCAGCAATCAATCATTCGGACCGGAGCGCAGAGGATACAAGTGTAGGCTGAAAGTCAGCTATTGTGTGGGTGCACCTCCAGGCGAACATTTGGTGGAATAAGGGTAATGAGGAAAACAGGAAGCCTGAGCCTGTTTATCCAAGGACAGTGATTATAATAGTGCCTATCTTTATAGCATACAATGGACGTCCCTGCAAGACTGTCACGTGCCACGAGGAGGAACATCTGGAGAAATATCTTTCTTTGGATACCTGGGAGGGTGAGGAACCCTCATCCTGTCCAGTATGAGGTGAGCGGAGCACCGGGACGGAGAAGCAGGGCAAGGGTGAGGACGGGAGGGAGTGGGGAGAGACAGCTGCCAGTTTTGGCAGCGGTGCTGCCTGAGATATTGGGGAGGTCACCTCCCCTCCGTGCCTCCCGCTCGCCAGTGGAAAAATAGTTTGTCATCTGACATTCAAGAAATAACCACTGATCTTTTCCAGAAGTACTGAGTGGTGGATCAGTACTGAGAACTACCATGAAAAATTAATTCCGTGCAGGACCTGGTATTGGTTACAGTACCTCCGACAGCAGGAGTTGTGCTCTTTTAAATGAAATTTTTGCCAAGGATAAAACTAAGCCACTGCAGTACTGATCTCCTCGGGGAAAGCACATTTCTGGGTGCCCTCCAGAAAGCTGCTCCGTTGCCTTGTCACATTACTGCCCGTCCACTCCAGCGGTACCACTCGCTCCCTGGGAGGCTGAAGACAGTTCTAGGTATTTCTAGACTCGGTCTGTGTTAACTCAGGCACTGGAGGAAAAAAGAAACCTGACCACAGTGCCGTAGCCAGAGGTCTAAAAATGCAGTGACCTTGTGCATATTGAAGGCAGGCCCAACCCAGAGCAATTTGTTTTGTTTGGAGACACCATGGCAGTGGCTGCATTAAGAACGCATGGCCTCTAACGCGGAACGTGTTTGGTGAGAATAATAGAGCACCTGAGCAGGAAAGTCGGGCCCGTTGAGCCTCCTTCCCTCTCTCAGCAGCCTCCAAATTGCTTTCTGGTTTATGACTTTGAAGGTGAGAGCATGATCAAACAGGTGGGCTGGGAGGCGTGGGGGTTATATCTGTTCCCAGAAAGCACACGTCAAAAACAAAAAGGATGGGTAGGAAAATGACTGACAGCGATGGAAGCAGCAGGATTCGGAAACATCAGCAAAGCTGGGACCAGATCCAAGCTGGTACCCGCACTGGCCGAGCCCTGGTTTTGATTTAAACCCCTAAAATCAGTCGCTGCTAACCCCTGGATACTCTCTCTGGGCAGCTTTTTTGGATTATATGAAACACTCCGATCCACTTCAAGCATCCCATGTGATGGCTGCAGCGACGGCTGGGAGCGCGGGCCACCGAGGGTCCCCAGCAGAGAGGGGTCCCCTTGCTCTGCCCAGGGACAGCCAGACCTGGGTGACTGCTCCGCAATCCCAGGAGATTTTGGGGTAAAGCCAGCCTGGCTATACCCCCATCCTGCCCCTGCCTGGGGAGCTAACCCCACGCAAAGCCCTTCTGCTGCGGAGCAGGAAAAGCGATGCTGCGGTTCAGGTGCCTGCCCAGTGCATGAGGCTACCGACGTGGGAAGGGTTAAGGTAACCGCAGTCGTAGGCTTGTTTACCCTGCACATTAGAGAAGGACAGTTTGCTGTGAACACGCTGATCAATATCTCCCAGCTGCCAGTTTAATCAGGATTAAGTGAGCAGCTATTAATTTTGTTCTTTTCCAACAACATTTAGCCACCGTGTGAAAATGTTTCCTCTATCACAAACAAATTAACCTCGATATCATCTATCCAGACATTTTAAAGGGACTTAAAAAAAGAAAACCTCAAACCAAAACACTAACAAGAAGGGCCAAGACCAATAATCTGGCTTTAATTAGAAGTTTTCCAGCAAGCGGCTCACAGAAGGATGAAGCAGCAGCAGGGGTGTTTGCTCAGAGCCAAGACATGCTCGCTCAATGCATGGAGCTGGGTGTTGAGACGAAGGCTGGATGGACACCTGCAAAGCCACCTTTGAAGACTTCAGGTGTGGAAACACAGTGCCATGCGGAGAGCTGGGACCAGCAACCAGGTCCCCAAGGCCCCTTCCTGGCCCAAGGGGGCTCCAAGGTCAATGTCAGAGCAGTGCCCGAGGGCAGAGACACCTCCTCGGTCTGCAGGGATGGGGCCAGACGCAGAGGTGCCACCATGGCAGGAGAGGTTTGGCTCCTCAGGCACGCTGTTTTATTGCTATTGAGGCAAATCCTGCAGCCCTTGAGCATCCACCCCTCCCAGCAAATAAATTTCAGGAAATATTTTAACATGCCGACTGGCACAGTTTGTGGCTCGCCCACAGGCCCTGAATATTTATATACGTGCAAACTGCTTCACTTCTGAAATACATCTACCTTTGGCGAGGGGTGGCAGGCAGCCACCCGGCACAGCGTGCAGCTACGCATACAAACATGCTGAAGTAATTCAGTTTGGACTACGCCGGAGCTCTTTGGGATTAAACTCTGCAGGCTAGAGATGACAGATGCTTGCAGATCCACAAACAAACGACCACAGCACAACAGCTCTGAAGAGACAGCTTCTGCTGTTTTGTCCTCTTTGCCCTAAAAAGTCTTATTCTCATCCATGGGGTGACTCATGGAGGAAGAGGACATGTCCTAGGAAGAAGGAAAGCAGGACACACAGAAGCCCAGCTCCGAGCTTTGTAAAAGCCCTTTCTCTTGGCTATTCTGCCCATTGCCAAGGCACCAGAAGTTCTCCGAAGAAAGGACGACAGACGGGGCTGGACTTTCTTTCCAAGCTTCCTCTGAAATCACACTTGGCAGAGCTGCCCCAGCCTGTTGAAAAAGCATGGGAACGTGCGTGGCGAGAGCTGCTCTCAGGTTGGAGCTCTCTTGGTTTTTCTAAGCCATCTGGGCCCTGATTTAGCTTGCAGAATAAGGCCCCGTAAGTCCCAAATGAAAAGTCAGCTCCTAACCCAAGGGTTCAGCTTTGGGTCGATGGCAGAGGAGCAGCTGAAGAACACACTCGTTAAATCCTTCCGGTTAACGGCAGTGGGGAAAGGCCTTTGCCACTGCAAAAGAAAACTCACCCGATCCTTTCCCATTCCCCACACCCCGCAACTCCACTGCCCTGTCTAGCTGGAAAATTTCTGCTACTATTTCCCATCTGCTGGAAAAGGAGCGAGAGACCCGGTGCAGGCAGAGCTCAGGCAGCTGATGAGTTTCCCAGCACTGGGTTATACAACCCTTCTTCCAGCCAGCAGAGCAAGGCGGTGGTTGAAATGCTGGTGCCCTCCATCTGTCCTGAACCCAAAATCCCACCTGGATTTAGTTCCCCACCACCATGTCCAAGTGAAAACCACCATGCCCACCACCATGCCCAAGTGGCAATGGTGAACAGCCTTAGACCAAATGACCCCGGTGCAAACACCATCTGCTGCAAATCCCTCATCCTTTATATAGCTCCAAAGCTTCATGAGATGCATGGGCATCTCTCTCTCACCCTTCTCCATGTGGACCCAGAGAGGTCCTTGAAGAAGGGAAAAATTTTGATCACGACTTGCCAGCTGGTGCGAATTCTGTCCTCTCGGTTATGCTATGTAAGCCATGAAGACATGGCCATAGGGTGGGGGAGCATGTCATGCTCGGTGACAAGTCTTTTCAGAGTGAACCTCACAAGTTTTTCGTTGCTCTGCTTCCTTCTACTCCAGTCTGCACAAACTATCTATGAATTGCGAAGTGATATTTGGCTCTGATTAATAGATGTGTGGCACTGGGCCTCCACCCTCCCCACTTATGTCAGGAACTATGTTGACAGAAAACTGAAGAGCTATTGTTCAAATTGGGCCAAATCAAGCCATATTTAGGCCAGAAGAGCGGTGATTCGAGGGAGGCTGCCATGTAGCAGAGCAGGTTCAGATAGCACTGAAGGCCAAGCCAACTCCACCGTGCAGGGAGAAAAGCTTTCGGTGCCAGGCAGGATCGTGGATGAAATTATGCTCTCCCAAGACTGGATATAATCCAGGTGACAGCCATTACCCAGCGCTGCCTCTGGGAATGTTAAAATAAGACTTTGCTCTCTTTCTTTAAAGATCTTAGAGAGTTTTACAAACATTAGGGAACTAAATCTCTCTGCACTCCCAGGGTGCAATATAAACCGGCTGGGATATCCACTGAGGCAGGTTTAAAAGTCCCAACGACTCTTTCATTTGTTTTACTGAAAGGGAAACTGAGGCCCCAAGGGAGTCAAGCCAATGTTTCCTAATTTGAATGCCTGATGTTAGGCAACTCATCCGCATGAAGAAATCATTTACAATTTTTACTTTTTTTTTTAATCAGATTAAAGTATTACAAGGTTGATCCCCTTCCAGACAGCTTGGTTGGCTGCATTGTGTTTCAACACTTGGATTTTTCCCACAAAAAACACCACCAGTATATTGCAGAAATTTGACCATACGCCTGCATGTGCTTATACACACAGAGCCTTAAAAACGGCAACACCAAATAAGTATTTCCCACAAAAACAAAAATTCGCTTTGAATATTAAAGCTGTTATATAAAATATATACTTACTACTGCATAATTAAAAAAGCCTCTGCAACTTTAATGTATATTGCCCTTGATGATGTGGAAGCAAGAAAGAACAAAACCATTAGGAGCTAAATTATTCTAGTAGCCTATTATCATAGTGTAATCTTATTAAAGAAAATTCATGCTGGTGTAGCCTCTTATCTTCGCCACTTACAGAAGAGCCATGTGGTGTATTTCTGAGTGCACAGAGATAATAAAATTATAGTGAATTATGCAGCCCGCATATGGAAAAAGGAGCATAATTCTGTCCCTTCGAGGAGGGATGCTGATTTTTCTCAGGGAGGCAAAACCAGCACTACCCAGTTACTAAGTATAAGGGGACTATTCATTATTATCTGCAGACAAGCAATTCTGGAGAAGATCTAGGGACTGCCAGTGCAAAAAGGCACAGCTTGCTGCCACGGCTTGGCCAACAGCCAGTGCCACTCACTGGCCTCAACGCCTTCCGTCACGTCACTTGGTGCGGGTGTCTGTACCTGCCCACCCAACAACGTGAAGCCCTGTGCCACCAACCCCGGGCACCACCGGTGCGTCCCCCGATACAGCAACACAGGCTGGCACTCGCGCTGTTCTCCCCCCGGTGATCCCTTCCCCGCAGAGCCGGTCTCAAGTCGATGCAACATTGCAGCGCATCGCTCGGCGAGCTCCCTCTCCGTGAACATCCCTGCAACGGATCCCACTTGGCTGATGGCACTAACTGAATTCAGAGCCGTTGTGAACTTGCACTGATGGGCAGGGAGGATAGCGTCCACCGCTCCGGCTTCCCAGTGGCTCAACGTCTAGCCATGGCTGTCCCTGTGAGCTTTGGCTGTGCTACGCCAGGATGCTGCACCGAAGCGGGGCACGGAAATCCCACCCCGGTCGGGGTAATGATGAGGGCAAAGGATGCCCCAAGAGCCCAGGCATAACAGAAGGCCCAAGCAAGCTGTCAGCAGATAGGGGGGGAGCAGACCTGGTCCTACAGCTCCACTTTCCACCAAAAAAACACCGTGCACATTTGGCCAGAGCTGACCATGCCATCATGGTCTGGACCAGCCCACCACGATGCTCACACAGCCCCGTCCAGCTCAGCCAGCTGTCTGGGGAGAGGACGGGCCACACTATGAAGCCCTCTGGATTTTGGTGTCTTTGGGCCAGCTGCAGTCTTTCCTAACCAGCCTTTACAAACAGAGTTTAGCTGGTCACGAGTTAGGGACACACAATATAGAGCTCGTAACCTGATTTCAACATCAGCGGCGTAAGGGAGAAAGGCCTCGCTTCCCTCATCACCTGCTGTGAAGGACAAGCACACAATTAAAAGTTTTCTGTAAATGTTAATTACAGTGGACTTACTTAGCTAATGACCAATTGATCTTTTGATTGTATTAAGTTTATAAGTGTAATGAACTTAACTGAAGTATGGATTACAATCTTGTTCTAATTAAAACAAAAATGTGTAACATGTATTAGCCATCAGAAGGAGTTTTAATGGCTGTTTGGGGTCAAATTGTTGAAAATATTAATGTGTTGTCTAAAGCCTGCAGCACTTAATTAGCTTCTTCATCCAAGTGGAATTCATGTTCCTTTAAATGATGCACCCAGATAAGATTTTCTTATGCACTCAGAAATAGCTGGAATACAGATCTGGCCTGTTACTTCCATGCCACCCCTCCTCTGCCCTCCAGATATAAATCCTGACTTCCTCAGCTCCCTCCGATTCAGCAGCTTGGGGAAGAGATGAGGAAAGCTCGCATTTCTGAATCACTCGGCGCAAATGCATTTTGCATATGACTGCAGTAAGAGCTGTACCATTTGCTACCCTGCTCTTGGGCAGAAGGTGTAGAGTGGGAAGATCATCATTATCTTGCAACAGATTGATGAGAGAGCAAACAACACATATTGCTACCAGCAGCCACGGGGAAAAGGTGTTTAGTGTTTGAACATCAGTAGTGGCCAAGCAAAGCTCTGATCAGAAAAGTAAAGCAGAGCTCCAGAGGCCACTGGGTTGAAATCCCAGGAGTCCTGGAGGTCAGGACTGAGAGGGAAGGGCTTGCATCTCTTGTCTGCGCCATGCTACAGCTCCAGCTCTTGCCTTTGCAGCCCTAGGAGGAACTGACCTACTTTAATCCAACTTTTCAATGCCAAATGAAGAAGGGATTGGAAACAGGACATTCTCCCTGGAAAGCGCTGGACTTAATTTCTTCCACTCCTTTGGCAGCACCCGTTTCTGCACTTCTTTAAGACAAAGCACACAGCCCTTTCCTTTTTTCTGGACGCTGCCCAAGGCAGGAGAATGCTGTTTGCTGTAGGTGATGTCTCCACCCAGTTCCTACCAGAAGCGACACGTTTGCAAAGTCAAAAAGTCACACTGCTCTTGAGGCCTCTCTAAACACCAAAAACCAATTTTAAAATAACTGTGATCCCTTTTCTCCCAGCTGTGACCCTTGCCTGTCTTCAGTAACCCTTCCTGCAAGAACTTTGTTTCTAAACCACCCAGAGATGCTTGGAAGGGCGCAGAGGAAATGCAAACTTACTTCCAAAGGGAGCAAGGTCCCAAAACCACCAGGCAGACTTGGACAGTTAAAGCACCGACAGGCTGGTACATCATTTATTTAAATTTGTTGCCAGGGCTTGCTTTTTGAGAAACAGCCCAGCTGGTGTCATTGCTCTGGGTGCCCTCAGCGTCGCCGGGCCAGACACGCTGCTGGACACCCAGCCGCTCGCTCCGGCAGAAGTGTGCCGGGCTGGAGCGCAGCTGGTGGAAGGAAGCCGTTCTCTAACCTGGCTTCCCCGGGACAGACAGACAGAGCTGCAGGGAGAATTGGAAACGTGCAGCTCCCTTCTGGTCTCCTGGCTGTGAGCAGTGGAGAGGCTCTGTAGGAGCAGCGGTTTCTCAAAGGCAGGGCTGGGGAGGAAAACGTGTGAGCTCAGGAAGAGCTTGTGGTTGTGAGTCAATGTGTCACAAAGCAGTATGCGAGGTGACACTCAGACCGATCTGAACTAAAGGCTTCCTGCCATCAAAATACCTCTCTCGTGTCACACTTGAAGCAAACCGTGCTCAGCACAGCCACGCAGCAACACCTCGCCTCCAACACACAACGGAGATGTGCAACTTGTTGCAACAAGTCTGATGGTGCAAACCCTTCTGGTCTTGGTGCCACAGCACCTACAACACACCCACAACCACACCTCCCCCAGACTTACAACCAAGTCTCCCCCCTACAACCAAGTCTTCCCCTGGACTGTGATACAGCAGTTTATTAGTATTTTTATGACTGCTCTGGTCACCTTTCTCAACCCAAATCACTGCCTGAATGGGGTGTCTGCGATCAGCAGAGCCATTCTCAACCCGCCCTGCCACCACCCTACTGCTGCTGAGCCCTGCCAGTAGTGTCACAACATCTGTGAGCTTTTCAGTTCCAGGATGATCTCATTTTAGACAGCCTTAACTGGCCGTGTTAACCCAGTTAGTAAATGGTGTTTACCCAGTATATTGAGTCCTCGATTGTGCACACCTAGGCGTGCCCTGCATTAACAGAGAGAGGAGAGTTTACACTAGAATTTGGAAGTTGATTTAAAAGTCGTGCTTGCTTGATGTACAAGTCCACGGTGTGAGTTTATGAGCAAGGCAGAGAGGGTTTGAGCCCAGTGAGGGCTGCATTGCAACCATCGCCTCTGAGACGTGAGACATCCAACCGACCGAGCAGAGAGGAGATAGCATCGAGGGCAATACTGCAGGGAGTAAACCTAATTTCATGCCTATTATGTTGCCAAGAGCTGGAGGGACAGAAGATGCTATAAGGTGAACATATTAGCATAAGATAACATCACTCATGCTGGCAGCCCCAGAAAGGAGAGAGCCTGCAGCCAGGAGTAGCCACGTCCAAACAACTGAACACCCTGCAGATTCGTTGTGAAATAAAGACAAGGTTAAGGAGAAGATGATTCAACCTAATTCAAGGACAAAGACAGGACTTCAGGACAGCAACGGTCCGAAATAGAAGAGCCCAGCATCTGTTCGGAAGAATAGACAAAAAATCCAGCTGCTCCATCAGAGAGGCAGAGGTCCGAAACAACCCACGCAGAGATCCCCTCCCCACTAGTGCTTTGACTTCAAAATGCAATCGCCAGGAGTGGAGCGAGAGAAGGTGAGGAATGCTGTCGATGGGATGCACGCCTGGGGATGGGCCGGGAACACCATCGCCGCAGGGATGGGAGGAAGGCTGTGAGTGAGGGTACAAAGCAGTGACGGCTCTGCCTTGTAACGGAGAAAACAAACACACCAAAGACTTTAACCGAGAGAAAGCTGCTGCGAGTTTCTACCCAGCATCCAGCACTGCTGCCACCGAAATCAGCCAAACCCCAGCAAGGCAGCCCCAAAGCCAGAGGCTGTGTTGTGTTGAGAGGCTGTACTCAGGCATGCGTGCACCCATCCAAGGGGATCCCACTCCGGCATCGCCCCTGCGCTCACCTGCAAACAACCACACACAGGCAACAAGAAACGAAACAGCTTAATAACGGAACTACCTGCAACACCTCCCTTTGCTGGGCTCGTTTGCTTCTGGGATGTAAAAGGAGAAGCCTCAAATGCATGTGAGTCCGTATTTCTATGTATACAAATAACTCACCAAATAACTCTGGTGAGAACTAGGAAAGTTAGCAGGCACACGATCGCAGGAGCATGCTGCAGCGAAACAACCTGAATAGAATTGATACGATTTACTGAGAAAACTAAGCTCAACGTTCCTCCAAAAGCCACAGATCTTGCTCCTGAGGTTTCTGTGCCATAAATCCCATTAGCGATAGGATTTACATGTTGAGATGAGGAGAGGTAAAGCGGGGTTAAGAAAAAGATAACACAGATGCTACTTCACCAGCCCCAGCTAATTTTCATGCATTTCTGGTTTTAGATAAAGGGCCTTCCATCGGTTTTTGTACGAGAACAGTAATGCGGGGTATTCAAAAGGGCTGCAATACACCGCTTTCGTGGCTAAAGCCGCCCGCTTTCCGAACACGCATCCTCAAGGAGCACAGCAGGGAGCGGGGATGTGCGTTCAACGGCTCTGCTACCAGACTCAATCTCTTCCCGAGACCTTTCTCAGCTGAAGCTTTGGGGCAGACGATAGGACGAAATGATTTTGAGTGAAGCCCTTACTTGCTAATTGCATTTTGTACTATCAATGGATTATGCTGAGAACTAAGCAGGAGCAGACAAATTTATTCTGTATTACAGCTATTTCAGGGAGTTATGGTGAACACTGCACTCCGCACAGATTGAGCAAATCTTTCCTTTTTCAACAAGATACTTGAACTTATCCTTATCTTAAGGGACAAGATTAAGGCTTTGTTAAAGCTGAGCACATGCTTAGTGCTTCACTGAAAACAGATGAGCTGAAAAATATCTTAAAGTGTTTAACAGAACTGCAGCAACCAGGCTGGCTGTTTTCACAGCCCCATAAACTAGATATTAGAAAAAAAAAGAAAAAGAAAACCAAGAAAAGGAAATCCACTTCAGCTGTGATAAACTGAACCCGGGCACATGTACATACCCCAAAAAGCAACTACAGCATCTCACAAGCTAAAACGAGCTCCTCTTTCCCAAGAGTGTCAAGTATCTGTGAAAGAGGAATGCGAGCTGATGTTTCTTTTACTCAAGTGATGAAATTATAATGCTATTTTTGAAAAGTTTATATAAAGCTAAGTGAGCAGGATAATCCCAGCCCCTTACAACAAACCTCTGACATTTTATAATGCACGCGAGAAGGGAAGTGTAATCTCTCTGAGCACAGCTCTGGCATAGCTCTGTCCTCCCGTGTCCTCCCCGTCACAAACTGCTTGGCTCTGAATCACCGCCTGCCCCTCACTGCACTTCCCTGGCACAACCTTGAGGAAACTTTTGTGTAAATCTCTGCAAAATCTGAAATGCAAGTCAAGTTGCTCGAATTAGCGTGTAAAGCAACATCCTCTCAGGGCCCAGTCCTCCAGCCAGGTATTGTGCTGCCTTCACTGAAACAAGCAGGTGAATTTTCCAGACTTCCCTGAAATCAGTGGTCAAACCTACAAAACACAAGAGGCGAGCCCTGTCAGTCCATGGGATGGCAGCCGAATCTTTTTGTGAGCCAAATAACAGATTCTCTTGCTGCCCCTACATAGCCTCAGCACAAAACCAAGCCCTTCTGGCCTTTCTGTTCATTCGTATATGAGCAATGTGGAAACCAGACAAGGATAACTCAAAATGGAGCTGCTGTTGGACAGCTTCCCTGGGGCTTTTGCAGAGCACAGGCTCCTTTTAGCTTTTCCCATCAGACAGACTTTGCCCCATGCCTGGGACAAGACTTCACCCCCAGTGATGGAGAGGCTCTCCCTCTCTCTGCCCCCAGCCACCCCCCAGCTCTCTGAACACCAGAATGCAGGATTTTGTTGCATGACTATAAAATGGTGAATTGCACAGGCCAGGAAGGATTATTTATTTCGTTATTCATTCCTCAGCGCATGCAAAGCCAAATTCTGCCTGTCTCCTGGGACCGCATGTGAGAGCTAAGGGCCGCGGACTGGTCACTGGGGCGAAGTCCCCAGGTATTGTCGAGTGGGTCATTTTATTGTGCAAATAAACCTTCCTGAAGCTACAAATGAGGAATACGTTTGGGACAGAGGGTTTACCATTGCACAGCAGCATTCTGAAAGCATGCCCACCTGCCCCTTCTCAACAAAAAATACTAATAGTGAGGCACTTCAGGTGCCTGCCAAATCTTTATGCATCGTGTTAGAAAGAGTCATCTGGAGAGGTCCCTCTTATCTCCCATTTCAAGCACTCTTCTCAGCTTTTCACCTCTTGTAACCAAGGATAACACCTGAATGGTCCCAGGCACTCTGGTCTGTTCTTGGAAAGCATCAGGTTGGTTTTCTTTCAGCTTTGTTCCTCTATTCCCCTTTCTTCCCATAATGCCTGTTCCTCAGCCTCTGCTCACCTTATTCCCAGGGAACAGGATAACTAGTCATGCAGTGACTGGCACATTTCATCATTTTTCCCTGGGAAGGAAACTCCTCCCTGACACTGCAGCACTGTGACACTGGGTAGCACTGTGGTACCATCACACCTGGAGAACACGGTCCAGCTTCGCCCTTGTGAAAGGGGTTTAGTCACTGGTGTTGGTGGATTTGCACCCACTTACATCCTGGGCTCAGTTTGTGCCTTAAAAGTCACGTGCTAATTTTATAACGATTCCCTCCCTCACCCCTCTGCAGCCTGGCTGTTTAAAGAGGAGCATCGCTGGGCTGCTCGTCCTGGAGGATGCTGGTTGCTTCCCACCCGAGATGAGGCCAGGGGCACATCTGGAGGCTCCCAGGTGGTCCTGGCCCTGGTGGGCATCAGCCTGACAGCCCCTTGCAGCCTTGAAGGTCCCCCAAGGCACCAGCACCCACTGAAAGGTGCCACCAGTCCCAAGACCATTTCTAGCAGTGCAATGTGACCACGCCACAGGAGCACCCACTGTCCTGGCTGAGCTTTCTGTTTGCCGTCTTCAAGCCCTCAGGAGGGCTTAACCCTGTTTTCAGATCTAATCCATTAAACAACTGCATTACCCCTACGCAGATTTGCTTTTTTTCTGAACTCCAGCAAAGCTCTGTGTCAACTCTCTCTGTTAGACAAGATTTTTGCAGCGGCCTCGCTCTGAGCACAGATCCTGGCAAAAACTGCCTGGGACAGACAAACCCTCTGTCCTTCAGCATGCCTGAATGTATGCTTGGCAGCTCACCGCAGGAAGCACACCAAAAAATGACATTTTGTGCTTCTCCTGAACCGCATGACCATGTTCTCCAAGCCCTGAATGGTGCAGGAGGCACTATGAGCTGCTGCCACACAGCAGCCTGCTCTCCTGCACAGCCACCAGACCCTCTCGAGGATAAGTAGCACCACCGCTTGACTTTCTGTCCTGGAGCGCCTTGTTACCTCCCCAGGGTGAGAAACTCCAACAGCACTCGTAGCTACGCAATAGCCTACTCTTTACCCATGGCCTGATCAAAATGAAAAGGGAAGACAGTCCACAGAGAGTCTTTTGCTATTTTCTCAAAGCAGAAGAGGGTCCTTTCCCAGGACTCTTGCAAACTAAGGAGTCACCCCAGTCCCTTCTCCGCTGTGCTTCCAGCTCACGTTCAGCCCTGACTGCAAATGCCCAGTTAGGCCAGGAACAGGCAAGAGTTCAGCAACAGGCAACAGCATCCTCAGCTTCACACCCATTAATGCTGGAGCAGGTCATGTCACGGCGTGAGCACGATGCCAGCCCCACCGGGCTGAGGGGTACGGCCCCACTCGGGGTGCAGGGGCACCAGGGCACGGGAGGTGCAGGCAGCAGCAAACCATTTCATGCATGCTGAATCCCCGTGCTGTAACTCTCCCCGCTTTCCTTGCATCTTTCTTGGAAGAGTCAATCAAACCTCTGCACCCTTCCCTGGCAGGTGATGCTTGCCTTTAGCCAAACTGCTAATTCTCACCCAATAACCCATTAAGTAGTTCTTTGCCTTCACTTTGGTCCAGGTTCAAATCAGTTTTCAAAATACTGAAGGTTTGGTTCCAGTTCAAGGACAGAAGCCCCAAAGCCCTAGCACTGCTTTCCAGACTGAGCTCTGGACCGTTCTGCCATCGGTCCAAGACAAGGTCCTGCACAAACCTGCACGCTCCCCTCTCCGGCAGCCTGCCAGCACTCTCGCTCGCAAGGGTTTTTAATACCCTGAGAAAACTGAAATAACACAGAGATGGAGTGATTCTGCAGTCAGCAGGATGACGCTCCAACACTTCTTAAATAAAAGTCCTCAAGTTAGAAAAGCGTCCTGCAATTCCACAGACTTTTACAGCAAAACCTCCAGCCGCAGAGCAGAATCCCCAGTTTCACCCAGTGACCAGACGTAGGCAAGGACAGAGCCTTTCCTTCCCCTCTGTGCTGCTCTTTTGAGTGGTGCTTCAAGGACAGCAGGTCTGCAGAGAAGAAAAGAACACTTTCTTTTGACCGACTATTAACATACATGAAAGTCCTTTCACAAGATACGAACTCTAGAAGCTGCTGTACGCTTTTCACAAATTGTCTGCTGTTAAAAAATAATACAGGCAGAGGAGTCCTGCCTCCAAGCCAGCGGCAGGAGGTGGTCAGTGTGCTGGGCTGGTCTGAGCTCGAGCAGGGAGCAGCAGCAGCCTGCACCTAGACCCTGTCAAGTGCAAATGATTCCTCTGCTTGTGCACACTCCTCACATCAACAGCGTGGGGGCAAAAGTAATTGCAGTCGGGGCAATAAGAGCGCAGGTTTTAAAGGCTGAGAGATAGATGCTCTGAGGGTGTAAATCAGCATCCATCCACTGGCTTCGGCAGAGTCAGTGAAACTCACCTGTTTGAGGACTTGGCTGGATGTTTATCCCAACCATCCAGCTGCTACAGGCACTGCAAATTACATTTCAACAAAGCCCACCGGGCACAGGCTTTGTGCACAAGAGTTAAGGCATCTTCACTGAGGTGCAGAAAACCCACCCAAATCTGCACGGGGCTTATTTCATTTTTTTTTCACATCATGACCTCAGCTAGGTATACACCAACTTCATGTTAATGGAAATAATCTAAAAGCAGCCTGCCAGCATGTTGAATTGCCAGCGTCCATTCAGTGCCCTCAAGCCAAAGAGCTCCGGCACTGGATTCAAGGAGCCAGTATGGTTCCCAGCCTCCCTGCACCTGAGCATCTGAGTGACCAACACGGAGGCCCCAGGCAGTGATCTGCACGTAACAGCTATCCTAACCCAGCTCATCTTCTGGAACAGGGCATCTGGCAAAGGAGAACAGAGCCCCTCTGCCTTGCCCCCACCCTCCTACCACGTTTTCAGGTCCCCCCAAAGCCCTTCGATATTAAAGATCAAGCTGCACGCTTCTTCCATCTATACTAAACAACTATCTGTGTGAGACAGAGACAGCCCATCAGGCCTCAGGTCTGTTCAGGGATCTGTTTCTGGTTTGCAGCTTTATTATATGCATTACATCTTTGTGGACATTTCTGTGACCATGTTCAGGATCTCTCCTCTCTGTACGCACACGCTCCTGCTGTGAAAGGCAGGCAGCACCTCTGCCGCCTCTGCACTCGCTCACCGGGCGTTCAGTACTGAAGAAAGTGATTCTCCGATATTCACTTCCAAAGTAATTGGACAAAATAATTATAAGAAAGATTTCTTCCGGGCCTACGCAATTCTTCAAAGCCGGGAGCGTACGAATAGTCAAGCTGAAATTAAGCATGCAGCAGTTTAAACCATCTGAAAGTTAATTTTTCCATACGGCATCAGAAGAAACTTGCTCTCCCTCTCCAACCTCGTCTGCTTTTGCAAGGGAATTTCTTGTCCAGGTGAAGCACGTAACCCTGCTCTGGGCTGTGCACCACAGGAGCTGTGCGTTCAGGGCAGCCAGCACTGCCTGCCACGCTGCCGGGACAGCCGAGCTGCTGGTGGGCCAGGGACTGCCTCCCTCAAACATCACACCACGGGCCAAATCCTGCCTGCCACCGGCTGAAGCCACGGCTACCTCGAGCAGACGAGGGCTGAAGAGTTAGGCCCAAGGTATATCTGGTATCTATGGCCTAGCAAAGAAGGGAAGGCAATTTTTTTTTTCTTTGAACTTACAAACAGAGCAGAAGACGAACCCAGCAGGAAGAAATTCCAGCTCTTTTCTTTTAATTGAATATAGATCCGTAACATCCTGCTAAGTCTAATGGCTAATGCAAGCGCCAGGAGGCAGCTTAAATACACTTCCCAAGGGCAGGGTATGTTATGATCATTACATTTAAAAGTCACTGGCGTCTAAGTTTAAAAACAAAAGCTACACGTATGTTCCCTCCTCCCAGACTTCACCGCGTACCGACCCGCTCCTCCTGACCTCCTGCTAACATAGGGAACCCGATTTTGGAAATGCTCCCAAAGAGAACAGAAATAATGGTGAGTCAGTGATCAGATTTTCAAATGTGATGTGTCAACTCTGGCTCAGGGGAGTCTCCTGGTGTGTTAAACCTGCTGATTGCGGGAATTCCTACAGGTGGGAGTCAAGAAGAGGGATTTCTTCACATCCAGCAGACCAATGACCTCCAACAACTATCAGGTCTCTTCACGGTTTATAAAGAAAGAAAAAGAACATGAAATGTCTTTAATCTTCCTACCATGCAGGGCACTGCATATGCAAAAAAAAAAAAAGTATAAAAAGTAAACTAAATTCAGACATCAAAAACCTGAAGGCCTATGATGATTTTTCATCAATGCATTTTCAATGCATTTTTCAGGTGAGATTAGGGCTGAGTAGTCAAACACGAGTGAAAGGCAGGGAGCAGCACTCACCCAGTCCCCACTGCCAGGTGGAAAACCAGGCCCCACGTTGGCACATGACACGGGTCATGTCACTTAACTCTGAAGCAAAAGAAAAGCAACGTGCAGCTTGCTTTCTAAAAGTTCAGCTGCTTTAAGGAGCTTGCTTTTTTTAAGGAATGGCTGCTCCAGCGCTGTTGGAAAATGGGACTGCGGGGAAACAGCCCTCCCCAGCCGGAGATGGGGAGCTGGGTCGGGCAAAGGAACTCGCTGTCTTTGATGCCATCTACTGGAAAGGTGCCTCCACGACCTGGGACCTGCTGCTCTGCTGGAGACCAAAAAATTACGGCTTTCTCTGATGGGGAGTTGGATGCTGCAAGTGGGATGCAGGCTCAGAAAAGGCTGCCTGGCCAAAGTGATGCTCCAAGGATCCACAGATGCAGTGGGACTTCCAACAGCGCAGCCGAGGTTTTCAGAAACATGGTGTGCTGGTCCCGCGAGCCCACAGACGTCCAGAAAAACCGGGCAGGAAGGCAGAGCCCAAGGAGCGAGCGCTGCCATGGCAAAGGAGGGCAGGGAAAAGGGAGTCCCTGGCCGTGAGGTTCAATCCACAGGAGATTATGGCCCTTCTAGGAGGGGAGAGGAGGGACAGAGCAGCCGTGTAAGGGAGGAAGGGCTTCCTTCACTTGAGCTACAGCCCAGTGCAGGTACTAGTCTCTGAAATGAGACAAAGCTGGGCTGTTGCCTGTGAATGACAAAAGAAGAGAGATTTGGACGGTACGTCTGAAATCCCTGGGATTTTCCCATGAGGATGGACCAAACTTCATCAACTCACTCCATGACACCAACTAGGTTTTCCTCCCCACCCACTTACTTTTTAGTCCACCCTCCAGGCTTATTATAGGAAAAGCAAGGCTGATTTATCTGCTTATTTCACATTTCAATTTTTCTGATGCTGACGCGGTTTCCCCCTCTAACACGCTGGTCAGATGCCACACTCTGCCATAGCCCTGGCACTGTCTGCAGTACCCAAATGACTGGAGGATGCTTTATGCAAACACTCTGCAAGACAGAGAAACAACACTGGGGTGCTTTTTTGAGTCCTAGCTATTTTAGGAGGGCATTAAATACCATATTTAATCTCCTGGGGGGATTATTCAGGGTTTTTTGTGTCTTTTCTTTAAGAATCCCAGCAGATAAGACCAAGACTGGCCCAGGGTTGTTTTTTTTCTGTCCCAGTAATTACAATTTGCAGATAGGAAATCCCTGCCAAGTGTCCCAACTGCATGGCATGTGCTGGCTCTGGATGTGGAGCCAGCATTGACTTGGAAAGCATGTACAGCAATCTCAGTATAAAGGACACTTCTCCCACATTGTCTTCGGAAACGAGCTTGACAACATAGCGACAGCCACGTGGCTTTCTGGAGACAGTGGCTTGTCTTCTCCGTAACAGTCTGGCCACCCTAGGGAGTATATACCCTGCCCTGAGTCCTCCGGCGGTTTTACAGTCATATAGTGCTGTGCCTTTGGAAAGGTCCTCTTTCCTCTCACGGTATGAAAGACCCAGAAAATAAAGAGAGAAAAAGAACTAGCTACCCAGGGGAAGCAGTAAAAGTGATGGCAAACAACATGTGGTTGGTATGCAAATTGCAAACTCAGAACAGATAAACCGAGAGAATAAACTTTTCTCCAATCTCGTGTAATTACACAAAACTTCCCTGTTATTTGTAAGGACAGCAGGCCGAACAAGACAGAGGAGAAGCCCAAGCTAACAACAGATCTTCATATTTCCATGTTGCCTGTATCTCCAACCCAATAAATACACAGTCCTACCAGCTGGCCTTTGCATTACCACACCAACAGGTTGTTCTTCATCGCTATTTGTTGCTCGTTCACATACAGCAGACACATACAGCTCGTTGGACATACAGCAGAACCAAGAGTTTCCAAAGGGAATAACAAACATGCCTGAGAAAGTCACTTATTTGGAAATAAAACCCCTTAGAACAGCACAGATCATTAGGAACTCATGTGGGATTTCTGTGACTGGTGTAGCCCCAAAGCCAGGACCCACCTCCACAAAGGACACCCACTGCTGGTGGGGGCCTCATTCCGCAGCAGGGCAGCTTCCCACCGCGTGCTCCCGAAGGGACATCGCAGGGCACGGTGTCCCCAGGGCAGCAGCGGGAGCCCACCAGGACCCCCAGCACATTCCCGCTCCTGCCCAGTCCCAGGCTTCGGCAGGGACCCACAGCGAGCGGGGCTGCAGAACAGCCCCGTCACATGCAATTGCCTCTTCTTGCCTCCCAGCACAGAAAGAAGCATAAGAGGAAAGCAAGGCAGACACATAAATAAAGAAAGGAATCTGGGGCAAAGACACAGAGAAGGAAAAAAAAATGAGGAAAATGAAAGGATGAACAAAGACTGCATGCAGTAAGGGGAGGAGCTGACCAAGAGAATAAAGGCAAATTCAGTGTATTCTGTTCACGGGGCCACACGTATCTTTGTTTAACAGGTTATGCTGCCTCCAGCGTTCCCTGGGCGTCTGCCACAGAGATCTGGGCTGACTCTCCATACAAACAAACGGCATTGATTAAATTCTATCGCACTCTCAAGGATTTCTATAGGCGTATGTCCTATACTTTTGCAACGCAGAGATCTGGCCAAATTCCCCACAGAGTAATTGCTATAGAAAACTGTTGTTTTACTGCCTACTCAATCTTCTAGGAGTTTCCTATAAAGATAGCAGCTCCTGGATTTACTTGGCAATCAGCCACTTCCCAGATGATGGCCACCTGGGATCAAGTACGTTTGCTAACCGGCCGAGACAGCGCTGAATACGGATGCAGTTTGCGCTCAATCCAGTCCCAGCCAAATACCATACCGCAACCCTCACATCCAATGCAGAAATACTCAGGCAAGACAGTAACACTCCCGGTTGCTTTTCGTTTCTTGTCACCTCTTGCAGTTGAGTGGCTGGTCCCGTCAACGCCGCCTGCCAGGCTGCCTTGGAGGAGAAGAGGAACGGCTGGTAATCGAGTTAGAGAGCACTGAAAAGGTCAGGCAGAAGTGAGAAGCACGCTGCCAATTACTCTCGTATACAGGTTGTTTCATGTCTCCACTGTTTGCAGTGCCCTCGCAGAGGGCTGCGAGATGCGGTTTCTCTCCAGCCACTCTCACAGGACCATGGACTTTTCCATTCAGAAAACACAGGTGCACGTGAGCTGGAACAAGCACTGCAGCTTTTCTGTATGTTTTTTCTTGAGCGCTGTTATCTTGGATAAAACCCACCTGGCCACGTGCATGGGTTTTGCTGGGAGTGTAGCGGGGCCCTGGAGGACAGGCTGGGCTGGGCTGGCACTCTGCTTTCAGCCCCAGATTCCTCTCCGTCTACAGAGCCCAGTGATGGTTTGGTTTGCTTTTCCCCCACACCTCTCCCTACACTTTTCCCTCAAGCTTGCAACACAGCCTCGTTCCTCAGATAAAGTCAGGAGAGCCAGTACAGCTCGCTACCAAGGCACCGCGGGGTTACAGCATCCTGCTCAGAAGTGCCTGGAAGGGATGCCTGCGAGATCAGAGGGATATTGAGGGGCTGGAGCGTGTCCAGAGAAGGGCAACGGAGCTGGGGAAGGGTCTGGAGCAGAAGTCTTATGAGGAGCGGCTGAGGGAGCTGGGGTTGTTCAGCCTGGAGAAAAGGAGGCTGAGGGGAGACCTCATCGCTCTCTACAACTGCCTGAAAGGAGGGTGTAGAGAGGTAGGGGTCGGTCTCTTCTCCCAAGTAACAAGTGATAGGACAAGAGGAAATGGCCTCAAGTTGCGCCAGGGGAGGTTTAGACTGGATATTAGGAAATTTTTCTTCACCGAGAGGGTTATCAAGCATTGGAACAGGCTGCCCAGGGAAGTGGTTGAGTCGCCATCCCTGGAGGTATTTAAAGGACGTTTGGATGAGGTGCTTAGAGACATGGTGTAGTGGTGGTTTTGGCAGTGTTAGGTTTATGGTTGGACTCGATGATCTTAAAGGTCTTTTCCAACCTATATGATTCTGTGATTCTGTGATTCTGTGATTCTGAGATGTCCCCGTATCATCCGAAGGGGACTGCGTGGGAATGCAGCATCAGCAGCAAGGAGATCCCTGCTCAGCAACTTCAATCCGTGCAGCAGACAATCTGGGAAGGAGGGCAGAAGCAGTGCATGTGTAGGCACAACGCCAGCGTCAGAGAGGGGATTGAGGGAAGTTTTCGATTGCCCTGGTTTGCCCACAGCTGCCCAGAGATGATTTCTGCCCCCAGGACAAGGGTGTACGATGTTGGGCACTGCCTAGGAGCAGGCAGCCAGCAGCATGCTGGCATCAGGAGGCAGCTGAAGCTGCTGACACTGGTGACGTGCTTGTGTGCACCCTTACTGAACCTAGCAGGAGCAGCAACCGTGCTGGGGCCGGGACAGAGGTCTCCATCTAGACCCCTCAACAACCAGGATTTGGGCTGCTCATGAACCCCTCTCCTTGACCTGCTGACACCGAGCCACCCTGCGTGACAGCGTAGTGACCCACGGCCCCGCAGCGACAGTCGCTGGGACGACACCGGGGAGCTGAGCTGCAGGAAATAGGAGCTGCAAAGCTGTTTATCCATTCCCATCAGATCCAGTCGCTCCTTTCGATCCAGGAAGCATCTGTCTGGATGAAACGATGCTCTGCATTATTATTCAGCGTGGGTAAGTTTTAAACGTTTATATGGCAAACTCCACTGCTTCCTCTTAATTGTCTTTTTCTTTTGGTAACAGGCTGTGCTTTGGCAGGGACAAAGCCCTTGAGGATGGCCATATTAGTACACAAGTGTGTGGGAGGAGGGTGCCAGAAGAAGCAATTTTGAGCTAAATAATGTACACTGCAGCTGGAACGGAGGGTCCAAGGCACTGATGGAAGGCAAGGAGGTTACTCCATCCCCCCGCTCTGCGACCATCCTATTTAACATCTCCTCTAACATGCTTCCCAAAACTTTCCAAGAGCCTCTTAGAGCAACTTCTGAGAAACCCTGTGTTTACGCGACATGAAAACACTCTCCCGAGACACAGCACTGAGAATATTGCCGTAGTGGTTTTTGTAGCTGAAAGCAATCCCAGGTTGGGATTTCAAGAACACCTCTGCCTGTTGTGACTGGGGTGTGCAATGTTTTAAAAGTAATAAAAAACCAGGAAGAAAGCGATACATGTGGGATTTGCAAGACCTTTTTCAGCTCTTCGGGAGTGATGGGAAAGGCTCCCACCAGCTTTAGCTGGAGAGGGACCAGACTGACACATGGCTCTCCAGCCCGGCGAGGCTGCCACGTACGGATGGCACGCTCCTTCGTCCACGGCCGCACCGGAGCCGCTGCACAGCTGGCAGGACGAGCCAGAAGCCACTCCTAAACCTGCCTCTTGCTGCCAGATACCCGGCTTCTATAATTTTTGCCCACACTGCAGCAGGAAACGGGTGAGAACAAAGACCTCTGGAAGTCGCTTTGACTTCCTAACACCTGGAGCAGCTGTCAGCTCTCAGGTTCAACGAGCTGCCTACAAAAGGGTTGAATGTGGAGCAGAGCTGGCACTAAGGGTACTAGCTCTCTATGTTTTGTGTTGCTGTCCCACCATTTTTCTAAGAACGTGCAAAGATTTCTTCCTTCGCTTTGCTCAGGCCAACCATTTCGCAACTCCCAGGCTAAAAAGCACTGACGTTCCCTAATAAACCACTAATCCCGCATCGTTCGACACCTTACCCAAACTCTTCAGGACTTAGATGTAGGCAAAAATGTGAGTCAGACACCAAGGTGAGGGGCAGGCAGGGATGGCAGCACGGGAGCTGGGAGCACAGGACTGTAAAGACACTGCTTCAGCGACCAGGGCACCGAGGCTTCCTGATACACCCCCAAACACGCGTTCAAACGCCTCTTCCCCTCCTGCCTCCCTGATTCCCCGACCCGCCCGGAGCTCGTGGCCTTCCCGGTGACGATGCAGCAGTACCGGTGACGATGCAGCAGTACCAGTGACAACGCACCCCTCCCGTGTGTTCGTATAGGAAGGCGCAGCACACGAGAGCTGCCATGCCAGTTCAGACAGGCAGCCTGATCTAATTGTGCATTCCGCTTTCAACAGTGGCCAGTTTCTGACAGTGGTTTAGGAAAATGTAGGAGATTTTATATTAGAATTTGTGCCCTGAAGGAAAATTGCCTTTTAAACTTTATTAGTGAGAATTTGGCTTGTGTCTTGAAGCACAAAGGCTTACAGTGCTACAGAACCCCTTGGACTGAAACCCTGACTCGGAAGGAGTCAAAGGAAATTTTCCTTCTGTCTTCTTTGGACCAACATTTTCATCTTTCAGGGTTTGTTGTTTGGGTTTTGCGTGTGCTTACAACAACTCTAAAATCCCACAGTGCTTTAGAGTTGAACGGGAAATCAAGGCTATGCATTTCAACTCCTGCAAGGCATGCTGGACTGGAAAAGACAGTTATTTTCATGGTAAGAAAAGAGTAAATATTCAGCCAAAAGGCAGCACAGCTCATAAACCCACAAATGCAGACAGGCCTAGCAATTATGAACTTGCTATAAAAAAGACCAGCAACAGTTATTAAACCCCAGTCCAGGCATTTTCTCCCAATATTAAATGATGGTAGCAAAAGGGCTTCCAGGCCCATAGCTCTGCTCCTTTGCCTGCCTTCATTTTCATGGATTCTGGATAACCTCCTCTCTTCTTTAACAAACCCTGTATTGTCCCAAAGGTATTTTCCTTCTTGCACTGCTATTTCAGCTTCTAGCCGAGGTTTTTGGTTTCAGTAAGACTCTAGGATGGACAGGTGATAGCCATGGCTTCTCATAGGGAAACTGCAGTCAGCTCTCCAATTCATATATGCACTTGCTACTATGACCGTCCCTGCACGGGGCATTTCTGAATACATCTTGCCTCTCCTTACATGCAGGGAAAAAAACACAGAGATGCTGGAAAGAGGAAAAAATAGGCAGCTCCTGAAGAGGGGATGGAAGGAGCTTTGCTCCCTTCCCAACAGCACCAACAGCTAAAGCTGCCTATGAAGGCCAAGTACTTCTCGCCTGCAAAGCAAATGGAAGAAGAGTGTTTCGACTGACTCCGGCTGAATTTTGGCCTGTGACTCCCTGCGCTCCCATCTGCATTCCCGGTTCCCACGGCCTCTGAGCGGTGACAGTGAAAATAACCAGAGCAGCCCATGGGCCGTGCAGATGGACTCCCAAGTATTTAGATTACTAAACTGCACCTCCATAAATCTAGCTGATCCTCTGCCGCAGGAAAGGGTCCGGGGTGTTAAATAAATAGACAGTAAATTTCAGAGGATTTGGTAAAATTGGGATTGTCATTACTTTTCCATTCCAAGAAGACTAATCTTGGTTATAATTATCCCAGCTACATCCAGTCTTTTCAATAGCTCGTACACTGATAAATGAAGCGTTCGCTCTCACAAATGCCTCTCCTTCCCCTGATGTACACAATGTGTTCCAGATGGATGGAGAAACCATTTTTTTCTTTTACACTTGCTAAGCTATTTCCAGGCACCCAGTGGGCCAGAGCACCAGCAGGTGTAAATCAGCAGAGCTCTGCCGATTTACTCCGCTCCTTATAGCGGGTGAGAATCTGGCCCCCTATTTCTAAACTTAAAATAACATATTGCACATAGCTGATCTTCCCTGAGCAATGTCCCATAAATGAGTGCGGTAAGAAAAAGCCCCACCAGACAAACACAAAAGACGGTAATTGCACAAATCACTTTGGGCAGGCAACGCAGCGCCTGCCAGCTCCTGGAAAAAGCCACTTTAATTAGGCTGATTTAAATGCAGACAGGTTTTTTTTTTTTCCTTGCAACTGAGGTCTTTGTACCCGCTTTGTACGCACTGGAGCTGGCCTCAGAGTCCTCAGCCAAAACCTGTCCTTTCGCTCCACTAATGGGAACCAGGACAGAGGGAAGAGCAACCTCAGCAGAGCCCGTGTGAGCCAGCCCAAAGGAGACCGGCACCTCCGACAACTGATGAAGGGAGACAGGGATGCTTTTGAGATGAAGAGGATGAAGAGCGTATTCTCCCTCTGCCCAGCCATGCCGTTGCTCCGTCATGCCCAGGCTTTCCTCAGGGTACTGTGATTTTCTGAGTGCCTGCCCAGGGCCAGCTGGGAGCCCATCTGCAGCAGGGCTGAGCCCACACAGGTGCCCCCACGGTGGCTGCGAGCGGCATTTCCAACACACGTTTACATGTAATGCTCAACTACTTTCAAACTAAGCATGCGAGCAACTGACCCTTCAGCCAGCGTTAGTTTTAACCTCCGTGCCTCTTGTCCCTTAGTGCACAGTTAAGGCAGGATCTCAAAGCTCCGCTCCGGAAATAAATGCATTAATGCTTGTATTTAACTGCCAGAAAGACACGGTAGAAAAACCCACATGGAAACCAATGACTGGCGAGGGGAAAAAGTTGCTCGCTAAGTCCCAGCACATTCAAGGCTGCGTCTGCTCTGCGCAATGGGGAGATGAGGATGCGGCGTGGGGAAGGGGATGTGAGCATTTCAGTAAGGACTGCTCCTCCGAGCAAATGCACAATATGGTTGAATTCATACCGTAACAGTCTTTTAACACATGGTATTTTTATCTGAATATTATCTGACAACTTGTGCTACGTGCAGCAGTGCTGGTCATCACCGTGTGTCTACCAGTGCCTCTGGCCATCGCCTCACAGCCCCTGAGCCTGCTCCCTCTTCCCGACTAAGTTCTCTGCACCTATCTCCAACTCTGTGTGCGAAACTACAGGATGGCTATCTAGGGACGTGTTTTCAAAGAGACGCAGCTTTAAAAGTTTGTGTGCATAAAAATACAGCTTTGTACAAAACTACTGTATCGTGAAGCTCAGGGACTGTTGAGAGCAGGGTGATCAGTCATGCCAAAAACTGCAGGAAGGGACTTTTCAAAGCAAAAGTCCTTTTGCTTTGGTAAAAGCCAACTCCCCACCTCTCTACATAGTTTAAAGATGACAAGGAAGTCGAGTGTTTGCTAGAACATCTTAACCAGCAAGGAAAAATAAAGAACTCCATCTGCAAGAATAAAAGCCAGCTCTTCTAGCGTGTGCCCTGCTTTCATTTATGTCAGCTCCATTAATGCCCCGTGAAACGACGGGTCTGCAACGGAGCAGCTGACCTACAGCGGGACTGGCATCCACTGCTGGCGTACACAAGATTTATTCCAGCTGTTTAGGTTTAGGTCCCTGCTTTTCACACGGTTACTCCACTTAGGCTGTTCCTAACAAAAAGTATCTGGGATCAAAAGCTAAAAAGTTTCACAGTCTAGTTGCAAATAGAGATTTGTTTCTCAGTAAGAGAGGCTTCAAGCTTTCACATAAAAAATGGGTAAAACACAGAAAAACTGTTCAAACCCCTCTCTGGAGGTACTGCGTATACTTAACCCTAGTATGGGAAGTCAATTCCTGACCCTACCTGGGCTATCATCTGCCTTCCATGGGCTCAGTCGATGCCAATGAAACACCTTTGCAACCACAGCCTGGTCATTTCCCACCAGACAAGCAGAAATATCCTCATGCTTAGTCAGACAAATCTTACCCAAAGGCTGATGCAGTGAAAAGCAGCTCGTCTGCGCCTGTTGCTGTGGCAGATGCCTATAAACCAGACTGTCTGCAGTAAGAGTTTCACTGCTGTGATGATCTAAGAGCATGAAAACCCCAAGAAGGGCTGGCATGCCTGAACACTTTTCTCAGTCTCTAACCAAATCAATTGGTTTCATATTAAATTAGACATTGATATGGTAAAATTCTTTCCCTCTTTTCATTATCATTGTTGGTTAAAAATGCCCAGCAGTATGCATGAAGTCAGCTCTTGACATAGTGTTTATACAGAAACAGGAGTTTTTTCAGCTTCACTTGGGACTCAGAGACAAAACACTGCCCACGGTTGTGCTTTAGGCATCTTTGCTATAACACCATTATAAATATGTAATGAGAATTTAGAAGGCAGAAGGAAGATAGATAATGGAGACGCCCCATCTAAATATCACACTTAGCTCTTACCATCTGAAAAGAGCTACGAATTCCAGCGTGCACTCATCAACACCGAGGTAAAGGTGTCCTCGTCAGAGGACGAGCACAGGAGTCACTTGGCAGCATCCAGGGGGAAAAAGATGTCAAGTTCAGAGGAAAACTGCCTACCGCATTTTTACACACTATCATTTTTAAAGAAGACAAAGAAGCTCAGTACAGAAATATGAGGAACTTAGTTCAAGCAATTTGGATTTAGAACAACAATAGCAAGGTCATCCATGCTACTTGAGCACAGATTTTTATCAAATCCCTGAAGGTTAGCCTGGGCAAAGCTGCTTTCAAATATCAGAGAGCTGAAATCAAGGGAGGTCATTCAGTACCTGGCCATCTTGGACACCTCCATGGCCACCGTGAGCAGTATCCATGCACTTGCAAGTCTAAATCATGCAGGCTCAAACCACAACCATGACTGATATCACCAGATATCACTGGGTGGGCTGATGGTCAGAACCTCGACTGTAGCTCAATACTTTCTAGAACACCTAAAAGGAAAGAAAACTGTCATATTTATGGAACAGGCTCTGCCCGAACGGGACCTTTTTTGCTCCTGTCATCTCCCCTCGAGTTATACACGGACAACGCTCTCCAAACCCTTTTCCGACATGTGGCTCTGATCCTTCTCCTCCATCTTCAGTTCTTTTCTTCCCCATTCCCTCCTTCCCCTGATTCACGGCCATGGCGAACGTGCCGCCTGATTATCTGTTGACACACACTTTTAGCGCTCCTGCATGGAGAGCAATGAATTTGGAAGCTTTTCCAACTTCCCCTCCAGATGATGTCACCCTGGGCAGGCGCCAGGCTGGGTTACGAGTGAAAATCCTTCACTTCAGGGTCAGACATCCTCCTATTTTTAGGCCTGATTTCAGTGTCACGCAGCCAACAGCCGAGCTGAACAGTTCACGTTATTCAGCTGCAAACGCCTGCTGGGGTTCGAACAAAGCTCAGCTTTGTGGCAGGTGAAGGGGCTCTGCAGCACAGGAGCCCCTTTTAAAGGCAGGCGGCAGCTGCTTTGCTCGGCACGGTGCTCCAGCGGTTCACGCCAAGCTGAAGCTGAAAACCACTTCAAGCTCCCTCCCACCCTCCACAAACTGCAACTGTAAATCCAAAACCAGGGTCTGAATTTGATCTGGCGCTGCCGACCACTGCTGGCTGCGTCCTGCCCCATGTAGCCCTCTGGAAATTTGCACTGTGAGAAACCCGCCTCCTCCAGTACAAACTGGGAGCTGGCAGGGTCCCAGGGGATGGGGAGGGGGACGGGGAAGAAGGGCCCTGCGGCCGCAGCGTGCAAAGCACAGGGTATTGTGCAGCCCCGAGCCTCTGAGCTAACATACGCCCACCCGGCTCTGCTAACTCCATCACCCGGCCGTGCCTCCCCACTCCTCCCCAAATTCTCTCTAGTGGCGAAATAACTCTTTGCTTTAATTTCCTTACTCACAACACACTAATCGGCCAATACCTCTGTCGTGCTTTGGTCATCTAAGCAAGTGATGTGTTGCTGCGGGGGGAGCTGGTCCCCCCATGCCCAGCCTGGGCAGGGGGCAGAGGAAGCTTCCCCAGAGCACGTCCAGCCACCCAGGCCCCGGCGAGCTGTCCTTACAGGCAATGCAGAGCAACAGATGCTTCTGGCACATGATCCACCTCATCTGCTTAAGGATGAGAGGACTTACACCTACAGGTGTCCGGCTCTCTCTGCAAAGGCAATCCAGGGGGACCGGCTCGGGTGTTTGCCCTGCTGCTGTCGGAAATGGGGCAGGATGAGTCCCAGCCCTTCTTCCTGCAGGAATGCAGCCACCATCTGCAGCGGCGCAGAGACGTGCACTGCACAGCCAAGCTTCCCACCTAGGCACAGACCGTGCAACCCTGCTTACGTGCAGACTGACGGCGGTTACAACGGGTTGGGCGTGAGTGGAAGCTGGAAGGGCAAACCTGACACCCCCTCCTCCCTGTACACCTCGGGGGCACTCAGAGTGCAACTGGGAATGGAAAAGCAACCAGAGCTGTGAAATAAAAGCATACACTGGCATAAGTAACATGTAAGAAACATGGCCAAGATCACCCTCCAAAATGACTGGAGTGAGTCTCTGAAGGCATCACAGAAATTATATTCACAGGGGAACGGGCCTACAGCCCGAGAGCAGCATTTAGCGGAGTATTAGACCCAGCTGATTATGTGGGCCCAGCTCGGACTCAGTCAGAGCAGAGTTAAGGAGAAAAGGAAAAAGCTTTTGAGATGAGCTGCAGGTCGATACGAAGAGCAACGGCGCGTGCAGTGGCTGCAGCCGGCAGCCAGCCGGGGCTCCCCGGCCCTGCTCCCCACAGCCCCGACACCCATCGCTGTTTTTAGGGAGGCCAATGGCTCGAGTTTAAAGGCTTGACACAGGACGCAGACCCCATGCAACAGCACCAGCCCCACATGCTGAATGAGCTCATCTTTCGGCAACCTGCGAGCGCACGGGGCTGAGGTGTAACCGTATACGCTGCTGACAATGACTGAAAACCACAGACAAGTAAGACTCGTAATCATTTCAGGGCAAAGTGTGAACATGAGTCACGTCCCAGCACCAGCTGCAAGCTGTCTTCATCCCCAGCAAAGGGCACTGCCCGGCACTGGTGGCGGCGGGGGACTGCTGCTCCTCACCCAAGCCCCTTTCCTCACGTTACGCTCTCACTCCTGCCGCAGTACGCGAGCACTCACGTATGGAGCCATCAGTTTCCCAGCGCTTGTAGAAGACCTAAAGCTGGCACTGCTTTATTTTTAACACCAGGCGAGTCACATCATGCCTCCCAAAGGGGATGAAAACCAGCCACCAGCCCGAGCCCAGCAGAAGCAGCTGGAGAGGGAGCATTCCTCCTGTCTTGCCGCTGCTCCCTCGGCCTGAGCAGGCGGGCAGCCCCGCTCCCACACACCTCAACAAACACCCATCTCCGTCACCTCTGCGGCTGCTGGAAAAGCCACATGCCTGCAGCAGGGCCCCAGCACAGCTCTGGGACCAGTCGCCATGGCTGGTGGTCCTCTGAGCACCGCTACAACAGCATGGCCGTGTGCCCGAGCTGACGGTGATACAAACACAGGGCCCCTCAAGAGCAGAAAACACGCCGGGGACTAGCCAGCCACTCTGGGTTTGTTGGTTAAACCCACTCTTAGAAGAAAAAACAAATGTGACTAGATAAGCCTGCAGGTGACCCTCCAGCATCCGCGGGCCATGCAGCACAGCATTAAAGCATGAATACTGGGTTGTTTTGTGCTTGCAGGGTGCCGGCACAAGGTACTGCTCCAGCACCGTGGCTCCCGAGCATGTTTACAGTACGAGTAAGAGCCCAAGCCAGAAGATTAAATTTCAGATACTGAACCATTTGCTCCGAGGGAGTTACATCAGCAGCTGACTTGGCCTGCCTCTCTCTTGTTTGCTTCTCTCTCCCTTTGAAAACAACGCTCTGCTTTGGTTTTATCAGTCAGAGCGGTCTCCCCTTCTGCCACACTGCCCGTGCTGCTCGCTGAGAGGACTCCGCGCACCAAGCGAGCTGGGATGACATTTAACTACAGGAAAAAAATACGCAGAGAAGAGGAACCTGTGTTTTAAAAAAAGGAAATCTCTAATGAAACCACAATTGTGCAGCTGTCCCAGCTCTGCCATTTCTGCAGCACATTTCAACATGCTCATTAGCATTTTTAGGGAAATAAAGTAGTTAGCCATTGGTATGGTATTCATCACTGCTGTCAAATGTCGAACAAGCTAATACAGCTCAGCATTCTGCAAGTGACAAGTGTTGAGAAACACTGCTGCGCTCGGCCGGCTCCCAGGACTGTGGAATTCTTCTCCTGCAGCCTTACGCTGGCACTGAGAAAAGGCCCCTAAAGATAAAAATAAGCAAGGACCTGCTGCCTGTCCTGCCTCTTAGACTGCGCTGCTCGGGCTCGTCCCAGGGAGGGAGGCTGGGGGTCTAGCAGGAGCTAGAGGTGGGTCTGCCCGACCAGGAGCCTGCGGGTCCCCTCGGACAGGCGGCTCGGGGGAGGCCACGGATGTCTGCAGTGACAGCGGGTGCTGTGCAGGAGGGGAACACACTCCGGAGAAACCCTGGAAAGCCCCTGAGCTGCCTCCTTTCAGGCAGTCCAGCCACCACCACCTCAGCCCATGAATTATGTATCTGCGGGGGGGAGAGAAACACAAACTCGTTGGACAAGCAGCTGCCAAGGGCGCTGGTGTTACTCATGCAGACGGACAAGTGTACGTGGCCGTGTTAGGTGGAGGAAGGCTGCCAGCCCAGGCTGGCATGTGCTACCAAGACAGCAAGGAACCAGAGCAAAAGAGAAGAAAACCAAAATGGCCATTAACTTTGGATGCTTTCCAGAGAGGGTCGGGAAGCAGTTTAGTCCCACACACCAAGCCCACCTAAGCCACGTGCCCTCCCAGGTCCCACGGCCTCTTGCGTCTAGTAGCTGACACTGGTACCACCTCCTCCTCTTTCAGCCCTTTATTTACCAATGTCAGAAGAGGAGAAATGGAAACCTTTAAGGCAGATGTCTCTGCTACTGCATGCGTCGTGTGGATGTGAAGCAAGAGGGGAAGCAAAACTGCAGCACAGGCTGATGCAGTCACTACCATCTTGATTTGCAAAATGCAAATTGCTTCCTTTCATAAGTGTTTGAGATGTGACAGTTGATTAGAGTAGGACTGCTAAGGAAAAGTCAGTCGTCAGAAAGGTAGAGAGCAGAACTGTCGAGACTGCTGTGTAATATTGCTTTTCCTCACTGACCTGATACATTCCTCCCTTATTTATCCTTGCCCCTACTCTCATCACAGACTGATCTCTTTTCTGATACTCAGACTGGCTTTTTCAGAACAGCGCATGAGCATACATACAGCACCTAGCATGGCTATGTCCTGAACACACTCTGCTTCCTCGAGGTTTATTATGGTACCAACGAATAAATTAACCTGCTAATAAAAACACCCCAGAACTCCCATTTCTCTTTTAGACTGAAGATAATTAAATTACACACTAGCTACAACGTAGCAGACCTCTCTATTCCCCCTTGCTCCTTTCAGGTGTGTTTTAGCTCAGGTATAATCTACATTTAGAATAGAATAGAATAGAATAGAATAGAATAGAATAGAATAGAATAGAATATTGAAAATATTCTCAGTTGAAAGTTCAGTTGAAAGGGACCTACAACAATCACCTAGTCCAACTGGTATTTCTAATATCAAATAGTAACTTTACTGGAAAGTAAACACTTGGCTATGTTCAGTTAAGGAAACAGAAATACTCAAGACACACAAAAGATGATTCTTTAGAGTCAGAGGGTAAAATCTTCTGCTTCCCAAGTTCACCATTTGTAGTTCAACAATAATGTATTTCCAATGCAATTCATTATTTTGCATTGGCTGTACCCTACGCTGAAAAGTGGATGGTTGGATTATAACAGCACACTACAGCGGCAAGAATTTAAACCTTCTCATAGGCCACTCATTCCTAAAGCACCAGATACTAAAACTGTAATTTCTGTGTCTGGACATTTGAATGTACTGGGAAAATTTAAGGCTGTCATTAGATGAGTATGCATATGCTAAGGCACTGCAGTATTTGCTCTGAACTTCCTCTACAAAGGTGATTCAAAGATTACAGTAACTAAATTGTGGTCAAGAAATTGATAAACACATGTGAAGATCCTCACGTGGACAGAACAAACTGTGATTTGAATGTGTAATAAATGGTGAATAAGACTATGCCTTAGGATTGACTGCAATCAGCCGTCATGCTAAAATGAAAACCGACTTGCTGACACTAGGCTTTAATAAACATTGCTTAAGATGTTAACTAACATGAATTATAATACAACTTTTTACAGAGTAAATATGGGTTGGAAGTCTTGTCATTTAACACTTGAAACAGGCTTAATTATCAGGACTGTGAGGCCATCAAAATGCCTCTCGTTCTGTTTCAGCACAAAGGGAGTGCCTCTGCCTGTTCATTCTCATTACGCACTTCTGGTATGCTCCATCGAGACCCAGGAGATGTGAACAAACTCATAAAATTGTTCGTGCTGGCTGTGGTTAGTAGTGCAGTGAGCAAGAAAGCGAGGGTGGAGGGATGCTGCTTCTCTGCTGAGCAGTAAGATGTGACTATTTCTTCGCAAAAGGTGTCATGAGCTTTCATTTACTATCACAGTGACAGTTGTGAATTTATCTATGGGTGGGAATCTTTTTTGTTAAGAATAATTTAGTAACTTCATTTAGGAGGTTATTATAAAGACCCACCCTGTTTTTCTCAATCCTTAATCAGTTGACAATGGCAGCCTAAAAGACCTTTCCTCTGTCACAGCTTTTGTCTCGATCACGTCTGGATTTTTCTCCTGGCAAGCCGATTTCCTATAAATCTGTACAAATTCCGTGTTTTCTTCAATCAGATAAGAGGAATAGATCACAAGCCACTTTATTAAGAAAGTCAGGATAATTATTCTCAGCGGATAATTATAAAGTGGGGAAACTGAAGAACGGCAGCATGAAGTAACTTGACCCAGTTCTCTGGAGAACAGTGGCAGAGCTGGAGAGAGACGGCAGCTCTCACGGGCCTCGATCCTTTTATCCTCCATCCCTGCGGTACCCTTTATGTCCATAACGAGGCAGCTCAGGGGTGTTGCAGTATCACCCGTGGCCGTGAGATAAATCCCTAATCAAACAAAGAAAACCTCACATGGGCACTGAGAAGGGATGAACCCATACTGCCAGACTCTGAAACCGTTTCGGAGCCCACAGATGAGCGGGGGCAGTGGGTACCACTGCCATGAATACTCCTGGCTACCACCGCATGCCAGCGATGGAAAGTTCTTTACTTACAAATCAAGACCTGTAAATAACAACAAGGAGAAAGGGGTAAGTAATTCTTCCACCCTGCCAAGAACCACCTGCAATTTGACACACTGACGCACCTGAAAGCTGTTTCCGACTTTACGGGGAGACAGCTGGAAAAGCCTCAAAGTAATTTTTCTCTGCTCTAACTTGCACGCTGCAAAGAGGAACGAGGATATTACGCAGCATTGCAGAATCAATAGTTATTGTGGAAATTATTGGTTTGATGTCAAGGCCAATTAGCTGCAAGTGGAATTAGCACATACCCTGTGTGGGAAGACAAGTACATGTTCTTCCCTAGATGGGAAAGATGCTGGCTATGAAGGGCCTCCACACAACTGTGTACAGAAGCTTCGTAATTAGCGTCAGATTTCCCAATGCTGAAAAGCCTAACACCAGCTGCTTCTCTCGGCACACAAGAGTCTGCAGCAATGACCTGATCTGTCCTGTAGATGGGACAAACTGAGAGTGGACAAACCTGCAGACCAGATTGACCCTTTGCATTTGGATTTGACACCTAAGAAAGGCTACACTTGGCCAACCCAACTACTCACCCCATGTCAGAGAACCATGCTGGCTGAGGTCAACTCAAAACACCACCTTATCCCTACACCTTTCCATTATTGCCCTGACTTGCGCCAACAGAAATTTTATTCCATGTTGCAGCCAGGATTTGTTACATTTCATGGACTAATCTGCGCCATGCCTGGTTTGGCTACTGAGAAAGAGCTCAACACTTGAGATTAAGTCCTGCTTGAGGATTAAGTGCTTTAGAGGAGAAGATAAGTATAGATGCAGGCGTGAGGAACACGCAAAGCTTGTCATACTACAGGAAATCAGCTGCACAAATTTTACTAAACTTTACAGATCCAAAAGAAGCGAGACAAAGGAGCTAATTTTCAGGACCTCCATGCAAGGTGGTGTAAAACAGAATGTTTTTGCAGCAGCTTAATCCACACTTTGAATCTCACCCTGGGAGCAGCCAACATGGAAGAAGACCTTGCAGAGGCCAGGAGGGTGAGAGCCCAGGGAAGGAGGCAGCCCCAGAGCTACGCCACCTCCCCACGCACACCCCTTCTGCTTCTCCTCTGGACCTCGACTCGCCTGCCGAGCCAACCACCCCTCACCCCGCGTTCACAAGAGCAGTTCCTCAGTTCAGCGTGGAGCTGGCACCCGCCACCACCGTCACTGAGCAACACGGCACAAACACCACCACGGAGAAAGGCTCCTGCAACTCTGCAGGCTGAAGTCAGCTTCCTGCACCCGGCTGGAGGCTGCCTGCCCCGCGGAAGACCTGTCCACCTCTATCTACTGCTAAACCTCTGCATCGGCAGATCGACCGATTCTTTCCATAAAAGGCTTTCAGGGCCAAAGAGGACTTTTTCTTCCGGCTTATTAAAGCAAGTAAGATGCACAGAGTTGCTTTGCAGCTTGCGATCTGCATGCGATCACTGAAGTCCCTTTGAAATACAATAAACAGTACAGTAAACCTTGGCTCCTCTGTCGTCTTTTGCACTACGGTGTGTAACCCTTGGTGGCACTTGGTGCGCAGCAGACCTCAGAGATGTTCATGTAAACTGCATTGACCCCTGAAATAAGGAGAGCTGCCCCGATGCATGTTCGTGCACTGGAGCTAACAATGTCTGCCAGTCAGGGACAGCATTTAGGTGAGACCGGAGGGGTACAACAGGATCCCTTGGACCTACAGAACAACACGCACAATGCCTTCATGGGGGTAACTTGTGCAAATAATGTCATTTCCACCTATCCAGCAGTATGCTGTGAAATGCACCTGCAACAATTCCTCGGGATAGTTCCTCTGTTATTTTTTATTTTATTCTCAAATCAGCTCTGCATCCATTTTGCTGAAGTGAGGCACCCATTGTTGTGGTGGAAATGGAAAAAAGCTACTCACAGCTGTAGAAACACAGAGACAACTCAACTGGGGTGATAACCCGTGTCACAGGCTGCAAGACTCTCATAACTGAAATCTGTGGAAATCCCACTGCACCAACACTCAGAGACTACAATAAAAACCTGACACCTTTGTGCTTTGCGCTTCCTTTGCAAAAACAGCCTTAGCTTTCTGGGGAGATCCCCAAGCTGTGGCTAATACTGAAGTAAATGTACTAACGGTGCCATCCAGAGGTACTTGGGTGTAGCACACAGCTCTGTGTCAGTAAGAACTACCAAGTAAGTGGAAGAGAGGACCTATGCATAATCTTATATATATATCAGGCTTCAAACCAGCTATGAAATAATTACATTTTCTGTTATTTTTCATTTCTTTTGCCCATCAGCTTTCATTCACTTGTTTTTTTCAGTCTCTCTCAATACTCACTGTGTGTTTTCATTTTCTACGTACACTAAATCAGTCATTCTTAAAAATATATACATCTCTGGCCTCTCTTGGCAAACAAGAGCTATTTCATTTTACTCACAATTGCTAAAAAAAGGCCCACATGCTCAACTTAGAGAGACACTCACCTGTATTTCATTGCCATACACTAGTACATGATTTCAGATAACAGCAACCACACGTTGAAACAGGAAACGTACCCGTGGAAAACAATCTTTTTTCCCCATCTCAAACAGCTGATGACTCTCTTTCAGCTGTGAAATCATGACTCAAACTTGATATAAGAAAATGTTTTTCCAGCATATGATTATACTTTTTTATATGTGTGTGTGTATATACAGTTTATGTCAGTTGCCTGAACAGTTTGGATGCAGCATCACCTGTGGCATATCTTATCACCGGCAAAGTATGTCACAGGAGATATTTGTTCAGCAGCAAAGGTCTAATTTACCTCTGTGTGCAGATACCTCCTTCACTGACAGCCGTATCTGTATGACACTAAGATGTGGATTCACAAAGCAATCCTGTTAATATCAGAGTAAAATCAACCATTGAATCCTTATTTTCTCCTTTAGGAAATCAATGGGATTACACAGGTTACAGAAAAATAATCCCAACAGCACAAACTATGTAATTACTTTTTTAACCTTTGGGATTTTTTGAGCTTTATTCAGATAGATAACTCATTTTGAGATGTACTATCTTAAAGATGCAAAAATACTGAACTACAATACACTTGTATTTGGGTTTTTTTCCTAAAAAATCATCACTTACTGGTCCATTAGAATTAAGGCACTGGATATTATTTTATCACCTTACCCAAGCTAAAAGGAAAATCGAGAAACAGACTGACTCGAAAACTAACAAAATAACTATTTGGGTAGCCTATGGCAAGCATCATTCTCACTTGTTGCATCCCTCCCAAAAAGATCATCCTTCTTTTACAGTCTCAGTATTTGAAAATCAAGAAAAACTGTAAAAATATAAATTATGTCAAATGACAGATGCTGTTGCTGAACCACGCCTGCTAAGAAGAGGCATGGTTATGCTTAAGAGGAGATGGTTAAGAGGAGATTTTGAGTGTTATGGAACCCAAACATTAAAATAGGGACTGATGTCTGCACTGCATTTGGAGAGTCACCTTGAGCTGACCTCAAACCTAACCTGGCCTGAGCATCAGATGATGGCTTCATTTTCCACCAGTCAACCCTGGACCATGCCCTGTTTATAACTGCACTCAGGTCTCCTATCAGCAGCTGCAGGGAGGTAGCTCTTGGGTCAATGAAAGCACAGGATCGTGGAGACACCTGCATTGAGAAGGGCTTGAAGGGTCATTTGAAAGAGGTGAGTGAGCCTGCGGAAGCCTGCACTCTGGTAAGATGGGAAGTGGAGAAACAGCTCTCGCATTCCAGACATCTCAGTGCTGAATACATGTCTGGAGGAAATAGTAGACATATGGAGTCCTTCATAAAGCTGTGAGATATGACCCACAGAGATCACTGAGTTGACAGTCTAATTTTATAATCTTAACCCTGCTAGCAGTTTCAGACACGTCTTATATCAAGTGTACAACACTTTCACGCAGCAGCAAAAAAAAATAAGCAAAACCCAAGAAACACACCAGTTCTACGCACTGTGATGAAAAAATTATAGCAGTAATTTAACAGAAAATATTTCTTTAAAAGATCAAAGACAATATGTCTTCCCCTTCCTGCCACTTTCATACACACAGTGGTTTCCCAAAGTGCGTTTTGCAAAATGTCATCATCCACCCAAGCCCAGCTGCTGCACAAGGAGGTGTTTGTTCAGACAAGTGGAAGGGTACCTTGATGGCAAATTTGTGCCACCAACAGAAAAAGATCTGGAAAAGGCATGGAAAAAAAAATCTGCTCTTGTGCATTCACTTTGAATGTGTACCAGCTTCCAAACCGCAACTCCTTTTCTTGCAGAAATTAATGAGTTGTAAGGAAATTAGAGCGCAGTGTCATTTGGCAGAAAGGTAAACACAAAAATCATTACTTACATTTATTTCCCCTTTTTCCATGATTGCCCCCATGGGGTGCAGGTGTAGGGTGTGCACTGACCTGTACTTCCCTGTCCGCACTTGCAGAGCTCTCATACCACATTGCTGGGCACCTCCTACATCATTCACAATATCATCTCCAATCATGATGGCCTGTCAAAGCAATGAAATACAGAAAAACTGGTGTCAAGTGAATTTTATTTCTGCCATACGTCACACTCCTTTGACATAACAAACAGCTTGATTTGATGTTTAATACTGCCATCAGACAAATTAAACAAGATAATATTGTCATCGTATTGATTAAAAGTCATCCTACCTTGAATATAATTCATGCTATAGCTCCTCGAGCAATGTACTAGTGCAGCACACATCTGTACAATATGTAATCAATCACAAAAATCAAAGTGATTTGGCACAGTTCAAAGAAAATGCTGAATTTTACGAAGTTAGTTCTATTCTGTTCCTAATGATGCATTTATGTTATGCTCCAAGCAGTTTAAATTAAGCTTAACTTTTTAAACATTTCCTTAAAGTTGGTATTCTAAAACCTAGTCAAAAGCTTAAGCTTGCGATCACTGCGATGTGTAACTTCGCAGAGCTTGGATCACAACCCATGCTCAGGTTGATACAGAAATTTGGAAAATCACTGTAAAATCTCATGCATTTACTTTTGCACAATGTGATACGATATGTACAGGCCTAGCATGGTTTGTGTTACAGTCAGTCAGCTTAAGTCTATGCAAATACCAATAAACTCAATTGAATAGATTACCAAAAAAATGTAACTGAGAAAAGACCTTCTGGCTGTGCTAAGATTTGTCTGAGTGTCTGATGAAAACATGTAGCATGCATGTTCACTTCAGAGTTCCTATCTTTGTTAAAGATCTTTGTTAAATTGAAGCTTATCAACCAAGGGGTCTTTCTCATTAACAACTGCATCTTCAAAATTTTAAGTGCTTATTATCATCCTGCATTAAAAATTATTACATTTATTTTATTCTTCAAATTTAAAAATGCTTGGGGGGGCTCATTTTATAGTTTCAACAAAAACCAGCATATACACAAAACAGTAATCTTCAATTAATAAGCAAAAAATCAGCTTTCAACCTTCCAAAGGAATTCTGGATTACTCTGAAGAGAACGGAGGCAGCACCTAAAACCAGGGAAACACACCAGCTTTGAAAATATGTAATCTAGTTGATCTATCTTACTTTAAAGTGTGTTTTTGCACCTTCCGTATCAAAGTTGAATTTTATCTAAAATACATTAATTAGTTGCATCTTTAGCCACTTGATCTTCATCTTGTTGACTTAGCCTCCTGCTTCATAAACCTAACTGCCAGGCTTCCACAACGACGGCACCTTGCAACTCTACAAATTCCTGCCTGAATTCCCGTTCCTTCCAAGTACTTTTGATTATTTTCACACCTGCACATCAGATACATGGAGTCACTATGCAAAGTGTTTCTTTTCTTACTAAAGAAATTGCCCTTATAAAATATAAGGGCTTGAGCTTTTTCTAGGGTCTGTCATGACGGGTCCTTGTCCCACGTACGGGGCTTGGGAGGTTAAAAGGCACATTTACAAAGGGGACCAGGGTCGCCTTAGATGGCGGCTGGGTTACGGAGAGCAGCACCAAGGCGGACTCCGCTGGGCACGCACAGAGAGCCAACCCAGCATTCTTCCATCTGCAGAGAACTGATAAATAGGCCCTTGTCAGAGAGGTCACGGCAACGAGGCGCACGCGGCAGAAGCAGGGATCGGCTTCTCCAGAAGCAGCAATCTAAAGGGAATGCTGAGTCTTTTCCTACAGCTGGCTGCAGCTTTAAGGACAAAACCATATAGAAAGTCTGTGTTGCAGACATTCCAGTTACCGGTTCTGCCTAATATAAAATCCTCTTCTTCCTTTGCCTCTTTTTTACATAGCATGCAACCATATGACAGCCAGCTCATCCTCTGTGTCAACCCACACTTCGGTTCCCACTCTGTGAGCAGTCTGCTGGGCACGACTAAATCATACATATTGAAGAAGTCTAAAAATACTAAAGCTCCAGAGCTATTTTTATTAATCATCTAATTACAACAGAATCTTCTCCCACTTATTACATAGCATGTAAGGGAAATCTCAGGATATACCTAAAGCCCCAGCTGAAGAGAAGATTTTCTGAGAGCAATCCGAGAGCGTTTTCTGAGCTACGAACATGTATATCTGGAACAGCTTCAGCTGATAAAAACTAAATCCTCTTTTAAGTAACGCATCAGGTGCATCGTGCAAGATTATATACAGTAGTTACCAGCCCAGTCTATCTTCCATGTTGTTTTAAAATACTGTTCACATGAGGGATGATCATCGTCCCTCAGGTGATGGGATGTAATAGGATGTCCCCTCCAGTCAAGGCTCATTTGTCTGGTTCCACATTGAAGCAGTTTATTTTGAAAGTTTATATATGCTTTGTTCGGCCTAGAAGAGTCACTGCTGTGGCCAGGCTTTGTGAGCTCCTTTAAGGAGCAGAGAGACAGAAGGACTTGGGGCAAAGGGGTCAGAGCTGGGGAAAACATGCCCATAGGGAAGGAGCAGCAGCAGGCTTTGGGACAGGGAGCTCTGCTTTTCCAGCTCTCTGCTCACAAACCGCTTCAGAGCCACCAGACGATGGAGGGCTCAGTCTTTGTCATCCTTTTATTACTGGACCATTTTCCTCTTCCACTCTGCTCATGGAAATGCATGTGGTCCTAATAAGATGCTTTCCCCTGTAGGTAGTTCACCTTTCCTTATCACTCCTCCAGACAAGCAATCCAGCATGAAATGGGGAGAACATGATGGGTTAATTTTAAGTAACAAGTAAATAAAGCATGTATGCACAGGTGAGGAAAACGGAATAATCCCCCTGTTACACGCAGAGCTGCAAAGAACCTGGCAACACCGCTCCCAGCCAACCACCATTACCAATTTCCCCCCAAGCTGCTCTGACATATTGAATCATTCTCAACCACTGGCTTTAATAGTTTATAATCCCCTCTTCTTAAAAAATTCCTTCCAACACCTCCACGAGGGGGACAGGGAACAGCAGCGGGGGGACCCCGGAGAGTCTGCAGGGGGGACCCCAGGAGCGGACCTGCCCTCCGCCACGCACATGCCCTTGCTCAGCCTGAACCCAGAAGTTCAGGATGAAGATTTCTGAAGTAAAGACAATTTCAGTCATGGGTTCTCGAAACCCCAAAAATGAATTTCCTCTGAAAATGGGAAAGGGCAGAGCAGGGCAGCCCACCAAGCACTCGCTTGCTTGCCAGGGCTGTATTTTACCCCGTCCAAGCAAGTTTTCCTGCAAGACGCCCGGCAGCTCTGCAAGTGCAGCTGCAGATGAGCAGCGATGCCTGTCCAGGCCAGCTTGTGGCATACGCATACAAAAATGTACTCCAGCCCCTGGGGACTTCACAGATTTACTATCAGTGAAGGGCAATAATCACTAAAGGAGGAGCAATTATTCCCAAATCATTTAGGATTTAAAAAATCATTGGCAAGAAGATAGAGGTCAAAAGGTGCACTGTCAAGGGAAATAAAAAAACTCTACCTGTCAAACCTGGGTTTAACTTCCTCTCTGACTGCAATATGGTAAGAAGAGAGAGCAAGATATAAAACTGAAAGGTCACATACCCACTGAAAGCAAGAATTAGAAGACCCCCGTTCGTGTTCACATTTTACACAGGGATCACACCATTAATCCGTTCAATTATTCGGCGGAAGTTACTTTTTTTAGATAGGTTAAAAATTTACTAAAAAAAAGGGCAAAATGCAGTGAGACAGTCTCTCTGGTTTTAAGACAAAATCATCCAAGAATTAGGATGGGTGTAATTCATATTTCCCTGAACCGTATAGCAGGTTCGTGTGGTTGTACACGTGCAGTAAATAAAAACACAGTGTGCCAACACTGAGTGAAGCCACTGCTCTTGAAGAGTCCCCATCAGACTCAACCCAGATTGCCAGCGATAATGGAGGAAATGAACAGGACCCCCAAGAATTTGGGGGTGGAAAGGCATAACGTAATCCCCACTGGACAAACATCTGTGGCACAGAGATCACCATCACGGTCAGCAATCTTACTGGTGGTGTCTGGGCCAGGGACCCAGAGCTGAATCGAGGTGGCAACTGACTCCTCTTACCCACAGAAGTAACCAAAACTAATAAGCCTTCAGAGATGCTGGTGGGGTGGTGAATGGGAACCTTAGGTATTTTTTGTCTGCAAACAAAGTTTTAGTATTCACTAAAATCACAGAAAAATGTTTAATCAGAAAAGGAACTATGGAGTAAGAAAATGAACGGGGCAGAAAGACAACAATTTCTGTACCAGCCAGTCACGCTCGTGTTGCAATGCAGTGTTTGCTAGGACAAGCTCACGTACAGTACTTTGGAGGCTGAAGCCTATGGAGGATGCAAATGAAGAGATGCACAGAAGGAAGTGTGCAAACTCCAACAGAATATTTAACCCAGTGAACATTTCTAGAGTCAAACATATTTATGCCTAAGCAGATTTTTGCTATAGGTTTAACAACCTTAATCAAGCTAAATGTGCCAGGGACATAAGGAAATAAAGCTTATACACAAAATCTAGATTAATGTATTAAAGTCCTTTACACAAGAAATACAATGCATTTACTTTTCTCCCTATTCTCCTTGGCCCAACCGGTAATCTCCTAGGCTTCAGGATGCCATATTACTGTTAATTATGTTTCCCTCTTGGAACTACTAGCTGTGCAAACATCAAACACGCAAAGGGCATCGCATGTGGCCTCTGACCTGGGAGAATCTGTACAACAAGCCAGGTGAAACAAAGAAATACATTAAACCTCCAGGGCAGATTTCCAAAGGCTGCAGGGCCAGCCAGGTTTCAATAAGCTTTCAGCAGGACTTGAAGCTTGAAACTTCACTCGGCCACTTCACTCTTCTTTCTGAGATGGAAAATCTTTCCCCGTTGTGGCCAGTGAGCAAAGAGGGGATGCCGGCACGGCAGCAGGTCGTCCGTGCCACTCTCGGGGTGACCTCCCTCTGCTCTCACGCGCCACTAACTCCCACCTGAGACTTGCAGGTGGCAGAAATGGGAATTGGTTAACTACCAGTAGTTTATGCACTCCAGTATGACCTGCCATAACTCCCATTAAAGCAGGACAATTTGCTACAGAGAGAACTTTTTATGATTATATAAAACTACCGGAACCTTAACATTATTTAGGTTTTATTGTAAAGCTGTAAAAATCATCCACTGTTACAGCTGCCTTAAAACATATGAATTAGGCATTTCAGTAACCTTTAAGATGTGTTATTCTTTGTCATATTACTGAATCATAAGATAGGTCTGGTTACCTCTAAGAGGTTTAAATTTCCAATCTATTAAAGTAATACCGGCAATCTGTTATTTCTAGGCCATTGAGGAAAGGTTAAAATGAAAATTGGACTTTGGGGAGTTCCTCCTATTCTAAGTGCAGGTTGAAAATATTTCAGCAGCAGAAGGCAAAGTCAGGGTCTCGGTAAGAAGCAGTTATCAAGGGAAACGACTGGTGATAACTTTATTGATTAAAGCAGCTTGAGAAATTTAAGATTTGCCACTGTCTAGAATTACTGTGGTGAGACAGCTTTATTAAAAAGGTATTTTTCATTAAAAGTCAGGTGAAAGAAAATTGTAATATGTTTTGAAAAGCACAGCTCATCTAAAATGGTTTAATGATGGTATGGATTAAATGCATTCCACAGGTGGAATAAATTATTGGCAAACATTTTACAAAAGTAAGGGCAAGTAAAACCAGTCCTTGTCATGTCATTACAAATGCAGAGAAGTATAGCTCATTCAGGAGACAGATTAAAACGTAATACAGTGCATTACTAAGGAACTCACTGAACTGCGTATACTGAGTTTTTGTTATTATGTATGATGAACTAAACCAACCTACAAACCCGTCTCAAAAGAACATTAAAGTTGCAAGGTCAAGCACTCAAAAGCTAGGACGATATGTCAGAATTAAGGTAGTTTGCTCTGCTGTAGTTTGTTCCTCCTACGCATGTGCATCATGATTCAGGTTTTAACTCCAGCAGCATGGACTATTTTTTCCATAGTCGAAAGCACGGAGTGACTGCTGCTGTTACGCAGTGGTGTCTACTGCGCTCCTCCTTTGTTAGGCACATACTCCCTTCATCTCAAATCTCTTTGAATACAGAAAATCACACCTACTGACTAGACATATGACTAATACAAATTGATGGCATTTAACACTAGAAACTATACGGAAAAAAATCTGTGTCAAAATATAAAGTTAGTCACTAGTAGCACTACGAATATCTGGCAAATAGCAGAGAGTGAATAAACAGTCTCTTCTGGGGACTATTACTGCTTTTCCATACCCAAAACAAATCCTCCTGAAGTCGATAGGAACCACTTGCCAAGGTTCACCCTATGGGACCATTTTTGCCAGCGTGGTGATGCATTATATCAAATTTTGTTCCCTGGAGCAAATTTTTTGAGACAGGAGTTCTGGTGTCCTGTTGTACCCCTGTAATGATACCCACCCTTGGTGCTAGGGGCTGACACGGTCTCAGCATACTGCAAGCTGGGCAAAACAGTGTCTGAGGACAACCACACCATCCAAAAACCCCCTTTTCCCTCCTACTCCTGCGCACCAATTGTTTCTGATATAAGCAGAAAGGAAACACAAACCTTCATGCATCTGATTTAGACAAACAGTATCCAAGGGCTGAACTCTGTGGGTTTTTTTTTTTTCTTTGTTCTTTTTTCCAGCTACTTTTTCTTCAAATGCTGTTCTGTGTCTCAAATGGATTTTTGGGTTTGTTGGTTGGATGAATGGATTGAATAATTGCCGTGGCTGTACCTGGGATATTATGTTCAGGCTGAGCTATCTTGTTACTGGGAAGGTATCGACAAACTGAAGGGAGTACAGAAAAGAGCACCGCAGCGGGTTAGGGTGCAGAGGGACCGAAACACAAGGGAAGCTGCTGGGAGCTAAACACACAGTTTTAGTAAGAGACAATTACTGTAATGATAACAAATGTGGAGGTAATTGGAGGGAGAAAATATCCAAGAAGGCAAGCAGTTATTTTGGTTGTTACCTGGAGTAAAACTAAAAATAAAGAGATGCAGTTTAAAAGGGAAGCATCCCGATGAATCTCAGAAAAAGCTGCCTGCCCGCAAGACCTACTTGGCTGTGAACACTGTCCCTAGGGTGTCCCTACAGAAGCCCAGTTGTTTGGCTCACTGAAAACTACTCTGGACAAAACATTAATAAACGTGAAGCAGGGAACACTCCTGCACAGGGAAGGAGATGGATTAGATGGCCTACTAGGTCTTTTCCATCTCCCCACTCTATAATAAAGTAAAACTCAAGCACATACTGAATTACAGGGCCATAATTTCATCTCCAGGCTCTGGGGACCTACAAGCCACCCAAACTTCACTCCTGTTGTTTATAATGTCACCAAAACCCCCTGATGGAATTATTACGTTGTAATTCACTGCTGTCTGTGAGTCATCTCATACTCATCCTTATGTCCTGTGTGACATAACAACAAATCAATAAAAAGGATCTGGGCACAACTACAGAGAGGGGAAAAAATGGGCTGTACTAAGTAAGTAGGGAGCATCACACATTCAGAGTGTTTCTAGAAAGCGCGATGAATCCAGTAACGCGGGAGGAGTTTTTGGGTCAGTCAGTGCTTCCCATTCACCTAAATTAGAAAATATTTTACTTCTGCCTTTCCCTTTTACTAAAAAAAGGTAGTCAGTGTGACACCAAAGGAAATAAATAACATTTTGGCTGCAATTCCACTATGCTGCAGCCTCCAGTCACCAAGCAGACTGCCAGGCATTGGGGCACCTCTCATCTTGTGAGGCACAACATCTTCCATAATTCCTTGGGAAAACTAAGTTATATTCATTTGTATTGTTTTCTTTAGCCTCCAAATAAAGGAATTTCACAACAGAAGTGCATGTTCTTTTGAACTATACAGTTTGGGAGGAAGGTGAATAAGAAAGCACAACACAACAGTAGAAGGAGAAACCGCAGCATAGAATGGAGGGATGGACGGAAGACTCTAAATTGGGTAGAGGTATGGATGGCACAAGTCAGAACAAAGACAGACAGACAGGAATGAAAAGGGAAATAGCAGGCAGTCAAAAAGAACCCTCAAAAAAGCAGAGAAAATAATGTCATGCCTTTCAGGAGGGTAACAAGTACGCCCAGGGCAGAAGAAATTCAACAGGTCCCCACTTGCTAGCATTTACCCTCTTGGCTGTCAGTCCTCTTTTGTCTGTTTCGCGGTATTTGATAGAATGGGCAAACACGCGGGGTTTTCCCTCTGAAACATTTTTTTCAAGAATTTTTCTTTTCCTTTGTTTTTTTTTTTTTTTAAATAATTCATAGGAAGATCCTGAGCATAAATATTTCTCTACACACTGGGTCTAGAAAAAAATATTTGCATATCCACCCAGAGGTTATCATGTTGTCCTGGCCACATTCCCTTCAACCTCTTCTGTGACTTTCCATGAAAGACAGCAAACCAAAAAAAAAAACCGCATCAGTGGACATAACTACATGGCACAGCCAGTAGTCACAGCATCAGAAGCCTTACCTGTTGTGGTGGAACTCCCATTTCTGCTAAGGCTGACTCAAAAAACATTTTTGCTGGTTTTCCCACTACCTCAGCTTGAACATCACAAGCATACTGGAAAAAAAAGAAGAGAGACACACAAAAAATGCTGATCAGAAAAGGATTTGTTCAACTTCATAACTCCAGTCAATTGTATAAAAAATATGTGATTATTGATTTTTGCCCTTAGACACCACAATGGATTAGTGGGTGAAGGTGAACATCGGAGAATTTGGATAACAGAAGTGTTTAATGTTCTGTGGCAGGAGACAAAGTCCTCCTGAAACATCTCAAGTTACAAACCTTTTACATTCTTCATCATGAGAGCAGTCTTCAGACTCAGTCCCAGTATTGCTCATTTTTGTAAGAGCATCACTCTTAAAGAAATAGCAAATATCCTTCATATGGAATGATCAAAAGTACTGGAGGGCCTTAAAAGATGTAGAGGGTTTCTTCAACCACCTGGCATACTTTTAATGATTCAAGTGACCACCCAGATTTGAAAAGTTTTATTTTCCTGCAACTAAATATCAGTATGATACTGAAAAAAGGTGTTTCTAGCTTGTTCTAGACAACTAGAAGCCTGAACTTATCTGGGAGGCAAAATGTCTCCCCAAAACTCACATAGATACAAATGAATGTGCTGCAAGCATACATTATATCCACTATCTTCTGTGCTTGTATACTACCCTACTTTACTTTATTCACTATGTGAATAAAGTATTCATAAGACATAGTATTCACTATGGTTTTTTTTTTTGGTCTCTCTGCAAACGTATAAAAGGAACAATAATGATTCTCCCCTTCTCTCACCCTTAGGTTGGCTTATCTATTGGGTTCCAGTTCTGCACAGACTTAATCAGGCTTAAAAATAGGATTGCACTTAAGTATCCTGCTGAATAAGGGCCTTTGGCTGTAAACTGTTAAGGGCAAGGGCTGTGTTAACAACACTACACCAAACATAAAACGGACCTTCAGTTTTTCTGGGGTATCTTGCAGACAATATTCCATGTTTTCTTTTCTGACTCCTTCTTTCAAGGGACTCACTTCCAATAAAGGTACCACAATGGTAGAAGTTCACATTTTAAATAAAAATTTAAAAAATGAACAAAGCCAGAAAACAAATGAATCCACCCGTCTTTAGAACTCAGCAAATGAGTTTCAGTCTGTGGAAACTTCCTCCACCAAGGTGAGTAATTACAGAGGATGACCCATATTTATACCAGTTACTCTTTTAACAAGGTGCACAGAGCGAGTAAGCATAATGCAAGCTATAAAATACCTCTAATGCCTTCATATATGCTCCAACATCAAGTTTCAGACCATCGGTTTCTTTATAGTAGCGTCTGGAAATGAAAGTGATAAAGTTCCAATGAAATGAAAATGTTGGCAGTTAAATACAAAGAAACCACATTTTTTTATTTCTGTGCCTATATAGATGTCCATATGGCTGCAACAAAAAGTCAAGTCATCAGAAACTCTGGAGCCTTAATTTAACACCAGGAATTAAGTAAAGGACAGGCTCAGTACTGTGCAATGCTTGGGGAAAAGATCTCAGACCAGATGCCCATCTGGCATCTGGGACACGGCTCCACTGGTTCAAAGGAATTTCAACTAGCTTATATCAAGGATGAACCTGGCCTGTATTTTATTGCACAGAGTACTAGCTGCTCACAAACGACAGCAGTTACATTGCTCTTCCTTTAATCAGCAATGGAGACCCCTTGGCAGATACAAGATGAGGGCTGGCACCAACCAGCAGCTGTAACACCTTCTTCAGTATATCTGGAAGGGGACCCCAAACAGTTGATCGTCATTGCTTGTCACCAGCCTCCCACATGAGGAAAGCCAGGGCACTGTTTATCGGGACTAAGAAAGCCCTCCAAGGTAAATTTTGCTCCTTCTAAAAATGTTCCTATTGCCATGAAGCTCATAAAATTAGTTAGTCTCTTTACAGTGTTTTTTTGGAATAGCAGTTCACATTAACGCAGGTCTTCCAAGCTCTCCTGATCAGAGCAAAGACAGGTTTCTATATGACAGGAAAAAAAGGTAGGATGAGCAGTCAGTTAAGATTTTATGCCTTATCCTTCTGCCATTTTCGATTATTCAGCACAGCCTCCCTTTAAAATGACCACTTGACCTTTGCTGGAACAGCCATTAACCTTCTATAGTCTAGCGTAAACAGCTTAATTTTCTGACAGTGGCATGACAGAAGAAATTACAAAGCCAATTCCCACTCTCAGCCCAAAACAGATGCTAAATGTAAATCACTCCATTTTCAGAAGGAGGGCATTCTGCTTCAGTGACTCTGACACTTTCGTTTTCTATGGAATGAACTAAAACTTCAACCAAAATCAACCTACTTGCCCAAGGTAGGCACCTTGTTAAGGTCCACCCAATTACACTGATTCTGCATGTTAAAAACAAAGCTGGCTTGTGGCTGTTTTTTGTATATGGCCCTTTGCGTCAACAAGGCTTCTCTAGTTAAGTGAACAATTCATCCAATTTATAATCGCCTTTCTTCGAGTCAGAGAACTTACTTACCAGGGTAACTCATTCAGAACTCACGTTCACAATACCTAAATGATCAATCATTAAAAAAAAATATGCTCATGGTGAAAACTGAGCTCAAAATATCCAAAAATCTATATTTTTAATTGAAAAATAACATTACAAAAAAATAACAGCAGGTCTGTTTTAGAGCTGTCTACATTAATGAATGACCAAATAAATACCTTTATATGCACAGGGTACAAAGGCATTTTTGCATTGATCACATTGCAAATCTTAAAGAAAGGTTGATTTTATATTTCATTTTGAAAGATGGTATTACATAACACAAAACTTGGATATTTTACATATATTAGCCATTCTGCTGTTGGTTCAACATTTCCTCCTTATCCTTCTGAGAAACAGTAAGGATTTTTCGCCCGTGTTGTAGGATCAGAGCATGAGTGCCAGGTAAGGCAAAACAATGGATTTAACTGCTCCTTCCCACTGATAAGTTCTACCCAGCTGGATCAATAACCCACAAACTAAGAAGGGTTCTCATGCGCATTACAGTCTATTGAACCACTGAAAAAAGTTGTCACTATGGTTTCCTCAAGCTAAACATGCCTAGTCTTTTTTAAGCCCACACATCACACAACAGATAAGAATGACTCCTTCAAGGCCGTTGGGATTTGTCATTATTCAGTGCTAGCATTAATAACCACCTGTTTAAAATCTCAGAATACATCTAACTGAATTGGTTTTAGGAAACATTCAAATTCCCTGGCAGGATTTTTCCTGCATGTGAAAACAGGAGGTTAAAGTTTACCTTTAATGTTCAGAGAATAATTAAAAATATCTTTTGATATACAAACTATTCAAACAATTCATCTGGCAGTTAGAAAGCACAGAGGTCTTGCAGGTCTTCGTCATACGCACCAGCCCAACCATTTCTCAGTATATCCTTGGACTCTCCCCTCAGGTCTTCTCTGCCACCACACTTTGCTCACAGCCAGAGGAATATCAACCCCCATCCCCAACATAGTTTGAGTGGAGTTTGTGCATTACAGCTACTTTCATAAAATGACAGGGTTTCTATATTAGCAACTAAAAACTCTCTTGGCTTCTTATTCCTCACATATAGCAATTCTCAAGCCACCAGCATGAAAGTGCTCCCTTATGTATGACATTTTCATATATATGAATCAACCTATAGAGATGCTAAGGCCAACTTTCAGAGATGGCATCTTTAAGTACCACTCAAATAGCAAGGAGTCATTTACGTCACACAGGCCATTAGCCACATCTCGTAGTGACAGGATTCGAACCTGGAAGAAGAAACCTGGCTGACTCTTGGCTGAAACAGAGAATTTTTGGACCAGCTGATCCTCCTCACCATTAGTAACTTCAGGATGCTGGAAGATCACGCTGCATCACAAATCCACACCAACAGCCCTTTATCCAAGCATGGCCTGTTGGATTTTTTTGTTTGTTTTGGGTTTTTCTCACTATTAAAAAGAATTTATTTTCAGTTCAGATAGGAACACATGGCTACAGGCAGCAGTTAAACCAACAATTCTCATCCCTGAGATCTTGCAGGAGCAAAGACAAAAAGACAAGCAGTGCCTCTTGCAATACTCATTCACTTGGGGGACGCACACAAAATCCAAACTCTCCATGATTTTTATGGGTTTTTTAAGAGGCTCTCAGACTTGCTCTTAAAGCAAACAAAGTCCTTTTCCTAGGGGCTTACAAAAATACAGCTATTTAACCCTCCCACTGCCACTTGCAAATGTGGATTGTTTCATCAAGGTCTAGCTCACTCCTGAACGCTGACTTTGAAGGGTTGGAGGCTGGCATTTGCTGTGCTTATACACCAGGGTGTCTCCAGGTTCTCTAAATGCCGCTACAACTCCTCCTCAGAAAAGCAGCTGCATGTCTCACCCTCTAGCACCCGATGAAACACATCCACGCAACTGCTTACTCTGCACTGTCTACAGAAAAAAGACCACTGACAGCTGAAATTCAAGAGATGCCTCACCCAGTGCTGTAGCAGCACAGAGACCCTACTGGTGAGTATTTTCAAGGTCAACTGGAGGATTCAGCACGGCAAGTTCAATGACCTCCAGTGCCCTTTGCAAATCTGCATCAGCACAGGACTGAACTGGGGCTCATCAGGAGCGTCCATACCACCTTCTTTTAGAGACCTATTTCAGCGTAATCGCCTCAGTTTTCCCTTACCCCCTTGGAAAGACTACAAGTAAGTGATTCAGGACAGGAGGCCAAGTTAGGTGACTGAATTACCCATTGAGGATCCTTCATTAACAAATACCTGAGCAGATCAGCCTCCCAGTCCAGACACATAGATTAACTGCTTAAAAGTTGGTAGTGTGAATGCCCACACTGATATCTGGCCTCCATTAAGTACAAAGATACTGGGGGAGATTAAAAAATATAGAGACTAGAGGAAGAAACAAACAGTGCTTAACTCACCCTCTTCCAAGGGAGATCAAAACAGGCTTCTCCAACCCAATCAGAACTCGGAAAGCTTCATTAAGGTTTGCATAGGTGAAGTTTTCTGCTGCATCTCCAATAACCACGCAGTTTGGGTTTGCTTTATCAATCTCAGCAAATTCAGGGACAAGATCTACAGGAGGAAAAAAAAAAAAAAATCCACAGATCCCTTACCATTTCAGATCCCGTTGGAACTGATGGTTTTCCCCAGATTTGCATTTCCCTTCATTCATTCCTCAATACATTAAAAAACCCAAAAATCCAAGTCTGAATCAACTGTTCTTCAGACTCCTTCTATTCCTGCCCGGATCCTGCTATTCATCTGTCCTACAACAAAGAGCAAAATAAACCATTTCCTACCCTTGCCTTAGCTCCCGCTGCCCATGTCTCAGTTATATCTCAGCTCATTATATCCAGGCACCTAGACTTGAGGCAAACTCCTGGGCAGTTGAATGAAAATGTATAATAGCAAAGGCAGGATCCACCTCCTTTCTCCGTAGCCACACTCTACAGAAGAAAACACTTTAAACTTAAAACCTCTGCCACAATAACAAAGACAATGTAATGCCCTGCACAAGACCTCACCTATCTCCCAGTCTCTGTGGGTAAGCAGCAGACTCCTCGGTGCATTTGCTGACCCCCAGCACAACTCTGTGCCTTCACTGCACCACTGCCACCTCGCTCAGGCCAGACCACTAAGGTTTATTCCAGAGTCTCATGACTAAGGAAAAAGCTTTTCCCTGTAGGAAAACAACAGCTGGGAGCTCTTCCCCCCCCATGAGCTATGGGAATTCACTGCTCTATTGCAAACGCCCACATCTCTCTGGGGTGCTGCCCTGCGTGTCCCAGCATCTGCTGCAGCGTGGTCCCACCGTCGTGCACGAGCAAGTGTGGCCTCAGGCTGCGCTCCTTCAAAATGCGGCAGGCTGCTGGTGCTGGGGCGGTGACTTCGGCCACGGAGATGTCAAAGCCCATGCCCTGGAGCTTCTTCACAAACTTCTCCCGGGTTGCTTGGGTTTCATTAGTGCAGAACCGCAGCTTCAGACCAGATGCCTTGATCCTGTTGAGTAAAAGCGGCAGAGGGGTTAACTGGACACAGAAGAGGAGCTAGGAGTATAAGCGTTGCTGTCCCACACCTAACTTGGATAATTACATTAAAAATGCAAAGAGGAAATACCAGAACAGGTGCAGGATCCCTTCTCATGACCAAGACATGTCTAAAATATACTGATTCTGGGCACTACGGCCACAGTTTTCATGTGCAGGGCCCTTGCCATAGCATGTAACTGCCCTTCTGGAACAGAGAGCTAAGCTGAACATGGCGGCACAGGAGATGCCCACCATCCCCAGGATACCACAGTCTGTCAGGCACACGCTCCCTCCACACACCAAAAAACCCCAGATCCAGTTCCTTTTCTTTCAACCAGTCCATGGATGTAGACACACATGAACAGAAGGCACTGCACAGCCACGAGTACAGTACCTGGTGTGATACCACTGGCCGTCAGCATTTTAACTTGGATTTTCACCTTTCCACTTACTGATCACCTGCTGCAGGGATCTGCTGGAGGTAGCAGCAAGGCTTTGCACTTCTGCAGACTCCAGGTAAGAGGCCAGCTAGTTGCAATGATGCTTACATCAAGACTGGGGTGTCTTCAGTTACATTTATCATTTAATCTCTCATAAAACACCTGTGCTGTTACTTGGTGGGTAATCCTGAAAAATACGGTACTTCAACTGATTCATTAATAAATGTTTACAGGTGAATGGCTTCTCAAGGGAAGAAAGCATGGCCCCAAGTGCTCAGAGCCAAGGACATGGTTCCTGTGGAGCGGTACACTGCAATCTCGTACAGGTCCTCTGCCTCTGAGGGACTTTGTTGCCCGACCCAAGCTGCAGTGACCTACTGGGGATGTCACGAGAAGGCCTCTTCTCCAAGGATGAGTTGTCAGCCTTTTGGAGAACCAACGTATTTCAAAGTGGCCACGGAAAATCAGAAGCATTGAAAACGTATCCTGATTTTTTTTCAAATATTTGCCAAAGGGACTGTCAGTCAGCTCCTCAGATGTATTAAAATGCCAAATTTCTGTCAGTTTTAGTGTGAATTTGTACCTCATTATCTTTGAGGACCTGGGCTAACATGGGTTTAGATACCTAGGTAAGTTAGGGGCTAGGCTTATAAATTCTTATTAAAATATTATTACTTTTCTTTGTGTTAGGATGAAAAAGGACTGTTCTAGTAGGAAAGCCCCTGCATTGATTCTCAAGACAACAAAACACGGTGGGTTCCTTTTCTAGGGAAGATGATCCCAATCGGTTGGTGTAAACATTGAAACCACCTCAAGGTAACGCATCCGATGACGAACTTTCCATCAAAGGATTCTGAGAAATCCGGTCCTGACCCAGAGAGCCCCTTCCACTCATTAAAACTGCATGCCAGCGTCTTCTTCAATAATGCAGGTGATTCATTTCTTTCTTATTATTTGTCTTTCCTAATCATAGGTATGTGAATTATCAATTACACTTAGTGGTTAATTGCCCTTCATAAAGATAGCTTTTCTATTTTAAATTAGGCAGTTAATATATTGTAACTAATAGCATCCACTTGTACATTATAAATATATCTTCATTGATTGGAGCAGTGAATGTGAGAGTCACTCACAAGTTAATGAAGCAATTGAGTGAAGAAGTGCAGGGTGTACCCAGGGAATAATTATTGTTAATGAATTATGATGTGACCTTCTCAGAACAATGAACAATTGGTGTGACAGTGGGATGACAGTATTCCACATCTGTTATTCGAAACATGGTTTCAGCTGTAGTTGAAAAGCAAAGCAGTGTAATTTGGATACATAACAAACTTTAATAGACGGTGCCGTGGTTAAAAAAATCTTATTCTAAATGCAAAGCCTATCTGCACACTCTTAGGAAAAAAATTCTGTGATTCACAACTGCCTGGAAGCAGACATTTGTTGAATAAGAATTTATTCTTTCTCTTCCTAAAGGTCAACGCAATGAATCCAGGAACAACACTAACCGCCTACTTGCACAGACAAACAAATGTGCCCTCACAGGCCAGCTTGGTGAAAACAGAGATTCAGTTTTCCTATACTACAAATTTAACTTCTTTCTCAGAATTTTAGATGAAAAACAGAGTTACACTTCTGAAAGGCATGACCAAAGTGGAAGCATCCTGGACTGCTTCACGCCTTCGTGGCCACCAGCAATTACCACCTCAACAAGCAAGCTCAGTAAATGCTTTGTATGAGGTGAGGTCTACAAAGGGTTAGGCCAAGCTGGTCAGAAAATGGGAGTCCTCTAGTGAAACGTGAAAAGGACTCTCAAAAATATCCCAGAACACTGAACAAAAGACAAATCATCAAGAACTCCAGAGAAGACTTATTTCTACAGAAATACCTTTTCAATGAAAAGCCACCTTTTACTTCAAAGTTAGCATCTCTAAAAAGACCCTTTGCTAGCTCTCTGCCAAATCCTTGTACAATACGCTCACACTCACTGGTACGTGCATGATTATACACACACCGGGACGAATCCATCCCTTGGTGCCCAGCACGGGGACCGCGAGCGGAGCCTGCGGGCCAGCACGCATTGGCAAACAACTATTAACTCAGAGCTTAAATAATCAGCGGGAGCTTTTAACAGCTCTCCACTCATGTTTACAGCAAAACTCTCCTTCAGTTTTCATGGTCAGGTTTGGCACAGAAAGAGGCGGCTTGAAGGTCTCTGTCTGACAGAGGCAAGATGCTTTGCACAGCGAGTCAATACTGCACTGGGGGCACTGCTGCTAAGCTGGCCAGCTTAATGGGAAACCTGGAGCTACTGAGCTGACCCAGCCACCAGTGTCCACATTTTAAGAAGCACGTGCAGCGCAAGTTACTGCAATTTCTAGTGCCAGCAAGTGTGGGGATGTTAGGAGAAGAATAAAGGACAAAATTTGTAATGCGATGCCTTGTAAGATAAAGAGCAAGGGATTAGATACCTGCAAGTACAGCAGAATGAGGCAACAGCCGATGAACTACACAACACACATTTTATCAAGATCTCCAGCGTATTACAGATTTATCAGCATCTATATTACAGAAGCGCAGGCACACCCAGGAAACCCAGTCAATCAGGGCTTCAGCTGACTTCCATCCATCGCAGCCCTGATAAAGATCCCAGTCAGATTCCGGAAGCACCAGAAATCAATCCTGATTAGAGCGCAAGCCAGGCACACGGACAGGCAGCACGGTGCTCCACGCTGCGGGGACTCTGCATGGTCCAGGTAGCTGCGGATGTCCCAAGGCCACCTCTCGCTCCCTGTTCAGGGCCATCAGCAGGCTCACAGTCAGACAAATCCGCTCTGTTTCCAACACAGCTGCTCACACCACTCCTACTGCCCACGGGCAGGAATGGGGGAACTTGAACTTCATCTGCGTGCAGGGAGCTACGCGTGAAGGGAGAGCAGCTTCTGACCTTTTGGGGTGTCACAAGTGGCAAACTCAGCTAAAAGCATCTCTGCAGCGAAAGAAACTTCTTGGAGCCCCTCTCAGAGGGGACGGCAGAGCATGCAGGGCAGCAGGGAGCAGACGAAAAGTCCAGCTGCACCCCTCCAGCTGCACGCCGCACGGGCTCTCCTGCCAGCGCCGGCTGTGCTGGCAGAGCAGGCACCGGCTGCCCGGGGAGCTGCCACGGCACACAGGCGCTGAAGCAAAGGAACAAGTCACGGAAGAAACTTCCAAGCCAAAATTATAAGCGGACAGATGAGCACTGAAGTAACACACCAACAGGTGGGTAAGGAGACTTTTTCTAAGCCTTACCAGAGGAGGCATTTAAACCCAGGCCAGACCGAAACAACTACTCAGTCGCCCAAGCAATCCCTAAATCTAGAACCAGGGCACCCACGTGGCTCCAGGCATGCCATAAGCACACATATATCGGAGAGATGGAAATGAGGTTTTTAATTTCAGCCCTGCGCTGCCCCTCACGCTACGCCAGCTCTTTGAACTGACCTTTACCTCGTCCTGCCGGAGCAGGACACGATGCTGAGTGACAATGTCCCACAATGCAATTACCGTGCGTCAGATGAGCCGGTCCCTTACAAATCACCTCGAACTTTACACATCTGCTGGCTGTCAGCATCTGCCAGGTTCACTCACCCGAAAATAATGAAAAAACTCTCATTATTGTTCCATAACAGGTAAAGTGTTAGGACAATTATTAGACATCCTGACTGACCTTGTGCAGACTTAACCAACTGCCCTTGCCAACCTTTACGGGCAGCCTTTGGGCATATAAAACACAAAACCTGTTCTTTCAGGTGATGTAAAGGTTGCGACACCGGTAGGAAAAGAAATGGCCCCAGAATCTAGGCTGGAAGCCATCGCTCCTTCTTAAATTCACACTGCCCTGCACATGGCAGAAGCAACTAAGGACACGGGATAAGGCTAAACTTCAGGCTTCCCATCTTTGACCACTCTCTTTTGCAGTGAAGGTTTTTCCTAACACGGGAGCAGAAGAGTCCTGCCCGCAGCCGGCAGGTCCTGGGCAGACGGGCAGGGGACAGAAAGAGAAACCCTGGAAGAGGCAACAAGCCTGAGCCTGGCGACTGTCCAACGCCAACTTCAAAGGGGTTTGGAAGAGCGCTGGTTGAGATTTCCAGAACTGGCTTTTTATCCTGCTTTTGGTTTTTCAGAGTGGGGGTTTTTTTAATTTAAAAGAAAAGAAAGTGTGCTAAGCATTTATGCTATTTGACTTTTTTGCATCAGCGGATGAACACCAGTGTGTTTCAGTGTAAATTTGTCAGCACTGTAATACCATCTCTCAAACATGGGGAAATAACAGTACCAGAGAGTTATCTACCTGCAACCAAACAATAAAGTAAGACCAGGACTTTTGCAGCAATGCCGTCCTCCCACCTGGGCAGGGGTAACTTTTGCTTATTGCCCTCTGCAAGGGCCAGGGTGCTGGTGCTACCGGTAAAACATCTCCTGTCAAGAGGAGAGGAAACCGAGCCAAGAAGAAACTGAGCATAATGGTCAAAAGTAGAAATTACTTGCCTAGTTTCAAGGTCAATACAGAAGAAAGAGTCTGAAAAGAGCAGAAATTTATACCACTTCTTTAGCCTGCCTGGCTGATGGAGAACCACAGTGTGGTTTTAGCCAGCATCTAAAAAACACACTCAAAATGATGAATTAAAATGGGTTTTGCAACAAGAGATCAGTACTAGTCCTCAACAGTCTGTGTAACGGTGGGTAAAATCTCATCCAGACCACAAAATGGTGAGTGATCAGGACAAAGGGAGGTATCAAAGTCTTCTGTGCCTTCAGACACTGCTGACCAGCAGGCAATGGGATGTTTTTCCATTGCCCACAAAAGCCTCCCTGGCTGGCCCTGCCACTGCCAGGGAATAATTCACCTAACAAGTCACACATTGCTCTACACAGAAGGCAAAAACCCTCTTCTAGCCCCTGCGATGAACAGGTTACGTCTTGAAGTGTCAGATTATATTACATTTATGAATTAATGCAAATCCTGGGCCTGATCTTGCAGGCTTTTCCCAGGAGAGCCTCCTACTGCCAGAGCAGGATGCACACCTGAGAAGAGGATGCAAAAGGGTTTTCTGGCTCAGCGCTGGCTGAAAGCGATAACCCCTTCTGGGGTCCAGCTGTGGAAATGCCTGTGTGGGGGGAATACATTCGCTCCGCTTTATGTACCCTCTGCTTAAAAAGTGTATTTGTGGCAATAACATATTATACTTCCTCTGTGAATCTGCATTCATGCTATTTAGTGGCTATTTCAGCAGCATTTTTCAGCTTTAATTTCAGCTTCTGAAATATCATTATTTCAAAAGTCTGAAGGAGGCCAGCCATAACAGCCCTCACCTATCCTTGGTTCATTTGGCCAGTTTTTACAGCACGAGCCTCTCCTAATTCCACAGAAACACTGAACTTCCCGGTGTTTTGCTCGGCGGGTGCGATAAGATCAGAGGACTGTGGATGAAACCTCACGCACGCTCCTGTGATACTGCGACCTTGGCTCGCTTTCTGGTTGTTCCTTCTCTATCCCGGTGTCCAAACCTTTCCGCTCTTCTGATTTCTGCCGTCCTCACAGTATGTCCAAACTGCTGAAATCTTGCTGTCGCATCTCTGATGCTACTTTTGTCCCCTGATCTCCTGGTGTTTCCATTCGCTGATGTCCTGTCATTGGTCCTGAGTATAGCCGAGCTCATTAAAACTCCCGTTCTCTGGTGGTCCACCTTTCTGCTCCATATAGCAAGGCTGGCCTGACAAATCCTTACGTACGGCACTTTTTGGCCTCACTCCCCCTTGCATTCTTGTGTCTGAAACTCATCTCTACATCTGCTGTCTCACGAGCACAATTTCCTCTCCAGACCCATATGGCTGACCTCTCTCTATATATATAGAAGTGGGTAATTTGGAGGGAATCCAAAGGAGGGATTGCAAAAGGGATTAAAAAATAGGAGGGCATTACCTTTGAACAGGAATGCAGGCAGATTAATAGGCACGTATGAAGGAGCCACAAGAAAAGAGGCCAATGTTATTTAAGGGTGGGCAAGGGTGAAAGAAGAAAGGGCACTGTTATAAAACTAAAGACTCTGGAAACCCCATTTTGAGACACTGTTTGACAGCATTTGGTGAAAAGTCACCAAATCGTAGTTCAAAGTAAACTTTAAAAACCTACCAAAGCCTTTATTTAGGTCTTTCAATCATTCAGAATTTTTCAGAGGTAGAAATAAATACTGGAAGTCGTACATCAAAACAATCACAAAGTCCGTCTTGTCCTGAATTCTCTACAAAGGCTGCCTCTCTCTGACCACCAAATACAGCTGGATACCACAACCACTGAACAAATTACCTGATACCATAAATCATATTCCACCTGCCTGAACAGAATGGTAGTCAACAGATTTGTCTACAGATTTGTAGACAACAATATGCCACAAGAGTGAAATATAGAATTAAGTATTTAATAAAAATAATACATGCTTTTGAAGTGAATCTGCAGAAAGGAAGCACAAAGCAGAATACAAGAAAAATCTTTCTGGTCCATTACGTTCAGTAACAAGATGCATTTAATCGCTGCAGATTACCAAATTAGCTTAAAGTATTAGACCTAGCAGTCCCAGACTTTAACCGCACTGCAGGAACTGAATCAGGGCTTCTCACCTCGTCTCATAGTGGCTGGCTAATTGTCATATTGCAGCAACACAATACCGACTACGATGCAAAGATATGGGCGTATTTTGTAACAAAAGTGAACTCTGGTAGGCTTTAAATACTTAGTAACTCTCCACTTTGGAGCTGTCAGGAAAAAAATCTGAACTTTGGGGATTCAGCTAGCATGAACAGGTCTGGAATATATTTATTTGCATTAAGCAAAACATTTTTAGGGACAATATAATGAATCATACTCCAATAGCTTTCATTCTGTGCTAAAAGCAGTTGGGGTTTTTTGCCTCTGAAGCTACTAATTATTCCATTAAAATTTCAGTCAAAACTAAGTTATCTTTGTCACAGTCGAATTCTTACTTTGTATACAAACAGCACCTGTTTGTAAATAATGAATTCTGTTTCTCAGAAAAGAAAGTAAATTGCCAAAGGTTTCATTTAGCCTATTTTACAGAGAAAGAATTCACTCCCACATGCTCTGCTTACCTACTTTAAAAAGTAGTGTACAATTTCATTGCAATAGCTCAAAGACCAAGCTGCGTTCCAACAAACTCAGTGTGATTTTAATCTGGAAGCAATCGACAACTAATTCCGGCGCATCACTTGCAAAGACAGCATGGAATCTGAATGGCGATACTGCTGAGGATACGTAAAGAATCAGGCTTGATTCTAAGATTCCAGACTGAATTCACCAAACATGAAAGATGGGGAAAAAAATTACTACCGCAGTGGTAAACTGGGAGAAGTCTCAAGTTCTGAAGCACAGAACGAGGTAGAGTGGTGCTCATCCTTCAAGGATTAATCAGTATTTATACAAGGTAGTGGACGAACAAGTACCATTAGGTAGCAGGTATGACTGTAGTGTCTCCTATTATTCTTTACTGGTAAATATTTGTACAGCACATAATCGTGCTGATGGACAGTAAGTAGCTCAAGACCCTAAAGGTTAATGATGTTTAAATTCCAAAAGTGTAAGCACTTACTCATGCAATTTGTGTAGACAGCACTTGGAGTACCCACAACTTCAGGGACACAGATTTTTTTTTTTTTTTTTTTAATAATGAACATTGGTGATTAGGAAAGCAAATATAGGTTAGGAAGGTCCACTGGTCTCAGAAAACTGAGGCCATAGTTAATCATAGAATCATTTAGGTTGGAAAAGACCTTTAAGATCATTGAGTCCAACCGTAAACTTAACACTGCCAAGCCCACCACTACACCATGTCCCTAAGCACCACATCTACACATCTTTTAAATACCTCCAGGGATGGGGACTCAACCCCTTACCTGGACAGCCTGTTCCAATGCTTGACAACCCTTTCAGTGAAGACATTTTTCCTAATATCCAATCTAAACCTCCCTTGGCACAACTTGAGGCCATTTCCTCTTGTCCTATCACTTGTTACCTGGGAGAAGAGACCGACCCCACCTCTCTACACCCCCCTTTCAGGCAGTTGTAGAGAGCGATGAGGTCTCCCCTCAGCCTCCTTTTCTCCAGGCTGAACAACCCCAGGTCCCTCAGCCGCTCCCCATCAGCCTTGTGCTCCAGACCCTTCCCCAGCTCCGTTGCCCTTCTCTGGACACGCTCCAGCCCCTCAATGTCTCTCTTGGAGTGGGGGGCCCAAAACTGAACACAGCATTCGAGGTGCGGCCTCACCAGTGCCGAGTACAGGGGGCAATCACTGCCCTAGTCCTGCTGGCCACACTGTTTCTGATACAAGCCAGGATGCTATTGGCTTTCTTGGCCACCTGGGCACACTGCTGGCTCATATTCAGCCAGCTGTCGACCAACACTAATGTTACAGACTAGAGTGGAGCTGTGACAGCTCTGCACCCACTGAGGATCAGTTCTGGATCTCTTTCTGGCTCTGCCATAAACAGCTACATGACAATACAGAACTACTTCACCTTTTTGTGTCTCTGCTGCTTCAGAAAGGGCAGGTGACACCTACCCTTCTTTGGGATCCATGGACAGAAAGTGCAAAGAGAGTTAAATGCAAAGACAAAGGAACAGATATTTACACAAGAGTTTGTACAGTTTATTTGAAAGTCTCTTTCTAGGAGGAACAACTCCTTTGCTATCGCATGTCCTGAAGGCATAGCAAGCCTTGAAACTTTGAACATCTGCACAGACTGTGCTAAGCCACGCTTTGGTTATCTTCTGTGACAACAAAGATTTCCTACTCCTTGTTGCATACACACTTTCAGATGGCTCTTTGTAAACTCACAACTGTCCCACCCGAACCCCCGCACGCTGAATTGCTTTACGGTTCCAGTTCCGCTTGTTCTCCTCGCAATCTTCGCCTTGTTAGACTCTCCAGGTATTTTATTTTAACACGACTGTCCAGCTGCTCCCCAGCCTCCCTGCTCCCCAGATTTCCGTTGCGCTTTTAAAGGACTCTGTAGAAAGTTGTGCTAACAGATGCACTATACTGGCCAAACAACAGGATGTTGTAAATGTCCAACTACTGTGTGCTTTTCATATGGATATGCTAATGGGCACACTATCAGCACACAGCTGTAAATGCAAATAACAGAGCACAGGCTGAGCATCTTTTATGGATGTTTAACCACCTTCTGTCTTGTAAGAGACCAGCTCCCTGCTATTTGTAAGATAAAAAGCGAATAGCTCACCTCATGTCAATGCTGTGTAAATCAATTAAGACAATAACAGCACAGTACAGAGGCACTGTTAAGGCTGGCTCCAGAAGAAGCCTTTAAGTCACCGGTGGGCTTTCTGATCTTGTCCATGGGCTTTCTGATCTGCTCTACAGCGTCTGCCAGTTAACTGCACACACTCGGAAGAGATGTGTTTTATTTAACTCTGTTATAAGGATTTTTTTAAAACAACAACAAACGTATGCCACAGTAAACTAATCAATCAAGAAACGTTATGGGTTAAAAATTTTAAAGGGCCAAATTACCTTATCAAGCTGCTTTTGGATTTTCTAGTTATCCACCACTCCAGCAACCCCCTCTAAAGTTAACAGTAACAGTCCCTGGTGGATTTAATGACATTCCTGGCACCCTGGCTTCTGGGTTAAACCAGGGGTGCCAATGCCCTTAGGCACATGGGTGCCTGTCTGCCATAGTCCGGACGAGTAACAAGAAGGGTCCGGATTCACCTTATCATTACTTGAGCACAGAAGGAGGTCTGCTCTGTACAACAAATACTTCTGTGTTCATCCTTTTGGCCTCTGAGTCACTAATTCCCTTTCAGTGCATACTGAATCCTAAGATATTTCACAGGTAAAATTTATCAGAGATGCAGGTACATTAGCAATAAATAAAGCATTCCCCATTGTAACACTTAGTGTTTTATCACAAGTTATACCAACTCAGATAGTGACGACTGATGCTTTCCTCAGGATGGTCTCTACGGCACAGGGAAGCGCGTTACTGAATGTCATCTGGATCAGGAAGTTTCAGTGTCCATCAGCTTCTTTGGTCATTTTTCTGCTCCATCTGACTGTACTGCTAGCTAAAACAAACAAGAGAACCACCCCCCTGCAGCCATCATAAATATAAAACGGGCCAAATTCTGCTGGCAGAAATTACATTGCTACTCTCTCAAATACTAACTCAAATAACTGCATAGCAGAATTTGGCTGAAAACAAGAAAAACAATGCAGCAAATATCGTTTTAAGGAGTCAAAATGGCTTCAGTCATATGAAACCAACTGCAAATGAAAATGTTTACTTTTGATTTTTATTGGTGTGTACTATATGTTGTAACACAAAGTTAATTGCTGTAATGGTGTGCGAGATGATGTAGCAAGACAATCTGAAGAGAACAGGTCAGCTGCCATATTATGAGAGTCCATTCTGTAGTATGAATTATCCAAATGGTATTTAAGACTCCTATTGGACATATATATATTTTTGACATCTCTTTTAGCAAAAGATCATATCAACTTGAATTAGTTATAAAGTTCCTAGCTATTTGCAATTATGACTTTTTAATTGATACAAAAATGAATTAATTAAAAGAGAGCCGCTTTTAGCTTTAATCCATCTGCTTGAAACCACTGAGCTGTACTATGACGCAGACACAAATATTAATGACCAACTGGCAATAGGATAATGAGTCAATAAAGATTTTAAATGGTGTGAGCTAGAACAATTACCAACCTAATAGGCAGATAAATAAGGCTACTTGACTTTACCCAAGGAAAATGATTATTCTTAACCACTTACATTGAATGACCTGAACAAAATGTTTTGGTTTTTTTTTTTTCCCTTCCTGGCACTTCTCCATACTCACTTCTGCTGTCCCCAATTTCCACAGCTATGACCACCACTTCTCCATTGCTTATTGACATGAAACTCCTCAGAGCCCACACATGCTAAGAACAGCCATCATGTTCCCAGCACGCTCCCTAGGAAACAAGCCTCGTGCACAGAGCTGCAGAGAAGCCCCACGGCAGCCCACGAAGCAGTGCAGCGCGTCACCTCCCCATGCAGCATGGTGGACGCGGCACCATGCGGTCTCCTGCTGATGCTCACTAGATCCTGTCCAAACGAGATCGACTTTCCCAGCGCAGCGCTCAGGAGCCTGTTGCTGGATCACATCTCCAAACCCTCCTCAAAGACCCCTGCAACCCCCTCCAGATCAGACCGGCAGACAGGTTGGATTAGCTGCCGAGTTGCAGAAAGCCCTAACAAGGAACAAGGGCTTGGGCATTTCCGGTATCTCAAGAGAAAGCCCGTAATATCTTACATTTAGCCCAAGACCAGAGTTTTACTGTTGTTTCATCGGCATATTTCTGACATTGCTATAAGTTAAATTGCAGTTTATGTTGCCTCCATACGGGAGGTTTCAGCAAATGCAGTGACAAAACTGATTAAATAACAGCCTGCAACCTGATGGAAAATAAAGTTTAAAAAAATAGAAAAAAACCCCAATATGTCAAAATCATCTGGCGAACCACAATGCAGATATTATTGAATATGTCCTGGTTTTTAAAGGAATTATCTGATCTCCAACAGTAATTATGTAGTTGTTGTTATTTATGTTTGTTTTGGCCATGTCTGGAGGCCTCAGCTATGATCCTGGCTGCCCCGTGCTACGTGCTGCACAAACTCAGCATACGCGACGGTCCCAGCAGAAAGTGCCAGTCGGCAAGAAATAAGAGGAGGGTGGTGAGACGCGTTCTCCTGGAAGACGGAGAGCAGGACAAGGCTCTCCTTCACCAACAGACCCACTGGCAGAGGCATCAGCCTCAGCGGGAAGCAATACTACCAGAAGGATTTGAGCAAGACAAGAAGGAAAGCCAGCGAAGTTTAATCCTGGCAGAGGCCACCCCAGCAGTGCCTGCCCCTTTGCAGTCAGCAAACAGGCTGTTCTACACACCCACAGGAAAACAAATGCTTTCATTTTGCTACAATTCTCTTCTCTTAGGGTCTCTCTGGAATCCTGAGCTGGTAGCATAGCTACGGAAAGACACAAGAACAGAAACCGTCCTGAAATATTGCGTAAAGGGGACGTGGAGGAACAGGAACAGAATTCATAAGCGATCCCTTGGAAAACCCACGTGCCACAGGATTTCAATACGATGTCTTTATAAAAGCAACTTTTCCCTCTGCCTAATTTCACTGAATTCCCTTGGAGCACTGCTCTCCCGTCAGCCATCCCAGCACCCGCAGCTCCCCTCGGCCGGCTGGGGCCAGCTGAGCATCACAAATGGGCCAAGAGCCTCAATAAGCCTTAAACTTGCTTCAAACGCTGCTTTCTGACAGCGCTGGAAACTCTGATCCTGTAGACGAAAACAGAAGATTCATGCAATGACACTTTATGTGCCAGCTACATGTATTTCAAGAAGTATGAACAAACATACAATAAAAAAAAAAACAACAAAAAAGCAGCAAAGACTTATTTTATTACCGGTACATTTGGATCTTCTCCAGGTCTGCCTTTTCCATGGTGGCTCCACCAACATTTAGGCACATATTTAACTAAACTCATATGATTAATTTTAGTGATTTCAATACTTCTTCCTGCATATTTCCCTGCACGATAAAGCACTCGCCACAAGTGTGTCCGTACAGGGTGGCCCCAGAGGACAGAAGCCGCAGAGATGCTTGCCGAGCAGGCTGTCAACGTTTCCCACAGGTTCACTATTTAGACATTTAAAACATTTCAAGGGGGGTACAGGCAGCAGCACTCGCCACGTGAAAAGGATCTGGATTTTCTGCAGCGCGTTTGTGAAACGTCACATAGAGGCAAAGGGCTCTTCCAGAAACCCACGATATCCTCCAGCGGGGCAGACCCACGCATCAAACACCTGTCCTTAAATAAAGATAGCCCTGTGGCCATCGCTCTCCCCCGGCCCCATCCTCCTCCTCTGGTCAAGCAGGGCCGATACAGACACACTGGCAAGTCAACCTAGTTAATTAAAGTTAGTTAAGTTAAATAAATGAAATCACTGTCTGTTTAGCAGCAGTTACTTAGCTTGTGTTAACTAGATTACATTACCCAGCTAAAAACGAGGGAGTTCACTACCTGTGGGCACTGGCGACTAACTCGCCACGACAATACTTTGCTTTTGAGTCACTTAACCTGGGCAATCATTAACTGCATTCTCCATTTCTGCTGGGTTGCAAGTTCTTTGCAGGAAGTCCCACCTAATTTGACAGCAAAGCTAATCAATTTACAGAAGTGCCATGCCAGTGCGGGCACTATATTAAAACTGATCACCAGGGGAATGTACCAGACCTCCTATATAATGCCCGCTCTTGCTACACCTGCGACGACGACAGTAAATAGAAAATCAAGCAGGATGTGATCTGTCTGCGCTGCTCCGGGCTCCGTTCCCCATCAGCCCAGGGACAGCAGATCCACAAACTCAGCGGACTCCCTCATAGCTTAAATAAGCCTAAAAGATACCAAGGTGAACCAAAACGTTCACGTGTGCGGTCCTGTCCCACTCAACTTTACACAGCAAACCGGGGGGCTGCGCAGTCGGGGTGGTTTTAAACCCCGATCCTCGCTCGCCTTTGGATGTAACGCCAAAGCCCAGGCCCACGCTGTATGTTTTGGGGGGCCAAGCCCTCACCGCCATGTTCTGGGGCGCTCCCCCCCCCGCCCCGGGCGGCCCCTCACGCCGCCGGCCCCGCCTCGGCCTCCTCCTCCTCCTCCTCCTCCCCCCCGACGGGGGGGCCCGGGCCGGGCCGTGCTCCGCCGAGCCCCTGGCACCCACCTGCGCACCGCCTCCACCGAGCCGGCGATGGGCACCCCGCCATCGCCGCCGCTGTCGTAGAGGACCCCGCTGACGTCCAGCAGCAGCCCCCGCACCGCCCGCGCCCAGGCCGCCATCTCCCACCCGCCCCGCCGAGCTGAGGCGAGCCGAGGGCGCTGCCGGGAAATGTAGTCCGGGGAGGGGAGGGGAGGGAGGCCTTGGGAGGGACAACCGCTGCGCGGCCTTGCGCAGTCCGTCCCGCCCGCGCACCGCCTCTCGTTTAATTTATTAATTTAAGACACCTGAGGCTGCGTGGACCAAGTTTGGTTTTCCCAGGCGATCGCAGGAGCATCTTCGACAGCGCGGCAAGCGCCCGGTGTCTCCATCCCTCCGCCCAAACGACCGCTGCTTCCCACAGGTGCAGCGAGCGGCCAAGAGCCCAGCGGAGGGGCCGGCAAGCAGCACCGGCTTTTTTTATTAAAAAGCAGCCCAGAGAGTCAGCGACTGCCAGGGCTTCTTTCCTGTTTCACGATAAACTCCCTCAGACATCGCGTCCCTGGGGGAAAAAAACCTCTATCCTCTGAAATAGGCACGTCACCCGAGTCAGACAGCATCAAAAGTAACGACACACGTTTTCTTAAAAATTTATACTGCTCTTGTCATTCCTGGAAAGGCTGCAGGCCCTCAGCGATACCTTTGCAAGAGCACCCCAGCTCTTGATTTGGCTCTGCCTTTTCCGAAGCGACGAGAAGCTCGGCGTGTTTCCATCCTGCGGTTTCCCTCCGGAGCGCGGTGGGACGGCCACCGGTGCGAGGGCGGATTCCCGCACCGCTCCCCCGGCCGCTGCAGAGCTCGGGTTTGCCGTGCAGCCCGTTCCGCACCCGGTACCGCCCCGGGTGCCTCTGCGGTTCTGCAGGAACTGAGGCAGGACAGGATTCGGCCCTCGGGGACCAAGGCGCTGACCCACGCAGCAGCAGAGGCCTGACGAGACCCGCGTCAGCTCGGCCGAAACGCTGCCAGGGCCGTGCCCTGCCTCGATGGTATCTTCTCATACAAGCCCAGCGCTTCATATAGACAACCGGGAAAAAACCACTGGCTCATCATATAAAGAATTGAACCGATCCCCTCCGTTTTACAATCACGGATAAGATTTTATCAACTGTGTTTCAGCTTTACGATAATATTGTTTTCTCCCTCGATAAAGTCCAAATACTTTCTGATTGCTAATACTATCAATAGCGTGCCACGACTCCCAGAATATACAAGGAGCTGCGGTGGAATTATAGTCCACTTTGTTTTAAGAAAAGCAGAGGAGCCTTGGCAGCATTGATTTGCATCACAGTTTCTGGAATAGCCTCTGGCTTCTCCTTAAAGATAATATCTAAACTGTGAAATTCATTAAATAGACCCAGAAATGGATCAGGTTATTTAAAACAACATCACTAATGGCGCAATATCTCAGCTGTCTCCACCGATAGTGAACATTGTCTTGGATAGTGTTATCAGTCCAGGACACCCGCTATGAATATTGATCCGCAGCTTGTTACAGCCATCACTTGCCGTCAGGACAGGTCAGGGTTGAAACCCACCTAGCATCAAAGCAATTTAAAGACAGCACTCGGGCTGAATTTTAATGCTGGAGCTGGGAAACGGACCAACTTCAAAGAGACTGCTAAAACTAATCCACGAATGTGTGCTTTTTTGCATGTGCCTTTCTACATGCATGTATGTTTGTAGGTCGGTGCACACGCACGTGTTGAACCGATGATATCTGAAGATGTCTGCTAGCTCGCGAATTAATCTCAGTGCTACGATTTACCTTCTCAGCTCCTGCAGACACACCAACTCAAACAGAAGTATTTGTAGTCTCACGTAGATTAGATTAGATATTTTTTCTTTCAACCATAAAAAATCTCTGGCACTGCCGAGGCTTGCGAGCTTTCTTAAAATAGTGAGCCATGCACTTATTCACCATATGACAACACCTATGATTTCTCCATGTAGTTTGAAACTCATGGTGTGCCACAAAAAGCATCTTGTTTCAAAAGCATTAACAGGATCTGCACTAAGACTTCATATCCATTTTCTTTATTTGATCTCACTTTTGAAGCAAGCTGTGCAGCAGCTGCAACTGCTCCTCTCCCCTTCCTTCTCCCTCTTCTGCACCTCAAGGAACTTCAAATACATAACCAATACTTAACTAGCACACAGCGGTGTTTTCCAGCTCACCACTGCCTTCATTTTCACACAGGGTGCATCCCCAAAACTAAGCTTTATCGGTCTGCAGCTCCAGCGTGTGAACTCCTCAGGAGAGAGCTCCCTTCTCTTCCATACGTGTGTGGTATCCCATACCAGAGGTGAGTGCCAAACGGGCTCTTGGATGCTGCCACCGCATAATTAACAATAACAATTACTTGTAATCACATCGCCCTGCACATCTTCATCTCACCTTCTTGCTCTGCCGTTATCTTAAGGCCTATGCCTTTGCAATGGCAAATAGAAAGCCCAGTTCTGCTGAGGCTGGGCCACCTGTAAAGAGGAGGAGGGCTGTGGTCTGCACTTCTTCCTAGGAATAGAAGCAGGCGGAGTAGCAGATTCCCACCGAGGGCTGCCTTCCCTGGCCTCCTCCGGCTGAAGGGTGCCCCTTCGTCTACACCTCGGCCTGATTCACGGAACCAACAAAACGCAGAAACGCTAAGGAGAGGGGAAAGCATCCCGCTGAACACATACAGACATAAAGAAATACATTGCTAGCAAGTTTTTAATAAGCACTGCTGGCTAGGAGTGCTCGTGGTCATGGGACTGGTGCAGGGTGGAGAGGCTTGACCTGCTGTTGCCTACCTTGTCCCGGTTATAGGTATGATCAGACAACGAAGCATTTCCACTCAAGTCAAGGAGGGTTAGCCAGGGGGGCAGGTACTCCCCCAGCACAGGCGTGCCTCAGTTTCCCTGCCTATAAATTGGGAATAGCGTGAACGCCACGGGTGAGTTGCAGGGGTTAGGGCCAGCCCTTGGCCCAGAGCCTGAACCAGGCTGACCCCGAGCTGCCCCAAAATGAGAAGCCGCTCGTTTCTGCCTGCGGACCACACGGTACTTTCACATCTGCAACAGCGGCGGCTGGCAGAGGGAGTGCCCCAAGCCTGGACCCTGCTCGGCGCAGTGGAGGGACGCAGGGGCCATCCCCTCCTCTCCGGGTCCCTCTGAGACAGGAGGCTCAGCCCGCTGGACCGCCGCTCACCCCGGGGAGCTGCAGGTGGGGCAGCGGCGGGCGGGGGGACAGAGGCGGCCGGGGGCTCTCCGGACACCGGGGGACAGCAGCTGCCGGCGGGCTGCGACGTGCAGTCGCGTCCCCGCGCTGGCCCGGGTGGCGGCGGAGGACCCGGGACTGGTGGCAGGGCTCCGGGCCGCCCCCGGCCCACCTCGCTGCGCATCGCCCCGCCCGACCCGGGGCAGGTAACGGGAAAGCCCCGTGGCCGGGCGGCGGGGACGGGGGGGACGGAGGGAGCCGGCGCGGCGGGCGGCGGGGAGGGGGCGCGGGGGCGGCGTGCCAATGGCTGCGCTGCCCCCTCCTCTGCCCCCACCCCGCCGCCGGCCCCTCCGCCCTCCCCGCCCGACCCCTCCTCCGCGCCGCTCACTCCGCGCCGCCAGCGCCCAGGCGTGCGGCTCGGGAGGCGGCCCGGCTCCGCGCCCGGCGCAGCCCCTCCGCCGGCTCCGCGCTGGGAGCCAGCAGGTCTCCGGGAAGCGCGGAGGGTGGGGGGGGAATGCCGGAATGCCCGGACCGCGGGGCCAAGGCGGCCCCCATCCATCATAAAATCTCCTTCTCCATCTTAGACATCCTGGATCCCCAGAAATTCAGCAGGAGACGCGAAGCGGCCGCGGGGAGCTGGGGCAGCGCCCCCCGCTCGGGCGAGCGGGAGAAAAGTTTGGGAAGAGTTGAAGTAGGAAAGGACGCTGCTGCTCCCGGCAGCGGGAGGAATAAACTAGAGGCACATGGTAGGAACGCGCTCGAGTTTCTCCGGCCGGCGCTGGCGGGGCGAGCAGGTGGAGGCGCCGGCGGACGGGGACCCCCGGCCCCCCGAGCCCCGCGGGGTGCGCTCCCCGTGCGGGGCTGCCGCAGGACGATGTAACGGGCGGCGCGGGGGAAGGGGGGGGCTGGACCCGAATTTTAAGTCTCGATGATGGAAAGGGAAGAGTTCTCGGGGTCCCGTCACCGCCCCCCCCCCCCCCGGCCCCCGGCGTGCGGGGCATCTCCCGCGCCCGCGGAGGACGGGGCATCCCCGGGCGTGCCGCCGCCCCATCCCGGCCCCGGGCTCGGCCCCAGACGGGCCGCGGCTCTCGCCCGGGCACCGCACGGGGGACGTTTTGCCCCTTTCCCCGGGGCGGAAGGGGTCGGCTGCCCCGGCCCCCCGGGCGGCCCTGACCGGCAGCGGGACGGCCGGCTGGGTAATTGCTCAGCCCGTCCCCACCGGAGGATGCCTTAGCTCCCGTTGATCGATATCCTATTACCGACTCCCGCCTATCTCCTGCCCGCAGCTTGCAGGTGCCCACTTCAAACCTCCCTCCCCCGGCCTGATCCTAATATTGTTCGATTAAAACTTACCTTTAATAGATGACATCTATCGATCTGGCCCTCGCAAATCTGAAACTCCATTAGCGCGGGGATAGGGGGCGGGGAGGGGATTTATTTCGCTTCAGAAGGGGACTTTAATAACTTCTTTTTTAATTGGTAAGAAATCCATATCGACGCCTCCCCCCTCCCCGCCGCAGACGCGATGGCACAGCGGGGAGCGCGGAGGGGCTCTCGCACGGCGGGCGGGTTTTTTTGCTCCCCTGGATTTTATTTTAGCGCTTGCCCTTATTTTATCGCGTCTGGGGGGGGGTGTCGGAGAAGAAGAGCCGGGTTTCGAGGGGTGGCAGGCGGCTCGGCGCTGGGTGAGGGGCGGGAGGAGGCTGCGCGTCCCCCCTGACGAGCGCCGCCATCTCCCCTCAGATGCGCACTGCCCGGCGGAGAGCGGCGCGGAGGCAGCGGGGCAGGAGCGCGACGAGGAGGGCCCGCCCGGGGCCGGGGCCGGGGCCGGGACCCAGCCCGCCGCCCGCCCGCCCGGTCCGGAGGAGCCGGGCTCGCCGCGGGGCGCCAGGCGGCGGCGGGCCGAGGCGGGGTGCGGCAAGCCGCGGCGGGCGCGGACGGCCTTCACCTACGAGCAGCTGGTGGCCCTGGAGAACAAGTTCCGGGCCACGCGGTACCTGTCGGTCTGCGAGCGCCTCAGCCTGGCGCTCTCCCTCAGCCTCACCGAGACGCAGGTGAAGATCTGGTTCCAGAACCGCCGCACCAAGTGGAAGAAGCAGCACCCGGGCGCCGACGGGGCGGCCCCCGCCGCTTCCCCCGCGGCGGCGGCGGCGGGCGGCGGCAGCCCCAGCCCGCCGGGTCCCGGCGCTCTGCCCTTCCAGACTTTCCCTTCCTACGCCGCCGCCAACGTCCTCGTCCCGCCGGCCGCCCCCTTCCCGCTGGGCGGCGGCCCCTTCGCGCCCTTCCTCGGCCCCGCGTACCTCGGCCCCTTCTACGCCCCGCACCTCTGAGGCGGGCGGAGCCGCCGGGAGCCGGGCGGCGGGCCGCTCGGGGCCGGGCCCCTGTCCGCCCGGGAGCCGGAGACGGTCCTCGGCCCCTCTCTCCAAGCGGGGCGCAACGGCTTCGCTTCTGGTGGTTGCATGGCGATTTGAAGTGTAAGTTGATTTTTTCTAGTCGTCGCAGCAGCATGTTTAAGGTACATTGACAAAGAGAAAAAAACCCACTGTAACCACTGGATTTTATTAGCACATTTGAGATGTAATTACAGGCGTTGGAGATGGGAAGAGTAACCCTCTTTACACATGCCTGACACTAATTCCCTCCAGATTCTTCTCCAAGTTCCTTTTTAAAACACTCCTCGTTGCCGTTTGGCTTGCCAGCACATGTCTCAAACCTCGAGAGCTCGGGAGCCGTGGCCCTTGTTACGACTGCTGTTACCCTGATGCTGGTGCACGCGGCCGTTTCAAATCCCAGGGATGCTCGCCAGTGAAGACCTCCCCAGCCTCTGCTTTTGCCCGTGGGACTCGGCTGCGCCCTGTTTGACCCATGTTTTATTACCGTTTCTGACTTCTGACCCGACAACCGCAAGCCATGTACTTGGTACCCTACCTGGAAGAGAGTTTTTGTCTGAGAAGGTGTAGGAAACCGCAGCTCCGTGTCATCAGGCGACGAGTAGAAAATCTGCCCGGTCAGTGGGAAAGTATTCAATTGCTGCTAATGTACACGGCCTCTCTGCCTCTCTGTTCAGTTCATTCCCAGTGACTTCAAAGGTTTTGGATGAGATGTCTAAAGATCATTCTTTTTGCAGAGAACAGTTGTTCTTGTGATAACGCAGCATTAGTGCCAAATGAGGCAGGAAAGAAAACATAAATCAGAGAAAATGATTACATTATTCATTTCTTTAAAAATGGGGCATTTGTGGTAGAAAATAAGTAAAACGCAGAATTTCCAGCATGCCGAGACCTATTTTCCATAACAGAGAAACACATGCTTTTTGTATTTTGCTTTTTGGAGCATTTGTTAGAAAGGAAAATCACATTTCATCTTCATCGTTACAAGCACCGGAATGAAAAGGAATTTTAGCTGGGGGCTTATCCGTCCTTGAACGGACGGGAAGTAATTGGTTTAAAAAAATCTGTCTCATGCAGTTTCACAAATTATTACAACACGCTGTTCAAGACTGCATCCCCTCGGTCTCTTACGATGCTTTAAAGTACACATTGGCTCTCCAACCAAATAACTTAGCTCATAAATCCTATCCAGCTCTTCTTGTGTTTGTCTAAATAAAAAGTTTTTCTAAATTATTCTGTGTTTAATTGTTTTTAATTGTACCGGGACGAAGCAGTGTTTGCTTCCTGGACTGCTTCCACACTGGGTGCGAATGTCGACAGTGCCCTGTGTCAGCGACCGCGGGTGGTACCCCACCTCCTCGGGGCCGGCTGCGAGGGGGGCCTTCACGGGACACCCCTCTTTACCGAAATTGCCTTCCTGACTTCCAGCTTTGCAGGGAGCGAAGGTGTGAAACCCGCAAGGCCAGACTTGGGGAACGGCGGCTGCCCGTGCCCCGCCAGGCTGGCGGGCAGGCTAACTGAAGTCGCCTGCAGTTGTCTTTCCACGCCGGAGAGGAGGTATTCGGTGTCTTCTCCATTCTTTGCATAGCTCTTAACAAAACACAAGGTTCACCTCGGGTCATGATTTTGGAAGTCATAACTACTGCATTAATGTATTTCCTTGCAGGTTAATTAAAGTAACTTTTTAACTAATTTGACTTCAGTTAGAGTTGCAAAAGACGGAGTCATGACCACCGCTCAGCGTACATCCAGAGCTGCCGGCTTTTCTGGCCACTGAATCAGCAGTCCCGGGTGCCCGAGCCACCAGGATGCTGCTAGCACACTGGCTGTCCATTTCTAGCTGCCTGAAGTCAGTTAAGAGCTCAAGCCCTGCAGGAAGAGAAGGGCATTCTAGCAGGCTCATCTAGTCCATTTTCCCTGCTTCAAGTTAGGACTAACCGGACCCAAATCCTCTTGACCTATTTGTGGCCTTCTACTTGTGATTGTCATCACTGTGCATGCAATAAACCGGTTCGTGATTTCATTTGGCTGTCACTCTAAGAAATTCCCAGAGCATGAAACGGTTGGTCACCTGCAGTGTACTGAAATCTCCGGTGGAAAAAAAAGACTTGTGCCCTGTCATTTGTGACACGATTAGTTCTTTTCCTTAAGAAGTGTAAATCATAGCAAAAACCAGGGAACGTTACAAATCAAAATAACTCAAAGAGTATAAATTGTCTCCTCCTTTGAGATGCAGTTTTGCTGTTCATAAAACTTTTCAAGGCTCTGAGGTTTGCCAGCAATCCTGCCTTTGGCAAAACTACGTCAGCTTTATAGGAAATCTGAATACTTAATTCCTATGCAAGAAATGCCAGTCCCTTTTCCACCACTCCGTTCCGTCGCTTCTATAGCCCTGGATTCATGAAAAAGTTTTACAATTAATTCCAGAGAATGCAACCACGGTTCCCACTTTGCATGACTTGCACCTTGCGCAGCATTGAAGGGTGACGCATAGCAATGGGACTGCAGATTTTGCGGCGCTGATCCCAGGCCACCAAAGCTTTTCTGGCTAAATGCTTCCAAGCCCTTGGGACAGACCCTTCCCCTCCTGCTTCGTCGAGGGGGTGGCTGCTCGGGTGGGTGATCTCTTTGGCTTCTAGTTAGGGATGTGGCGACTGGCCACTTATCACAGCTGTAATTCAAAACAGTCCTGGAAATAGCAATTGCCGTCAAACACCACATTGTCCAGATTATGCTGTTCGCACTGGTAACACTTTTGGAAATGCCCCACTGAGTATCCATTATCCCTAACAATTCTGAATACAGATTTGTGCAGTATTTTCAAGTACAGACAAAAATTGACTTTACTCACAGCTGAATATAGACGTTAAAGGGAATCACAAGTAAGTCCCATGTGTAAAAAGCAAAAAGTGCATCTATATTAAATTAAAAGAGTTTTGAATTCAAATGCTCCAGAGAGAACAGGAAAGTTAGTAGCCTCCCTCATTCCTACCACATCATCCGTAATAGCAGTGTCTGCAGGGAGCTGGCATCGACGGCTGGGTTTCAGACTGCCCGAACTATGGCAACTTCTGGGTCATGCAACCCTAGGCAGAGCTTTGCTTATATACTCTCCTCATTTCTGTTCCAGAATGTAAAATGGCAGCTAGGGCGCTGGGCCTGAAATCTCACCTCCAGCAATGGCAAGTACTTAGTGCTTCATAGGACAGGAAGAGAGCATACGCTATGCTTCAGCTGTAGAAAGGGAAAGCTCTTGACTCATACGGTGCTCACCTCTAGACAAAAAACTTAATTCTTGTTTCGTACCTTCTCTCTGCACAGGCAATATTAGTGGCCCAAGAACCATACAAGCACTTTGGAAATCAACTTCATTTAACCTGATAATGAAGGAAGTACATGGGGGAACACCAGGACATCACAGTTAGGGAAATGTTAGAAACGTCCGTTTAACTAGACTTTCAGATCTGTATTTAAAAAAATCCAACCCTCATACAGTTGGGTTTGCAAAGTCTGAAGAATACACTGAACAATTAAATACACTGAGGAACAAAAGATAAAATATATTTATTGAAATGTCAGTGACCAAGCATTTTTCACAAAGAAAACCAATATGATTTGTTGTGTAATATGTGACTGGAAAACTAAACTAAAGTCTGTTTCCTCCCTTCCTTCCTCCTCCCCTGCCCATTATTATTTGCTCGAACACCTGTAATAAGCTATCTGCTATCTACACGCAGGTTCCTGAGATGAGGATAGAATCCCCTGGTTTCCACCTGTGGACTTTTCCTTTACTGAGATCAAGTAGGACCATTTAGAGAGAGGCAGGGATGGCCCAAGACAAGGAGCAGGCAGACAGAGAGCTCAGAGGCCACTTACTGCTCCCTGCTTCTGGCAGAACAGTTCCTTCAGGAGAAACGTGTCCACTGATTCTTGTTGTCACTGTGGAACATGCAAGTCCCACCTCCTGATGGCAGCACAGGTTGTATTTCTGTTGAGAGGCATGTAGCAATGTCTTCTGGCAGATGTCCTCTTGGCCATCCGCACCCACAAAGACACACCTGTGCTGTGTGGGGTGGCTGATGCCTAGGAGATGCAAAGGTGGAGGTTTGCTGTGGCTATTCCCTTTACCAACTGCCCAGCGGGCTCCAGATAGCTATCGCTGAACTAAACTAACTCCTCGTGCTTACGACTGAAGGTGTTGACTAGAAAGATCTGCAGTAGGAAATGTACCAGATGTTTCGAAATTAGTTACTGCGGGCTCGATTCCTACCAGCAGTTTTTCTGTAGGATGTGCATGAAGCAGATTGAGTCCCTTTTAAAGATGCAGATATCTAATCCTACGTCATACTACAACAACAGGTATGTACAAACCCAGTCTTGGTATACTCAGTCCAACAGCTAGAGTCTTTTTATTGTTTACCTCATTTCAGAAAACAGCCCAGATACTATCTTTGGCAATCTGCCAGTTCTATACCACGTTCAGAAAAGCAGTGAAAGTCAAGGTACCCATGCGTTTATCAAAGGCCTCACAGAATATAACAGCTGATCTATTAAATGCCTCATCAGCCCACTAAGTGGTCAGGTGACTCAGGAATGATTGAGAAATGTTGCTTTAGTCCCATGTACTGGTCACGAATGAGATCAAAGTCTGATCTTCAGCAGCTTTACAACTCACAGGCAGACTAGACGTCTAGCAAAATATTTGGTGGATGAGATCCTCCCAAAGAAAAATCGATAATAGGGTTCTCGCATCACTAGACCTGAACACATTTTTTGTTTTCCAGTATGACCCCGAATCAGGTGAAGTTACTTTGAACAGATCTTTACGGCACTTTCTTGACAGTGAAACTCATGTTCCAGGCCCTATTTCTGGTAGTATACTCAATAAAAGGTTCTGGAAAGCTAATGATGTGTGCAACTAATTTACAGGCTGCATGTTACAGGTTTGCTTTAGTGTCTTAGTGGGCATCTTTGCCATTTTATTCACAGGAGCTGTTCTGTGGTTGCTGTGATTCATGTAGCCTGTAGCAACACTACCTTTGCTTACTACTGTAGCACAAGTATTAAACTCAATTTCTCTTAGATTTTCCCCTTCAAACACTGAAGAGTTCCCAAGCTAGCTTTTTTCTCAAGTTGATCATCTCATTTTCTATGTTCTGCATAATGCCACATGAAAAATGTAATTAAAAATGTGGCATTCCATGGGGCTTAGGCACGTCGTACCACTGCAGAGGGATTTCAGTAGTGTTCAAGATTCAGGCTCTTCCACCAAGCAGCCTCTGACATACTGAAATACTTTCAAAGATACCAGATCTATGTACAAGATCAACACAAATAACAGATTTTACCCCTTTCTACACATGTTGATTTGTTATGGTAGCTTTGATCATGGAAGTTATTTTACTGCTATTGTTTAAAGAAAGAAGCCTTAAACATTCATGTTTTAAAAACGGAGAGAGTATAGAGAGATACATAGACTTTGCAAAATGGGAACCTTAAAAGATGTCAGGTTTTGTATCTGTGGATCTTTAAGCACCTGACATAACAAATTGAGAGCCATCTGAGCTGAAACCTTGTCCTCTCAGGTTAGGTCAGTTCTATGATGATGTCCCAACATCCAATACCTGTGCTGACACCTCTTGTTTAGTGTTTGTGGATAGCCATTAGACTGACAGCTCTTCTTATCGTTCAGTCCCTTCCACTGAATTACACTGAAAGTCACAGGTATCAGTGAATTCAAGAAATGCTGCATTTCACTGAAATTACTACAGAAGAGCATTAGTTTGAAGAAATGATAAACAAGCCGCAGAGAGCAAAGAATGGCTTTACTAGTTTATTTGTCCCTTCTAAGGAACAGCCATATGATAGTTTAGGAGTAGGTAATTTCTGTCAAGATCCTTCTGCAGATTTTACTTCCTTTTCGCAATATGCTCACCGTATTTCTGATATCTCAAATTGTGTGATTTTTGAAAACAATACTTATGAAAGAAATTGTTTTAAAACAATGGATTTTAAAGCAAAGTCTTTTGTCCTAACATGTATCAAGAAAGCCTGTAATTTTCTGAATTATCTGGTATTCTAGAAAATCTACAGCTAGTTTAAAGTCCTGAATGAGGAAGTTCAGGTGCTGACAGCACCTCATCCCGAGGTAACGACAAGTGGCAGATGATGCAATAGCTCATCTTTCACTGCAACGGTGCCAAGTTAAAGTCTGACTTGGACGAGGCATTATGTAAGTTCTTCAGTTTCAGACTACAGTAGCCCTGAGCAGATGAGTGCTCACCATTTAGCAAGATTAGCAATCTTTGTTGCAGCAATGTCAAACACGTGGACAGCAGGGCTGGCGGGGATGTGCCGTGGCAGAATTTTGAGAAGAGTTTCCCAGCTCCTGAGATAAAGTGTATCCAGATGTTCAGTGCTCAGTCCTGAGATTAACCAAATTGACAAGATATTTATTCTTATTACACAGTTAGGTGTATTTATGTTCATTTTCTGCATGCTCTCATGACAGTTATAGCTGCCATCTGGGTAAGAATTTGAAAGTCTGGAGAGCAGGTAAAGCAGTTGTCTTTTCCAGAAATCACTGTCCTGATAAAATCCAAGAATGAAGTCAATGTAAGTTAGGAAGCAGAACGTCTGCAGGATCAAAATCAAAATATACATCTACAAAGAAGAAGCAAGCTCACATATGAGGCGCTTCAAAGCCTGAAATTCAAACTGACTTAGTCTCCCTCCAATTTTCTTTGGATTTTATTTTACTATTCCTGATTTTTATGCTAGAAAACGCTATTTATCAGGGTCCTGTGGCTTCTCAGACTCCTGCCGACTTTCTGCTCTCATGGATCTCACACTTGGATCATGTTGCTGCTGGAATTGCAGGTACACTGTCAGAGTTGCACGTCAGGACTAGAGAAAAATCTAAAAACAGTCACTAGTGAGCTGAAGATACACAGCTCTTTTAATCTGTCTTGGTACATCTGAAAGTTGTTTTTCCAAAACTCTCTCCTATTTGTGTCTTCTTGGTAGTGTGATGCCCAAGGAATGTGAGGCTCACCAGAAATGTGAGCATCACATAGATATAGAAAATAGAGGAAAAGGCTCTTTCATTTAATTGACTACAAGTTCAAGAAATCAAAGAGCTTATCATTTACCTTTAAGCCAGGTTTCACATACAAGTAAACGGTCTCATCTCATTTGTGGAAGGCTCTGGATGTAGGCATCCATAAGCTGCAAGGGAAAATAACCAAATGTAAGTTCAAACATTGGAAACAATGCTTAACAGAAGACAGTAACTTAAATTATTTTGATTCTATAATTCAGTTATCCATGCTGTCATCTAACACACAGAATATCATTGAAGTCTTCGTAAAATAAGCCAACATACAAATTGGGGAGGGTAAGTATTAACTATAGCTCAAGGTTTATATTGCAATAGGAATATCAGCTCTAAGGGTTGTTCATGGTGCTTTAAGCTGGGTTAACTAACATCCACCCAATAAAACAGCACCATTTTGAGGAGGTTGTTCTATGCTTTGCCAAACTATCTTGAAAGATATGAACCAAAAAAGAAATCTCTAACTGAACTTGAGAGGCAGATATGCTTTGCATGCATTACAATTTGTTGCTCCTGTGTTCTGACACACTGCGCTGTAACATATTCTAGCTGTGCTGCAGGAAAGACTAAAGTTTCTTGTTCTGCAGGAAATGTCTTAATGTAGAATTCTGCTGTCAGTAAATAATGAGAATAACACAAATATGGGCCATGGAAAGTGATTTTTCTATATAAGGTACCATCAAAGATCAGCATGAACTTAAACTCTCAATGATGAAAATGAAAGATGGAAGTGTACAAGTAGAAAATTCTTGAGATCACCCATCTATCCATTGGTATCTTATCACCATAGTAATAAAGCATCTTCTTCTTGGGTCTTTTCCAGACATATGTTTTCAAATAGGAGACATCTGCCACAGAAAAGTCTTATCCCTGTGTAGGTTTGGTATTATACCAGACGCTTTCTAACAGCGGACAAACCAAGAAACGTTACGTGGCCTGTGTCTCCCCACATTCACACGTACACGTGTTATAGGAGTCCCATCACTGCGTACTGTTATCTTGTCAATCCTTGCTCAGATGACACAAACATCTGCAAAGTTGGCCTGCAGAGTACGTGACACCATCACACTCTTCTCAGAAAGCTGTTCGGTATGAAGTACCTGGACGGCTGTCAGACGGGGACTGTAGCTTTAGTTCTTCAGGGTGATCTGCTGCTAGGTTTGCCTTAAAATCTGCCTTTGGCTCAGAGAAGCGTAATTGTTTTTTTGCTGAGTGGCAGCACAGTTTCAACAGGAGGAGAAAGGGTGAAGACTACCCTTGTGGCTTTCCTAGAGGTGGGAAGAAGGGTGGGACTGTCTTTCTGCCAGCACTGTAGGCTTGTGTTGGTTTTACCTAATTATGAACTTGCACCTTGAGCCTCACAACTTGGATGAACTCCAAATCCAACCTGCTGACTGGTCTGGCCTTCGCTCTGAGGTGAGGAACTCCTCCTCTGAGCTGAGTAAGAAACTACCATGCTATCGAAGAATTGAACATTGGTGCCACATGCCTAAACATCGGCTATCAAGGCACTTTGGACACTTACTGCAGCAGACCCAAGACAGCGTTAAACTCAAGAAAGGGTACTGCAACCCTACTACTGCCTTCAGCAGCTCCCATGAGCAGCACGTTAATCCCTGGAGCACACTGAGCTTGTGCAGCCGTACTGATTTAGGAGGCCAAGACTGTAATTCCCTTGTATTGGCCCCACCTCTAAACAACCACAATAACTGGGATGCAATTCTTCAGTCTCTTCACATGCCTAATTCCCGACGACTTCAATGAGCATTTCTGCCAGAGACAGAGCTGCAGAATTACTCCTAACAACTGGCATGACTTAACTTGTTCCTTCTTATAACTTTATGGTTTACTTACATGTCAAATTGTATTTTCTGGGGAAGCAGAATGAATATAATAACCCTCTATCCTCAAGTAGGTCAAGATTTTCTTCTTTTCTGTGGGGCAAATTACTGTAAAATGTGAACATTTCATGTCTTCTGTTTTTCATATTTTGGTTACTGTCATGTGGAGTCTTTCAGGTATCTACAGGTAACTAAACAGTACACATTAAGCTTCTGCTTTCCTTTTTTAAACCACAGGAAATACTACATCTAGCTGAGAGCAACTGCTTCAAGATCTATGGTAATAGCTGCCACTGCGCACAATGTGAACAATTTAAAATTCCAACTTGATAGCATTTAAAGAAGAAAAGTGGATATTTTCTGTACCTTGATTGTAAGTGCTAAAAATAAAGGAGGAAAGAAAGTGAGCCACAACAGGACTACACTGATCCTACATAAAACTGTGATCAAGCTTACATTATGTAGGGGTTTGAAGTCACTCTCTCTCGAGTGTTGAATAACTACATTCCAGCTGAGAGTTATTTCATACTTGTAATTTTTTAATCTCAGAAACAGCCCATATCAGCTTTAAAAAAAACATTTACATGTAGTATCTATACATTCCATATTATGTTTGTATTTGAGCAAGTAAACCATTTTTTTTTCTTCTTTCAGGCCTTGCAGAATCCAAAAGAAAGCAAGCCCTTTCTTGCTTGAGGGTTATTTGTTTGGTTGGTTTTGAAACTCTGCATTTCAGACACGAATCTGCAGTGTTTACTTGGGTACATGATCATTGTTTTCCTGGGAGTCAGGCTGGATGCCTGGCTTCTGAAATCACCTCTCAGGGCCGTATGGCTCCAGCTCTGTGTAGCAGAGCCTCAACCCAAGCCTCAGCACTTCAGCAATTGATCTTGGCTGCCTTTGGTTTGCATTCTTTAATTTTTCAAATGCGTATTTTCCTCATATGATATGTGCTACTTAATCCTTTGGACAAGTTCTGTCCTTTCTACATTTTTCTGCTTCCTCTGAAAAACGCATGGCTGGATGAATCTAAAACAATTGGAAGTGTCCTTGAGAAAAAGCAGCATTTAAAGGCAGGTAAAAGGCTGCTCTTGAGTTGAGTCTATGAAAGATGAAAAGAATGTAGCTCCCAGTATCTTATTTTTGTGGCTAAATAGGCAGAAGGCATAATTAGCATGACTTCAAACTGATAAGCTATCTACCAACGCTAATGAAATACCAAAGTAAAAAAAAAAGAAGAAACAGGCGGCTTGAACCTGCATTTCTTACCCAGAAAAATCCCATCAATCTCACAGATTGCAAATCCTGGCCCGTGTCCATCCAGGCTGTTGACATGTGAGTGTATGACAAACAAAATTATGCATTTCTTTCCTTATACCAGAGATGAACTGAGACCAAGTATAATACTCAAAACAGATGGGTCATTGCTTACTTTTAGCCTTGAAATTTTAGGTGTTTCACAAAAAAACATAGCTTTAACTAGAATTAAAGAGGTTTCAATAGCTCCTAGATAATGACTGCTTCTGGACATAAGAAACTTAGCACAGTACAACTGCACATGCGTTCAACAGACATGACTGAAATGTGTTTTGCAATTTAGCACCTAAGGCACAACCTTTTGGTGCTTTATGCATTCAACTTTGGCAGCAGATGCAACTTAGTGCAGCAATTCTGCACTATTCTTTTGCAGAATTAGGCTAGTAAGAGACATAAATATATTAGCAAATTGAGCCTAACTGTATGTGTATTTACAAAAAGCACAGTATCATCTGTTCTACTCCCAACCCTCGCTGCATCAAGCTGACTGCACACTGGGAAAATTTTCTCTGAGGGCACTGTTCTCCAAACGCATAAGCAATGCTGCTCCCTGACATCCAAGGTTTGAGCAATTTGGTTAGAAGAGATGACGAGGTTCAGGAATATTTTCAAACGTAGGGTTGCTTTAGTGCATGGAAGATACGCAAATTCTCTGTACTGTCAACCTAGGATACCATGTTTTCTTTGTGGAAAAAAACAAACTCTTTTTCAGCATCGATAAACTTGTCAGGACAATGAACACAAAGCAAGAGGCACCCAGAAGTCATCACTGCTAAGACTGAGATTTTGGCTTTTTTTCCCCCCTAGTGAGGGGGGTAAGATAAAAAGTGAAATATTCTCAAGTGTTTTTCTTTCGGATTACAACTAGCATGTATGTATCAAACATACGTCACAGTTCCTTGTGAATGTCCAGATTTTCTGGTTACAAAATGCTCTCCAAGTGTAATTTAGCCTGGGGAAAGGTCAGGGTTGCGCTGGCTAGTTACAGCCTGCCCCTGCTCACCTGCTGGCTCCCAGCTGAAAGTTCCATGTAAGAGCAAGCCGGGCCCTCCTGCAGCGGACCTCACACCCTGCACACCTCCCTCCCTCCAAAGGCAGCAGGGTGTGAAGACCAGGGCTCCGTCAATGCCACGCTACCGGCAGAGACCAGCAGCCCGTTCCTGGCATGGTACCACGCTGGAAGAGCTGTGGAGGAAGTTGATGCATTCTACACATAGGCAGCAAACATTTGGCACAGAAGCTACATATGGAACTCATTAGCAAACTTAGTGAATCCCTGACTATTATTTTTTGTAAGCCACAGACTATCAAGTATAAAAAAATAATGAATAAGCTCATGCACAGCTCTTGTGAAGAGAAAGAACAGGACTGGCTGGCTTCTACTATCCTCACAGTACCACTTCGCATAAAATACCAGGGCAGTAAGGACGTGCAGACACCACCACCCATGCAGGCAAGGCCACAGGACGGCAAGCAGCAGCCAGCACCAGCCAGGAGTTCCCACAATCATCCCGCAAAGTTTCCATTTCCATGAATTTCTTCCCAGTCCCTATCAAAACTTTTCCGTGCTCGCCCTTTTCTACAGCAACTTCCCAGACGGGGGCAAGCGTGGCCAAAGGGCCGACGGGCACTACGGAGGAGTCGGCTGGGCACTGACGCCCGGCGGGAGGGCGCTCGGCCCGGCCCACGGACTTCGCAGGGCCGGGGGCTTCAGCCCGCCGCGAGGGGGATTTCTATGGCTGCAAAAATTGCTCCCAAGGCCCAATTCGGTAGAGGCGAGCGGTAGAGGCGGGAGCCCGCGGCCTGAGGGAGGGGGGAGGCGGCGGGAGTGACGGGAACCGCGGGCGGCGGCTCTGAGGGAACAGAGCCAGCACCCGCGTGGGCGGGGCCTTGGCGCGCGGGTGTGCCGGCGTCCCATCCTGATTGGCTGAGCGCGGGGTGTACTCGCCAATCGGGAGCGGCTCTACCAATGGGAGGCGGCCGCGGACGGGAGGGCCGGTGCCGCCGCGCGGGGAGCGGGGGCGGAGGCGGCCAATCTGCGGCGGTAGCCAATCGGCGGCGGCGGCGGGACGTCAGCCGGGCGGGGGAGGGGGCGTGGCGTGCCGCGGGGCGAGGAGCGGTGACAGTTGCCGCGGGCCGCCTCCGCCTCTTCGCCGCGGGCTCCGGGCCGAGAAGCAGCAGCAGCGGCAGCGGCGGCGGCCGGCAGGTACAGCGCGGCGGGGGCGGCCCGGCCCGGCCCGGCCTGGCCCGCGGCGGGATTCTTGCCTCCCGCGGGGTCGCCTTGCCCCGGGTTCCGGCCCGCGGCGGCGGCGGGACAGCGGCTGCGCGGGCGAGGCCGGCTGTGCGGGCAAGGCCGCAGCAGGCCCCGTCGCCAAGGCAGCGGGAGGGGTCGGGCTGCCCCACGGCGGGTGCCTCCCGGGGCAGGGCGCGGCGGCGGGGCCGGTAGCGCCTGGCCGCAGAGAGGGCCAGACCCGCTGCGGGGTCGGCCGGGCCGCCGCCCGCCCGCCCCCGCGGCTCTTGCTCTGCGGGCAGGCGGGGATGTGACAGCCTCTCCCCGAGGGGTGGGCAGGCCAAGCCGCCGGAGAGTCACCTTTCCCTCTGTGCCTGTTGTCAGCCCTGCTCTTGTCCACGGTGGTGTCCCGAGGGTGCCACCTTTGCCTTTGCAGTGGCCTTGGCCTTGGCCGAGGGATGGAGAGAGGGGGCTGGTATTTCACCGCTGGTTTCTTGCTCTTTCTTGTCTGCCAGTCTAGGTCCTGAGCTGTTTCTGGTGTGGTGCTAGTCTGAAAAGTGGTTTGGCATGTCCAGACTGATATCCCTCCAGCTATAGCTTGTCCTCTTGAACGTTCACCCTCATTGTATTCAGTTGGTAAAGGCTGCTGTGTGGCACGAATTCTTTGATGCTGTATCAACACGCATCTGAGTGTTTTTCATGTATATGATAATATATGCCATTTACCTTGGGGTGTATTTCAGTGTGTGTCAAGGATTGGGTACATACAACCATTGAATTTGCCTGTGAGGTCTGCAGCTGCAGTGCTCTTGTCTGGATATTCCTGCTCAACAGTTGAGCAAAGTTGTTCAAGTATGTTTACAGCTGTGCTTTTAGTAGCTTTTCTATTCTGATGCAAGACCTTTTCCACTTGGTGAAATGCCCTGGCTTCTGATTCTGGTACTGCATGCTGCAGGGCACGATCATATTTCTCACTTCCTCACAGTTGGTAATAAGTTTGGATTTTTTTTTTGTTTTTTTTTCCTCCTTACTGTGTCCCTCCTCTTTCCTGAAATTTCTATTCATCTTGTCTTGCTGATCATCAAAAAAATTTTTCTTCACCTTTTAACTCCAGATGCATCCATAATTCTCAGCTTCACTCAGCCCTACTCCATGTAACCTCCTACACCTCGGCTAAAATGATGTGGCCTCACTAGCATAATTTGCAGGGCATTTCTCCTCATGGAGGGCAAAGCCCTTTTAAAAATTTCTAATTAAGTTTTTCCAACCTGAAAGAAGTAATTGAAGAATCTCAAATTGGTGGTCTGTAATTCTTCATGCAGAAAGGTAGCTTTCTGATACAGGGCAGGTGAGGGTTTAATTTCTTTGCAGCTTTCATTTCAGGAATGTCTGGAAAATCTCCAAAAATATAGAAGCTTGTTACAGAATTAGCTGCTCTGCCATGGAGGTGTGCCAGGGGCCAGGATGTCACTGAGCAATTAAATTTTAGGAGTTAAGCAAGTTGTAATTTTGAGTGGCTCAGCTAAGCTGAGTTTCTGTCAAAAATTTTTCTTGCACAGAGAAATATTTGTCTTTTTTATTTGCAAAATCTTTGAATAATGGTCTTGAAAAGTATTAACACAAACAGCTGATACTTAATGGCATTGATGATAGCTGGTAAAATGCCCAGAGCTGTGAATCTGCTGTTCATCTCTTGCTGGAATGGAGACTATTGACTCTTCCTAAAGACTTTGATTTTGGTAGCTGATTTTGGTAGATGCAGACAATAGTCTTCTGGCTTTGCTTAGAAGTGAGGAGCAGCAATGTAATATCTGAGGAGTCTGCTGAAAGAAATGCCTCTCTGTTTAAGGTGACACATCCGGTGTGCAGACCTTTTCCGAAATAAACTGAAATAAATCTGTGACTTAATATTTCTGTCTCTGCAAGCAGCCTGAAATAACAATGCCCTTGTGTAAACCATCCCTGCATTCTCCTGTTGATATTTAATAAGTATATTTTGGTTAAGTTTTACAGTATGCTTTTGTTAGGTGGTGCAGCAGAGTCAAGGTTACTCAGCTCTTCAGTTTGCTATGGAGTACGTTACAAAGGAGCCTGAGTTTGGTAATCAGATTACTTGTCATTGCGATCTTCCTTTTGGGCTAGTACTTTTTGCCAGTTTATAAGTGTGATGTTTTGCAAGACTAGAAACTTGAGCTTTGAGAACACTTGGTCTTGCTAAAGCGATCACTGTTCTCTTGATGGCTCTCTGCCGTTCCCTATACTTGGTGCTGTGAGAAGAGCTTGCTTGAACAGCTTTTTAAAATGCCAACTCAGTTTCCCTTCTCTGGGACATATCTCTACGCTGACTGAGGTGAAGGCACAGGGAGGAAATGCAAGTGCATCTGTCTCATGAAATTCTACCCTCAGATTATCCTTAGATGTTAACAGTACAAGGGTATGTATTCTGGGGAAATCCCTGAGTTTTACTGAGAAAATACAGGGTGCTATAATGATTGTTAATATCTGATGTACTATTACTTTCTGTCTATTTTTTGATGGTCTTAAAATGCTACTAACAGTGAGTGCTTTATGTGTAGGTGGCAACTCTTTAAAAACAAGAATGCTATCTATATAAAATGTCACAAATTTTCCTTCTTAAAGCTAACCTCAGTTAAAACTAATCAATCCTTTATCAAATTTGATAATATTATCAGTTAAACATTATTTGGATCAAGTGCTTCTTTCCAGTATCGTATTATTCACTTTCTGATTTTGTGACAAGATTTGTCTTATGGAAATCTTTGTTAGAGAAAAGGCATTTCAATAGCACAAGAAGTTTGATAAACTTAACTTTCTTAGTGTAGTTTATATTAATACATCTAGTCACGATTTAAAGCACAACAAAAAAGGAACACTGTTATAGGAAAAATTATGTGACTAGTTCATAGGCTCGGTGAGTCACACATTTTAGTTTCCTTTACTGTGAATGTATACTTCATATAAACTTTGATTGCAAAAGTGTTGAGAAACCGGTAATCCTGGCAGTAAAAACACTTCAATCGCGTCCTACATTTCTTCTGAAGTACTCTTAGTGCTAATTATTAACTAACTTTTTTTTTTCCCCCCAGATCTATAACAGCATACCTGAAGTCAATAATGTTTTCCAAGCTAACCTGCTCTCAGAGCATTGCTGTTCTCCGTCGAGGTGTTCATGCTTCACTGAGTTCTGCTACCTCAGTTGCTACTAAAAAAACCATTCAAGGACCTCCATCCTCTGATTACATATTTGAGCGTGAGGCTAAATATGGTGCCCACAATTATCACCCACTACCTGTTGCTCTGGAAAAAGGAAAAGGTATTTTATTTAGGTTTTCCTGGGTGGTGTAGGTGGGATGTGTGTATGCATAATGATTTTAACCTAATAAATTTCTGAATCTTTGGGTTTTTTTGAGGGGGAGATTGAGATAATTGATGAAATGAAGACAGCTAATTGCTGGTTAGAGAACTGGATCATTATGCATAAGGCTGCCTGGTAAAATTGTAGTCTCTCTAAAATGATTTATCTAAATAGAAGTCTAAGTTCTGATAATCTTCATAATTCAGAATAACTCAGCAAGAAAGTTTCAAGCAACTTTGTTTCTTCTGTTACCTTGTGTGGAGGGGTTTGATGTTAATATGAACAGGAAAAGCTGCACTGGAACCCTATTTAAGTCCTTGTGTACTGTTCCTGTATTATTGCTTAATTTAAATGTACTCTGGTCTTTAATTGTGTTTAAGGGGCTTTTGTGCTCTGCAGGTTAAATTGTATGAGTTTATATTGAAATGCTATCAGTGTAGTGATCCAATAGTTTTTCTTTATCTGTACACTTTTTGACAGCTCAGAGCTGTCAGTCTCTTAAGTTTTGAGACTATTTGGGTTCTGTTGGTTTTGTTCTTTCTTTTATGACCTCCAATTCTTATTAATTCTCTTACAAAAATATTCTTTATCTACTTTTTAGGAGCCAAAACAGGGACTTGGAGGGGAAGTAATATTCTCATATTACTAACTTAGTGGAATGGCAGCTTTATATGGGAAATGTTTCTTTTTTTAATTCCTCATTGGGCATTTATTTGTACTGCACTAGTTTGTTGCTCATGCTCTCCTTGTCAACTGATTATTTTCTAGTTAGAGGGCCTTTCAGGTGTGCCCTAAGGAATAGCGAGAATACCATTTATAGTTGACCAGGTTGTGTTGTAGCTCTTAGCTTATACCATTTAGTATTATCTCATGTCTTTTTTATTTTGTGTATTGACCATGCCTTTGTTTTCCTAGGTGTTTATGTGTGGGATGTTGAAGGTAGAAAGTATTTTGACTTTCTGAGCGCTTACAGTGCTGTTAATCAGGGCCACTGTCACCCAAAGATCGTGAACGCTCTGAAAGCTCAGTCTGAAAAACTGACCCTTACGTCCAGAGCGTTCTACAATGATGTACTTGGTGAATATGAGGAGTTTGTCACCAAAATGTTCAATTACAACAAAGTTCTTCCAATGAACACAGGTAAAAAAAAAATTTTATTTCCATTTTATTTCTTGTCTGTGAGATTCAACGGTTTTGTAACATTTGGTACTGCATCGATGGCCTGTCTCATGTACAAGTGTGATAATGGTATTGCTTCATGTTTTAGGAGTGGAAGCTGGAGAAACTGCCTGTAAATTGGCTCGGAAGTGGGCATACACTGTGAAAGGAATTCCAAAATACAAAGCAAAAATAATTTTTGCAGGTATGTAAAGTGTGTGTTATGAGTTGAGGTATTGAGGAGGAAGAGAGCTCTAGACACTGGATGCAGCACTCTCTTTTCTCCTGTAGCTGTAGTGATTACTTTGCAGTATTCTTAATGTTTTCAGTTTTTTCACTGAAGCAAGTCTGTTGAAGGTCTTGTAACCTTTGACGTTTTAATAATGTAAGCTAAGATCTCAGCCTATTAACAGGTTGTGTTGTACTTGCATATCTGCAGTTGGTGATTCTGATAAAAAAACTACTGTCGTGGCTACAACAGTCTTTGCAGGACCTTAAGGTTCTCTAAATGCCTCCTTCTAAATGGTGAAGTTCAGTCTTAAATATATTCTGTGGACAAAATATTCTGTGTATGCTTCTGGCTATTTGATTTTAACCTTAAATAGTTAAAATGAACTATAAACGTTTTTTTAAATGTAATGTCCTTTAAGAAACTCATGTGATCTTAACAGAAGTGATTGTAAAAGCAAGAGGTATGAATATAAATGACAAATCAATTTCAGATCCTCTCCCTTGTGGAGGTGTATGCATCAAGAGGCAATGAGGATAGTTGCGCTTTGTCAGGAGCTGCTGGTAATGTCTGTTTTTGCAAGGGAAATGCAACAATGAACTTAAATCCAGGAAGGAAACCATAGTTAATGAGGTGGTTTATAAAGCTTTATAAACAGCAGTTACATAGTGGACCTTATTTGTACTACTTAACCTTTTTAGTTGTCAAAAATTGATAAGTGACTGCCTGTCATTCAGTCCTTCATGCTCTTTTAACCACTGCTTGGGTGTTAAAGTGCTTTTTATTCCTAATTGGTGGATTTTTGTATACCTTTCTCTTGAATTCATTCCTCAAATTGCTGCCACCCCTCTCATAGATTGCACATTTGGGTTAAGCCTGCTTCCCTCTTAGGCTTTCCGTACCAGTGGTTTTCTTCTGCATTCTTAAGGTCTTCTAGAAGTTGGCATTAACCCAGTAAAGCCATATTGATCATACAATGAAAGTAAAAGCAATATTACTAAAGTAAATATGGGGCCCTGGAAAGTCCTGATTATATAAGTGCTATACTTTCTCCCTTTATCTGCCTGCCCTGCTTGACTCTCTAGCAGGGAGAAGTTACCTGCCCCTGAAGAGACTACAGTGCTTTGCTAAAAAAAGAAAAAAAAAAAAAAAAAAAAGGTCTAATTCAAATAACTTACATTTGGTATTCTTTGGTGAGTAGGTGAAGTATTTTTGTCAATTCTAATGTTCAATGGTTCTGTATTTTATAAAACCTTCCAGAAGAAAGCTTAATACTTAAATATTGACTTTTTTTTTTAACTGCTACAGCTGCAAATACTATTTTTGACTTTTGGTACATATAGCAGCTGAAGCATAAACCGTCATTAGACGGCATCTATAAATTGAAATTCATGGTTGAATATTGCATTATGGTTTCTAGGACCAACTAGATGAGGTTTTTTTTTTTCTTCTGGGATTTCTTTCAACAAATACATTTTCTCCCTTCTTTTCTTCCGTATATATTTTGTTTTGCTCTTCGGTCAATTAACTTTTGATAAGTGCTTTCTCATCTTGATAAACTGGATATGCTCCCCATTATTATGATCCCATCTCCTTAACCACAATATTTAATTATGTGCCAAGTAGTTGGAACAAAATAATAATCCCTCTCTTATCAGAAGCCAGCATTTTGGCAGGAAAAAGCTCTCTTGGGTAGCTAGGGTCAGAACAAAAAATGGCTTTAAACATCAGTCCAGAGAAGGTGACGTAGATTCTGTGCTTGATAGTGAGCCAGTATGGAGACTGGAGTGCTAAGGTGGAGACAGCCTGCCATCAGCAGATAGACTGCTCTGCTTCGTGGGATTCGGTCTTCAGGCCTTTGCTTCAGGATACAGTGGATTTTACTAACGTAACCTTGAGGTGATAAGCATGTGACTCGGCAAAGCATGGCAGGGATTGTTCTGCTAGGAGACATTGCTGTGGTGAACAGCGTAATGCTGTTTACATTGGCGATTAGAAAGAAGGGATGCCAAGAGCTGGCTACGTCAGTAAGAATTGACTTCAGGATTTCCTGCAGATTGAGAACGTCCTCTGCCCCTAGGATCACAGTTACACAAAGAAATTGGTGGGGGAAAGAAAAAGCTTGTAATGCTGTGAAGGCATTGAACCCTTCATCTTCCTTTGTCTTATTAAGCACCTTATTATCGATTAGCTGAGCGTATGTTGATTTAACGGAAATATTAAAATGAATATATCATAGTCTTGGTGATAGTTGGTTCCTAGACATTTTAACTGATGTTTCTATATGAAATAGTGCAATGTCACAATATTTTTAAAAATATAAATGGGTTCTCCTGGAACTTTGAAATGCACAGAAATATGTTTTTTGATTTAGGCTTACTGGCAGCTTTATTTTTAGGACCTAAATTCTCAGTGGTGTTTACTTTTTTCCCTGCATTTAATGAGTAATATTTAAGCTGTACATCTTCCTTAAAGATGTTATCTTCCTGAGTTATTTTCAGTTTTTCAGACTACTAACAAAGCTAATGGAAATTATTTTGTATGCTTGTGAGGTCTTTATAGTATAATTTTCTTTCATTTTTGATATGTGCTTTTCATACAGCAGCACAATGTATTTATGGCATCAATGTAAAATGCTAACAATTAGCAGAAGGATGCTAATATGCTAATGTTAGACAGCTCTTAAAATATGTTACCAAATGGAAAGTGTGATGTCCTATAAACTGTTCTGGCTCTTAGTCAGTTTTATGACACCCCCCCCCCCCCCTTTTTTTTTTTTTTTTTTAGCTGGCAACTTCTGGGGCAGAACCATGTCTGCTATCTCTAGTTCTACCGACCCATCCAGCTATGATGGATTTGGACCCTTTATGCCAGGGTTTGAAGTGATCCCATACAATGATCTACCAGCTCTTGAGGTATTTGACGATTTTTGTTCTCTTGTAAGAAATCTTTTTGCAGTGTCTCTTTGGTAAATAGCAAGGCAGAAAAATCAGAAGTTTATCCTTTGAGATTATCTCCATGTGCTTTGACATGAAGATATATGTATCTAGACATGTATAAGAAATATATATGTTATAATTATGTTTAGGAAATGTGTGTAAATTCTGCTTTGGTTTTGATTTTCAGTTTTGCTTTAGGATGTAAAAGGAAAACCACATGATCTGTTTCACTTCACACGTCACTAAGATGTTAAAGGTACAAAAGAAGAACAGCAGATAAACCATAAGGGAATTCGGATCAGTAGCATACATTCCAAAGTCAGGACTTGGATTCTGAAACGAATATCTTTACCTACTTTTTTCAGAAATGCTGTGCATTCTTCAGTGACCAGATGACTAGAATTCACTGCAATCGCAAACAAGCCTTTCCAGTTTCACAGCATCCTTAAAACCATGCTAGGCTGGTGTTTCACTTAAGCTACGGAAATGCTAGTGATTCTGTATTTCCCTGGGTTTTCTGAGATAAGAAACCTCTCATTTTTAGGATGAGAGGAAATGGCCTCAAGTTGCGCCAGGGGAGGTTTAGATTGGATATTAGGAAAAATGTCTTCACTGAAAGGGTTATCAAGCATTGGAACAGGCTGCCCAGGGAAGTGGTGGAGTCCCCATCCCTGGAGGTATTTAAAAGACGTGTAGATGTGGCACCTGGGGACATGGTTTAGTGGTGGACTTGGCAGTGTTAGGTTTACGGTTAGACTTGATGATCTTTTCCAACCTAAATGATTCTGTGATTCTGAGATGCATCCTGTCAAGCTGTTGGGGAGAGTTGACCTTGATTAGTCTAAAATTTCCCACCTCACAATGTGGGCTTAGGTGTTAAAGGGTAGATGGTGCTTGATGGTAGCCATAGGGTGCTGGACTTGGGACCTGGGAGGCAAGAGGGTTCCAGCCAAACACAGATAGTCCTGAAGCACTAGGAACATTGGCATTACCACTTTTCCATCATCTGGGTACATCGTCTCCATGAGTGACAAGTTGGTTACTCCTCTGTGCCTTTTGGGTCTGCTCTGTACAAGTGAATCGTCTGTGGAGGTTGGAGGGTTTATGGGACAGAGATGCTTGCCTCCTAGGAGTTTGGTTAGGGGAAACAAAGGTCTCTGTCTATTATAGCTGCAGAGTGGAAAAGCTTACTCAAGATTTGAACCTACATAAGGCTGCCCATTGTGAAGGTCCTATAAGTATTTAGTGGCTTTCAGCCAACTTTATCAAGGCTTTGAATGTGCTTTGGAGACCTGAAGCTTAGATGCATGTCCATCAGACTGGTAACAGAATTTGTTCTGTTTATGGGCCAATACTGAGAAAAGCTGTAGTAAATTCATGCTGGGAATCATTATATCTCTTGAATCTCGTGGACTTCTAAACCTTTTGGAACTTCATGGTGCAAGAATGTACCTGTGGACTTTGCTTTAAGGTGACAAAAGTGTTCTGGAGAGGCTCCATTCTTTTTTGTTTGAGGGAAGTGTTGAGCAATTGTTTGTCTTGTATGGGGTAACACAAAACTTGAGTGTATTTGAGGTAATTTATGAACTGATCCGATAATCTGCTTGTCTGGCTCTGCAATTTTTAAGGTTTGTAATTTCCCAAGCAAACACACCAGCTGATCTTTCGAGGCAAACAGTGACATAGGCTTCTGTGTTGGAACTGAAATGGTACCCAGGGATAACTGCCTGACATGAATACTATTATCATCATTTGAGGTAGAACACCAGGGCTAGAGCTAGGTTCTGCTACCTGTATTCATCTCCATATTGTCTAAATTTGACCTGAGTAAAAGTTTTTTTTCTTTTTGTCTTTCCTATCCATATGTCCACTTTTACAGCGGGCCCTTCAAGATCCCAACGTAGCAGCTTTCATGGTTGAACCAATTCAAGGTGAAGCAGGTGTGGTTGTTCCTGACAAAGGTTATCTCACAGGAGTGCGGGACCTCTGCACAAAACACAATGTAAGGAATTTGCTATAACAAGGTGGCTTAAACATTACACACTGTGTTTACTGGCATATCTTTTAAGGTCATCCTTGTATGCAAGGTACAGGACTTCGTATACTATTTAATAATTTCCTTTTCTTTCAGTGGAATAGGGTAGGGATACTTCTTGTATTTCTTGGCAATACCTTACCAGGAAGTACTTCTTAGCAGTGCACGCTTTTCACTGTTTCTTACTGCTGTCACTGACTTAAGTTTCTAATGAATGTTCTTGAAACTGCATTTATTTTAAATTAATTTAACTCTTAATTTCTTTTTCACATTCTAAGTTTCTTGGGCCAGAAGCCAGTTAGTGCAGTGGTTCTACCATGGCTATCAAGGGACCTTGCTGCTGGAGTGCATAAGTGCTACCAAGAGTTAGTAACAGTAATGGGCCACAGAATGAAACACTGAAGAAAATGGTCATATGCTTATGAATGTTCTTTTAAGATCTCTGAAGAGCAGAGGTCTTACAGTTTTGTTCTTTTTTTTTTTTTTTGGCATTTTCTCACATTCCCTTTCATACCACATTGCTGACTCCTATCCTGAATATTATGTCCTGTCTGAATCCTACTAAGAAATGTTTAGTTTTGAAAATAGCGTGTTAGATATGCAATTTCTGTCCTCTGCTAGCGAAGACACACTGAATTAGATTTGCATTCAGTGTCTCTGGAAGGGTGGGAAGATGCGTTTGTATATATTTCCATGTCCTTCAGTTGTCTTTGGGTACTGCTACTGCTCACAAACAGGCTGCCATGCCTCCTTATTCAGGACCAATTTGGTCAGCCTCTCCCACAGGCGCAGGCCATGTCCTTTGTAAGTGTAAGGAAGACAACAAAAAAAGGGCTGCTGATTTACAGCTTTTTGCTCCCTTGGTGTTGCCTGTCTGATTTAAAAATCAGTGGTCTCTGTTCCAATAGAATTCTGATTCTGAATTTGCAAGTGCTACCCATAAATCCTTCTATACTTTCAGAGGAAGGTATTGACATACAATTAATAAAGTTGTCTTCATTATTGCTGTGATACTTACCTCTCAGAAAAAAATAAGAGCTACTTTACAAATAGTAGTACATGACAATAGTGCAGCTTAGGAAAATGAGATCAAAAACTTGGATTTAGGTTCTCGGAATTATTTAGACACATAGACATCAGACTACAAGACCTGTAGAGTTGCTAAAATGGCGTTTTTCAGAAGCTTCCAGAGGTCAGCGTACGGACGATGCATTGGGAGTAAAGATAGATGAATCCTGACTTTTTGGAAATCCCACTCATTTTTATATCACAAATAGATTTTGGTTGGACAGTGTCCAACCCTATGTGGACTATGCCTTACATAAAAAAGGATACGCTAAAGATGTCGGAGAGAGGACAGTATGCTCACTTAGTAGTTTCACATTTTGTAGAATATGTACGTCTCCAGCAGGTTTAGAGGTAAAGGAAGTACCTTCGTGTACTGAGTGTAGTGCAGCTGGAACGTCTTTCACTTATTCTATGCAATTATGCTGTATTGTTTGAATTGAGTTAGGAATGGGAGTAAAAATAATTCTCTGTTATGTGTGGATTTTTCTTCTTTTTGTCTCTATAAAGGTTCTATTTATTGCTGATGAAGTACAGACTGGTTTAGCCAGAACAGGGAAAATGCTAGCTGTTGACTATGAAAATGTGAGACCCGATCTCATTCTTCTTGGAAAGGCGCTTTCTGGTGGCTTATATCCTGTGAGTAGCAAAGAAATACCCATTTGTTGAGTAATGATTCTTAAGTAATTAACACTGGAAGTCTACTAGTTGGAAGAACAATAAATCTGATGTTTGTTGTACTTGGAAATTGGTGTTTACAAGTTTAACTATGATTTATGACCCAGGTAGTCCAACCTGTGAGAGATACGTAAGAAAAAAATGGAATACCTAATAATACCTTTATAGCTGAGATGGCTGTATAGTATCCTGAACTTTCTATGTTGATACTTGACTTGTTAGGGTGGCAAGAAGATGCCATCTTCTTAGACTGGTGATTTTTAGGTGTTTTGGCCTTATCAATTAATTGAATAGATTTGTATATCTGTTTTCTTCAGTTTGGTATTATCCTGTCAGGAAAGTAAGTGTCCAGTGATCAGCTTTTCATTCTGGAACTACTGGTTATTTTTTTATGCTCTCTCTGGAGAGTAGTTTATCGCAGTCTTGCTGTGATTAATTTCTAGATGAATTCTGTAAAGGGAAAAAAAATACTAATGTGTGTTAAAACATATGTTATAAAGCTATTTCTGAACAACTGGCATTATTTCACTTGTTTGGCATGCCCGCATGACTGATTTTATCCTCTTGGAGTGACTTAAATTCCTGCTGATTAAGCTGGAAATTACAACATGCCTTGAACTATTTTGGCCGATTGAAGGTATTTCTGAGTTGTTAAACAGAGTATTGGAGCTTAAACTCTTGAAATAATATTCAATTTGGAGAAATGCCCCTCAACTGTAGTTAGATGTTATATGTTACCCCTATAGCTAAGTGTATTTAAGGGATTAAGCTCTTATGTGATTGTCAGATATGCTCTCCTCTATACAGAGCTGGGAATGTAAATGTAGTTTATCACCATAGGCTGAAAATTATCCTTTCCTGAGCCCTGAGGAAAAGTTTGCTTCAGAGATATTTAAATCTACTGTTCTAAATATATATGTAAATGAATTGGCTGACCTTCCCATTTTAGGTTTCAGCAGTACTATGTGATGATGAAGTTATGCTGACCATTAAGCCTGGTGAACATGGATCTACATATGGAGGAAATCCATTAGCTTGCCGTGTTGCAATCGCAGCACTGGAGGTTCGTGTGTTGTAACAAAGATTTGGATTCCAAAGAGTGTCACACTGACATGATCTTTGCTTAAATAAATGGTATCTTTTACGCTACAAATAGAAATCCAGCTTTAAGCAAGAATGGAAAAGTGGTAGTGGTTAACTGTTTGCATAGATCACAAAACAAATTCCAAAGTCTTTACTGGAAATGTGTCCTAATTTCTGTGTTCTTATGGTCTTAATGTCTTAAATGACAAAATAAAATTAATCTAGGGAAGTTTCAAGGCACTTAATGTAAATTCAGTAAAATAGTTTCACTAATTTAATGAAGACATTTTTAAATAGACTTGTTTTACTATACTATATTGCAGAGGCTGCTGCTCTGTGAGCTTAATAACACATATTGCTACTGGAGCTCAAACAGAAGCTACTAAAATGTCTTGTCCAGGGTCCATGTTGTAATTATTCTGCAACTGCATAATTGACTACATGCAATGCAAGTCACTCAGAAAGCCTCATCATTACCCAATATGTGGACCTGGACAGATTAAGAGTCTTCAGAGATTTACTGTTTATTGTAAATAACAGCAAATGAAAAGCAGTTCATTTAGAATAAAATTTCAAAGAGATTATTGTTTCTTGTAAACATGAATGAGTAAAGGCTTAATACTAATCTGCTTGGATATGCAGCCTTTGCAGTGACACTTTGGATGCAACAGCTTTTGTATCTCAGCAATTGTAATGCCATTAGTCATCCACTCCAGCATAAAACAAATGCAGTGCCCTTCAGTTGACTGTAGATCTGACCTCCCTTTAGGTAATTGAAGAGGAAGACTTGGCTAAAAATGCAGAAATAATGGGGAACATACTAAGAAATGAGCTCATGAAGACACCATCTGATATTGTAACTTCTGTAAGAGGAAAAGGACTATTAAATGCAATTGTAATTCGGGAAACCAAAGGTAAGGAAGTATAATCAACTGCACAATCATAGCATGAAAAAATATTTTTCAACTTAAATTGAAAGTGTCTTAATGGAGTAGGGGGACGGCTTAGAGGCATCATGTTTGGGTTCAGATCTTGGCTATAGTACTGTGGTACCTACTGAAAATTTATTTAAGTGACTGTGTGCTATTAAAAATAGGGGTTTTTTACTAAGTAAGTCTGAACAATTTTTTTTTTTTAATGATTTGAATTCTTTTATGGTTTGATAACGTTCAAACCTGATGGTGAATCTAGCTCCCAACAAATACCCTTTTGTCTCCTCATCGGAAGAAAACTGACCACATCTGGAACACTAGTTTCTGTCAGATTATCGAAGGATTGGATAAGGTTGGTCCTTTCCAGGATAGGTAGAAGAGTACAATGAATACAGGAGGGTACAAGGAAGGAAAAAGCTAATGACTGAAAACAAGCTTCTAGGGATTAACACCTTGAATTATATCAGAAAAACTGCTTAGAAGCCGGAGTAGAAAATTATTTTTGTCATGAATATGCTAAGTGACAAAGTGCTGCAGGGAGGTATTGTAATTTCCTAAGACATGCACGTGATGCACTAAAATCCAGGCGTAAATGTAACCTTGTCTGAAGTCCTGTCCAGATGTTCTCTTACCTCCCCTTTGCATGGTTCACTTTTTTAAATTTATTGCTACATCTAGACAAGCACTCAGCTGTGAAGAAGCAAAACCTGGTGTGCTGGAGGCAAACTTGTGAGTCCCTTCAGACAAATTGCAGTTTTGCAGCAGTCTTGCATGTTCACTGCAAATTCTAGGGAGTTGCTCAGAAGTGACCACTTCATTTGTGAACACACTTCATCTTTTCACTGCCAGATGGCAAGGAGTTTACAATCTGGCCCCACGTGCTGCAATTGTGCCACTTTGTCTGCTGTAGTGTAAGTGTCTTCTTTCTTTTTCCTTTGATTGTAGACTGTGATGCCTGGAAGGTGTGTTTGCGGCTTCGTGATAACGGACTTCTTGCCAAACCTACGCATGGTGATATCATTCGTCTGGCACCACCGCTTGTGATTAAGGAGGATGAAATCAGAGAGTGCATCGAAATAATTCATAAGACCATTCTGTCTTTCTGAACACATGGCTTTTCAAGTGTATCTGCTGACTGACCCAAGGTGGTGTGTTGAAATATGTGTGATGAAGGCCTGCTCTTGAAGCAAGCATCTCTCATTCCTTTTATCTAAGAGGACTTGACTCTTAAAAAGTAGCTAGGTCTTTAAATTATAATGGCTCTGAAGAAAATAAAGAATGATTTAAGGAGTTTCCAGTCTTGGAATACTTGGAAATAAAGTGGTGAGGTTCTGTTCATCTAGTCGTGTAACTACTGAACAGTTAAGTCAGGATGTTTGAGGGGAGATAGCTGTAGAAATCTGTTTAATTGTTGAAAGTCTTGGCCAAAGTTTAAAGTGTAATTTATATATATTTTAATAAGGGTGGTCTTGCACTCTCATATCGCTCTCCAAAACATCACATTTGGCATTTTTGCCCCTTGGTGAGATGTCTGTAGGCTGGAAGCACTTGTCATTATGGATGAATTTCTGTTTCTCATTTGTAACTAGAAAAAACTTATAACACTGAAGGTTTGACAAACTGGGTGTTATGCTGGTGAACTTGAGAAGCATCGAGCTGTGTTCTGTATGTACAATATTTTGATTGTATGACAAGAGATGCTGTTTTCAAGCCTGGTCTCAGTGTTTGGCTTTGCAATCTTGTAAAATAGATCTGAGCATATAGATCTGCTTTTACTATTATAAAACTTTCTCTAATCTGGATGTTTATATTAAAACATGCCTTGCATTAAAAAAAAGTTAATGTGCAACTCAAATACACAGTGTATTGAGAAAGAGCAAGCCCCACAGAAACTGGCAGTTGCCTCTGTCCAGAGCCCCAGCAAGTGCTGCCTTTGTAGTCTGTGTATTTCTGTCAGTCTCTATATGGAAGCTTCTGCTGTGCTTTTTTACAGGGTGACTGCTTCTGCACTTCCGTGCCTTAGGACACTGCCAATATGGTATTCTGTATGCAGTTGTGGAGTTGGCTGCTATTCTTGCACTAGGTTGTTTTTTCTTACTTCTTAACTGAGCTGGTTTTAGCTGAGACTAAGCCCTGATTAATCACTGTTAATGCAAAATGTTCCCTTTGCCAAGCATAGGGGTTAAATGCAGTCACATGTTTGTAGTTGCAAGTGGTAAATAATCCCCTGGTATTTTAAAGGCAGCTTTGTTTATGGAAATGAACCGGTCTGCTGGTTAGGGTCACAGAAGCGTTTACCCTACTGTGTTTTGGGTGAGACAAAATGAGTAGTCATCTGCTGTGGATGAAGTAAGACTGATTTCAATTTGGAAAGGCCTCGTTGTTGCAAGGGGTAATGTGTCACTGTGACTGTTAGTCTTAAGAATAAAAAAAATGCAGAAGGGTGTTGCCTCGGAAGTTTGGCATTTCTGAAAGCTGTGCTTATGTAATCTGATTGGAAAGGAGTGAAATAACTGAAAGAAACCATAATATAAACAGTATTTGCTGGAGTTCTTTCAGAGACCAAAAGGTAAACCCCAAAAAATCCTTAGCAGCCAAAATGTTTACTTTTGTAGAGTAATAGGGCTGGCAAGGATGAAGGACATGATCAGGTCTGTTCTCTTGCCCCACTTAATAGCTGTGTCGTTGTTTGCCTAACTGCCTGAAAGGGCTGCAGGGCAGAAGACTCCAGTCTTTGTTTCAGTGCTTACTGTTAGCAAGTCTCCTACCATATTCTCCATCTGTCTCTCTTGCTGCCCATTTAGACTGTCCGTCAGGCCACAGAGAACAGGTCATTTTCTTTCTCTGCAACAGCCTTTTACATACCTAAAGTTTGTTATCATTCCTGTTTCAGTCATTGCTCCTTCTCTAGTTAAACTTCTATTTCTTTCCTGAGAGGTAACGTTTTCTAGAGCCTTTAATCATTCTTGCTGTTCTCTTTCTGTGATTCACTGCTCCGGCCGTGCCCTCACTAATGCTGAGCAGAGCTAGACTAGTTCACGTGGCTTGTATGCTGCGCTGTAGTTTACGCCCCAGGGTTGTGGTTTGGGTTTTCCTGCAGTAGCATGATATTTTTATTTCTCAGCCCGTGCTCCCAGACTCCCTTTTGTGCAAACTGTTTTGAAGAACAGCTTTGAAGCTGTTTCCCCCCCATTTTTTATTTGTGTAATAAGCACGAATTACATGCCTGTAAAATTTTGTGGTCTGGTCTACTGAGTTTCATCCTCTATTACTGAGAATTTTTCTCAGGCTTTTGGTGATCAATTTGAGCTCTAATCTTGTCCAACCCACTTTCTGGTTGCAGATTTACTAGGCTAAGACTGCTCAGAACTTGAGAATTTTTTCTTTTTCTACAGCACACCATTGCTGACTGATTTCTGGGCTTTTTATTCATCTTACGGTTGCTTCATGTATTCAATTTCTGTGCAAGCTTATGAAAATCAAGGTATGTATAGCCTTTCTGAAGACAAGTCAAAAACTGTCATCCTAAATTGCCTTTATTTAATGACGGGGTAATTGAGGAGTTTCTGTTTTAACCTGAAAGTTCTCTGTCTTGCTCTCAACCCTGCATTGTTCCGATAGCCGCAGCTACCTGTGTGAGGAAGGTAGGTGCATAGCACCTGCCTAAGAAGCTCAGAAATTCAGGAACAGGATCGAGGATGACAAAGTCCCCAGAGCTCATAGGCATGTTCAGAGCCTAAATACACATTTCAGGTGGCCAAGGCCCTTGCAAGGTACAGTGGCAGGTGGTTCTCACCTTTTACATTGATATGGTGGTGGCTCTGAATGAGTCCCATGTCCTACACGAGTGCATTTGTCACTGTCTGTCCTTCTGGGGGTGGGACAAATTCTGCTTATGCGTGTGAAACAGCACTGCTGTGTGCAAACCAGTGAAAACCTAATGGGGCGGGAAGCAGAGCAAGGATGAGGGTGTATGACTGCAGCCTAGGAGCTAAAGCAGACAAAGGTTTTTTTTTTTTTTTTAATGTTTGGTTTAATTATAGTTCAATGCCAGAACAAGTACAAAATTACATATATTATTTTGGGAGTGAAGACAGGAACCCAGGACTTCACTTCCCAGACCCTGAGCCTGTCACCAGTTAACCTCTGCTTCAACGACAATAAAAAACCGTCTTGGCGGTTGTGAGGTATCGGGGAAAAGGTGGAATGGCCAAAGGAAATGTCAACGTTCCTTCTCTTCTAGCGTACAACGTGGCAAAATTATAGGCTATCAGAAAGATCATCTGCCTTTGATCTGTTGTGTTTTGAGAAAGGGGGGGCAAAAGAAGGGTTTGCTTTGTCATGGAAAGTGGTTTTTGTCTGTTTTCTAGCAAGCATAAACTGGGATTTGGCCAGTTTTCAGTGACACCACTCAAACCTCTCAAACTCATACAGCTGCTTGTATAACTAATGTGCTGGTAAATCAGTCTCTGGTTTTGTTGTCTGGGATTTTAATTAGCCTTAGAAATTTTCTTTAGGCTTTTATTACCAAAATTGTAGACAACTAAAGTGTCCTTACCTGCTTAGTGCCAGAAATTCAGTGCTTTTTGGGTTTGTACTTGTTCTGCTTATTGTTCGAGTGTATATAGCTCTGCCAAATGTTGGTCCTGAGCAAAGTTTAATTTGAAGGAGGCCAAACTGAAAATCATTTACAAATTAATGTAAGATATACACTGAAATGTGCAAAGAAAATATATAAGACATTTCATAAAATATTGTGAGTTTGCTTTTTGTATCATAACTTTATAGGAGGTGAGAAAAGCAAGCTCAGAGAAAGCCCTTTCTGTACCTTCCCAGTATTTCTCAAGTGCTTTTCTGACTTTGTATTAGTTAGAGATGAGAGTGTGGAAATGGCATTTCTCTGGTGATGCTTTTTGCTGGTGTAATTGAAATTTATTTTTAAAATGGTACTTGAAAGAGATCTGTATTGCCTATCCAGAGGGTTTAGGTTTCTTTAACAAGAGCTATACAGCAGTAACATTTTCTAAACGTGTATGTATGTATCTACAAAATGTTGCTTTAAGCATTTGGCTGCAAAGGCTTAATCTGTCTCCATTATTTTGCCTGCACGTTTTTTGGTGAAGTAGCTTCTGATGTTTCTTTGCATCAGGTATATGAAATGCTTTTCTAAATGAATAGTGACTCTGCGCTCAGTGCTGTGCAAACACAGGGAGGTAATCTAAGCACCCAAGAGCCAAACCAGCGTTTCTCGGGCTCCCAGGGCAGCCCTTGGCTTCACTGGAAGCTTTGTTTGCAGAAATAATGCCCAATTGTGCTGGGTGCACGTGCACTTTGGCAAGAGAAGTGTGCGTGGTTTTTGGCATGAAATCACGGAATATATACACTGGCATAAAAAATAAAAATACTGCTCTGTTTATGGATAGATGTAAACCAAGATTTAAAGGCGCCATGTGAAACACTGAAAGGCAAGAGCAACATAGTGAACAGTGGGGAGATAGGAAAACATATCATGCAGGTTTTCCTTTTTTTTTTAATTTTTTTTTTTTTCCTTTCCTGCTGGCAATCTTGGGAACCATGCTTATGACATTGTCCTTTATCTGGGCTTCTTTTCAGCTGCAAAAACATGAATTTATGTCATCAAAAAGTATTTTCTAAAGTTAAAAATTACCAAAATAGATTGCTTGCTTAATAGGACCCCAATGCCTATCGGTCATGACCTGGTAAAGAGCTGCACATCTTGAACCTGTTAGAAGTTTCCATGATGAAGCAATCTCTGTTTTATTTGTCTTTTAACAGCAATGTTAGTGGAATAGTTAAGTAGAAAAACAGGCCTTGTGTCTGTCTTTTTTTTTTTTTTTTTGGGCTGTAGCTGCTTCTTGTTCCCATCTTTTCCATCTTTCTGGCAGCAGATGGAGCCAGCAGCTCAGCCTTAAGCTAAGAGCTTACTGCTGGCTGTAGAGTTTTGGGAGTTTGTGGCTCCTGGGGGCTTGCTTTTGGTCTTTACTACCACAAAAATGTGACAAACTTCAGTCTCACCTCTGGGTGCCATCTCAATGCGTAACTTGTGCCGTGCACTCCTGTGGCTAATCTTGTACCAAGGGGATTGTAAAAAGAATTCCTCTCTCTCTAGAGTGGCAAATGCCCAGTAATTCCCAGCTGTCAGCATATGACTGATAGGGATGTAGGGACAGCTGAGAAGGGGAAATAAGAGGCTTTCCTTGTCACAGCACTGAAGTAGAGCAAATCAGAAGGTGGAGGTTTGAGACAAAATTTTAAATATTTCTTTAAACGGAGGAACTGCTTTCCCTGGGCCTCCCTGTGGTGCTTCAATCCGGAGTGGGGGGCTTAACCAGTTGGGGTTGCTGTATTTGTGCAGTAAAAAGAGGTGTTTTGCTGAACATTTCACTCAGCCCTCGGCAGGAAAAGCAGACAAGAAAAAAAAAGGTCCTAGCAGTACTAAGCAACTAAAAAGCCCTGGTACTACCCTGGTAGAAACCTCACAAAACTCCCGTGTTGACCACCACGTGGAAGGGGTCTTGGCATCTGCACCAAACCCTTGCGAGCGGTAGCTTTTCGTACGGCTTCGACTGTAAAACACTGGGGAGCCGGAGGGAGTTCCCCGAGCCCCACGCAGTCAGATTGCTCATGGGGTCAAGGAAGAGCTGCCGACTTGGGCCACTGGTTAAAACGCTCCTTTGGTTTTTCTTTCCAATGCAAGTTAATGTGCTTTTATTTTCATCCTTGAGGCAGCCCGTTTTCACCAGCGTGCTGAATGCTAGCGTGGCACAGATAAGGGGTGGCTATAAGGAATCCTCTTCAGTTGTTGTCCCCCTCCTCCATGCTCTGTTCGTCTGCTCAGGTTTGTTTGGAGAAATCTGAGCAGAGGCTGTGCTGTCTGGAAAATCCCCGGGCTGTTATTGGCGCTAGTCCAAATAAATAAGGGTAGAAAGCAACTCCCACTCATTCCCGTATAAAATCATATTAATCTGCTATGATTTAGGCTGCGTAGAAAGCCCCTCAAGAGCGTTGACCCTTTGCACAATGCGTAAACCAAACAAAGGCCTGGACCTTGGATGAACTCCCAGCCCTTCCCTGGGGTCTGACACATGGGAGACCTAATCCTCAAGCTAATACAGTCATTTGGAATAGCTGCGAAATGAGAAAGGGGAAAAGCTGGCCCGATTATACACCTCAACTTGAAATCACAGAAGGAACCATACATAAGAGGGGGTAACTTACCCTCCAAGCACTCAGTTCCCCCTCTGCCGTAGCTGTTTCCAGCAGGCACTGAGGCCGCCCTGCCGTAGATGAGTTGTGCCGGAGCATAGTTTTATGTGAGAAATAAAACCGTGGCTCAAACAGACTGTCCAGGTAGGACTGGCAGCGGTGTCTCATTCCCTCCGGCACTCCTTGTTTGCTGGCAATGCAGCCGATGCCTGGTCAATACGTGTTAAGGTGTTTGGTATTTGGGGTGTGCTTAGGGACACGGTGTAGTGGTGGGCTTGGTAGCGTGAGGTTTATGGTGGGACTTGATGATCTTGAAGGTCTTTTCCAACCTATACGATTCTGTGAAGGAGTTATCAGCCTCACAAGGATGCTGTGGGAGTTTCCTCGACATTCAGAAATAGTCTTGAGACCATCGAGTGAGAAGATGCACAGGAATGCTTCCCTTGCCACTGCTACTGACTGTACCTATAGCTCTCTCTGTTGTGGCAAGAGCATCTATTTTCCAGTATTCCTCTATAGTTTTTCATCTTTTACCCTTACCAACAATCAGACATCATTAAATATGAATTACTTGGTATTTTGGAAGCATTTTTTAATAATGTGTGAATAGCACAGCTTCTCCAAAAAGGACCTTCATTCATTTCCACCCTGATGGAGGCAGAACAGCTGAGGAAATCACAAAGCGTATGAAAGCTTCGGCTATTATCCTGTGCGCCAGCAAACCACACCTTCTGCCACCAGTTACGTGGCAGCTCCTACCTACCCTGATGATAAATACTCATCTTTTTGAATAACAAGGATAGGGGGAGTCCCCCAGGGCCCGGCCAGCTCTGTCATCACAGGTGGGAGCAGGAAGAACTGTATAGATGCAGGGGAAAAAAACCACTTTTACATACTGTAATTCAGTAGTTCAACACGCAAACCTTGGTCAGGACGAAACATCTAGCAGAAAATTACTGGTTGTGTCGCATTACAGATGCGTAACTGCATATCGACTGTCCTCGTGGGGGGTGGGTGAAGCCTTGTTGGAGTGGATGGGTGTGAGAAGCATCCTTTATTTGAGGTTATGCTGTTCCCATGGACAGGAAGCCATTGGAGGAGTACCCAGCTCTGTTCCCATTTTCTCTTCAGAATAACCCCCAAAGACTCCGAATTTTGGCTGTCCGCTCTAGCCTAAGGAGTGGGACAGTGTTAACCATTCGAAGGTCAGTTCCTCTTGGGGAGTCCGTAGCAGTAAATGCTTCGTTAGCTACTCTGGTGAGGAAGGGGGTGATGGAGAGGCCCAGCTCGCCGCTGGTGCCCAAGGAACTGCAGCGACCTGCAGATGCTCACCCAGCTCCATGCAGGGTAGGTCCCACAGCCCTGCTGCTGCGCACAGCACCTTCCCCCTCTACAGGACAAGGATAACGTACGTGCTTTCCTTCTGCCACCGCATTTGACTGACTACAAGCTCTTGAGACATCAGCGAGTGTCTCTTACTCTGGAGGTGCCCTGTGCCTGGCACGACAGGACCACGATTTCTCCTCTGGCATCTAAGCAATACCACCATGCGAGTAATCCCCATGTAAACGATGCGGGTACACGTGCAGGGTTGCAAACTTGCATTGTACAAAGCAGCATATTATAAACTGAAAAGAAAAAAGGACAGGTAAAATGATGCTGTTATACAACAAGCATTACACTGCTTTGTGTCCCTGCACTGGGCTGCCTGTCCCTGGGGGAGGCTGTGCGTGCGCATGGACCAGAGCCATGTAATCAGGACATTTTGTATTGTCTAGACTGCAATAAATGTCAGGCAGTTGGAGTACAAACACAGAGCCACGGCCTTGCTGATATACTCCTTGATCTCTCCCTCTCTCATCTGCAGGAACAGTTCCTTCACATCAAGGTTAAAGGCAGTGTGCGAAAGGGACTGTTATTTGCATGCGGTACAGGCTCTCAGCAAAAGAGCTCGGGTCTGAGCTCCCAGCTCTGAAGTTACCCTTCAAGAGCACAAAAATGAAAACAAGATTAAAGCCAAATGGGCAGGCGTTCCTGTGCAGCCACTGCATTTGTAGCCGACGATATGTGCATCATTAAAGACATTAGGTGGGTGCAGAGTGGCCTCTCCAAGCAGATCTGCTTTTTGCTAGCAAAGCAGCTAATGAAAGAATATCGTTTTGTGGCCCTGTGGAGATGGACTGGGATCATGTAACCGGGCTTTCTAAGCTCTGATACCCCTGCTTATGTCCACAGGCGTGAGCCACAGGGATGCACAGCTCATCACTGGGCAACCTGGGCGAGCTTCACCCCTGGGAGGGAGGGCCCCTTGTGCACCCCCAGGTGCTTTCAGCTTTGTGGGTGTTTTTATTTTGTGGGCATTTTTATTTTGTGGGCGAGGAATCCAGTCATCAGATTTTTCCAGGAGAGTCTCAAGGTGTTCCTGATGGTCCTCCAAATGGGTGCTCGCGGCAGCCCGGACCCCTCACGGCGAGGGGGAGGCACCGTGGTTGGGGGGCCAGGGAGCGTGCGGTGCTCAGAGATGGACGGGGATGGCTTTCTCCAAGCTGAAAGTCAACAGTTTGTTATTCACATGACATGAGTTTGAGCAGGAACATTTTGGTTTAATCTAGTCCTCTGCCCACACTATTCTTCTGCAGGCTAGTGGGTGGTCACATGCTAAACCAATAACAAGTAAATTAAAACCAAAAAGAAGGGCAGAAAACCATGGTGGTGCCTGGGATCTGCTTCCCATGCGGCACAGCTTTCCTTGTCTCATTATGGCTGGGCCAACCGTGCCCATGCAACTGTGCTGGCGTTTCTTTGTGACTAGAGCAACTCAGATCTCAATCCAGAAATGAAGGTAAAATTGAAAATTACTGAACAGAGGGGAAACAAGGTCTGGGGTGAAAACCAGCACGTTCAGAGAAGTACTGATGCCTGCCTTGCCTTGTGAGAGAGTCCTTCAGGTAGCCCTTCTCTTGGCAGAGCTAAAGTTTTGGAGCTTTGGAGATCGTGCTTTCACAACTTCAGAGAAACCTGGAACGTGATCAATATTTATCTAAAGAACAAAACAGTAATGAGATGTGAAAATGTGCAATAGCTCAGTGGGAGGAAGCACAGCTAGCTGTGGTTGCACGAGAGCGATGAAGAAGCTTTGCAGGAGCAGAAACAAAGTGCCGGCAGTGGCAGCAGGTCACAGAGCTCCTTTCAGGCATGCTTTCCAGGCTAGTGCTCTCTCCCCAAATCTGGGAAGCCTCAAAAATGCTCCTCTTCTGCCTAAGGGGATCTGAGCCATCATCTCCCACCTTGATTCCTTGCTCTTATCACCCAGCCCTTGGAGAACACTTTATTCTCCTCTTAAAGATTTAGCACATGCCCTCTGACTCTTCACTTGAGGCTAAACAATCCAGATGCTGAATTGTTTCTGCCAATGTTATGTCTTCAAGCCTGCTCGGCGCTTCTGTTGCTCTCTGCTGTGCTGTCTCCCCTTGCTGTGCTCCCAAAACTGGCTGCAGCCTTCAAACGAAGCTTTGCCAGGGCTTGCACAGAGCAGCAGCACACCTTCAGGAAGGCTATTCTCCTTATTTAGATATCTAAGCAAGATAGATATCGATAGATATCAATAGATATCTATTCTATTCTAATCTATCAAGATAGATTTCAATAACAGCACGACTCACAGGTAAGCTGTGATAACCACCCATGGCTGGCTTTCCATTGTCTATCAATGCAATCGATTATTCCTGCCCACGTGTCAGGCTTGGCACTTGTCCCTGCTGCCGCCCCTTTCTCCAGGTTCTCAAGATCTTGCTGAATTTTATCCCTGACAGTCTTCTACCCGCTGCCCGTCCTGGCTCTGTCAAGCTTAGCTTGCTCTGGGGGGCCATGACAGCACTGACCCAACCCGGGTCCGGGACAGATCCTTGCTAAATGCTTCGTCCCATTTTGCCAGGGAGCCGTTGGTAGCTGCCAACAGATTTATTTGCACCTGACTCTACCGCAGTTTGATGCAGATCTCGTTTCCAGAGCTTGGTTTTGAGAGCAGTAGCAAGAGCCTTCCTAATGTGAGGATACGTGACGACTGCTGCTTTTCCCTTGTTCACAAATACTGTCGATCTGTTATAGAAGGGACTAAAATTGATTTGCATGATATTTTCGTGATAAGTCCATCGTGCCTGCTAATTAGAACCTTGTGTGAGTGGGGGAGTTTTGTCAGGGGTGGGGAGTGAAGCGTCATGGTGGATTTGAACGGGCAATATTAAAATAATAGCGAACCAGCCAGAAACTCAACAATTAAGTTCCGTCCAGCTTGTGGCTGAGAAGCTTTGAAATTAAGGAGTCACCGAGAAAGAATGAAGACTATTAATAGAATATGATCCCTGCTCATTGCCAAGCTGCAAGCAGACGACATTAAGAACACATCGCACCAACGTGGGTAACCACTGGCCCATGGGCTTGTATCCCCCCGCCTCCATCTTACAGTTATCGCTGCAAGGCAGAAATTCAAACCGCTGTTAGCAAAGGCGTATCTCAGGATATTCGAGCGTGCTGCTGCCCGCAGGACAGCCCAGGTGCAGGTGCAGTGGGCTTTTAGATCCCTGCCAGATCCCTGTGGCCGCTGGGGCTCTTTAGCCTGCCCAAGTTGCATTACAATACGGGTTGTTTTTTTCGGGCCGAGCTTACCAAGATCACCGCGTTACTGTCCCTGCAACGCGTCCTCCTCCTCAGCTCCCTGATCTCTGTGGTGTCTGCAAGCTTCATTAGGGACAAGCTTTCTGCTTCCTTCCTGCTCATCGATAAAAGTTTAAAGCAGCACAAGACTGAGTTAAAGCTGATGGAAGGGACCTGCTGCTCACAGGTTTCTACAATAAAACCATCTGCTCGATTACCTGACCATTCCCAAACCTAATTTCCGTGCTGTATCACACATTGCGTCGCGCTGTTCCTGCCAGCGCACGCGGCTGCTGTCATCCTGCTTTGATGTGAAGCTCTGGCTCATCAGCTGCATTTGGGCTGCTTCAGCCTCAAAGTGGGCCCCTTTTTGAAGATGCCTGCGGGAGCAGCAGGTTCAGCTTGTGCCTCCTTCTAACAAGGCTAAGGGCAAGGTCCAACAAGGCTCAGGGCCGGGTCCTGCACTTGGGCCACAGCAACCCCATGCAACGCTACAGGCTTGGGGAAGAGTGGCTGGAAAGCTGCCTGGCAGAGAAGGACCTGGGGGTGCTGGTTGACAACCAGCTGAATATGAGCCAGCAGTGTGCCCAGGTGGCCAAGAAAGCCAATGGCATCCTGGCTTGTATCAGAAATAGCATGGCCAGCAGGACTAGGGCAGTGATTGCCCCCTGTACTCGGCACTGGTGAGGCTGCACCTCGAATGCTGTGTTCAGTGTTGGGCCCCTCACTCCAAGAGAGACATTGAGGGGCTGGAGCGTGTCCAGAGAAGGGCAACGGAGCTGGGGAAGGGTCTGGAGCACAAGGCTGATGGGGAGCGGCTGAGGGACCTGGGGTTGTTCAGCCTGGAGAAAAGGAGGCTGAGGGGAGACCTCATCGCTCTCTACAGCTGCCTGAAAGGAGGGTGTAGAGAGGTGGGGTCGGTCTCTTCTCCCAGGTAACAAGTGATAGGACGAGAGGAAATGGCCTCAAGTTGCGCCAGGGGAGGTTTAGACTGGATATTAGGAAATTTACTTCACTGAAAGGGTTGTCAAGCACTGGAACAGGCTGCCCAGGGAAGGGGTTGAGTCCCCATCCCTGGAGGTATTTAAAGGACGTTTGGATGAGGTGCTGAGGGACATGGTGTAGTGGTGGGCTTGGCAGTGTTAGGTTTATGGTTGGACTTGATGATCTTAAAGGTCTTTTCCAACCTATACGATTCTCACAGACCAGAGACCTGGGCCTGTCCCTCATCCAAAAAGTGCGTGTTGTCGGTGGAGCATGCTCAGCAGCTGACTATAGCTGCTATTTGCAGCCCTCCCCCTGCCCGGCTGCCTCTCCCCACCTCACATCTTCTTAGCAGGGAGCTATTTTAGGATCAGCCGCTTTGTCTCTGCTCACAGGACGAGCGCATGTCTTCAGTCTCTGGTTGGGGTTTGTAACCCTGTTCACGGAAAGCCATTACTGCCTGTCTGACTGCTCCGGCCTCCCAAAGCCTGCTCTGGACGGGCATCACTCGAGGTCTTTTTGGATGTATTATTAGAAAGATGCCTAACACATGAAATCAGTGTTGTCCTGAATGATCTGAGGTCAGCCCCATCCCCTGAACGCAGCATGTTCCTGCTGCTCCGAGCCCCGAGCCAAGAGGTCCCCACCACCACCTCCAGCAGGACGAAGGCTGCTCATTAGCTACTACTCCAACACACGTGTGCTGCTGCCACCGGCCCCTCTTCCCAGGAGGATTTCTGGCTTGCGGGAGGAGATGGTGTATTCACACGCATTAAGCAAACTGTTCCGGATCCGTCTTTGATCATCCACGTACTGAAGGCGGCGGCTGCGTTCCCTCGTTGAGGAGCTGGGATGCGCTGGGGAGCTGCACCCGCGTCCCTGGATGGCACCCACACCCTGGCCAAAGTTTTTATTCTAAGAAAGAGATGAGATTTAGTCACGTGAAGGAGTAATACCGTCATACGTGGTATGACGCAAGAGAAGTACAAATGGAAACCCACAAACAGCTTCTTTTTCCCACTCCCCACCCCACTGTGTAAGCGCCCTTTCATGCAGAACTAGGAAGACCCTACCTTGTGTTTCTTGCAATGCCCGTACCATGGGGATAAGCTTCCTCGCTTTGCTGTATAATGTCATTTTTTCCTCAAAGCCTGAATTCCTGACCTGTTCACTGGTGCTGACCTATTTACTGGTATGCTGAAAGAAGGGGCTGGCCATGCACGGAAGCTGATTTATGTGCCACCTTGTGACCATGCCTTCACAGCTCTGGCAGCGCACACCCAGGTTTGGATGTGACTAGCATTTTTCTAGCGCAAGCTTATAAAAATGTGTTTTGAGTACGTCTGACACAGTTCCACGGCTGGAAAAAAGAAGTTCTGAGAGCTAACAAGCAGTTGGCAGGAACTGTTTTAAAATCTGCGTTCCTTAGAGAGCCCATCAGCAGCAGAGACGATGTAATGGGCATGACTAAATAGTTAAGTCATATGTAAAACCAATGGGAACAGCGATCTTTCATGTTATGTCCAATTGCATCATTCTCCCCAGCGAGATTCAGTGTGATTCCCAATATTTTCCTTTAGGAAATATAGATCATAAATGAATGCGATGTACGTTTTGCTGTGTAGCAAACAGCAACAGCAAATTTTGTAAGGAGATCTGAAAATTTGGAGTAGGCATTCTGCTGCTCACTTGTATTTATTCTTTCTGCAGGACAAGTGGACTTTCCCAGGATGTTTTTTCTTCCCGTGACTCTTCTGTGCCTTATTAATTATATTCTTTAAGCCTCACTTAAATGAAAATTTCATTCATTATAACTTCGTCACCTTTAATTTCGGAAAGGTCTGTCTAATTATACCCATAAATACCTCAGGAGAGGAATTGTAATCAAACGTCATTTGTTTAGCGTTCACATATATTGAAAGCCGCTCTCTGAAACAATGACTCATCTCCTTCTACATGCCAAAACACATGCCTTGCATTTTTAATACCTGAAGTATTTTTTTACTTATAAAAGCTTGGCTTATAAAACTTCATCAGATAACATTCATGTTTAACAACTGTGTTTAGATCACATAAATCAGCGCACACACTGCCTTGATTTGGGAACGCGCGGTCCGCAGGGCTTCCAGCTCCCCTTCCTTATCTCACTCACCGTTTCCATTTCTGCATCGGAATAAAAGCCAT